>NC_058371.1:149709396-150355646 GCF_018350175.1 Felis catus | reverse complement strand
AGAATCCCTTCCCCCTGGAGTATATATTCTTTGAGAGGAAAAACAAACAAACAATAAACAATCAATTTTAAAAGTTTAATTTTACAGATATTAAAGTCGATAGGTGCCAATAATTATTACAACAGGATAAGAAGGTAGGAAGTGGAGGGAATGAAGTCAGTTACAAGAATAATTAATTTAGTATGCCTCATTGAGAATGTGAAATTTGAGTCAAAAAGACAAAAGAAGATGAGAATGTTAGATGAGCAGACATCTGGGGGTAGAACATTCCAAGCAGAGAGAACAACTAGAGAAAAACTTTAAATCTGGCACGTGTCTGGTGAGTTCCAGAAACAGCAAAGAGGCCAGTGGGGTTGGAGCAGAGTGAGCCCGGGAAAGACAAAATCAAGGTTAACAGGTTACATCATGCAAGACCTGTAAGCCACCATCAAGTGTTGACATTAATGCTGTGTAACTTGGACAGACATCTCAGCATTCTGAAAAATGGAATGACAGGCTCTGACTCATTCTCAAAGCATTGTCTTTAGATTTACATACTATAAACAACATAACTACATTTTTGTTTTTAATTCAGCGGTATCAGTCTTAAGGTGAAAAGTTTATCTCATTCATCTTGATTATAAATTTGGATTTATTATTACCATATTATTTTTTATTTTTCATTTGTCCTTTTTCTTCCTTTTTGCAGTTGCTTATTTTTCCTTCTTCTTTTAAATTAATTTAGGGGTGCCTGGGTGGCGCAGTCCGTTAAGCGTCCGACTTCAGCCAGGTCACGATCTCGCGGTCCGGGAGTTCGAGCCCCGCATCGGGCTCTGGGCTGATGGCTCGGAGCCTGGAGCCTGTTTCAGATTCTGTGTCTCCCTCTCTCTCTGCCCCTCCCCCGTTCATGCTCTGTCTCTCTCTGTCCCCAAAATAAATAAAAAAAACAAAAAACAAAAAACAAAAAACGTTGAAATTAATTTAAGTTCACCTCCACGTATTTCTCTGATTTTGAAGTGAATTTCAATAATTTTATTCTTATAGTTATTTCCCCAGAAATTTTGGCATGCTTATTTAACTTCACCAGTCCTAGCTTGATTTCCCTTCTGAATAATACAATGACCTTAGAATGCTTGATTCCAATAAGTACACTCTTTCCTTGCTTATATGAAATTAGTGAATAAGATTTAATTTCTGTCTTAAGATTTTTATCCTCACTAATTAGACAGTATTGTTATTGTTTTATATAGTCAGTCATTGTTCAGATTTTTCTACTTGTTTGCCATTGTTTTATCTACTGAATGTCATGAATTTAAGATTTTTCCACAATGATCATTTCCTTCTTCTTAAAGGAGATCTTTTAGAAATTCTTTCAGTTAAAATCTATTGCTAGTAAAGTCTCCATTTCCATTTGCCTGAAAAAGTATTTCACTCTTGTTCTGAAAAATAAGATTTTGTTCAGAATAGAATCCTAGATTAACAGATATTTTCTTTCCTATTTTGGCTATATCAGTCTACTATCATCTGACTTCCATTGCTAGTATTGAAAAGTCAGCTGTCATGTAAATTGTCATTCTTTCAGATATAATCAGATTGTCTCTTCTCTGGATGCTTTTAAGTAATTATCCTTGTAATAAATTACATTTTTAAATTTCATAATGAAATCACTGCATTGCTTGGAAGAGCCATATAGGCCATGATTCTAATAATACATTGTTTGACAACTATCATAATAACGTATGTAGGATTTTTGCTTCATATTAGGATTTTCATTTGCTTTACCCTTTGCGTAGAATAATATGCAATTCCCATGTCTGGCTTCTTCTTGCCAATCAGATATTCTCTACTGGACTTTCTATTTCCAAGCAATTTAAAAAGACACCCTTTCACTCTCCCTAACATCACCCTGTTTAGACTTTTTAACTCTCATAACTAACATTATCCTGCCATATTCTTGCTAAAGTATCTGCTTCTGCACCCCTCCACCCTCCCTTTCTAAACCTGTATGAGTACAGAAAATTCCCAGAAAATTATCTTTTTTCTTCATGGAATGGGCAAGATGGCCCAAGTTTCCTTTGTCCTGGCAGCTCAGATGAAATCAAGAGTCTTTCAGGTTGAGGTGCCTGGGTGCTCAGTCAGTCGAGCATCCAACTTTTGAGGTGACTCAGTTGGATAAGCGTCCAACTCTTGATTTCAGCTCAGGTCATGATCCTAGGGTCATGGGATCGAGACCAGCATTGGGCTCTGTGCTGACAGAGCAGAGCCTGCTTGGGATTCTCTCTCTCCCTCAAAATAATAAACACTTTTTAAAAAAGAGATTTTCAGGTCATAGGATTACCATTTTTATCATTTATTATAACTGGGTTTGGAGAAGATGAACATCAGTACATGTCACCAAACTGCCTGCGTCACAGTTCCTTACTTTGCCACCATTATGTTAAAATAAAATGCCATAATTAATGAAATGTATCTACACATATTGACTTAGAATAGCGTTCATTTTACATTGTTAAATAACAGAATAATTTAAATAATATCCTATTTTTCACAGAATAATAAGTATTTGCATGTTCAGATGTATATTTTTTACTCATATATATGTAAAAGTGCTTAGAGGTAGTAGTATAGGAGTGGATGGAGGGAATCTCAGTTTATTATAACTTCACCCCAAAAGTTTTAAGCAAATTTGTAATTTTAACTTCCTTTTTTGTTTTACTAAATTGAGAAAATAATACAAGCTAAAAAGAAAAGTCAGACACTCACCAAGGATTCCATTAACTTATATATTAGCTTAAAAATAAACAGAAAATCAGTTACCTAAAAATCTCTCCTTTCTTTCTTACTCTACTTTTGGAACCATATATTTAGCCCTCTGTTAATTATAGAAATAAGACACTGAACTTCCAGTTTTTATTAAACTTTTTCAAAATTCCATTCATTTCTCCAAAATACGACCTCATATCAGCACTTCAGTGTTTTATATAAACTTTTGCCACCTCATTAATTGTCAAGAACCAGAATCAAGGGTAGCCTTTATTCACACATGCAATTGAGGGAGTTAGCATCACTTTGCTTTCAAGACCTTCAAGTCATCATGCCCAGAAATGCGAGAAAGCACTGTTCCAGTATTCCATCAGTTTGATACCAAACGATGAAATGTATAGCACAAAAAGAACCTAGCTCTGCACGTTTGCTCTGAACAAGGCCATAAAGAAAGAGTATCCATAAAAAGAGGTCTATATAACTGAATTTCATGGGGGTACAAGAATACATTCTTTTTTTATGAGAAATTCTTATGCCTTGGAGCCCAATTGTAAGGGACTGCATTTCAACTCTTTCAACTCTTATTACTGGGGAAAAAATAAAAGATGGATTACTCTCTGATCTAACAAAACTCAAATGGCTAGCAGATTGAGCTCCGATACCTTTGCTCCATTTTTGAAATATTTGCAATGCAAATAACTGTTCAAGATTCCTTTGGCTACACTAACATTTATGTCTGTCATGCCAAATAAAATAGCTATTTATGTGTTTAAAGGAGAGCATTTCTTGTTCTGTATGTACACACCTGGGCTCACTTCCCTTGAGAAGATGCCTTAACAGCTCTAGTATAACAAGACAATAACAACAGAATAATAGAGATTTATAGTGATTGTCCAGGAGTCAACAGGGGATGGCTCACACAGTGAGCATAACCATAACAAGTGTCAGTTTTTTTCAAGCAGAAAACAAAAGTAGAGCTATTTGATGCAATCTAATGTTTCACCCACAAACCACACTGGACCTACAGCCTAATCATGGCATGCTCTTGTTCCCAGAATGAAAAAGAAAAATCATAAAATATTAAACTATAAACCCTATAAACCAAATTGCATGTAAAACTCTCATTTTGTAATGATAATTTTATGGATTTCCATTGCTAAAGATCTTTCCTAAAGGTCCAAACTAAGCCACAGATTGTTTTTGCTTGTTCTACACAGTAAGAAGAAAATCAGAACATTTCCAGGTTTAAAAGTCTAGATTTCCAGGTTCTTTGAATTATCAGAGGATTTAGCAAATTTGTAATGACATTCCTGCATGGTAACAATCAGATCAGCTGAGCAACAGCTGCTGCTTTTGTTAGGTATTTCTTTTCTAGTTGAGTACATACTCTACTACTCCCTATTGTCTTTCATCTCCTACACTTTTACTAATTTATAAACAGTCATTACTTGTCTGACACTTCTTGGCATTTGAGTTTGCATTTCCCAGTACAGATAAATCCTATTACTGCTCCAGAGTCAGGCTTTATCATCAAGGATTTTATATCTCAGGAAAAGCTCTGATATAGACATAATGATGTGAAGGAATTTATAAGGCATACTAGCTGAGGCTTAGAGCTTCTAAAATGACTTACACATGGAAATTAAAAAATATCTTTAGATGAAAACTCCAAAGAACAGCATAAAGAATTTAATCTTCATAAGGAGTAAAATTTCCAACTTTTGAATCTTGGAAGAGAATACATGGTGGTATAATGGAAGAATCCAGACCCTGGTGCTAGCCTTGCCTCTACTTTAGGCAGATGATCTTACCTATATAAGTCTCAATTTCCACATCTCTAAGGTAAAGGAATTGTGACCAATGATAATAAGGAGTGTACCTTCCAACTCCTGGTTTCTACATAAATTCCAAACTAAGGGGAAAGGACTTGTTCTTCAGACTTCCTGGCTCCAGGGGCGCCTGGGTGGCTCAGTCGGTTGAGCATCGGACTTCGGCTCAGGTCATGATCTCAAGGCTCGTGAGTTCAAGCCCCGCGTCGGGCTCTGTGCTGATAGCTCAGAGCCTGGAGCCTGCTTCCGATTCTGTCTCCCTCTCTCTCTGACCCTCCCCCATTCATGCTCTGTCTCTGTCTCAAAAATAAATATTCAAAAAAAAAAAAAAAAAGACTTCCTGGCTCCAGAGATCCAAGTGTAGAAGGAAGAAACATGTTTATATCTACCTTCTAGTTGTTTGGTAGCCTCTATAAAATGAAAAATATATTTAATCAGTATTCTCCAATAAAATAATAATTTCTCCTTTGCTTTAATCATATTGAGTCTTCATCAGCTAGCACAAGGAAACATGCAATAAAACATGTTGAAGATATGAAAGACTGCCCCAAAGTATCTAGGTTTCTGCTGTTAAAGGAAATTTTTCCACAGATAATTTACTGATCTAATGGGCTTTTGTTCGTGAATCACTAGTAGATAGGAGCTCAAAAGGGCTGCTTAAGGTGAGAGATTTTTATAGATCAAACTGAGCAAGAACCAGAAAGTTACACTGGGAATTTACTGATTGGGTTAAAGCAGGACTACTTTCCTTAGATCAAGAAAAGGGAAGTCTTAGAGCTAGGTTACATAACTTGAGCTGAGCAAGGAAGTGCTAATTGGGTGGCCTAGGCCATCCTTTTCTGGGAGAGCCAAGAATAGAAATTCAGTTGTTTCCATTTACTTACATAAGTGACTCCAGCTTGGGTCTAGTCTAGACACTTTAACACTGGGATTACTTTGATGATTATACATACTCTAGCCACTATTGTCTAAAACAATGATGATGGCTGTGGTTTATTGACTTTCTCCTAAAGCTTCTGGCAGGCCCTTATATGCAGTATCTTATTTAATTCAGATCACCATTTCATTAACACAGAAACCACTCATTTCCAAGCATCTCTGTATGTTCCTTCTCAAATTACATTTTCAATGCCATATTATGGAGGTTCAATCAATGAGGTTCAGAAATGGGAAAATGTAAATCCAGAATGGGACAAAAAGCCTTCCTACTGCATTGAGTACCAACCATGAAAATGAAAACTTAGTAAGTGGTTATAGGACTTAAAAGTTGACATCTGCCCATTCCATCATCATTTTATTCTCTACATTCTTCAATTGCTTTTCTGTCAACATATATGCTTCTTTCTTTTAAAACTTTTTTTAATGTTTGTTTATTTTTGAGATGACAGAGCGCAAGTGAGGGAGGGGTAGAGAGAGATGGAGACAGAGAATCCTAAGCAGGCTCCAGGCTCTGAGCTATCAGCACAGAGCCCGATGCGAGGCTGCTTCTTTCTTTTTGAATGCATACTGACACACATAACACTTATCAGTCCTAAGATTTAACATTTAATAAGTAAACTCTGTTCTCACTTCCATTCCTCTCGATAGATAAATAGATAGATAGATAGGATATATCTATATCTTCTCTCTATATATAGATATGAGTTTCTGTTATAAAATTGCTTGAAATATAAAAGAAATCAATTAAAAGAGAAATTATTACTTTAATTAACCTAATGTTTCTTAAAGAAATAATTTAAAAATATAAAGCCTCACTTTTATTATCTATAGCAGGAGGTGGCATACTTTTTCTGTAAAGGACCAGACAGTAAATATTTGAACCTTATACACTATGTGATCACTACTGCAACTATTCAACTTTTCCACTGCAGCATGAAAGCAGCCATAGACAACAGATAAATGAATGAATGCAGCTGTGTTCCAAAAAGACTTTGTGAAAATTTTAATTTTATATAATTTTCACGTTATGAAGTATTATTGTTCTTTTGTTTTTTCCCCAACCATTTAAGAATGTAAAAAATATTCTTAACTCACTGGATACAAAATCTGTCCATACAAAGGCTATATTCGGCCTATAAGGCAAATATGTGAGATCTGACCATATCAAGCTATAGTTTTCTGACCCCTTAAATACAGAATGGAAATCAAAAGAATTAGCTTAGAGGGACACCTGGGTGGCTCAGTTCGTTGAATGTCTGACTTCAGTTCAGGTCATGATCTCATGGCTCCTGGGTTTGAGCCCCACGTCAGGCTCTGTGCTTTCAGCACCAAGCCTGGAGCCTGCTTCAAATTCTGTGTCTCCCTCTCTCTCTGTCCCTCCCCTGCTCATTCTCATATTCTCTCTCTCTCTCTCTCTCAAAAATAAATAAACATTTCAAAAAATTTAAATAAGAATTAGCTTAGAAAGTTATCATGAAGTGCATATTAACCCATGTAACTACATGATGTCTATAACATAATAGACTCTCAATAGTTATCATTAGTAATTTTTATTATAAATAGGATTTTTTCCTTTAGTTTAATACATACTCTTTCATAATAGGTTCTTAATCTTAATAGCTGATAAGTACCAGGTTAGGATTTATAATTTCAACAGAATTATAAAAATAAAATCCAAGATGTTTCATTATTGCTTATTATAATAAAGACTGTGTTAGCAAGTGTTTTTTATAGTTCCAGCTTAGACATCTATGAACATGATGTTTATATTTGTTCCATGCGATTTTTTCCCTAAATATCTTCAGTATCATAGCACAACTTTCCTAAGTCATCACGAAATGTCACAGTGAAGAGAAAGAGAGCCTCAGAGTATCACAAATAGTTAAAATCTCAAAAGGAGTACCATAATCCATGGCTATGCAAGCAGCATATTTAAAAGGAGAGTTACAGCAAGCCAAATCCCATTATATTGTATCAATAATATATATTTCCGTACTCAGTGATTCTCCATATTGAACAATGTGTAAGATGGTTGTGTACACCAGAGGGAGCTGAGATGCAGTGTTAATGTTCTCAATCCTTCACCTGATAAGCATAATCATCAGCTAATGGTAGAAGTTTCTCTATAAAGACCCATACCCAGCAAATCAATTTTATAATCATTAACATGAAAAAAGTCCATTGTTCTTACATTTGTGACAACACATACACCTCTGTTGTTTCTATGAAACTCATAGGTGACACAAAGCTAGTTAAAGAAGATATATATTAGACGGCACAACCACAATGACAGAATATCCATGCTGTCATTTGGGACTGAATATAGCAAGCAGAAATTTAAGAGATGCCACTAGCAGGGGAGAAAACATTGCCCTACTCTGCTCAAACCTGGTCATACTTTCCCAGGAGTTGTGTTCAATTCTCAGTGAAGTGCTCTAGAAAGAATCCAGAGACACTGGACCATAATCAGGTCGGCACAATGTAAAGCAGTTTTGATCACGAAAAGACATGGGAAGGGTGGTTACAGGAAATGAGAATTTTTTTTAATGAGAAACATAGATGAAATAGGATAATAATCTTTAAAAAGTAGGACAACTCTCATGTCCAGTTGTTCTGTTCACTGTTTACTCTAAATATACCAAAAGAGAGGATGACTCCAGGCCAAATTCTGGATGCTACAAGCAAGCCAACATAAGGAAAAGTATTTAACAGGCAGAACCATTGAAAGATAGAATGAGCTGCTTTTGGAGATAGAGTCTGCCTTGCTGCAGGTGTACAACTTGGAATAGATGATCATTTGATGGGAATGTGGTAAGGAGATTCAAATACCTCAGTGATGATTTGACCAAAATACTGATAAAGAATTATTATAACCTTGGCAGTCTATGTTTCACAGGAGATGAATCTGTTCATGCTGATGGTTTATGAACAACTTATATTCCTTAGATAATTCTCTAACCTACAAACGGGATCTTTCTAAGACCTAAGAAAATTAATTACAATATTTGAGCGGCATGAATAAAGGATTATAGGCGACAGAATTCTTATAACAACAAGACAGTATGGTACTGGCACAAAAATAGACACATAGATCAATGGAACAGAATAGAGAGCCCAGAAATAAACCCATGTTTATTGGGTTTATATGTTTATATGGTTTATATATACGTTTATATGGTCAATTAATCTAAAAAAAAACAAAAAATAAAAGCAAGAATATACAATGAAGAAAAGACAGTCTCTTCAACAAATGGTGCTGGGAATACTGCACAGTTACATGCAAAAGAAAAAAACTGGACCACATTCTTACACCATACATAAGAACAAACTCAAAATGGATTAAAGACCTGAATGTGAGATCTGAAACCATAAAGCTACTAGAAGAAAACATAGGCAGTAATTTCTTTGATGCAGCTGCAAAAACATTTTTCTACACATGTCTCCTCAGGAAAGAGAATCAAAAGCAAATAAACTATCGAGACAATACTAAAACTAAAAAATTTTACACAGCGAAGGAAACTGTTAACAAAACAAAGAAGCAACCTGCTGAATGGTAGAAGATAATTGAAAATGATATATATGATAAGGGGTTAATATCCAAAATATATAAACTCAACACCAAAAATTAAATAATCTGATTAAAAAAGGGAAAAGGACCCGAATAGACATTTTTTTCCAAAGAAACATACAAAAGGATAACAGACATAAGATGCTCAACATCATTAATCATCACAGAAATGCAAATCAAAGCCACAATGAGATATCACCTTATGCCTGTCATAATGGCTAAAATCAAAATGATAAAAAAAAATAACTATTGGCAAAGATGTGGAGAAAAAGGAACCCTTGTGTGTTGTTGGTTGGAATATAAATTGGTGCAGCCACTGTGGGAAATAGTATGTAAATTCTTCATAAAATTAAAAATAGAATTACCATATAATCCAGTAATTCTACTACTGGATATTTACCCAAAGAAAATTAAAACACTAATTCAGAAAGACATATGCACCCCATGTTTCTTGCAGCATTTTTACAACAGCTAAGATATGGAAGCAACCCAAGTGTCTATCAATAGATAAACGGATAAAGAAGATGTGGTGTACACACACGCACACACACACGCGCACACACACACACACACACACACAGGAATATTACTCAGTCATTAAAAAACGAATGAGATCTTGCCATTTGCAACAACATAGATGGACCTAGAGAATATAATGTTAAGTGAAATCAGTCAGACAAAATACCATATGAGTTCACTTATATGTGGAATTTAAGAAACAAATGAACAAAGACAAAAAAAGACAAAAGAAAAACAGACCCATAAATACAGAAAACAAACTGATGGTTGCCAGAAGGAAGGTGGGTGGAACAATGGGTGAAACAGGTAAAAGGGATTAAGAGTACCCTTATCATGATGAGCACTGGGCAATATATAGAATTGTAAAATCATTATACTATACACCTAAAACTAATATACCACTGTATGTTAATTATACTCTAATAAAAATTTTTCAGTGGAAGCAGCACAACAAAACTACATAAAATTTTAACCCATAGTCTTCCTTTTCAAAATGTAACCTCCACATCTTATAATTGACAAGCTTTTATTCCTCTATAGAATCCACCCCAAATTATTTTAACCAGTTTTCTTTTTCTGGAAAGTGTAGTGTACACTTGGCCAGTAGGAGCTGTCCTCAGTGTTGAGGGGAGAAGTTCTTTGCTGTGGCACAGTTTACTGATAAATGTACTTTTTTGTCCAGGAGGATATGGGGTGGAGTGCAACCCATGTACAATTCAGCCACAAGAGGACCTCCAAACAGACACAATTCCTAATTAAGAAATAAATTCTTAACCTCATATGGGGAATAAATGTTGAACTGAGATCTCTGCATGGGGAAAAGCAAGTTCTTGTTAGGTGGAACAAGATGCTGACCTTCTGGGAACTCTAAACAATTAGTTCCTTTTTCTCCATTGAGTAATTCATAGGTCCTGTTTGTGGACATTGACTTGCAGAGCAAAGAAAGCAAGACAAGAAGCTGAATTTAAAACTGAATAAAGGGTGAGAAAATCTATGTATAAGATGATTCAAGTTTTGCTAAATTTGGACACCATTAAGTATAAAATCTCTGATACAACAAGTCCAGGATATTTTCTTCCTTCCCCAATTTTTTATAGCAAATATTACAATGACTACAGTGAATTTTCAAGAATGCTACTCAAATGGCCTTATACCTACATTGTCTCCTTCCCGGACAGCACCTCACGACCTTCTTTAACTATTACCTACAACATTATAACGTTGTAACGTACACATCTGTCTTCCCACACTAGACTATAAATTCCTCCATGCCTCATTGATCTTGGAAAATGCACTGTGCCTAGTAGGTGCTCAAAACTGTAATTGAGAATAAATCAATACATTTATAAACTCATAAATATGAAAACACAAGATCATGGATGGCAGAAACCATGCTACATATCTTTTCACACATTATATTCAAGCACAGTGCCTTGAAACTAGAAGATTCCTTTCTTGCACAGCTAATGTTAATAAAAATCTTTGTTTCTACAGGACAAGTGCTTTTGTAGGACCTTTCCTTTCTCAAATGAAATAAAATTCTTTTGAACCTTCTGGGGAAAAAAAAAAGAAAATATTTACCTCTGTTTAGTACAGAGAACTATTTAGAAGAATGAGGTTTTTAAAACTTAAATTAAACTAAGGATTTCTTTCCTCATTGTGTTTGGAATCCATATCCTGGCAGACAGTATCTTCACCCTAGTTGTAACTCAGTGTTTTGTGCATGGTATCCCAGCACTTGTGAAGTATTTCTGATTATGCTGAAGTCATGGGACAGTCAAATCTCTAAATCTCCAGGTAAGGATTTAATTTTACATTGGATTTATGGTAAATACTTTCACTACTCTGCTTCTCAAAACAGTGTGATTAACTTTGATGGAAACAATGAATGTTCAACCCTGGAGCAATGTCCACTTTCTTCTACTCTTTCTATGAGAATATTGGGATGAAGGAAAAGAAATAGCCCAGGAGCCTTTTAAGCGTCCTTATTTTTCTCTGTCACATCATTAAAGGTTCAATGAATCTCCAATTAAGTCTCCCTGGCTGCTGTCACCAATTTGATTGATAGATGTCCTTGGCTCACCCTCCACAGGATATGCCAGTATACCAGGCCCCCACCTGCCACCATCAATTATCACTCTCTTGTCATCGGTACCCTCACTTGTCAATTTATTTGCCACAAATCCAGTGAAGACCTCTAATCAGGGAGAAAAAAAAACAAAGGTATTTTTCTTTACTTTTAATGGTGGGAAAGAAAAATTCTTAACAAGTGAGATAGTGTTTAATCTTAGAGGAAACTTTGCTTTATGCTCTTCCATGTGCTCACCATATCAAATTGACATAGAAGCTGGAGGTTATTGGGGCTGACTCGTAAATATGTTAGGATTCAGTTAACCAAAGCTAAGGGGAAAATGAGGGAATTATTAAGATACATATATAATATAAATATAAATATAATTGTATATATAATAAATAAATAATAAAAATCATATATATGATTATATATATATTTATAAATATGTATAAATAAAATTGATCCCATAGACTTTTGACACTTTGGGAATCCACCGAGCATTTGCAAGGAGAAAAAAAAATCATTCAATATCTTCAAAAAACTGATAGCAAGAAGCACAGATTAGAACTGATTTAAAAGGATAAAGCAGTTCTTTGGTTGTTGTTGGCAAACCTGGTAAACATGACAAATTTTCCTTGTCTCCTGCCCCACCTGTTTAATGTTTAAACGTGAACTGATTGTAGTGCTTGATAACTGATTACCTGTCTAGGACACTGCAATCTTCTGTCTATTGACAGAAAAATATAGCCTCCCCTGGAGTGCCGATATCCATTCCTGCCTTTGACCATGAACTGCTCTGTGCAACCCTCAAGAGGCTCAGGTGCGTCTGACAGGATCTATGAAGGAGAGATTGATTCCATTTGGATGCCTGTTAGATAATGACCTTTGACCCTTGTACCTAAAGTGACAACAAAAAAATGCCAACTCTTATTCATCTCATGTCCCAGGAAAGACAATTTATTTTTCTAAAAACAGTTCAGAAGATTTTGTGGGGGGTTTTTCTTCCTATTGGAGATGGAAATGGAAGGAGGAGAGAGGAAAAAGAGAGAGGATCATGGGATAAGGAAAGACGATGTCTCTTCATATGGGGGAGTACAGGAAGTCATTTTCCTGGGCTAAAGACCTCCCAAGAATGACAGAGCCTCTCCCTAATCCACCTATTTTGCCACTTTGGGAGCACATTATTTACCTTATCATTAAATATACATTCTAAAAAGATGGTTTTGTTCACTGAAGAAGGCATGAACTGAGCAGGGGAGAGAGATTCTCCTTATTCTCTATTCTATGTTTAAAATTGTCCCCTCCTGCTGTGATCAAATCATAAAATATGAATAAGCATCTATAATGTCGAAATATGTGCATTGTAGTGCAAAGTGTCTACATGAGTAAGTAGATAAAGAACCAGTATTTATAGGACTATAGACTGCCACTATTTGATGAATACTATACTTTGTAGTGTCATTACATCAATTCTTTTAAGGTAAATATTTTCTAAGAAGAAGGGACAGTGGCTTATTAAATAGCTTCTACTATTTTTTGCATTTTTAAAAATCTCCATTTTGTTTTACCTATTAATGACCAGTCTAGGGACTTGCTTCCCAATGTTTTAAAACATTTGTCATCTTAATAGCCTCTGTTAAAATGGCCTATCCTTAAGAAGAGGCATTCACTAAAAGGAAAAATTACCTGTAAATGAAACCAAATTGTAAACATCCTTAAATATTTATTGCTGCATTTTTCACAGTAGCCAATATTCTAACCCTATTTATTAAGTCATAAAATTAGGTCAAGGACAGATGACCCTGAAGTTGTGTGGGCTTAGTGATTACAAACCTGATTTATAAAGTCCATAGCTCACCCCTCACATAGACATTTCTGGCACATGGGAGGGCAAATTAACCAGTATTTCAGCTGAAGCCTTATCCAGATAATTTGACTACATGGTCACCAGTAACATTGCCCAATTTATGCAACATGAGTGGTTTGGACATGGAATAAAATTTCCATATCAGGACACATTTCTTTCACCCCCAGATATCCAAAAGAACTGATTTTCCAGTTCATATTTAAATAATTCCAAGGAGTTCTCCTACTTCCCTTGAAGGACTCGGGCACTTCATTTGTTAAATCCTCTCTTTATTACGCCAGACAAAAAATAAGTTATAAAAATGTAGCTCTCCTTTACCAACATAAATACAGTGATTCCCATTATGCATTTACTCTATCCTCTTTACCAAGTTTTTAGCCGCACAAACGTTCCTGTCATCTGTGAGTTTTCCATATTTAATATGCATTATATTCTGTATAGTGCACACCAGAAAAGAAAGCTCTTTTAAAAATTAAAAAATAACAATTCAAACGACTGTCTCCATGATTCTATGGAACCATTGTCAGCTCTGCTCACACATTTACCTAATGTAGACAGCAAATGCTGCAGTCCTTAAACATCAAACATCTTAACATTCCAGGGTTCATTGTTTGTCCCTTAGTTATTGCAAGGGCCATTCATTTCTGGTAAGTGTATTTTTAATATTTTAACTATAATAGGAATCCTCCTGTGTAAACAAACAGTTCTGAGCCTATATTTAAGCTACACTTTCTAAAAACTACAAGGTTCTTAGAGCAATGCTTCAGAAACTTAAAGTGCATATGAATCTCCTGGGCATCTTATTAAAATGCAGATTCTAATTCAGTAAATTAATGGTGGGACCTGAGAGTCTACATTTCTAATAAGCTCCGATATTGATACTACTAGTCCATGGAGCACACTTTGAGTTGCAACCTGTTAGAAAATGCACACTAGACTTTTTTCACGACCAGCACCCTTTGTCCTATGTCATTGGTTTGATGAATTTTCTAGATTAACTTAAACATCAAGTATTCAGATCTCAGACTCCTTTTTAACTCCAAACAACAAATAGTAAAATTATTTTTTTTTAATTTTTTTTTCAACGTTTTTTATTTATTTTTGGGACAGAGAGAGACAGAGCATGAATGGGGGAGGGCCAGAGAGAGAGGGAGACACAGAATCGGAAACAGGCTCCAGGCTCTGAGCCATCAGCCCAGAGCCTGACGCGGGGCTCTAACTCACGGACCGCGAGATCGTGACCTGGCTGAAGTCGGACGCTTAACCGACTGCGCCACCCAGGCGCCCCAGTAAAATTATTTTTAATGAGTATTAGGGTTTATATTTTTAAACTAAAATATCTGGAAAGAATCCAGTAGCATTATAGTTGATAAATCTATGTTGACAAAATAAGTTATATCTTTTTTTCTAATCCCTAAAATTGTGGGTTTCAAATATTAGTATACATAAGAACCTTCTGAGGAATTTATCAAAGGTGCACATTACAAAATCCTAAGATTTGGGACTGAAACATTATGTTAAGTAAATACCCACTCAGTCGTGGTGAATCCTTTTGTTAGCATGGGTGAAATAAGCCAATAATGTGCATTTTACTATTGTGGGTGAGAAAATATAATGCTGTTTTTTAAAGACAGCAGGGATGCTTGAGGCTAGAATAAATACTTCATTTGGCCTCATAACTAAATCTTAAAATTGTTAGTTATTCAACCTCAGATTTTATTACGATATTATAAATGAAGTTCACAAGAGCCATTGAGCTGAATGCATCAGAGGACTGTTCTGGAAGCCTTGTTTTAATTAGAAAATGCCAGTCAAATATTATGCTGGAGGATAAAGCATATGCAGACTGGTTGTTTTCAACTTGTAACTTCTTTCAATTTGATTTCAGGGGGGAAAAGACACATATAAAAGAGAACCCATATATGGAACATCTCAAATAATGTCAGGCAAAGTGTAGGACATTCCTGTTTGTGAGATGAGTCTGGGAATAGGACAAATAAAGCCAATGACTATCTATTGTGCATGAGAATCTAATAAAGAGGCTACATTTGACCCCTGGGGGAAAATCACAGAAACAGAGTCAGGAAAATGTTGTGAAAATAACTTATATTAATAATTCATTCATCCATAGGTCATTTAACCTCACATTTCAAATATCCAAAGTGTAGCCAGGAACCCAGAAAAAGTAAGAAAGATACCTCTGAGAAGTCTAAATACCTGAAAAAGTCTACTTGGTATCATTTATACCTTGTATTTGAGAGTGAGAACCTTACATCTTCATCAAAATTTATTTATTCTTTAGGGACAATGTTAATAAGCTTATCAGGTTTTCTCAAACTTGCAGATTAGAATTTTTCCATTGAAAATACGTTAATGTCTAAAAACTTACACAGACTAATGTACGTTCCCTTAAAATCCCTAATCAAGAAGAGAAAGGTGCTTAATTAATAAAGAGACATACATAAATAGGTATAAATGGTTACATGTATATAATATTAAATCTGAGATTCTCTAACACTTGCATCTTCTGAAGGGTTTTTTTGAGAATTAAACATCTTAATTTTTTTTTAAAGGGCTTGGAAGAGTGGCTGGATACTATTATTGTTCTCATCATTATTTGTACTATGTGATAATAAAGAGTTGAGCTTTGGTCATGATGTAACTGGGATCCTTTTCAGATTCCATGCCATACTAAATGCTTGACCTTGAGCAAGCTGTTTAACTGACTCTAATTCTCAGTCTCCTCCTCTGCACAATCATAGTTTTCACTTCATAGGTTGTGAAAAAGTTTAAACATCATAATGCAAAGTTTTTAGCCCTGTGCCAGGCATGCACAGAGTCCTCAATAACAGTTCATTGTTACTGCTGTTAGATCTGCAGTGTTAAAATTCCATGTTACAGATGAGAAAACCAAGGCTCAAAGATGCTACATAACTACGCAAATGTATACAGATATCAACTGAATGAATCAAGGGTCAAAAGTAGGTCTATTAGAGGTCAAGATTTTCAGTTTTCTGTCTACTAGGCTGCCTGTCACCAGTTTTAACTGCATTTGAAAGCTGTAAATGCAGCAATCACCACAGTTCTGAAAGTATAAAACGAACTTGACAAATGTTAGTGGATGGGTCTATATCAGTAGAACCACACTTAGAAGTCAGCTATAGGAAGACAGGATTTCTGAGACCTCAAATAACTCCTTCCTTCACAGATAAAATAAAAATTCACACTTCACCAAATAAGTTAGAGAAAGACAAACACTGTACAAGTTTATTTATATGTGGAATCTAAAAAATGAAACAAATGAACAAAAACAAACAAACAAAACAAACTTAAGTACAGAGAGTAACCTGATGATTACCTGAGTCAAGCTGGGTATGGGAATGGGTGAAACAGATGAAGGAGGTGACTCAGTCGGTTCAGCAACTGACTCTTAATTTTGAAGTCAGGTCATGATCTCATGGATTGTGAGTTTGAGTCCCACAATGGGCTCCACACTGACAGTACAAAGCCTGCTTGGCATTCTCTCTCTCCCTCTCTCTTTGCTCCTCCCCAACTTGTGCACATGCTCTCTCTCTCAAAATAAAAAATAAACTTAAAAAAAGGAGGTAGAAATTTCAAAATATAAAATAAGTCACGGAGATGAAAAAGTACAGCATAGTCAATAATATTGTAAAAATGTTGTAGAGTGATAGATGATGACTACACTTATTGTCGTGAGCACTGAGCACTGCATAGAAGTGTAGCATCACTATGCTCTCCACCTGAAAGTAATATAACATTGTGTGTCAACTATACTTTATTAATTTAAAAAAAATCACCTTTTACCAACACATTATTACCATTATGACATTCCACAATTAGTGATTCTTTCCTTTGTTTCTGTAAAAATATAAATATCCTATATGAATCATTTGTACTTTAGTGTGTAATGAGTTTATTATATTTGGGTTGTTTGATTCTTTATTGTTATTATCGTTCTTGATTTGTGTTGAATCTGAAAACAGCTTTTGAGTAACATACTTAAGACTTAATAGAAAGTAGAGAAAAGAGTAATAAATTGAGACCAAACACTGGGATATGATCTGTAAGACTTTATATAACTTAGCTGCTACTAATTTCTAAAACTTCTTCTCTTGCTACTCCTTTCCTTTCACCCTGACTTGGTAGAATATATATTATTATTCTCAGTTAATCTTTGCCCTCTCTTTAAGAGGACTATAATATCGCTGCCTGTTGCCATGTGACTTATGGTGCAATGGGAAGAGGAATGCTTCCCTGTTCCATAAGGACTACCTTGGCCACATTCCTGCTTAACCGATGGAGTATGAGCCAGTGGGATTGTAATTCAATCATTTCTAGCTCTTCCCTCTGTCATGAGAATGTCATGTCTGTTAGCAATTAATTGCTCCTCCAGTCTTGGTCCTAAAATGGAGACTCGGTGAGGAGCACCACAGCCCAATAGATCACCTGCAATATGTATGAGAAACAAGCCATTTGTTGTAATAATCAACTTGAGATGGTGGGTTGTTACTGCACCATAATAGTGAAAACTGACTAACTCAACATTCCATCCACATTAAACTATTTTTAATTTCCTAACTGTGCCACACTCCTCACTTCTTGTCATTAGTACTGCCATTTCCTTTTGTGTAGATCACACTTGTTCTCCATTTTTAATTGTGAAACTCTTATTCAGCCCTTACACCTCAGCTTATAAACTGATCCCCCCAGGTGGTGTTAAGTGCCCTCCTATAAGCTCCCATAGCAATGATGCCTTTCCTGTCATAACAAGTAATCATGCTGAATCACAAATGCCATTTTATTGGTCTACAACCCTTGGGACACTGTTAGCTTCATGAGAGAAGGGGCCGTACCTTTATGTCTCTACTGTTTCCTCACTGTCAAGCCTAGTTCCTGGCTCACAATAAACTCATGGTACAATTTACTGAATGAGTTAATGAGTTAATGAACAAGTAAAAGAATGAGAGGCAGTATGGTAAAAAGGTCAAGCACATAGTCTTTAGATTATCTGGATTCGAATCCTGGTTCTCTCACTTCCTAGCAGGACTAGCTACATAATTTGTGCAACCCAAGCCAAAATGAAAATGTGGGACTCCTTGTTCAAAAATGATTAAGAATTTCAATATGGCAAAAGCAGACCATTAAATTAAACATCAGGTCCTTCTAAACATGGTGCCCTATACAACTGCATAGCCCCCATGCCCATGAAACCAATCCTGCTATCTAGCTATGTAAACTTGGGCAACTAACCTCTCTATGTCTCTGTTTTCTTACATGTAAAATGAAATTAAATAGGATTGCTGTGAGAATGAACTAAACTAATATACATGAAGTCACTATAATGGTGAATCCTACATGAGAACTATCTTTACAGACAGGAAAAACTATGAATGTCAAAGCAAATTTTAATTATTTCAAATTTGCCTAAGATTTTCTACAAACTACAGAAGATTGGGGTTTCCAACTGGAGGTGATTTCTATGCCAGGGGACATTTACAATATCTGGAGACATTTTTGGTTGTCACAACTAGAAGGTGCTTCTGGCATCTAGGGGACATAGACCAGGGATGCTGCTAAAATTCTACAGTACACAGGATAGCCCACACCACAAAGAATTAGGTGGACAAAATGGCAATAGCACCAAAGTGGAGAAACCCAGGCCTAAAGATTGATTTCTGAGCTTCCAAGGATAAAGTACTGAATTTTCCAGCCTCTCAGTTTCTCCATCCATAAAAGATGGCCAATAACACCTGAGCCTATCCACCTTAAAAGAATGTTGTAAGGATAAATTTAAGAGCAAAGAGCCCAGCTCTCAGAAGGGAAAGGGTACTATTACAGCCTGAGGTGTTATTATCAAGCTGTGCAGCCACTTTCACTCTCAGGAAGCCAAATGTTCTACTTGGAAATGATAATTTCCCTCCACTAAATGAACGTTTTACTTCCCAGAGGGAGTAATTTTATTCACCTTTTGCCATCATTGGATTGGACCCATTACAGCTGTTGTTCTTCCCTTATTTGAAATTTCATAACACACATAACCATAGAAGCTCTCCTGGAGGAATGTACAGCCACTGCAGTAACACACCACACACATGTGCCCATGTGTAAACAATCTGCTAACCCATGGGCCATGGGTATTTATCAATAATGTCTTCCTATCCAAATGTGTTTCAATGGGACTATTCGGTAGAGAAGAAAAAATAATGTTCTTATGAGTTGTAAGAGTTCACACCAGCCACTCTCCCAAATTCCAATGTGAGTTAACAGATAAATAGTAAAGCACAATTCTGATTTTCTGTTCATAAAGTGAATGCTTTGGAGACTAATTAGAATGGCAGGAGGTGGTGGGGAGGTAAAGGAACAAGAAAAAGTTCAAACAGGAAAAATAAAGAAGAGAATCCTAGGGAACCACAAATACGCTAGACCAATACTCTCAGATGCCTTAAATGTGTAATTAATCAATAGTTTATGCATGAAGATTGCACTGCTTGCATGAAATCAGAATGGAGCTACATTACAGCAATTAGAAGGAGCTAATGTCAGTGCATGAGCCCCCAGATGTTTAGATCAATCGCTTTCTAACAAAATCTGTGTTCACAAAATAATCCCAGGATAGGAAGTACTGACTGGGGAAAGATTTACCTAAAGTGAGTATTGTGTCAGTGTCCTGCTTTTTTCTCCCCCTTTGTCTGACAGCAGATTAGCAGTGCTGCCACAGGCATGCTGTGCAGGATGTTGAAGGTGAAAGCTGAGAAGAAGAGGGCTGCTGAGAACTATAGAACATGAAGCAACTTGCCAAGGTCTATCAGTGCCTGTACAGGGGTATGATGGGTATGAGAACCCTCATGGGTATGAGAACCTTTCTATGGCTTCCTCTGACCAGAAGAGGTAGAGTAGGCAGGCAATGGTAATGATGACAGCAAGCACTATGGAAAGCATTGGGTGCTCTGGGGTCAAGGAAAAGGTCGTAGCTTTCCACTTTCCAGTGCTGGCACTGTATCTGTTTAGATGTTATGAGGACAGGCCACCACGATGCAATGGAAATGGAAGGGGACAGGGCTACAAGGGCCAATACCTGGACTCCAATTTCATCCTGCTCCAGCTATGTGACCTAGACGTGATACCTGAGTCTCAATTTCCTCCTCTGTAAAATGAGGCTAATAATCCTTATAGGACAAGACTATGGCAAAGAATAAAAGAATTTATGAATAGAAAAGCTCATCATGCTTCACATATAGTTGTCACTCAGTGGATGCTTACTATTCATTTTTAAGAAAACCTTTATTTTTCCTATTCAGGATTGCCAATAGTCCCATGAAATCTTATTTCAAATGTACTCCTTTGCTAAAACTATTCTTCACTGGCCATGCAGCACTCAGAGCTCTCATCTACATTCTGTCATTTGCATGTGTTCCATCCCTGCCACAGCAATGCTGACATCCTGTTGACTGTAACTGCCCTTTACCTGCCTTGGAATTGTAACAGGAGGACCTAAATGAATTGCTGTCAACGGGGTCAATTTTTTTTTAATGTTTATTTATTTTTGAGAGAGAGTGACAGAGACAGAGCATGAGTGGGTGAGGGGCAGAGAGAGAAGAAGACACAGAATCTGAAGCACGCTTCACCCTCTGAACTGTCAGCACAGAACGACACGGGGCTCAAACTCATGGACGGTGAGATCATGACCTGAGCCGAATTCAGACGCTTAACCTACGGAGTCATCCAGGCACCCCTAGGGTCAACTTTAATATATAAAAGTTATACATTGCATGGCTTGGTTCAGGAAAAAATCAGGCAGAACTGGTTCCATTGCATCATAGACCTCTCTCATGTGAGCTGAATAGAGAACTCAGGCCATGTTGGAGTAAGGTTAGAATGAGGAGAAAGTAAAGAAATTATAAGGATTCTGCCAATATAGATTCCCCTCCCCCTGATCTATGAATAGCATGTGTTCCTACCATACCTCCTTCTCTCTTCCTTTTGTTGTAATTAGTGTTTTAAAAATCCACGGTGCCTTTCAGGTACATCACACTGAACACCGATTCAATTACAGTAAATTCACTAATTAATGGTGTTTAATTTTGCATCAACTCATGCACTTGATGTGCAAAGTCAAGTAAATAAATATACAATCCAAAAGAAAGGGAACATTTATTATTTTGCCAATTGAGTAAGACTTACTACTTCTGTCAAATAAATTAAGCTAAGTTACCCAGCAAATTCGAAACCTAACTTGCTGAACACATGATACTGAGTCCCTGATTTGTCAGTGTAGCCATTTAACATCAGTCAGAATGAGCTGAGGAGCCTTTTTTCCAGCCCCACTATCCTACCTTTTTTTATTTCATGTCATTAGTAATTAGACTCACTTTTTTATTCACTTTAGGAATAATATTTAAACATTCCACCCAGCAGTGACCGTACCACCATCTCCTAAATGTTGTTGTTACTGATTCCATTCTGTATCTGGACCAAAACCTTTAAAAAATATGTAAAATAACAGATTTTCAGTCTTACATGTGAGCTATGCTCAGCTGTTTTCGTGGAGTCAACTTTTTCTGGAGCTTCTCTGTGTTTTCTTCCTTCCCCTGTGTTTAGCTGTAGAACTATATAGAAATGAACCAAAAAGCAGCTGCATAATTAACAGCAATTAACCCTGAATGGAATTCAACAAAGGCAACACAATACTCAATTCTGCCCCCTATTCCCAACAATCCAATCAGAATTCTAATTCTGTAATGCCAAGAGATGGTAAAACAGGGACTATCTTCAGAACTGACATAGAGAATGTTAACAAAGCAAACTTAGATTTGATTCAAGGCTTAAGGCTGGTTGTTATTTTGAAAATGCTCGATCCATTGCAAATAAAAGCAATGCTTCAGTGACTTTCCTAGATCAGCTGTCCAGTAACAGGATTAAAAGTCAAGATTGTAAGGTTATAAAGAATAGTTTTTTGGGTTTTTTTTTTAATCTGTCCACCATGCCACGTTGATCATAAATGACCAAGTCATCTGAGACTAATGCTGGACAATAGACAATCAGTGCCAGGCAGGCCCTGATAATATCAGGCAGCACTTAGAGCTCACCTGGCTGCCTCCCCCTGCTCCCCAAGATAACAGCAGTCATATGTTGTCCAGCTGCCCCTTCCAGTTTCTACTCTCACACTCACCACCAAAAGACTGAGTGAGGGTGTTAGAAAAGCTCCCATCCAATCAGCAGAGGCCAGACCAGATGGCCAGATGGCGAGTTTTGCTGCAGGGAAAGCTAATGGCCTCATGTGATAGTGAGATCATCCTCCAGCCTTTAGGGAAAGGAGACGGTGCTATTGAATTAACTTTGCAAAGGATCCTCCTTCAGCTTAATCAACATTTGTGGAAAAAGGAATTAGATTGTACTGTCTGTGGATGTGGCTAGCCACCTCTCATAGTCAGACATTGCTGCTCCTGATTACCATGGAAAGTGGACTTTATTTGTACAGCCAGCTCAGGTCTGAGAATATATTTATCAGCAATGATGATGGTTCACCTCCAACTCTCAGCATGTTTGCTTGGGGAAAGAAAAACAGGTAAACCCCCCCAAAAATTAAAATATGAAATTGCCTCCTAAGTGCAGATTCAGATTAACAGCTGCAAGACAAATAAAGTTGTTTTATTGTTGACCTTTAAATGCTTGGTTGTTGAAATATGTGGAGTCTGTTGAAATTTTTGAAATGTGTTGAGTTTGCTTTTCTCCTCATCAAAGAACATCTTTTCAAAGTCTGAGATTGTTTAGCTTAGTTGGTTAGAACACAATATTATTATCAGTCCTATGGAGTAACTGCCTTTGTTCTATTCCAGGGCCATGAATTTCACCCCTGTATCTAGCCAGGAAAGTCCCATTGCTGTTCATACATAGTATGGATCAAACAGCTCAAACCTGTAGTTACCTCTAGGGAGGAAAAAAAAAAAAGACAATGCTAAATAACTGCTCTGCCATAAACAGCAGCTTTGGGGTTTGTGTGGGTAAAGCATCTTAACCATACTAAATAAAAAGCACTGAATCCATTTGAGATTCAAAAAGATTGCTTTTAAATTGTCATTAAGTGAATTCCGATTTTCAAGTGAAAATACCCAGACACGGTAAGCATTTAATAAATAAGTATGTGCTGAATAAATGAGTAAAAGAATTTACCAACTTAGTTCAAAATCATGGGGAAAAAATAAAGAAGGCAGGTTTTGTTTAAATATACCTATCATATAAATATCACACAATTGAAGGATATGGTATAAAATCTAGGTATTTAAAACTATTTTAAGGGCATTTAGTCTTACAGAGAAGTATAATAGTCTTTTCTAAAACAGGATTTATCCCCTTGTAAAGCAGTATAATCAATTTTTGCTAACAGACATTTTTAAATCTGAATCAAAAACACATTTTTATTTTCTCTTTCCAGTAGTTCATCTTTACAAGTCACATCCAAGGAAGCAGAAGAGGCCATAACCCCAGACCTCATGGGGACCCAGTGAGCAGCACTCAGCCCATCACCTCTACCATTATCCATCTTTCCTTCAGCTTCATCCTACTCTGCCTTCCTACGCCTTCTTTAAATAAATGCAGGCAAATGAACACATTCTTGACACAGGTTGAAAAAACTTAGAGAACTTACTAGAATGAGAATTTAGAAAACTCCAAATCCCAGAAAGTATGAATTGTGTTAAACAACAGCTAAATGCCTTTTAATAAGATGAGAGGGATTTTTTTTCCTTCAGTAAAATTCAAGGTACCTAATTTCTTCCCAGTCTCTGCAGCTTACAATGATAAATATTAGCAAGATATATATAAGCAAATATGCAAGCAGGAAATTCACCAAGAATTCAAAACTAATACTGAAACACAGCTAACATTTTAGTTATCTATTAAAAATCAAATGGAAATAGAGAATACTTTTCTCATGTATTTTTATTCAAAAGACAAAATTCTCAAAAGCCTACTATTCCTTCCTTAAAATCTAAATTAGTACAAATTATAAGACAAAGGCTAGTGTAAGTTATGATATTGTTGGAATCAAATTGTTCACTTCAGGATCTTATTTCAGATAAAAGCATATATACTGTAACATCTATCTAATTTCACTGAATAGATGTATTTCTGATAGTTTATATATACTCATTACTTAGTCATATTTACTTATTACCTTTCATTACAATTGAAGGTATATGGAAAACAGAAGTGTAGCCTCACAACATCATTGTCATCTTTGTCATCATAGGCATCACTTACTGTCATCATCATCATAAAAGCCAAAATTAATTGAACATTCTTTAGGCATCAAGTACTATACTTATAAAATTATTATGGTAACTGACCCAGAGTCACAGTCTTGCTAGTACAGAGCTGGAATTTAATTCAAGTCCATCATGCTCCAAACCCCACTTTATGCTGATAATCAAAACATACAGCATACTTTAAAATGCAAGAAAATATATTATGCAAGAAAGTATTAAAATGCAAAGAGAAATATATTCCTTACATAATACAGTAATAAAATAACAAAGCCAACAATTCAACGGGAATGTAACTGGTTGTTCCAATTCATGTGTATACTAAAGTTGGACACACATAAAACTGAAAGCAATTTCTGTCATTTATTTCTAAATAAATAAAATCCATTCCCCATTAAGAGTTGATAATATTCAAATAGTCTTTGCTGGTCATCCTTTGAATTCAAAAATACTCAAAATAACTAATTGGGGCTCCTAATTGTTGGTGGTAGACCTGTTGGGTTACTACTTCTCTTCCCTAGTCCAATCCCTGGATATACCACATAGCTAAAAGAAAAGCACTGAAGATCTGAAAAAAAAATCAAAGATCCTGAGGTATCCCTGGGGAGACAGAAGGTTGTTGTGAAGTCACATGGAGAGGAAAACAAAGTCTGGAGCAGATGGGGGTTGGATGTCACAGGAGAGGGTTAGATACAATGACAGAAAACAAACTGAGCAATCTAAACTGTAAATATAACACAAACACAAAAAACATAAAATGAGGATGAACTCATTATAAAAGATTTAAGGAAGAATAGGATCAATCTGTAGTAGCAGGAAACAGTTATAAAAACAGAACAAAGTGGAATTACAGGTAGGAAAATAATTATCTATAGGAGAGGGAAGAAGTAGGTTGAAGTGATTATGAATAGCAGGTGGACCTAAATATACTTTGTTATACCCATTTGGTTTTGACATGATGTACACAATCATACAAAAAAAAAAAAAACAATCAAAAAGCAATCTAAAAGTTTTAAGGCAAAATTACACAAAGAAATTTGATTTTACATCCTAAGAGCAATATATCATAAAGACAAAAAAGAACTGAAAAAAATTTTCAATAATCATATTTTAGGTGGTAGTATTGAGACTTGAATCTATAACCATTGTAGTAGTATGTTATTTATATAGAGATACTGGAATTAGAAGCATGTGAAAAGGAGAAAATCAATGTAAATGGATGAGCTTAAGTAGAAACCCTTTAGTCTTGAATTCCAGTTAGAAATATCAATATGAATTCATAATGTATTTATTCTAAAAATATATGTATTATTTAGGTACAATACAGACCAACCCAGAAGCAACAAACTCCCTTGGTGCCCATTTGTGGTCTCTAAATACCATTTTTCACTAGAAGAAACTACAGCTTCTTAAAGAAATACATGATTTGAGATCTGAACTAGGAAATAAAGCTGAAATATTTTATTATATCAGTCACTAAACAAGGAAATTACCAAAGACTTCTGAGAGTGAGCCAAAAGCACTTAGTAGCCAATCGAAAGGCTCCCACTGGCCAAATATGGAGCAATAAGAACTTCAAGAAAAACTGCAATGCGTTTAAAGACATCAAATATATTTAAATGCATTTGTATATAATGCATAACATAATGATACTTAGAAAAAAAAAGCAAAATGAAAATAACCTCACTCATCACTTTGGGAAGATGCCAGGTTTTGAAATCATTACTTAGAAAATTGGTAAATGGGGGCGCCTGGGTGGCTCAGATGGTTAAACATCCGACTTTGGCTCAGGTCACCATCTCGCAGTTCTTGGGTTCGAGCCCTATGTCAGGCTCTGTGATGACAGCTCAGAGCCTGGAAGTCTGCTTCAGATTCTGTCTCCCTCTTTCTCTCTGCCTCTCCCCAACTTGTGTGCTCTTGCTCACTTGCTCGCTCTCTCTCTTTCTCTCAAAAATAAACATTAAAAATTAAAAAATAACTGGTAAACGAATCAAAAGAAATCAAGCAAATATTCTTCCTTTCCAATGTTAATTAACTTTAGGGTAAACTGAAGAATTGAGGGAAAGTCTCTCTTTGTAGACAGTTTCCTAGTGTTACCATAAAAAAAATTATGCAAACTGGGAAGCCTAAAAACATAAAAAACTTACTCTACATAAGTTCTCGAGGCCAGAAAACCAAAGTCAAAATATTGGTAAGGTCATACTCCCTCCGGAGCCAATTTTCCTTTTCTTATAAAAACACCAGTCGTATCAGATTAAGGGCCAATCCTAATGAACTCTCTTTTTTTTTTTTTAAAGAAAGAGAGCACAAGCAGGGGAGGGGCAGAGGGAGGAGAGAGAATCTTAGGCAGGCTCCATGCCCAGCACCAAGCCAATGCAGGGCTTGATCTCACGACTGTGAGATCATGACCTGAGCCAAAATCAAGAGTGGGACACAAACAAATGAACCACCCAGGCACCCCATAATGAACTCATCTTGATTACATATGCAAAGATGCTACTTCCAAACAAGGTCACATTCACAGGTACAGGGATTAGGACTCAACATGTCTTTTGAGGTATACAACTCAATCCAGAACATACACTATTTCAGCTAATAAATGAGAATAAATGAGGAAATAAAATATCATCATTCTGCAACTCTTAATGAAACAATGAACCTAAACAATGACGATCAATGACTGATATTATCCAAGACCTAAAGAGGCCATTATGGTTCTGGTAGAAGGAGCCAATCATTGAGAAGTTTTGTCCAAAATTCTAAACTAAATATGTTCAAACCTCTATTTCTCACCACTAATTTTTAGCAAATGCAGGCATCATAGAAACAATTTTGAAGAACACCACAGGGATGCAACTAACAAAATTAAGACTGGGAAATTATACAAGACAAAAAACTGATTTTTTTTCTGGTAAATAAATTAAGGGAGATCTATAGATTTAAAGAGATTAAAGAGAAAACTCACACAATTGCATATATGCTCCATATTTCAAAACTAATTTTACCAAATAAACTATAAAATATAAAGGAATAAAATATTAAGAGATTATTAAATTATTAACTAAAGGATTAAACTATAAAAGATTAAAGAAATAACTAGTTGTAAATACCAATTTTACATATTGACTGGATATTTAATAATGTTGAGGAATTAATGTCAATTTTTCAGAAAAGATTATGGTCTATGGTTATGCTTAGGAATAAATAATTCAGATCTCTGGTGACACATTCAAAAATATTTATAGATGAAATGTTATGAGGTTATTAGATTACTTCAAAATCATTTAAAGGGAAAGAGAAAAATTAGCAAGTATAAAAATAAGTTAGCCATAAAATGATAATTTTTTTAAGCCAGTGATACATTCATGGTGGTCTATTTTCCTATTCTGTCTACATTTGTGTATGTTTGATATGTCCCCAAATGAAATATTTTTCAAAAATATATATGTAATATACGAACTATAAATTCAATAATGAGGACAAAAAGCTAATCAATAAAGTCCAAAAACAAATTAATGGCTGAAAGATTAGATTGAGGAACTATTCAGAAGATACTGGGAAGAAAGAAAGTGACACAAACAGAAATGTTGAGAGGTGCGAAGGATGAAAGAATTTTCAGCATTTATATAAGAGAAGTCCCAAGAGTGAAGATAAAATGACTGATATTTGAATAAATAATGACTAAGAACTAAAGATGTGAAACACAAAATTTAAAAGAAAAATGGAATACCAGACAGGAGAGATTATTAAACAAATTTTCAAACAATAAAAATATCCATATTAGACACATTATATGAAATGTAACAGTATCAAAAAGGAAGAAAAAATTGAAAATCTTTTAAAGAAAGATCACTCATAAAAGATAATTATGGATTAAACTTTTTAATAATAACAGTCAATAAGACATTTGAGCAACATGTTAAAGTTTTGAAAGACAATAAATTTCAACATAAAATTTTATATTGCAGTTAAACTATTATTTAAATTTTGTGTCTATAGATTTATCTCAATGTAATCATATAGTATGTGACCTTCACATAAGTGACATTCTTCTTTCAATTAGCAAAATATTTTCAAGGTCCATCCATGCCTTAGTATAGTTCAGTATTTTATTTCTTTTTATGGCCAAATAATATTCTACTGTATAGATTCACCACATTGTGTTTATCTGTTCATTGGTTGACAGACATTGGGTTGGTTCCACATTTTGGTTATTATAAATAATAAATTTACACTTAATTACATATTTTTATGATGATGATGATGATGATAAATGCTGCTGTGGACACTTATGTTCAAGTTGTTGTATGGAAATATGCTCCCATTTGGCTTGGATAAATGCCACAGAGTTGAGTTTCTGGATCAAATGGTAACTCTATGTTTAACTTTTTTTTGAGAGAGAGAGAGAGAGAAAGAAAGAGACAGAGTGTGAGCTGAGGAGAGGCAGAGAGAGAGACAGAATCTGCAGCAGGCTCCTCTGAGCTGTTAGCACAGAGCCCGACACAGGGCTCAAACTCATGAACATGACATGACCTGAGCCGAAATCAGATGGTTAAACCACTGAGCCACCCAGGCACCCCACTATGTTTAACTTTTTGAGGAATTAACATGGTTTTCCAAAGTGACAGCACCATTTTACACTCCCACCAGTCAGGGTGTGAGGGTTTTAATTTCTCCACATCCTGACCATGTCTTTCATATTATCTCTTTTCCATTGTAGCCATCCTAGTGGGTTTGAAGTGTTATCTCACATAGGTTTTGATTTCCAAATCCCTGATGGTTAATGATATTAAGAATCTTTTCATTTATCTATTTGTCATTTGTATATCTTCTTCAGAGAAATTTCTAAACAAATGTTTTGCCTAAATTTTATGTCATTTGTTTTTTTGATTTTGAGTTCTAACAGTTTTTTAAATATTTTAGAGACAAGTCTCTTAACAGATACAAGATTTGCAAATATTGCCTCCCATTCTATAACTTATCTTTTCACTGTCTTGATGCTCTTTGATGCACATTAATGTTAATTTTAATAAACGTTGATTTATCTATTTTTGTGTCATATTGCTTGTAGTTTTGATGTTGTATTTAGAAGCCATTGCCAAATCTAAAGTCACAAAGATTTACACATATAATTTTCTCCTAAGAGTTTTATAATTTTAGTTCGCATGCTTAAGTCTGTAATCCAGTTTTAGTTAATTTTTGTATTCAGGATGAGGCAGGAGTCCAACTTCATTCTTTTGCATGTGGATACCCATTAGTCCCAGGATGATTTGTTGAAAAGACTATTCTTTCTCCTTTGAATTATTTAGGCACCTGTATTGAAAATCAATTGACCTTAAATGTAAAGGACTCTATATTCCACTGATCTTAATGTCTATCCTTATGCCACTACCACACTGTGTTGATTACTGTTGTTTTGCAGTAAAGTTTGAAATTAGTAATGTAAGTCCATCAAATTTGCTCCATTTTTCCAGATCATTTTGCCTCTTGGATCCTTGAATTTCAAAATGAATTTTAAGATCAGTGTGTAGTCTCTACAAAGAATAAAGTTGGGATACTGACTGAAATTGCATTGAATCTGTAGATCAATTTAGGGAGTATTTTCAGCTTAAAAGTATCAATCTTCTATAAACATGAGATGTATTTCCATTTACTTAGATGTTCTTTCATTTATTTCAGCAATGTTTTATCACCTTCAGAGTATAAATTTAACATTTCCTCTTTTAAGTTTATCCATAAGTGTTTGTTTTAGATGCTATTTTATTTTTTTAATTTTTCTATTTGAGTGTAGTTGGCACACAATGTTACATTAGTTTTGGGTGTACAACATAGTGATTCAACTTCTCCATATGTTATCTATGCTCACCACAAGTGTGGCTATCATCTGTCACCATACAATACTATTAACTAGCACTGACCATATTCCTTTTGCTGTAAATACCTATTTTCAAACAATTCCAAGAAGAAGAAGAAGAAGAAGAAGAAGAAGAAGAAGAAGAAGAAGAAGAAGAAGAAAGAGGAGGAGGAGGAGGAGGAGGAGAGCTTCCAAATACCTTCTACAAGGCCAGCATTACCCTGACACCAAAACCAAAGACATCACAAAAACAAAACAAAACAAACAAACAAACAAAAAAACACTACAGGCCAAAATCTCTGATGAACATAGATGCAAAAGTCCTCAACAAAATATTATCAAGCTGCATTCAACAAAACACTAAAAGAATCATTCACCAAGATCAGGTGGGATTTATTCCAGGGATGCAAGATAGATCAATATTCACAAATCAATCAACGTGATATACTACATCAACAAAATAAAGGGTAAAAATCATATGATCATCTCAATACATGCAGAAAAAAGAATTTAACAAAATTCAACATCCATTCATGATAAAAACTCTCAACAAAGTATGTTCAGAAGAAACATAATAAAGGCCATATATACAAAATCCACAGCTAACATCATGTTCAATGGCGAAAAACTGAAAGGATTTCCTCTGAGATAAAGAACAAGGTAAGGGTAGGTGCTCATTCTCACAATTTCTATTTTGCATAGTACTGGAAGTCCTACCCACAGCAATCAAACAAGTAAAAGAAAAAAGAAGCATCCATACTGGTAAAGAAGAAGTTAAACTGTCACTATTTGCAGATGACATGATACTATAAATAAAAAACACTAAAGACTCCATCAAAAATATATCAGAATAAATGAATTCAGTAAAGTTTCACAATACAAAATTAATACCCAGAAGTTGTTAGTGTTTCTGGTGCACCTGGGTGGCTCAGTTGGTTAAGCATCTGAGTTTGGCCCAGGTCATGATCTCGCAGTTCATGAGTTTGAGCCCCATGTCAGGCTCTAGATTAACAGCTCAGACAGAGCCTGGAGCCTGCTTCACATTCTGTGTCTCCCTCTCTTCTCTGCCCCTCACCACTCATGCTCTGTCTCTCTCTCAAAAGTAAACAAACATTAAAACAGATATTTTTAAAGAAAAAAATTATTAGTGTTTCTCTACACTAATAATGAAGTAGCAAAAAAGAAAAATTAAGAAATCCATTTACAATTATACTAAATAGAATAAAATACCTAGCAATAAACTTAACCAAGGAGCTAAAAGGCTTGTACTCTGAAAATTATATGCTATTTTAAGTAAAATTATGTTCTCAATTTCACTTTTGGGATTGTTCATTGTTAGTGTATAGAAATACAGTTGACTTTGTATATCGATCTTGAATCCTCTAAACTTGGGGGATTCATTTATTACTACTAAAAGTTTTAATGAATTCCTTATATTCAATATCATGCCATCTTTGATTAGAGAAAATTTTACTTCTTCTGTTCTAATTTGAGTGCCTGTCATTTCATTTCGTTGTCTAAAATTTCTCTGCTAAAATCTCTAGAACAATATTGCATACAGGTGGCAGGAGCATACAGCTTTGTCTTGCTTCTTATCTTAGGGGTAAGATATTCAGTCTTTTACCATTCTGTATGATCTTAGCTGTGGGTTTTTCACAGATAGCTTTTATCAGGTTAAGGAAATTCTCTTATATTCCTAGCTTGTTGAAATAGTGTTGGATTTTGAGAAATGTTTTTCTGCATTTAATAAAATTATCAAGTTGTTGTTTTTTTATTCTTTATCTACTGATATGATGTATTACAGTCAGATGCTAAACCAACTTTGCTTTCCTGGGATAAATCCCACCTGGTCTTGGTGTATAATTACTTTTCCTATATTCCCAGATTCTTTTGCTGGCATTTTGTTGAGCATTGTTTCATCTATATTCAAAAGATATGGATCTACAGTTTTCCTTTTTGTTGTTGCTTTTGACTGTTTTCTTATCAGAAAAACTTATATTCTTAATACAAAACTTTAGATGCCTTCCCATTAAGATAAGGCAAATACGATATGTCCTCAAATAGCATTACTATTTAACATAACATTCGAGGGCTTAGGCAACTCTTTATTATAATAAAAGGGTGAAAGAATTTTATGAATTAAAAGAAAATAAATTTAACTTTTGTTGTTTGCAGATGTTATCATCATTTATGTAGACACTGAAGTATGCCAACTGTTAAAACTAATATGAATGCTCAATAATATTGCAAGCTGCAAATCCAACCTAAAAATGAATACTATTCCTATATACTAGTAATGGCTAACTGGAAAATCTTGTGCAATCTGAAATATCATCCAAAATAGCAACATAAAATTTAAATAATCTAATAATTATGTAACAGTCTTTTAAATCAATCAGGGGAGCCTGGGTGGCTCAGGCGGTTGAGCGTCCAGCTTTGGCTCAGGTCATGATCTCAGAGTCTGTGAGTTTGAGCCCCACGTTGGGCTCTGTGCTGACAGCTCAGAGCCTGAAGCCTGCTTCAGATTCTGTGTCCCCCTCTCTCTCTGCCCCTCCCCCACTCATGCTCTGTCTCTCTCTGTCTCAGAAATAAATTTAAAAAAAAAATTTTATTAAATAAATAAATCAAAACTCTATTAAAACACATGAAATTAGCCTACACTTTGATTTGAAAAGCATATCATCTACAGATACATATCACATATATAGAGAGAATGACTTAACACTTACTAGGTCAATTATCTCAGATTAGTTCACATATTCATTGCAATTTTGATCAGTATTATAGTCAGATCTTTGGAGGAATTTGGCAAACCTATTCTTAAATTTATATGGAAGGATAAATGCTATTAAATAACTAATTCAACTTAGAAAAAGAAAAATACAGAGATGAAACATTTTACCAAATATCAAGGCAGACAATAAATGCCATAATAATAAAAATAATCATCATGCTTACTCAGGAACAAACAAAACAAACAATGGTACAAAATAAAGTTTAGAAATACAATCATAAATTTTACTTCCACATTTAGATATTTTATTTTTAGTTATTTTATTTATTTATTTATTTATTTGAGACACAGAGAGAGACAGAGCGAGAGAGAGAGAGAAAGAGAGAGAGATGAGGGGGCAGAGGAAGACAGAGAAAGAATCTTAAGCCGGCTTCCTGCTAAGCGTGGAGACCATATCACTGGGCTAGATTCCACAAGCCTGGGATCATGCCGAGTTGAAATCAGGAGTCAGACACTCAAATTACTGAGCCACCAGTTGCCTCCTACATTTAGATCTTTAATCAAACTGGAAGACTTTATTTAGGGTGCCAAGTAGGCATTTAGCTTTATTTCTCTGCATTTATTGAGAAGGTTTGCCCTATACCATCCATCAAACAATCTGTCTTTCTCCTACTGGCAACTGTGTCATATATCAGACTTTTACATACACATGGAATATTAACATATAATCAATTTGTAAACAGGAAAAGATGGAAACATTTGTAAGGTAATGACAGCTTTCTGGGGTTTGATATTTTTACTTCAAGGGCTCTATCTCTGTAAAAAGTTTATTAAAATATTCAAGTATGTACAATATGAGCAGAGGAACTGAAAACAGACATTTTTCCAAAGAAGACAGGTATATAAAAGATGCAATATGCAATAGGCAACAGGTATATAAAAGATGGTCAACATCACTAAACATCAGGTAAGTGCAAACTAAAAACATAATGAGTTATCTCCTCACACTTATTAGAATGGTTATCATCAAAAAGACAAGAGAAAACAAGTGTTAGTGAGGATATAGAGAAAAGAGAATACTTGTGGACCATGGGAGGAACACAAATTAGGGCAGCCACTGTGGAAAACAGTATGGAGATTCCTCAAAAACATTAAAACCAGAACTACTATGTGATCCAGCAATTCCAGTTCCAGGTATATATTTTAAAAATACTAAAATAAGAATTCAGAGATATATCTACATTCTCATATTCGCTGCATTATTTATAATAGACAAGATATAGAAACCACCTAAGTGTCTATCAATGGGTGAATGGAGAAAAAAGATGCAATATATATATATATATATATATATATATATATATAATGAAATACCTTTCAACCATGAGAAAGAAGGAAATCTTGCCATTTGTGACAATATGGATAGATCTTAGAGGCATTATGCTAAATGAAATAAGCCAGACAGAGAAAGACAAACACTGCATGGCATCATTTACATGTGGAACCTTAAAAAAAAAAAGTGTCAAACTCTTAGAAACAGTGGTTGCCAGGGACTGTGGGGTGGAGGGAATAGAAAGGTTGGTTAAAGGGTACAAAATTTTAGCTATAAGATAAATATAATCTAGGAATCTAATATAAAACATGGTAACTATAATTTATAACACTGTATTATATAATCAAAATTTGCTAAGAAAGTAGAACTTAAATATTCTTAGCAAAAAAAAGAAAAGATAAATGTGTGAGGTGATGGATAAGTTAATTAACTAGATGGTGGGACTCCTGTCACAATATATATATCTAGTTACCATATGTACACTTTAAATATCTTACAATTTTATTTGTCAATGATACCTCCATAGAGCTGGAAAAAAAATTTCAAGCAAGGATAGCATTGGGAACACACACACACACACACACACACACACACACACACACACACACACACACAGTAAAATGAGGTAAAATGATACCAGAAACTGAAAAGATAATATTGTTAGAAGTGAAGGAGAGACACTGAAGTATTCCCCAAACTGAGAAGCCATTTTGAGACCAGTTTTATTCAGGGTAAGTGACAGGAGTGGGGGTTGGTATCAGCTGGAGGACAGTCCATGGCAGCTGCAGTTATTTTCCACAAAGCCCAGACCTTAGTCCACACATTTTATAAAGAGGACATGCATGGTAGTGAGGGCAAGGGTTTCCACCTGCACCTCAAAGGACTTGCATGCACCTAATAGATGGCTAATCTTTAATTAGATCCTGTGGCACCACCTGTGCATTAGGAAGGGGCAACACTACGTTATCTCTAACAGATTCATGGGAGGCCAGAGCAAGCCTTTTTTGTCCCATCCTTAGCAGGCATTTCTAAGGTACACATACTAATCTTCAAGGACCCTGGAACACGGAGCCCCAAGAGAGGTGACCAAGCAAACATGAACAAGATTGAGGGCCAGAGATGGAGTCAGTATTGTTACAACCCTACGACTGTCAAGAGAGTACTTCCAATTCATTTATTCAAAGTTCTTGTTAAGGAAAACTATATATAAACCTTTTAGGATTTGATATTTTAAAAAGATCTTGAATTAGATACAAGTGAAAGTAATGTCTTTTACTGAAACATCTAACCTCTAACATCTACCACAAGAGAAGAAAATCTGTTCTTACATTCAGTAGCATGTATCAAGTATATTAGCTGAATCACTATATTCTATTCCTGAAACCATCACTATACTGTATGTTAACTCACTTGGCTTTAAATAAAATTTAAAAAATTAAAAATTAAAAAAAGAAAAAGAATGTCCTAGCTTTAATTGATTCATCTCTAAAATACCAGAGTATCACATCACAAGATGGTGCAAGAAAAGGAAGTTACAGATGAATGGTGTCAATATAAAACAATCAATAAGCATGGAGGACTAGATTTCAGGAGAGATCCAAAATAGCATCCAAACTGTACGGTGAACTCAAATTCAATATCTGCAGGGGTCTATAATCCAATATAGTGGGTGGGAAGCAGAGGAAATTTTCAAGAAATGGCAACATTTAGAGCTGAGCAAGTGACAATAGGACCCAGAAACCACAGAAAATGAAGAAATGGTGACAAAGGAAAACTATACAGTGTCACAGCCCTAACCTAGCATAGTGACGTCCTGCCAGAAGTGAATGAAAAAAATAACAAAATCAAAGCAGAAACCCAACCACGTGAATTTGGAAAATACAATGGGGATTACAAAAGCCTTCCTATCAGAGACTATAGGGTCCCAGGATTAACTTTATGCACTACAAACACCAGGCCTATTACAGCACGATGAATAACAGCCTCCACTTATGGCTGGCCATGGACTTCCTAAAGCACAGACTGCCATCAGGGGTGGAGAGAATTGGCAACACTAGGTCTGCAAGCCAAAAACAGCAAGGACTGCAAAGGCTAAGGAAGGTGGAATTCTATAACAAGGTAAACCATATCAACTGTATTTCAGTGAAAGTTTTATCTATCCAGATATTTTATTCTACCTGAACAAACACATAGAATAACCTTGAAATGTGCATTAGTTCAAGTCACATGTTTCTAAATATATATGACATAAAGGTGACCAATAGCCAAACAATAGATTGAAACTTCACTGTTGGTTATGGACATCTTGGTGCTATGGGAAAAGATAATTGTGACTGTCTTACACATACTGTGTTGTACTCAAATAATCTGTAAGTGCCTCCTCCAAATATAAAAAAAACAGTCCACCTAGGAAAGAATAAAATTGGTGTACCATCTACTTTTGGAAATTCATTTTCAATTATTTTATAGTGTCTTTGTGCTGTAACATTTTTTATATTAATTCTGAATGAAATCAGAGTGAACAACAGGACTGTTTTAAAAAAAATAAATGTACAACCTACCAAAGGTGATTCTCATGTAATTGACTTTGACTTTCTCGGGAGGAAATATTTTACTCATTTAAAAATTCTGATTTGAGCTCCATTTCCAACTCAACGGGAAGATCACAATTTGGAAATGACAAGACCACACATCAGAAAACCTCCCTTTGAATACTTGTTCCACAGGCTCCTGCTCATTGAGTTAGAAAAAGGAAGCCTAGGAGTACAATGACCTTAACTTCTAGAGAAGGGGGTTCTGAAGCCTTTGAGCACATACTAAGTTGTCAGTTCACTGAATCATAAGTGAATCTATATCTCTGTATCTTTGCAATAGACTTATTTAATATTGTAAAAAGAGGAATCATGGAAAACATTTTGGGAATGAGATAGAAAGAAGGACTACTATCTACCTGCTTTAAAAAGGGGGTTCTGGGGGCACCTGGGTGGCTCAGTCGATTGAGCATCTGACTCCGGCTCAGGTCAGCATCTTGCAGTTTGTGAGTTCGAGCCGTACATCAGGCTTGCTGCTGTCAGCCTGTCAGTACAGAGTCTATTTCTGATCCTCTGTCCTCCTCTGTCTGCCCCTCCCCTGGTTGTGCTCTCCCCCAAAATAAATTAAAAAATTTTAAAAGGGGGGAGGTTTGATAAGAAGATCAATACAGATTTAGAAAACTATTAAAACTTCAGCTACAAAGGAAATGAAAAACGTGAATTGTCTGTATTCCTGCCATCTCCTCATCCATCCATCTTATAATAGCCTTATTGCAAGTAGACATAGGGTGATGAATGCAGAAATGTCAGACAGAAAGGAACATATAAAGATAAAAGACTAAAGGGGAAGAAAAAAACCCACACAACAAAGAAGTGACTGCATGTTGCTTTTGTCATCATTTTGTTTCCAAAAGCTGCCTGGGTACGAGTTAAAAGCCAGAATTCCATAAAGACAGAAGCAATCCACAAAAGAACCCTAATGTGTCTGAAAAAAAAATTATAATACAGAAAAAAAAAAATGGATAAAGCTACCACCAAAAGGTTCTCTCTCTGTCCCTTTAAAGTAAAGCTCTAAACTCACACACTGAAAGCTTTTATTTAAGGATCTCAAAGCACTTTACCAGCAAGTAATTATCCTAGCATTTCCTAACAGTTGAAAACTTGGAAATCTTGAGACTCAAGTTCAGTAGAGTCTTAAAGTCCTATAATGCAGAAATATAGAGTATAAGTTACTTACTTGAGCACCATAACCATCAATAAAAAACCTATTGTTGCTTTGCTTCCCTCTGCTTTAACCACTCTTTTCTTCCAAAAAATTGCTCATTGCAATCTGCCAGAGATTGGGGGTGGGGGGACTCACCTCCTAAAGAGTCTTTTCTCTGCCAAGACATTAACCTTACACACCAAATATGTATCATCTGTTATACTATAGATTTTAGTTGAACCAAATTGCACAGAGAAGAATTTCTCACTGCTAAAAAAAAAAAAAAAAAAAAAAAAAATCCTAAAGCTCATTAGCAATGTTTGTAAGGACTCTGCTCCTTCCAAATTTTCATTGATCCATAATACAAATATTTAAATAGATTTTCTTTTCCGATTTTACTCCTCCTAATTACACAAGAATTATCTTATGTAAAAAAAAATAATAATAATAATAATAACACTGTTCCATTTTTTCCCCAAGTGGTACAACATATCCTCTTAAAGGGAAATTTTTTTAGGAAAAATTCATCGATTTGTAATATTATTAGAGAGTCTTCCACAAGAGACTGAATATAATTAGTTGAAGTAAAAGTTCAATAGTAAGGGGATACATCTCTGCACAACAGAAATAGAAGTCTCTGGAGCTTCTGGAGAATATCTAGGACTGAAGTGCAAGAAGGGAAAAGGGAGAGAAAAGAAGGGGAAAAGAAACCAAGCTGGGGACAACAGTCTGTGGATTATGAATTGTTACTCATTCCTAAAATCTCACTCCTCAAAATAACTTCACCAAAGTCAATTTGATTGTCCACTCTAGAAAGTAAATGAAGGCACTTGTCATTGATCCCCTCCACTGCACCAAACCCATCAGATGAAGAATCAGAATGAAGATGAAGCATGGTTGGGGCTGTGGGGACAGAAGAATGGAATTAAAACTGAAACTGAATTGAGGTTGTTGCTTTTCATTGATGGGAAAAAATAAATACAACTATGGATCTTAATTATAGTGGTAATGAATAGACAAATAAAAAGAGAATGCACTCTTTCCAACCAAGGATCCAGGAAATAAAAACAAATCTGAACAAAGGAAATTTTATCTCCAATCAAAAGTGGGAGCGAAATAAAGCACGGTAAGTATGAATACAAAATAAAGTGTTAGAAATAAGTCCTGACTTACATTAATTATAATAAGTAGAGTTAAGCTCACTTTTTTTTCATTTTTTTAATGTTTACTTATTTTTGAGAGACAGAGAGAGAGAAACAAAGAAAGAAAGTGTGAGCAGGAAGGGTCAGAGAGAGTGAGGGAGACACGGAATCTGAAACAGGCTCCAGGCCCTGAGCTGTCAGCCCAGAGCCCAATACATGGCTAGAATGCAGGAACTGTGAGATCATAACCTGAGTTGATGTTGGATGGTTAACTGACTGAGCTACCCAGGTGCCCTCAGTTAAACTCACTTTTTATGAAATAAAAACTTTCAAAATAAATTTTTTACAAATAAATCCAACAATGTTATTCTAGAAGTCTCAATAACAAAGAAATAGATGTAAAAAGATGCAAAACAAATGGATGAAAATATATGTTAAGCAACATGTACCAGCCAAAATATAATCTAAGGTAAAAAATTCCATAAAAGATAAAGATGAGCATTTCACCCTGGAAAAAGAAACAACATGCTAATAAATTAATAATCATAAATACAGACACTCAATAATAGGGCCTCAAAACATGCAAAGCAAAAACTTAAATACCAGGAATAAATTAATCTTTAGTTTTAGTAGAAATTCAAACACATTCATCTAGAAACTAACAGATTGGGATGCCTGGGTGGCTCAGTCGGTTAAGTGTCCCGACTTCGGCTCAGGTCATGATCTTGAGGTCCATGAGTTTGAGCCCCACGTCAGGCTCTGTGCTGACAGCTCAGAGCCTGGAGCCTGCTTCAGATTCTGTGTCTCCCTCTCTCTCTGACCCTCCCCCATTCATGCTCTGTATCTCTCTGTCTCAAAAATAAATAAACATTAAAAAGTTTTTAAAAAATAAAATAAAATAAAAACCAACAGATCAAGCAAAGAAAAAAAAAGATTAGAAGCATACCTTTATGATTTTTTATTGAAGTATAGTTGACACAATGTTACATTAGCTTTAGGTGTTAGAATTATATTTTCAACTTTGACCTAATGAATATATCAAAAAAAGTAGGTCCAGTAAACATAGAATGTACATTCTTTTCACATACACAGAATATACTCAAAAATCCATCATGAATCAGGTTAAAAAGTAATCTGATGAGGTAAGCATTACCTAATACTAAAACAAGACAGAAAAGAAATCTATAGACCAGTATCTCTCATAAAGAGAGATGCAAAAATTACCAACAAAATATTAGCAAATTGAGTCCAACATGTATAAAAAGAATCATGCATCATGATCAAGTGGGATTTGTCTCAGGTATACAAGGCTGGTCCAATATTCAAAATTTAATTACTATCATCCATTACATCAATAGGTTAAAAAAGAAATGTCACCATATAAATAGATGCAAAAAAAGCATTTGACAAAATCCAATACCCACTCATGATAAAAACTTCCATGATATGAACTAGGAATAGAGGGGAAATCCTCAATTTGATAAAGAAAATCTACAAAAACCTATAGCTAACATCATACTTAGTGGTGAGAAAATCAGAGCTTTCCCGCTAGATAAAGAACAAGGCAAAAAATGTCCTCTCTCATCAATCCTTTACAACACCATACTGAAAGTTCTGACTAATGCAAAAAAACAACAAAAGGAAATAAAAGATATACAACTTGGCAAAGAAGAAATAAAACCAGCATTGTTTTCTGCAACTATCACTACAGATGACATGATAATATATGCAGAAAATGTGAAGAGATCAACAAGAAACTATTGGAACGAATAAGCGATTATAGCAAGAAGTGAAGGATACAACATTTATATACAAAAGTCAATCACTTTCCTATTTGCCAGCAATGACCAATGGAATTTGAAACTAAAAACACAAGGGGCGCCTGGGTGGCTCAGGCGGTTAAGTGCCAACTTTGGCTCAGGTCATGATCTCGAGGTTCATGAGTTCAAGCCCCACATTAGACTCTGTGCTGACAGCTCAGCTCAGAGCCTGGAGCCTGCTTCAGACCCTGTGTCTCCCTCTCTCTCTCTCTGCCCCTCCCCCATTCTCTCTCTCTCTCTCTCTCTCTCTCTCTCTCAAAAATAAAGTAAACTTTAAAAAAAAATTAAAAACACAATACCATTTACATTAGTACCCACAAAAATACTTACGTATAAATCTAACCAAATATGTACAGTATCTGAGGGCAACTACAAAACTGATAAACAAAATCAAAGAATTAAATACATGGAGAGCTATTCCATGTTCACAAATAGGAAGACTCAATATTATCAAGACATCAGTTCTCTTCAACTTCATCTTGGGATTCAATGAAATCCCAATCAAACTCTCAGCAAGTTATTTTGTGAATATTGACAAGCTAAGTCTAAAGTTTATACGGAGAGGCAAAAACCCAGAATAGTCAACACAGTGTTGAAGGAGAAAAAGAGGACTGAGGCTACCTGACATCAGCATTTACTATAAACCTACAGTAATTAAGACAGTGTGGTTTTGGTGCAAGAACAGACAAACAGATCAGTGGAACAGAAAAGAATACTGAGAAATAGACACACATAAATGCAGTCAACTGATCTTTGACAAAGGAGCAAAAGAAATATAATGGGGAAAAAAATTGGCTTTTAAATAAATGATGCAGGAACAACTAGACATGAACATTAATAACAAAATGAATCTAGACACAGACACTACACCCTTCATAAAAATTAGTTCAAAAACAGATCACAGGCCTAAATGTAAAAATAAAAAAACTATAAAACTCTTAAAAGACAAAAAGGAGAAACCTAGATGTCCGTGCATAATCCGTGAAAGAAATCACTGATTGGCTGGACTTCATTAAAATTAAAAACTTCTGCTCTTTGAAAGACACTGTAAAAAGAATGAAAAGACAAGCCATGGACTGGCAGAAAATATTTGCAAAGAGCACATCTGACAAAGGACTGTTACCCAAAACATATAAAGACCTTGTAAAACTCAACAAGAAAACAAATAACCCAATTAAAAATGAGCCAAAGACCTTAACATATACCCCACCAAAGAAGATAGACAGATAACAATGAGTACGTGAAAAGGCCAACCACATCACATGTCAACAGGGAAACCCAAATCAAAACAAGAAACAGCCAAAATCTGGAATATTGACCAACCCTAAAAGTTGGTGAAGAAACAGAATATCACACACTCTTCATTCATTGCTGGTGGGAGTTACAAAATGGCACAATTTGGAGGACAGGTTGTTTCTAACAAAACTAAATAACTTTTACCATGATATGGCAGTTGTGTTCCTTGCAGTCACTGAAAATTTTGAAAAGTTATATCCGCACAAAAACCTGCTCATTGATGTTTGCAGCCACTTATTCATAACTGCCAAAACTCAGAAGCAACCAAGATGTCCTTCAGTGAATGGATAAACTATGGTGCATCTGCACAGTGGAATACTACTCAGCACTAAAGGGAAATTAGCTCTCCTTTGAAGAACACATGGAGGAATTAATAAGTGAAAAAACAATCTGAACAGGCTACATACTGTCTGAATCCAATTATATGACATTTCTGGAAAAGGCAAAACTGTGGACACCGCAAAAAGGTTATTACCTGCCAGGAGTTAAGGGGTGGAGGGAAGACTAGGCACAGCATAATTTTCAAGGTAGTGAAACCATTCTCTATGATACTACATAGATACATGCCATGGCACATTTGTCCACACCCATGGAAGGTACAACACCAAGAGTGTACCCTAATGTAAACTATGAACCTTAGTTGATAATAACGTGTCAAAGTAGGTTCATCAGTTCTAACAAACGTTCCACTGCAGTGAATCCTAGAGGCCCAATCCTCCAAATGCCAATGTCCAAGGCTGCATGCAGAAACGTGATGTGCAATGCCATCCTGAAATCATCAGATAAGGTGTGTCAGGCCAGCAGAGGACCAGAATGGCAGCTTACCTGATAACACCCGGGGTCTGGAAGCTTCAGCCACCTTCCAAGGTCAGTCAGCATCCTCCTCTTTCTCGTCTTCGTGCAGCCCTGTGTACGGTCCCCTCCAAACCCCACTTGCTCTACATCCACACAAATCACAGGCAATGGAGGCAGGTTGGGCTGAGGTCTGGTCCCGGGGAGTGGAGCGTGAGGTTTCCCTGGGAGGCAAACAGGATGTAGTTGGAGCCGGCGGGGTCTGCATTGTGGCTCTGGGTGTGTGAGGGGCAGTAAGTGTGATTCCAGATGGAAGGGCAAGGAGAGGAGGAGCTGAAATGAGCAGAGCAACAGAGGCAGCTGAGAGAATGGCAGGAGGGGGCCCCAGCCACTGCTGCCGACACCACTCTTCCCAGAGGAAGCCTAATCTCACGGGATCTCAGAAGATCTGTGGGGACTGGATAAGAAACACCTGAGTGCCACAGGTGCCAGAGGTCTCTCATCACAGACTCATAGTTGAGGAGTTCGACACATGGAACCTATCAAGCAAACCCCAGTCCTCATGGACACCTCCCCAAACGCCCTAATCAGAGTCACGATGCGGTGGTGTCTTGCCCCACGGGCCCAGTCAAGCGTAAGGGACCAAGCTCTAGCCCAAAAGCAGTTCAGGGGCAGGACTACCAGAAATCGGAATGGGGGAGTGAATTGCTCATACTTGCAGCGCAAGCCTCTCACCTTCCAGAGACCAAAGGCACCGGGATGGTAACCCAGGCTGCTGGCACTGAACCCTGGGTCCCCAATCCCATGTCTTCGAAGGTCCAAGGCCACAGAAACCTGAATGCACAGTGCCAATCTGAAATCGGGAACGTCAGGCCAGCAAAGGTCCTGAATGGGAGCTCATCTGGTAATACCCGGTACTGTCACGGCTTTGGCCGCCTACCTCAGTCTCCAAAGCTCCTCCTCCCTCTCCTCTTCCTGCAGACCTGAGAATGGTGCCTTCCAAACAGGACCTGCCCCTACCACAGACTGTGTCACCCTCGCCTGTTAAGGCCTCCAATAGCTACTACAGTTTAAAACAATTAGAAATCAAAAGGATAGCAAAAGAAAATGAAATACCATATAATTGAAAACCCATTATCCTACATCCCAAAATCAATGGGTCAGAGTAAATAGCTCATATTATGAAATACTTAAAGTACCATGAAAGGACTGCACACCATAATTTTGAAAGCAAAGTTGCATATATAAAGTAAAATGTAGATGAAAACATCTAACAGGGAATAAAATGTCTAAAATTAGTTGAGCATTCAACTCAAAAATTAGAAAATAAGCAATGGAAGATTTTTTGCAATAATACTTTTTAAAACTATGTAAGAAACCAATAATTAAGATAAGAGCAAAAATCAATGAAATGGAAAAAGAAGAGAAAGGATTAACAAAACTAAATCTATTTTTAAAAGGCAACTAATAAGGCAATTCTCTAGTAAGATTCATGAAGAAAAAAGAAAACACTGATAAATAAGCAAGATTCAGAATGAAAGAGGGAAACTCACTGTTTATAAAGAAGAGATTTTTATTATTATTATTATTATTATTATTATTATTATTATTATTTAATTATTATTATCAATCTTTTGATTGCCATGATTGGCCAGGAAATATTTCCTAAGAAAAAGGACTAGACAAGGTAAGTAACCATTAAAAGTAATAGGATGATTGGGGCACCTAGGTGGCTCAGTCGGTTAAGTGTCTGACTTTGGTTCAGGTCATGATCTCATGGTTTGTGAGTTCAAGCCCTCCATCATGCTGTGTGCTGACAGCTCAGAGCCTGGAGCCTGCTTTGGATTCTGTGTCTCTTTCTCTCTGTTCCTCTCCCGCTTGCACTCTGTCTCTCTCTCTCTCTCAAAAATAAATAAAGACTAAAAACATTTGTTGTTTTTGTTTTTAATTTTTTTTTAATGTGTATTTATTTTTGAGACAGAGAGAGACAGAGCACAAACGGGGGAGGGGCAGAGAGAGAGGGAGACACAGAATCGGAAGCAGGCTCCAGGCTCTGTGCCATCACCCCAGAGCCCGACGCGGGGCTTGAACTCACGGACCGCGAGATCATGACCTGAGTTAAAGTCAGACGCTTAACCGACTGAGCCACCCAGGCACCCCAAAACATTTGTTTTAAAAATTTTTTTTTCAACGTTTATTTATTTTTGGGACAGAGAGAGAGAGAGCATGAACGGGGGAGGGGCAGAGAGAGAGAGGGAGACACAGAATCGGAAACAGGCTCCAGGCTCTGAGCCATCAGCCCAGAGCCTGACGCGGGGCTCGAACTCACGGACCGCGAGATCGTGACCTGGCTGAAGTCGGACGCTTAACCGACTGCGCCACCCAGGCGCCCCCCAAAACATTTGTTTTAAAAAAAGGTAATAGGATGATAGATGAAAACATCTCTTCGAAAGTCTCCACCCAGATAGTTTATCCAGGCAGTTTTTACTAACCATTCAAGGAACACATAATAACCTACAGCTTCTATAAATTTTTTCTAGAGTACAGAAATAGAGACAAAGTGGCCTCTAATTTTTATAAGACCAGTATAACATATATGACAAAATTAGACATTTAAAAAATTAACGTTTTAAATCATTTCCATTTGTGAATATATTTACAAAACTTCTATGTAAGGATTACCTAAATGAGTCCAACAGTATTTTGTAGACACTATAAGTTCTATTGTTTTTATAAATTTTACTAATTTTACAAATTTAAAGATGCTCCAAAATTAGGTAACTTATTAGTTACAGTAAATGATTAAAGGGGAATAATATGTCATTTCAAATAATGTAAAAATGAAAATATTCAATAAAATGTAACTTTTACTTATTTGTTAAAAACTCTTAGCAAAATAGACAAAGAGGAAATCTTTAACTGTGTTCAGGTGCCTAGAAAAACATACTGCAAACATCATGCATGCTTCATGGAGACCAATACAATCAAACAAGATAAAAAGAGACTTAAATATTCAAATAAAGGATCAAAATGTCATGTCAAAAAGATAGGATCATGAATATAGAAAAAAAGGAGAATCAATGGATAAACTTCTACAACTAACAACAATGTAGCAATAAGAAACTTAACGTCATACAAAAAAAAAGCAAAGTTACTCTATGCCAATAGTTACTATTTAGAGTAATATGCCAGTCATAATAACAATAAGATCTGTAAGGGTGGATTTAACCTAACAAAAGCTTTTACAAAGCCATTCTGGAAAACAGGTAAATGGCGTTAAATGGCATTTAATATACATCCAGATAGACCAAAATAGGTGGAGAGATATCCCATACACATGAATGAATGAATGAATGAATGAACGAATAGAAATTCATTCAGCAATTATTTGTTGAGTTCCTGCTGTGTCAGACTCTCATCTAGGTTGCAGCAGTGAAAAAGAAAATGAAGGAAAATTTGTATCCTCATAGATTATATATAAATATATAACTACATGAAGCCTATAATAAAATAAATATGTCTATTTCTGCCAAGTTAGCCTTCACATTCAGTGGCAAATGCAGTCAAAACATTTAAAGAGTTTAAAGGAATTTACCACAGGACCATATTGTCATAGTTTGTATTCCACATGAATGGTGACCCTTGGACTCACACGATGTAGCAGTCATAATTTGCAAATTTTAAAATAAAAAAGAAAGTTCTAAAAATAACTGTATATTTCTGAATAAGTAGAGAAAATAGCAGATCTTAAATCAACAAGATATTAAGATATTTCACAAGGCTATAGTAATTAGGGCAGTGTTATAATAATAGGAAAGAAGCCAGATCTAGAAACAGATCCATGTGTGTGCAGAGATCCATCCATGTATAGTGATCATATCCACTTTACACCAATGTGACTCACAAATATGATAATTCAGACAACATGAAATGTTAGAAAGGACTGTGGGGTTATGAATTATTGGGATCATTTTGAGGTACACGAGTTTGATAGACTAGTGAAAACAAGTATATGCACACCCTGTGCCCTACTCCACTTTTGGCATCTTTTTTTGAAGTTTTTATTTAAATTCCAGTTGACACACAGTGTAATATTAGTTTCAGGTGTACAATGTAGTGATTCAACACTTCCACACATCACTGGGTGCTCATCAGGACAAGGGCAGCACTCCTTAATCCCCATCACCTATTTCACCCATCCCCCCACCCACCTGTCCCCTGGTAACCATCAGTTTGTTCTCTATCACCAAGAGTCTGTTTTTTGGTTTGCCTCTCTCTCTTTTTCCCCTTTGCTTGTTTGTTTTGTTTCATAAATGGAAGCATCTTTAAATATCCAAGTTGAAAGATAAATAAAATGTTGTGTTAGGTATGATTGCTAAAATTACATATATCAACATAGATCTTAGAAACTAAAGTTTTGTGACAAATATCAGATGTAGAATGAGAAGTACATCAAAATGCCACTGTATGAATGTTTTAAATACATAACATATATATTAAACATATTACAAACATAAAGTATATTACATATTACCATACATTTTATGATATGCGTTTGTATAAAAATAAGGACACAGAAGGTAGATTCGCATGGAAAGTAGATGTGAGTGGGAAATTTTATACAAAAAGATTTTTTTTTAATTTAACGGAGAAACACAAATAAAGTCTATTGTACTCATGAATACTTGCTCGAGTGATATTTTGGCACTGAAAAATCAATTAAAGAGCTAGATTTCACCTTGGAGCGATACACTGAAGAACAAAAACAAAGTAAGAAGAAAAAAAACTGAAGAGTTCCAGGCTACCTAAGTTTTCATTGCCCTCTCTACACAAAGAATAAACAGACATACTGATAGAGGCTCTGAATTTCTACAGACCATAGAATCGGAGAATTGAAGTCACCATTCTCAGCTAAGGAACACAAGGCTATAGTAGCTCCCAACTGATGTCACACATTTATAACAATCAACCTTTTATTGAGGGCAAAGGCTGTGTCTTCATTTAGTTAATCTCATGAATTCACAGTATGTTTCTTATGCATAAGATATTGTGCTAGAAGTTGATAGAAAGAACAGAAATGATGTTTTCTTAATTGAATCTGTAGAACTTTAATTTGTAGAATGTTCAAAATTGCCTCACATGCTACGTATCGATCACACTCAGAGAAGTTAAACAATTCACCCAATATCCCACAGTTAACAAAGGGAATGAAAATGAGAAGTAGAAATGCCCAAAGTTCTGGGCAATTTACATAAATACTAAGGATAGGATCAGAAGAGTAAATTCATAGCAGTATTCTACCTAACAGCAAAAACAAAATACACAGTATTCATGGACATGAATATATTGAATGATGTGAAGACTGTGGGAAAATATGATATTGGATGGGAACAAAAGATAGACACTGCAGAATTTTTTAAAAAAAGGAAAAAGACTATAAAGTATGGCAATGACATATCTACACTAGGTGACCTATTTTTCTCTATGTCTAATGTAAATAGTTTGATGTCACTGGGCTGCCTTGCTCATACTCAACCTGTCATCACTTGAGTGCTCTTTCAGCACAGGGCCTAAATCAGCACGGTCTTTTCTAAGTCAGAAAACACCACTGTTCTTTATCATGAATCACAGCTTTGAGGTTACTGTGGTGACTTTGTCTGGGCAGTAGTAATTACATTATCAGTGTCAGCAATAAGTATTCAGTTAATCATCTAATTGTCAAGGAACCCAAATTTGGGATCAATAGTAACATGAGGTGCTATTTTTCAACTTTCCACCAGGAGTTTGGAAACTATGGATTTATTGGTGAGGAGGTGAGCACCAATTGAGAAGGAACAGTAGTCTCAGCTTTCATCATGAGCAGACTCTGGGGCAGCATTTCCATCCTTTGGATGGGAAATAGAAAATTTTATTCTCATTTCCAGCTCTGCCCAGGGCCACAGGCAGAAATGTGAAGATTATTGTTCTCCAAAAAAGAGACATGAATATAACCACAGGCCAACAACATCATTAGCCTCCCATTCAATACCCCGGTAATGATTGATGGGAAAAGGGAAGCTTTAGTCTCCTGGGATTGTCCAGAGTGGCTCATGACAGGAACAGCATTATTTCAGCCAGCCATAAATCACCAATGTTACTACAGTTCTCTTGAAAACCTGTATAGCCATGGTCTCAAGAGTTTGCACAGTGAGTCTGCCTTGCATTTTAATATTGGCATTTTGATTCAATCCCTGAAAGAGGTCCTGGTACAATAGGAATTACTTAACTTCCTTATTATCCATAAAAGTTTATTCAACTTGATGTCTTTAAAGTTTGATGTGTTTAAAGTTCTAAGCCAAGAGTTTTCATATTTACTTTAAGGGATCTTTATTTACTTCTTTTCCTGTATTTAACTTCTTATCATGGTGTTCTACAGCCCAAATTAGAAGTAAAGTTTACTTCTGAAGAATATATTTAGGATATATAGGACCTAAATTAGAGTATAGGGTACTTGTCTTAAATGAAGTAACTTTTTTTTAATTTCCCAAAAAAGAAACAAATAACAAATTTTCTATAATGTCAGAGGTGAAAAGTATAATTTGTGAGTAGTAAACATATTTTTCCCCACTAAGATGCTACAAAAGTGATAGGAGAACTGATGGCCTCATGGATGGTAATTTTGTTTGTTCTGAGGAACAAGAAAAATATGATGGCTAGGTGGAGCCCCTAAAGTTGTTAACTGAATAAATGGGGGGAATCATGTAAGAAAGAAAGACATCTAGTACAAGAAGGAGGTAAGAGTAAATGTGTTTGCTTCCTTTCCTTCCCAAAATCCCACTGAAATGACAGAAAACATAACCAAAATTAATTCAAATGCTCTTTAAAATATAATTACCCAGGCAAGTAGTTATGAGAATTTTCTGGAAGAGAGAGACAGCTTCTGGAATTAGCTAGATGGAGAAATAAGAGCCCAGAAAAATGTAGGCTAAAGACATAAAAGATCTGAAAAACATAAGAGCTATTCTTTCCAACAGACTTCTGGATTAACTTCTCACAGAGTCATCAAGTACAGAAGGTGAAAGCAAATTGTGGGTAATTAATAATTGTACCAATGGAAATTCTGAACTAGTAGTTCTACTTCTCATGTAGGGGAGATGGATGGAGATGTGAACCGCAGTTTCGCCCTGGACAAATACAAAAGAAAAGGTCTATAAATAAGTAAAGCTGATGGATCAGTTATTTCCTAGCATGAATGTATATTAACACACACACACACACACACACACACACACACACACACACACACACTCATATACTTATAAAAGAGGAGTTTGTCATTCTCTGTTTTATAAAATGGGACAATATTGTACAAAATTTTCTGAAGCATTGAAATAAAAAGTGGTTCTATTTTAGGATATAAGATGCCGGGCATGTGCCATAATTCAGAATATGTGAAAGAATTTCTAGTGAATAAAAGTTTTTATGTAATTAGTTCAAGTAAAATGAAGAACTACTATTCTAACCATTGCATCTATTTAGCAGGACTCACTGGTTGATTTTTAAGAGAAGCTTTTTAACTAACTGTGACATGCCATTCAATTAAGAAAAAATTAAAACTGCAAGTTTTACCAAAGAATAAACCTTGAGATTACTAAATGTGAACATCATATAATTGCAAGCTTGTTATAATGCTCAAGATTGCAATTGTGAGCTAAGAAAAAACTCTGGGTCACCATGATGGCATAACTGCCAATGTCTCACTCTTCCATTGCAATGGTTGAAGAATATAGTTTGAAATTATACAGCTAAATCCATGATGTATATCACATAGCCTTCATTTAGGTGCAAACAACAGAATCCCAGCTAATGGTAGGCAAAGTGATAAAGACATTTAACTATCTCACACAACAAGTCTTCAAGTAGACAATACAAGGGCTAATGCAGAACTCAATGACTTTAAATGACAATTTTTTGTACAAATGTATGCTACTATAGAAATACATGATGACACTATTACATAAAAGTAACTGAAGCGATCATCAAATAAATAACTTCAACCATCACTAAGGTCTGCATCAACTTGGCTGTATTTATTTTTCTACCTTCTGTTTCACAATTTACGAGCTTTTGTTATTGATTAAATTTTGTATGCCAATTTCTGTATTTTAAAATGTGAAAGAATTTGACCTTACATATAAAGAAGGAAAAACAAATGGATAAATACAGTACATTATATCTTAGTTCAAAATAATACTTTCAGATATTCAAGGACCCAGAAAGTTCACCATCCACATACTCCTTCTAAAAAGGTTTATTCTGGGGCGCCTGGGTGGCGCAGTCGGTTAAGCGTCCGACTTCAGCCAGGTCACGATCTCGCGGTCCGTGAGTTCGAGCCCCGCGTCAGGCTCTGGGCTGATGGCTCAGAGCCTGGAGCCTGTTTCCGATTCTGTGTCTCCCTCTCTCTCTGCCCCTCCCCCGTTCATGCTCTGTCTCTCTCTGTCCGAAAAATAAATAAACGTTGAAAAAAAAAATGTTTAAAAAGGTTTATTCCTGGACAAAGTCCAGCAAAATAAAAACGCAATCCACAAGACAAACATAGGATCCAAGAAGTGGTGAAATCACCTAATGCATCAGTCAGCCTGGGCTGCCATACAAAATACTATAGACTGGATGGCTTTAAACAACAGAAATTTATTTTCTCACAGCTCTGGAGGCTGGAAATCTGAGATCAGGGTTGTCAGTTACTAGTGAGAACTCTTCCTAGCTCACAGATGGCCACCATATCCCTGTAACTTCTTTGAACACTGTGGAAAGAATGAGCTTTCTATGGTCCCTTCTTATAAGGACACTAATCCTATCTGATAAGTAACCCACCTTGAAGACCTAATTTAACCTTACTTATCTCCTAAGGTTCTATATCCAAAAATAGTAACATTGGGAATCAGAGCTTCAACATCCCAATTGGTTGGGGGGTGGAGGGGCAGGGAAGGATACAATTCAGTCCATAGCACCTAAGATATGCAATTTAAAAAAGAAATCTCTGGGGCGCCTGGGTGGCGCAATCGGTTAAGCGTCCGACTTCAGCCAGGTCAGGATCTCGCGGTCAGTGAGTTCGAGCCCCGCGTCGGGCTCTGGGCTGATGGCTCGGAGCCTGGAGCCTGTTTCCGATTCTGTGTCTCCCTCTCTCTCTGCCCCTCCCCTGTTCATGCGCTGTCTCTCTCTGTCCCAAAAATAAATAAAAAACGTTGAAAAAAAAATTAAAAAAAATATAAATAAAAAAGAAATCTCTGTAGGAACACTGTGTCAGTGCAAAAAAAATGGTTCCAACCAGAGCAGGAAGTCTGCGAACTTTGTGAAAACTGCCTTCAAAATTAGACTAGATACTACTATACAAATTTTTGAGGAAGAGTGTATAAATTATAACATGCCCTTAATGAGAAAGTATTTCTCTTCTTAATTCACAAAGAAAGTTTTTAATTATCAACAAATAAACATAAAAGGCTATGATCCAAAGTAACACATGGTATAATTTTGAGCAGCTAAGATTATGAGAACTTTCAGAAATAATGAAGCCACGTAGTCATGTAACTCAGAAGGACAAATAAGACCAAGCTGATACTCACAATGTATAGTTCTTTGTATGTTTCCTAAAAGTGATTTGTCATTTTACCATACATTTTGCTTACAGATGTCTTTTCATATTAATTTCTCTTAAAGAGTGATCCTAAAAGTAGTCTTAAATTTTAAACTTGTTTTTAAATTAGAGAAGGATTATCTGATTTTTATTAATAACTGATAGTACCTTAAGTTTTATTATCTGGAAACCAGTCTGTGCTAAAAAATGCGCAGTTCCAAGTCTCACTAATAACCACCACCACAACGGGGGTGCCTGGGCGGCTCAGTCAGTTAAGCGTCCAACTCTTGGTTTTGGCTTCGGTCGTGTTCTCACGGGTTCGTGAGTTCAAGCCCTGAGTCAGGCTCCACGCTGGTAGCAGGATTCATGCTAGTAGCGGGCTTCAAGCTGTTAGCATGTAGCTGGAAGCCTGCTTGCGATTCTCTCCCTCCTTCCCTCCCTGCCCCTCCCCCACTCATGCTCGCTCACATGTGTGTGCTCTCTCTACCTCAAAATAAGTAAATAAACCTAAAAATTTTTAATAAACACCACCACAACAATAAAACTTTATCTAAAATCTTTTCATTTTTTTCTCAGTATTTTAGTTTAACTTTAGTGGAACTTCTAGCAACTGATAATACATATCTTTTCAAGTAATTAAAGGTTATTATCCCCTTCAGTTACATTGTAGTATCTTTTTCCTTCTGTCAAATCCAAGTAAAGTTAAACTTAGTGTTTTTAGTTTAAAACGTAAACTATCATTCTTTAGATAGACTATGAATGATTTCAATTTTATCCTTTTTCTTTTTTTATTTCCAAATTTCCCACCATAAACATATTACTCTTTAAATCAGAACAGTCTGGGGCGCCTGGGTGGCGCAGTCGGTTAAGCGTCCGACTTCAGCCAGGTCACGATCTCGCGGTCCGTGAGTTCGAGCCCCGCGTCAGGCTCAGGGCTGATGGCTCAGAGCCTGGAGCCTGTTTCCGATTCTGTGTCTCCCTCTCTCTCTGCCCCTCCCCCGTTCATGCTCTGTCTCTCTCTCTGTCCCCAAAAAAATAAAAATAAACGTCAAAAATAAATAAATAAATAAATCAGAACAGTCTAAGGAATGCTATTCTATTTAAAGCATTAAAAAATATGGATATTAAAAATGAAATATCTGAGGGGGTATGATGTGGTCATCGATTTAAATCAACTCTGAACCAGAGACAAGAAGAGCAGAATTAAAAGAAATAAGAAAGAGAGATCACTGAACTAAATGTTTCCCACTGTTGGAAACAACTGAGTAGACCAGAATCCAACCTCCAAAATGTGTGAACATCAATCATTTTGGTAAGTAAAACATAACTGCCATAAATGCTTTTATTCTTTGGAAGATATCTGGACCATTTCCTCATCAATTTTATCTTTTTTGCTTGTTTGTCTTCTTTGATATTTCCTAGAAGCAATTTGGATTATTTTTAGCAAAAAAGTGTAAGTAGAGTGGCCAAGGTCAGTCCCTGAGGTTTATCCTAAGTAATAATAGTAACAATAGCAACTGACATTTGCTGAGCACTGACTATATGACAGGGACTATTCTAAGTATTTTATATTCTTTAGCTTATTTACTCCTCCCAGGTCTGCCCTGAGGTCAGTGTGACTACCCTCACCTTACAGATGAGAGAATGGACACATAAAAATTTGTCACTTGCCCCAGGTCACTCAGATCAAGTGGGAGCTGGACTCTAATCCAGACAGTCTGACTCCTGAGGCTAGCTCTAAACAACTATGACCTTGCTAAACTGTCCCTTTCAGGACAAAGAAGACTGATCAATACTTGCTCCAAGATGAATCGAGAGCCACATGAGAGTGAAGGGAAAGCTCGGTTTTCAATTTTCAATTTGGTTTATTAAAAAGACACAAAGCTTCTCTGTGTGAATAAACTTGCTACAAGGAAAATGAAATTGGTTAACACTGGAAAAGCATTTTACGCTTTACAAAGAAGTATTACATGCTAGAACTCACTTAATGGGCCTCAAGATTGGGGAGCGTTAGTAGGATCATTATTTTGGAGCTAAGAAATATGAGCATCCAAAAGCCAAGATCATTCTACTGATTATAACAGAGTCAGAACAAAAGCGTGCTTTCTAACCTGGATCTTTGGCTCCTTCCGTCATTATTTCCAAGATGAATGCCAATTTAAAAAAAAAAAAAAAATGACACAATACTTCAAAGTCCATCTTTGTTTGAGAAGTGCCAGGAGGAAACATAGAATTCCTCTTATTTGTTTCTGTGATAGATTTCCCCATTCATCTTTGCTCTCCACTCCTGTCCCCACCACCCACACTCCTGCCCCTCAGGCACCTGTTTACTGTGTTCAACATCTGTCCTTAACCTAGCATGTTTGCTTACAAAATGATTCATGGAAAAAACTCCCATATTTCTCTTCAACTACTCACAATACTTCTGGCCACCAAATGTGTGGGTTTTTGCCCCACCCCAACCAATTCTCTGACACCAGGTGGGTGCCCTCCAATTCAATTAAGTTCTGACACTGTCTAGCTAGAGAGAGTTAATGTCAGATCCCACAAGGATCGTACAAGAGCACTCCCACTTCAGATGCCAGTTGCAAGACACAGGTTGTCGTACTTCTAAACAACTGGCTATAAATTAGAGTTCTCATGATGCCCTCTTCTAGTCTGATCATTTGTTAAGATGACTCCTAAAACTCAGGGGAATACATACTATGTTTACTAGTTTGTTCATAATAAAGGATGTCATAAAGGATACAGATGAACAGCCATGTAAAGTGATACATGCTGTAACGGCCAGAAGGGTTCTGAGCATAGGAGCTTCTGTCCCTGGGGAGCTGGGGTACGACACCCTCCCAGCATGTGGATGTGTTCACCACCCTGGAAGCTCTCCAAACCCCGTGGTTCAGGGATTTCTATAGAAGCTTCATCACATAGGCACAACTAATTCTTAACTCGATATCCAGCCTTTCTTTCCTCTCCAGAGGATGAGGGATGAAGCTTGAAGCTCCAAGCTTCTAAACATGACTTGGTCTTCCTGATGACCAGCCCCCATCCTGAAGTTCTCCAGGAGCCCACCAAGAGCAACCTTGCTAGAAAAAAGAGATGCTCCCAACACCTAGGAAATTCTAAGAGATTTAGAAACTTTGTCTTGGGAACAGGGCCAATACCAAATATTAGAACAAAAGATACTCCCAGCACCTTTATCACTTAAGAAGTTAGAAAGGTTTTAGGAGCTCTGGCCAGGAGCCAAAGACAAAGATTAAATATATATTTCTTTTTATAAATCACAATATCACAAATGGGTTTCTATGTCATGCATTAATTTTTTTTTAATTTTTATTTAAATTCCAATTAGTTAACATAGAGTGTAATATTAGTTTCAGGTGTACAATTTAGTGATTCAGCACTCACCTACAACACCCAGGTGCTCACAAAAAGGCATGTATTAACTTATAAAAATGCACTTATTCTGTGACTCTTATTCTGCTTCCTTATCTTTGTTTTGTCCGTATCTTGTTCGAGATTTGCACGTACACCTAGTTCACCGTTTGCAGTTGTTATGAGATTTTCCTTACTGTGCAGCCACCAGATTACTCATTTATCTCCTAGTGATAGATGCCTACTCTACCTTTATCTCCCCACTACCACAAACAATAGCCTGGTAAAAACTCCTATACAAGCTTCCTTAATGACCTGTGAAAAAATTTCCTGGCATTTATCCATGGGGGTGAAGTGGTCCTGAAACATGCATATTCTTAATCTTACTAAGGACCAGCACTCTGCTTCCAGGAAAAAAAAAATGCACCATTTGCATTCTCAAGCATAGCACAATAAAAATTGTAGTCTCCTACATCCTCTCCAACCTTGGCAGCATACTTCCTTCTAATGATGACTAAACTAATGTATATGTAAAATTGTATCTCAGTGTGTTAATTTCCATTTCTTGGATTACTACTTTGTATACTCAGTGGCAAATCAGGCTTTCCCTTATGTAAATTGCTAATTCTTATCCTTTGCCTATTTTTCCATTTGATTCCCTGCCTTTTTAAAAGAATTTTATTTTTTAGGGGTGCTTGGGGGGCTCAGCGGTTTGGCATCCCGCTCTCAGTTTGGGCTCAGGTCATGATCACAGATTTCATGAGTTCAAGTCCTGCGTCAGGCTCTGTGCTGATGGTGCAAAGCCTGCTTGGGATTCCCTGTCTTCTTCCTCTCTGTCTGCCCTTCCCCATTCACTCTGTCTCTGTCTCTCTCTAAATAAATAAATAAATTTTAAAAAAGGAATTTTATTTTTTTAAAGAATTGTTTTCTAAAGAATCACTTTATAGTCTAGAAATTGAGCCCTTCTTCATCTTACAAAATTCAGATGTTGTCTCCTGAGGAGCAATTTATCACTTTATTTGGTCAATGGCATCTTTACTGAGCAAAAATATTTCACTTCAATGTAACTATATCTGACTATTTCCCATCTTAGAACTTGTGCTTTGAGAATCTCATTTAAAAATTTTTCCCTTCCCCTAAATTACAAAATATTTCCTATGTTTCCCTATAAGTGATACTTAGCTTTTCATAATAGTTTCAATCCATCAGATTTACTGTTGGATTGGTAAAACAGGGATCAGATTTATTTTTTCCCGATATAGGAAATCAGATTTTTCTAATGCCATTTGTAACTGTCCCTTCCCCTTGCTTTCTGGTCATTTTTCATTATCCATCATATTCCCAAAATACACAGATTTCATAGTGGGGGAGGAGTTCATAATGGTAAAAGGTTTTCACTGAGCCACTAGTCCTAGCCCTAGCCTTGGCTCTTGCATCGTATGTAAAGGAAAGTAATTAGCCTACGTTTCGTCTCCTCATTTGGGACTCAACCTTCACTTAAGCTATAGAAAATACATTTAATATGTGTTGTTTAATTAGTAGCTACCTGTTCCCCTCCTCAAATTCACTCATCTTTTCATATGTCCAAACTTCTTCCCCTTGGAAAATGCTTCTACTTCAGGGCTTCCTAAAACCCTATGGATTTTTTGGTACAGCTTGCCATTATATGCCCTGTCTATGCAAAACATTGGTCTTCCTTAGCTAAATTGTGAGACTTTCTTATTTAAGAAGAGCTGCATGAAGTGACAGTCAAAAACACTACACAGCATGCATAATAATAATATATGGGTAATCAAATCTCATGCTTCAAGAAATAAAGTAATTACTGTGGGATTTAGGAACCAGAGCCTACCACTTCCATAAATAGCTCTGTCCAAATCACTGGAGGCTTTGTGTATAAATGTGTGTGTGTTTAAATATGAGTGCTTATGTGTGTTTGTGTGAAGGAGAAAGACAAGCCATGTATATTAACAGAGGCCTTGGAGTGAAACTTTCCCCCTTTTTCCCCCTAAACTTCTGGTATTAGCCAGTAAAAGAAATCGGAGTCTAGAACACATAGAGTTATATTTTACCTGACTGTAATAAATCTCAGATTTTCACTGTTCATCTCTGCTGCATTGCTCACTAGAGAATACTCTCCCCTGAGGCTGTGCCCAGGTAAAAAATGCCAACCAGCATTCACAAAAGAGATTGCTTCTAGGATTCCTCTTGCAAAACAGTAGTTTCTCCCTCCTGTGGTTTGGGTACATTTGACAGACTGGGAGCAAATCTAATATTTTCAACTGTATCACCACTGCATGAAATACTGTAAAAAACAAACAAAAACTGCTTTTCCAGTGTTTTCCCCATAATGCAAACCTACTTCATCTAATGATAATTCATCACAGTGTGGCTAGTAACAACCCATTCAAAAATAGACATGAAGAGCTTTGACCTAATTTCAAAAATTTAATGAAAATCAAATTTATCTAACAAAAGGCTATAGAACATCTTAAAACTAATGGGTTTACTTTGGGACTACATTGTATGAACTCAGAGTACATTGATGTATATCTTTCCCACTAGATTATAAACTCCTTGAAGGAAGGAATATGCTTTATTCACCTTTACATTCTCAGTGCTTGACATGTGACAAAAACATAATAAATTAAACTGCTATTCAATCTGGTTATTAAGATTGATCAGAAGCTCTGCTTGGAAGTTTGCTATTTTATTAATGATAAAAATATGAGACTACAAATTAATTATTAGTTTATAAAGACAGTTTGTCTGAGAGATAGAGTCCACAGAGGAGGATTTATTTTTTTTAAGTTGGAAATCATGGAATTATACTAATCCCTGAATCACTCCAACTTTGGATTTCTCAAATGTGAGAGATGAATGTTGAATACCACAAGAACATAAAATGAATCTATGAATAAAACTATAATGAATGTGGGTCCTCAAATAGGTGGACTTATTTTCTTGGTAATTCATCTTTAATGTAGTTATGAGCATATGTGTAGAAACCGTGAAGTAACAATACAATAAGAAAATAATATGCAACCTTGGGCAGAACTAATGGCACCCAGAAACACTTTACCAGGAATTAAATCTGCTTTCTACCACCACCAACTATGCTGCTAGACTTTTAAATTGCTATTAAAGAGGCAGAAATACTCAGGGAACTGTGAATGCACATGGTAGACCAGATGAGATAGAAATGACAAAAGAATATGCTAGGATCAATTTCATAAATAATTCAGGAGGGAATGGGGCATAGTATGTATAGAAAAATCACTCCATCTACTCCATCATGGAAGACAATATCAGATAGGAATCCAGGGTAATCTAATTAGCTAGTGCTCTCAGATGATAGATGATGATAGATGATAGACAGATAGATGATAGATAGATAGACAGATACATAGATAGATAATTATGTTCTTGAAGATATCATATTCTTGAATGTTTTTGCTTATTCCTGTTCCAAAGTTCTAGTTTAGTCAAGATTAAGAGAGTAGAATCCATGCGGGAAAAAAACAATATTCATTTGCCAATCTCAGTTTCCAGGTACTAAAAAATGTCAAAAGCAATAATCAAATGGCTAGAACATGATGATTTTGGAAGCATCCTTCACAAATTCTCAAAAAAAGGAATACAATCATTGTCATATATGGAAGCAAGTCAACAAATACTTATTAAGACATAAGATCAAAACTGGTGACGGGCACCTGGGTGGCTCAGTCGGTTAAGCATCCGACTTTGGCTCAGGTCATGATCTCACGGTCTGTGAGTTCAAGCCCCGTGTCGGGCTCTGTGCTGACAGCTCAGAGCCTGGAGCCTGTTTCAGATTCTGTGTCTCCCTCTCTCTCTGCCCCTCCCCTGTTCATGCTCTGTCTCTCTCTGTCTCAAAAATAAATAAACGTTAAAAAAAAATTTAAAAAAAAAGGATCAAAATTGGTGAAAGCTCTTAATCTGTTAGCAGAGTGTCCTCTTTTTACCTAGATTTCTAAAAATAACATACCGTTTGCCAAACAGAGAACAAAGTCAAGCAGGAGAGGATGGAGGTCCCTGTCCCCAAACCATCACTAGTTTCTACCCTTTCCTACCTTCTTTCAGCAAATTCCATTTAGAAAGAGTTTCCTCCAGGCTCAGACTTTTTGATATTTGGACTTCGTCAGGTACATAATGGCATTTATGCTCCTTCAAGTTTTTCTTACTGGTTTTTTTAGGGAAAAAAAAAAATCTTTGAGATGACTATGTTAAGACATGGGCCATTCAGCCCACATCTTGACCTCTTTATTCTAGGAACTCAGAACTGAATCTGTGGCCAAGAAAGGAAAAAGAGCCTACACTGAAGGCCTAATTGAAGATAGTGCTACACAAACTTTTTTTTTTAAGTTTATTTACTTTTGAGAGAGAGAGAAAGTGCAAGTTGAGGAGGGGCAGAGAGGGAGGGAGGGAGAGAGAGAGAGAGAGAGAGAGAGAGAGAGCATTCCAAGCAGGCTCCACACTGTCAGCACAGAACCTGTTCAAGGACTCAAACCCACAACCTGTGAGATCATGACTTTAGCCGAAGTCGGACACTTAATCAACTGAGCAACCCAGACACCACCAAACTTATTATGTTGGTGGACACATACTTATTGGCTGAAGTAAAGCATTCACAACCTACAAGTGGGTGGATCGACTTAAGTTTTCAAGTTCATGCCTTACACAGGGACAGAGACTATATTTTCCTTATAAATGGAACCAGAACACACCTGACTCAGGAATTTTGTACAGCTTCCTGATGGGATAGGCAGTATAGCAAATGTTATTTGGATGCTTAGGACATTTCAGTGATTTGTGAACCTGCAGGGAAAAATTGGGACAGTTTTTGAAAGTCTGGGATATATGATCTTTACAACTGTGGGAAATTGCAAAGCTAGAGACCATGGCAAGGAGAGGCATAAGGAAAAAAGAAAATTCAAGAATCAGAGAACTGACTAGGAAAATGATATTATTTTAATTCAAAAGCTTTGGAACATCAGTAGTTAGATACTGAAAGTCTTCTAATGTTCTGAAAATGTGTTACCTTGGGAAACCTGCAATTAACCAAATCAATTACTGAAATATCTCTTGTGCCACAAATGGGCAGAGGGATTTTTATCTAGGAACACTAACGTGATTTTATGGATGAAGCATTTGTCTAACTAATCCACTAAAGCAAGGCTGTGTCACCTAGAGAAGAAAAGAAAATGGCTAATGACAGAAAATGTAAACTAGCTAAGACAAGGCTTAAAATGGAGTTTGCACATTCTCAAACCAAATACACCTTTTCTCATTGCCCTTTCTCTCTGAAAAAAAAAATGAATAGAAAAAACAGGTTCTTTAAGAAAGGCACCCTCACAAGCTCACTTGTGTGTGTGCAGCCAGAGAGCTATGGTCGTCAATGTCATTTCAGTCATGCCACCAATATATGCTTTCTCTGCCTCACACTGATTGGAAGGGCTTTCTAATTTCAGTCACCAGTTAGTCTGCTCATTCAGGCATCCTCCTTCCATACGCGAATTCTTCCTTATTACAAGGTCACTTTCACCTTCCATTTCTGCCTTCGTTTTGGATGTGAAATGTCCAGGTGTTCTGGATTATTAAAACATACACACTGCTTACCCTGCTTGAGAAAGATTATATTCATTTTCCATGGAGTTTTACATCTCATAATAAGCTACTTGTGTGATGATCCATTTTCATTTTTAATTAGGATGTCCTCTGAATTCCCTTTTGCTCCTGCAGACAAAAAAAAAATCAATCAAGAAATATCTGGAAGCTCAGAAACAATTAAAATGCAATTCTTGTAGGGGTGTTATCAAATCAAGAGAATCTGGAATTAGTTGTTTGGTGTTATCATAATCAAAGCCAAACTTTCACTCTAAATGTAAAACATGTCTAGATAAGCCTTATTACATAGTTAGAACAGTGTAGTTAGAATAGTGTTTTTAAGAAAGAAAATAGATCCCTGAATCTGGTTATGGGTATCCACTATCAATTTAACAGGGTATCTATTACCAACGAGTGATTATGATAAGTGCTGTCTTGGAAGGGAGCAAATCCTGAAAAGTAATTGGATTTGCTAAATCCAGACTTGCTTTGGCTTTGGTTCTGGCACCTGCAACAAAAGAGGACAGCTGTTCTGGATACCCACCAAGTAAATACTATTAAGCTCATTAACACAAACCTTTTGGCTATGATCAAGTGAAGTATCAGTTTAATCCATTATATGTCTTCTGTCAAGGGACTCACTCGGTCTTGCCCGGCTAGTTTGAGAGGTGGTGGGGTGGGATTTGGCAAGCCAACAAAACCTTTTCTGTCTTTATCAACCGTGAGTTTTATTTATGCTCAAAGTAGAATGGCATGATAATGATAATAATACCTTGGATGGATAAACACCTCAATCCTAAAGAGCTCAGAGGGCTCTGCTGATATTTATCTAATTAATCCTCACCACATGCTTGTGAGTAGGCATGTGGCATTACCCTGGTTCACAAATAAGGAAAACGGGGTAAAAGTGACTAGCCTGGGATCACCAAGTAAACTACTTTGGAGAAAATAATATAGCCAAGACTTCCTATCACTCAATGCAATCCTGTGATTAAAAGAGCAATTGTTAGGGGCACCTGGGTGGCTCAGTAGGTTAAGCATCCAACTTCAGCTCAGGTCAAGATCTCACAGCTTGTGGGTTCGAGCCCCACATCAGGCTCTGTGGTGACAGCTCAGAGCCTAGAGTCTGCTTCTGATTCTGTGTCTCCCCCTCTCTGCCCCTCCTCTGCTCACGCTCTCTTTCAAAAATAAATAAATGTTAAAAAAAATTTTTAAAGAAAATAGCAATTGTTAAAATTTGAAGATTTGTGGTAATGCCTGTATATGAAACTGTGAAATATTCCTAGTTGATAATTGCATGAGATTGTTCAGGGAGCAGTAATCAGTTGGAATCAACTAATGAACAAGATAATGGGGAAAGTGGATGCATCATATCTTCAGATGATCTATAAATTCCTTTTTATCCACTTGGTTGACCATTGTTTTTGGACCAAATTCCAACTTTGAATTCAAAGGGTAAAATGCAGTAATAACTTAGGAAGGCTTTTGAGAATTATTCCAAAAGATTTGAGAGACAACAAATAAACCAATACAGGTAACCCCAGCACTTTTCAAAAGTTCACATTATGCCACTTCACTTTTTATGAAAGACCTAACATTTGTACCTGTTTTCTCTGACTGAATGAAATCAGAAGAGGATTTTCACTTTTATGAAAAAAGGCAGAAAGTGAAATGGCATCCATCACTGGTTTTGGAGCAAGCTCCTCCAGAGGCAGTGCACATTCACTAGGCTTCTTTCCAAGAACTACACTCAGCATCTCAGCATCCAGCCATCATTGTTCTGAACTGTGTCTGTGAGTATCTGGGCTTTATCTTTATTTTTGTGTGTCCATTAGCAAGATGTGTCCTAAGGTATCACAAAAGCTTAAGAGAGGTTATTTTGGGGGGTTCTGAGAAGGCTCAAAAAATTTGCCATATAATTAATGTGAATTGCTACTTCACTTTCTGCCATCTTGGCTTATGAGAGAGGTTTCATATGAAAGCTCTGTGTTCAGAGAGCAGGGGAAACCTGTCCGTTCTATGACCTATTTTATGTTTATTGTTTAAGCCTCAGGATTTTACCACTTTAAAACTATGTGAGGCAAAACAACAATTGTGTCTGCATTACTAAAACATTATCATAAATAAAACAATCTGGTACATGCCATGAGTTTAAGATTCTCTTAAGTCTCAAAGAAAAGCGACCATATAGACTGAGCGCTGAAAATCAGATACAGAAAGTTTCAGAGCCTCCATTCGAGGAATCAACTTTTCCTCATCCTTTTAGGGTCAACTGAGCATTCAGTAACAGCCACTGGAGCTAATCAACTGAACATTCACCATGACACTGACAGCCCTTTAAACCAATTGAAATTTGACCGTTTGCAAACTATAAGAAACCTATGCATATCTTTAGTAAGCTATTTGTCCTTCGTTTTTGCAGCAATGAAGAGATTTCAGTTTTTACCCTCTTGCAGCCGGCACATCAAACAATACTATAAAGTAAGCAGAAAGAGCAGAATTGGGTTGAAGTTCAGAAAGAGGATTTTCTTCACAATCCAGAAGCCAGATGGCCCACAATTTAACTTTGTTGGAGGCCTCTGTTTCTGAAGGAGATAGTGACTAAAATATAGAATGAACAGAAAATAGACATATTTTTATAACAGAAGATGTAGTATCTCAGCAAAGGCCCAGTAGCTGATTCATCTGTTAGGGCAGTATTTTTAGTTTTGGTACTCAGAACTCCTAGAGTCCCTAAACTATCTACTCCAAGTTAACTTTCAATCAGAATAAGACTCTAAAAAATATAATTATTAGTTAAATGTTGTTGGTCCTTTTTCGATGCTAATGCCATGAAAATATGTATCACTTTTCATCTGACAGGCATTACATTAGACATTTACACATTCCTGGGTTATTTAATCCCCACCACAAACTTAATCTTTTCATAGGTAAACATCCAACAAATGTTGATGGAATAAATAAATGAGACAGATGTTACTTTCATTTTACAGACAGAGGTCCATAATAATAAAGTGATTTGCCTAATGTTATACTGCTACTAAATGGCCAGCCCAGTGTGCAAATCCTGACTCTCTTACACTGAGTGCATAGTTGCAAAATCTCATTTATGCAATTGTCTCCCCAAACAGGCAACTCATTTTTTAAAAATACTAAGGGAATTATGGGGCTATCAGAGATGCTACTTGAATTTCATTTCTGAGCCCTAACAATTATAAGTGGGAGACAGGTAACACGCAATCTCATAGAGTCATAACTAAGTCCCAGAAAAGGAGTTCAATTAATAGCTTAATTCCTGTCTCCTCTATTCCTTTCAAAATAGACATTTTGTTCAATAAGTGTGGTGTTAGGAGAACAAAGATAATGACATTTATCCCCAGATCCATCTCCATGGCCATTGGAATACCACTGAGTCTCCTCATGCCTCCTCCTGTCCCTAGTAAGTATCCAGAAAATATAACTGCATCCTGCATCTGACCTCTGGCGGAGGCTGGCAAATTGGAGATTGCCCCCCCCCCAAAAAAAAATGGTCACTACAATAAACAAATAGAAAAGAACTAAAAATGAAATAAGGAAAAAGAAAACCAGAGAAACCAATGAGCAATGTTGATGTTTTGTTTCATTTTAAACCACCATTAATGGGCAACCCTTTCAGAAATGGTCTTTGAAAAACCAAAGGCAAGATGTTTGAATGGAAAGACAATGGAAATGCCATATCTAATCTCAACACAAAAAAGTTTCAAAATTCAGTATGTATGTTTGTTTTACTAATACATGAGCAATATAAGTAATTTCAAATGCAAACTTCAAAACATTGTCTATTCTACTAATGAAATACTTGAAAACCACATGAATTTCACAATCACCTTGAACTTAAAAAGATAACTTATCTGTGGTATTTAATTAGAAATTGATGATCTGCTTGTGCATAATTCTAGAACAACTATACAGAAACACTAAATATTGCCATAATTCACACCGAAATATTAACAATTGAACAAATCCTGTGTTTACTCATCAAATTTATGCTCTCATATTGCAATGTCTTGGTCCTTTTTGGTAAGATTTAGAGCTGACATTATAGGATTTGGTGTGGTGTTAAAAATCTCCATGAATTAACTAATTGTGCAGCCGTGGAGCATAGTCAACCCTCCACAGCATGTCTAACGTAAGCCCCTCAGGCATAAAAAGGATTCAGTTTTAATAGACTCCTGAGTGCTGATAATGGACCCAACAGAAATATTAAAACTAAATTATTATAAGATTTTTTAATGTGACCTTGAGATGGATTATCATCCTATGCATTCTTTAAACATCATCTAAACAGTATCCTAACAAAATACCATAGACTATATGATTTAAACAACAAAAACTTAGTTTTCCATGGTTTGGAAGCTAGATATTCAAATAGGGCACCAGTGTGGTCAGCTTCTGGCACGTAGCTAGCTTCTGGATGTGCACCTTCTCACTGTGCCCTAATATGGTGAGGAGAGAGAAAGAGTGAGTGCATGAAAGCTCTCTGGTATTTCTTCTTATACGGACACTAATCCTATCATAAGGGTCCACCTTCATGACTTCATCTAAACATAATTATCTTCCAAAAGTCCCATCTCCATATACCACCACACTGAGGATTAGAGCTTTAACATATGAATTTGGAAGAGATACAATTCAGTCCATAGCAGAGCCCTAAATGATAGCAATGAGGCAAGCTCAGGTGGAGGAAATATTCCACGTGGAGGGCATAGAAAATGCCTATGTTATAAAGCAAAGCAAAGACCAGCTTAGAGTGTCTAAGTAACAAGAAGGCCAGTATAGCTAAAATAGAATGATCAAGTGAGAGAGTGGTAGAATGAGGCTGGAGAGACAGACAGGAGCCGATCATATAAGATATTATCAGAGCGATAAGAAATTTAGAGGTTATTCTGAATATAATGTAAAGATACAGAAGGGCTTTAAGAGAGAAACTTACTTGATCTAATTTATGTTTAAAAGAAAATCACTCTGTCTTCTATGTGGAGAAGGGGCTGTGGGGATAAAAATGGTGTAGGGATACATGTAGGGATACATGAATGGTGGTACCATTTACTCAAAGTAATTCAACATGGAGAGGAGAAGCGATAAGGTAGAAATTAAGAGTTCAACTTAACACATAACATTCGAGATGCCTATTAGACATTCAAGCAGAGGTTGAATATAGAGCAAGCCAAAGGAAAAGCTAAAGATGGACATATAGTTCAGAAGTCACCAGCAGAGACATGAAATTTAAAGCTACAGAACTGAATGAGATGGCCTAGGAGAGAGTCTAGGAAAAGAAGAGACCTATAGCTGAATTATGGCACTGCACATTTAGAGACTGTAACAGGAGGAGAATTACCAAAGAGGCTGATAAAAGGCTGGCAGAACCATAGAGAGAAAATGTGGAGTGATTCTATACCTTCTATAGAAGAACTGTATTTGACCATGTCATAGTCTGCTGAGACCTTATGTAGGAAAAGGACAGCGAATGGGTCATTGGACTTGACAAGATGGCAGTCAATAGTTATGTCCAGTTTCAGTGGACTTTTAGTGAAGACAAAATACTGACTGGAATGGGCTAGAGAGATGACTAGAAATTAGGAAGTGAAGAAAGTAAGTAGAGAATTCCTTCAGGATTTTTGCTTTAGAAGAGATCAGAGGCATGTGACAGTCACTGGAAGGACAATGGATCGAGGAAGCATTTCCTTAATGGAAGACGATAGCAAGTCTGTGTACTAATGAGAATTCTTCAGGAGAGGAGAAACTGATCAAGGGAGGAGATGGAAAGGGAGAAGAACTACCAGAGCAGAGGCCTTAAGTAGGCAAGAGTGACGAAATCCCATGACCAAGCAGAGACGCTGGTCACAGGCAATAGCAAAGAGAATTCATTGAATCTGATATGAAGAAAGCCAGGGTGTGTGTTCATAAGCAGGTGTACTTTGGAAATTTCTTGGAGAAAATATGGGGTAGTTCTGAGTAAAGGGAGAAAAGATTGAATTGGAGGTTTGAGGTAATTATCACCGTGAATGAGAAAGTAAAATTTTATTTTATGATACAATAAAAATGAGTTTCTCTTGGGACCAAGTTCTCATTTGCAATATTGTTTGCATGGATAATTATTTCAAATAATGCCATTTATAATAAAGCCCAAAATTTCCAGGAAATATAACCCTGGTATTACTCAAGTAAGTGGAGTATTCCCTTCTCACAAAACTAATAATACTACGCTAATGAAATTTTGCTAACAAAGTCCACGTTGCTCATTATGACCTATTAAGAAAGACATTTTTACAACTAATACTCTCTCTTTTTATTAAGGAACTAAAGCTAAAACCCTGTTAAACCATGGTAACTTTTTATTTGGGATGACAAAAGTTCTGATTTTTCAAGCAAGAGGCAATTCCTTCATAGAAAATAAAGTTGGTAATGAAAGATCTCAAATAGTTGAAAAAACAACTTCTCACCATATCCTAATATCACATGAAAGAGTGTGGATGGCAAGTGACAGGTGCCACCTTATTCTCTGAGGACAAACATTTAAAGATCAGCACAGGGCATCAACTACAAGTTCGAGGACGACCAGGCTAACACCTCTACTGCACCCCGTAAGAGTTACTAACCTGGTGATGTCTCTTGGAAACAGACAACTCTGAGGATTATCAGGGTAGGACTCCTCTGTTCAGAATCTAGGAAATGTGACTCCAATAGTAATAATGATGGCAACAGTAATAATAACAGTACTTATAGTAGCAGAGGCAGTAAAACCACTTACCAAGTAATAAACACTTTCTACATGCCAGATATTGTGTTAGGAACCCTAGCTGGATTACAAAAAGTATGATAACTTCTAAGCATCCTGCTAATAAAGAGCAAAACCTAGATTTGGATATCCATCTATCTAACTGCAAAATGTTCTTTTTGCTACGTAAATAAATGTCTAGAGAAAAGGTTACAATCTCACATACCTAAGAAAGTCACAGAAATAATAATGAGTGAAGGAGACTGCATACAATTTGTAATGCATAATATATTGGATGAGTAATAGAAGCCCAGATAGATCAGACAAAGGGGGTAGTTAATATTCAATTCCATTCAAATGTTATCGTTTGGAAATGTGAGTTCAATGTGGCCAAACATGCCATTTTTTCAAGAAAAACAAAAAATCCTTAGTATTTTGTGAATTTGTCAAATGTCTGTAGTGTTGGATTAATTTTTCAAATGCATAAATAATGCCTTGTGAGTCAAACAAAACATATCTGGAACAAATTTCATCTACTTCTGAATCAAAAGAATTTGTTCTTTTTTTTTAATGTTTATTTATTTATTTACTTTTGAGAGAGAGAGAGAGACAGAGCATGAGCGGGGGAGGGACAGAGAGAGACACACACACAATCTAAAGCAGGCTCCAGTCTCCGAGCTGTCAGCACAGAGACTGATGTGGGGCTCAAATCCACTAACCGCTGGATCATGACCTGAGCCAAAGTCTGACACTTAACCAACTGAGCCACCGGGTGCCCTGGTGCCAATCTATTCTTGATTAGCTTGGTAGAATTATAACCCTAGAACAAGAATTTTGCACATCTATTTGTATGCACACCAATGGAATGAAGGCAAAAGGAAAGGAGGACTGACAAGAAGCATCAGTGTTAAACCTGGAGTAAAAGCAAAACCACTGATTAGACCTCAGTGGGTGGCAAACATTACCAGTCAACCAGCATCAACATCAATGAATTTAGCTTAAAAATGGACAATATCAGTTCGGCACCAATGAGGTTAGAGCATAGTGAACACTGGGGCAGGAATTTTTGGACTTGAAAGACTTTTCATATCTATCATTAAAGGATATTGCCCATGAGAAGGAAAAAAGTTTCCAGAGTAGATCAGATCACATGAGGATTTGGCAGCTTTGAATATTGCCCTAGAAATTAGTAGTAGGAATTGACAGCTGGGTTGTTGCCTTTTGAGTTAAACAATCAGGCAGACAAGATCCCGGAGCAGCTGCCATTTGGAAATTTCATTAAGCAATCTAACATAGGGGGAAAGCCTGGGCTTTGAACCCAGATAAATACCAGCTGATCACAGCTAACTTGCCGGGTTGTTACAGGGTTAGAAACAAATGTGTGTAAAGCTTCTTGAATGGAGCTTGAACAGGCTAGCACTTGGCCAGAATTCAGTAAGCAGTGTAAGATGGGGCACATGCAAGAAAGAAAGGAGGCCAGCCTGAGAAAGAAGAGAGGGGTAAAAGTATTTCTACTGACTCATACCCCAAGACTTGAAATGATAAAGTCCTGATCATAAACATAAACAAGTCTAAGCATTATCATAAAGGAAAAGCAACAAATTCGCTGATTAAAATGTTATCAGAGGTTAATGTACATTGCCTGGTAACTACACTTGGCTACAAACTGTTGGGCACTTCCAGAAAAAATAAGAGACGGATACATTTTAAGTGGGCAAGATGGTCAAGAAGCAAGGTTTTTGTCCCAGGAGCAGAAGATCTTAACCATTCTGGTTATACAATGAAGACACTAGGAATTTGGGCTTAGTAAAGTGTTAGAGGAAGGCTGAAAAACTGAAAGGAGAACACTAATGGCCAAATTTTCATATTGATAATATTGTCTGATGATAGTCCAAATAATTGCTTTTAATAGATCAAAGAGTGCAGGAATTACCCAGGGATGTCACCTTTGTTAAGAAACTCTACCTCTAAAAGACATACTGATATATAATGGAGATAGCCCTAGACTGAATATGAGGATACCCAAATTCTAGTCCTTAGTGACCACTCACTAGTCTTGTGGCTTTGGACAATTAGCTTAACCACTTTATCTTGAGTATTTTTTTCATATACAAATGGAGATAATTACACCTGCTTGTCTTTATGACACAATTATTAATGAGGATTTTGATAAATTATAAATTCAATCACTCAGAAAACTTATGCAATCCTGTACCAACGTATATAACAGTTATGTTCCTTTAAAATCAATTTTCTTTGATCCTATCACTCATGCTTTGTAAATTTCAAGGATTGTCCATTGTCTGGAGAAAAAAAAAAAGCATCTTGAACACACCTATTCACATTTTTAGCTCCAACTATTCACTTCTGAATTCTCCATACCAGCATACAAAGTACTTTCACCAGTGCTTTTGCTCAGTCTGACTTCAGAGAAAAAAAAACCTCAGGCTTTGCCTGCCTTCTCAGATGAACCCAGCCTTAATCTTACATGTGCACTCCAACATCCTTTACTATTGATACCATCAATTTAGTAATTAATAGTATTCTTGGTTTTTTAACCATGTTTCTAATGCTATTGTGCATTTTTATCCCATATGGAATTAAAATCTTCCCTTGCTTATGTCTGATCTCCCCACCTATACTATCCATAAATGGAAGATAGCAGGGACTGTGGCTTTGGGGTGTTTGCATTTCCTTCATCACTGGGTGGTAGAAGGCTCTGTTAAACAACTGAATCGATCTCCCTGCTACTGCTGTGATCACCACACCGTTGTAAATCTGCTCTGCAGCAAGGCTCTCAGCTTCATGGTCACAACCCACTACAGCTCAGCTTGGCCTCCCAAGTGCAAAAAAAGTTAATCACAATAACATTCTGACCTGGGCTTCTTCCAGGACTCACTTCGTTCTTTGTGGCCCTACCTGTGTTGTCGCCACAGTTAATATTACAGGGTTACCCATGATCACTGAGCTTGCTTGCGTCACTAATGTTCCTGCTTCCACCTTCCAAGGAGAGACTCTCAAGGCAGGAGATCTGGCCCAAACAACAAACGTTGCCATGAGATTCAACTTCTCTTGCCATCTTTTCCAATAGTTGGTCGACGCAGATGGTTGTCAAGGAGCAACCACTTAATTCTTTTCTTTCTTTCTTTTTTCGTTTTCTGTTTTTTGTTGTTGTTTTTTTTCTCCATGAGTAGGAAAAGTAAAGCAGAGACAAGTGAGCAGCTAAGGCTTTTAATGAGACTAAACAGGTGAATGCTGAGGTCCACAGGCTCTGGGCACCTACTTTCTAGCCCTGAGATGTCCAATACCATTACCTACCAGCCACATGTGGCTATTAGGCACTTGAAATGCAGCCAGTGCAACTAGAAACTGAACTTTTGATCTTGTTTAGGTTTAATTCATTTTAATTTATAAACTGAAGCAGAGCAAAATAGTTTTTCATTAAATATGACTTTACTGTTTTGCCAGGACTACTTTTTACTCTGTTGAAAATTTACCATTCAAATTGAGATGTGCTGTATGTATACAACACATATGGGATTGTGAAGACTTGGTAATAAGGGAGGGAAAAGTAAAACAGCTCTTTAATAATTTTCTTATCGATTGCATGTTGAAATGATGTTTGGACATAGTGGAGTCCATAAAATGTATAATTAAAATTAATTTTATCTATTTCTTTTTTACTTTTTAATGCAGTTACTGGAAAATTTAAAATGTGTGCCTTGCATTATATTTCTACCAGACACAGCTGTTCTAGCCCATCACCTAATATGTTTTAAAGTGTTAATAGCTAAGAATATTATGTACATTATTTCATTTTGTGCTCAACACAGATTCTTGAGGTACCATCCCTATTTTACAGATGACAAAACTGAGGTGTAGCAAGATTAAATTACTTGTCCAATAACCACAGCTAGCAAGTGATAGAGCTGAGATTCATACTTAGATAGGACGTGCACCAAAGCCCATATTGAATAATTGATTGGGATACTTACCACCCTTGAATTATAAAATTATTGATCAAATATGCTCAAAAATTTATTTTTTTAACATAGTCCAAGTCATCTAGCCAATTACAAACAATGAAAAACTTCAGGCAGAAGTTGAGCAAAATCCAGTCTCATTTGTTTCCGAAATAGAACCCAGACTGGGCCAGCCGAGTATGATAATGGCAAAACAGTGGGAAATAACCGGCAGGGTCACAGAGCAACCAAAATCTCAAATTAGCATAGGTTTGAATATTTCCCAAAGCACTGTGTCACAAACATGTACCAAAACAATGAATACAAATCACTCATTTCTCACAGTTTCTTCATTTCATTCCGGGAGGAATTTCTCCAAGCAATTCAAAGTCTTGGCCAATTGGCCTTCGTCAAAATAACAGGGAGAGTACAGGAATACTTTTTGAAGGTGAAGAATTGCTCCACAGGAGGCTAATTATTTGAAACTTGAATTTACACTCACTGCACGTTAATTTCTGCACTTTACCAGGCTCGCAAATTGCCTTTAGAAAATAATAGTGACAGTGAAATCCAACCAGATTCCCTGATGCTGCGTTAGAGACCCATTAGCGTCTAGAAGTGGAATATGATTCTGTCACCCATTTTGTAAATCTGAACTGTTTTCTATAGCTATTCAAAGGTGAGAGTAAGACCAATACATGAGATTGGTTGATATTGATTGGTTGATAAATGAGATTGGTGGCTCATCATGTCATTGGAGGTGCTGACCCTCCAGGTTTACTTCCTGGGTAAATAATATAGTATGGTAATGTGGCAGTGTCTGAAACTCTGTATCTGGGCTCTGTGAGTTATTGGTCAGACTAACAAGCTCAAAGAAACCCCTGTGAACTTTTTCCCCAACTACACACACAAACTCATTTTCATGTATATATTTGCATATATATGTACCTTTGCTTGTATAGGTTGCACTTTGCTAAGACAAAAATACTTCTATGGAATGAATCAGATAGATGTACCATTTGAAATAAGGTTACAGGTCTCTTTCTATAGTGACAGCAGGTGAGACCAGATTCTTTTTGTCCATGCTAGCTGTATCCAGACTGTAAAATGGGAGTAGCTGCTCCTAACTCTTCTGAGTTGGATTGAAATCGACACTCCTCTTGAAATCTGAAGTACACCTACCCAGATATCCCATCTGTGTCCCTTTCCAAAATGGCCCTGCGCATAACTAGTTCTCAGCCAAACATACAGTTCAGCGCATTCCATCACAAGAGTTATTTACATTTTTTATAAGAAATTCTTGAAGTCTGAAGAGGTTTATGCCATTTGGGAATAAATATGTAACAGTGGAAGTTTCACAGGCAGGTATTGTGGAGAAAATGAAGAAAACAGTTTACTTCCTCAGATGTTGCCATTTTGCCTGCAACCTACTCACTACACCAGTCTTGGTCTCCTGAGTACTACTTAGCTGGAAATTTACACATAAGTTTTACCCTCCATCCAAACTTCCCTCCCATTTTCCTTCTTTCCTTCCTTCAGCAGATATTTATGGTGAATGCCAAGTATTTATTATCTATACCAGGCCCATGGAAACACATGCCTTTCAGGGGTGGGTTTAGGTGGTGTGTATAAGCATAAGGAATAGTCAGAGCCGGCAAACGGTAAGCCCATTAAAAATAGTGGCAGAGATAGAAAACTGGAGGCCCACGCCTTTCCTGTTGGAAAGGGAACATAAAGCTGAATCTTTCAGCTCTCTTTGAAGCCACTGCTGCTTGTTTTGCTCCTATAGCTTTCTCCAGCTGCTGTCACATCTGTCTGAGATCACAGTAAGCTCGGCTGCTTTAATACCCTGGTATCTGTTAACTCCTGCTGGAACGTGGCACCTCAACTCTTCTATCAGCCCAGATCATCATCATTACCACCCAGGCTGACCTCAGGCCCAGCCAGCAGCTCTCATGCGACTCCCTGTCAGAGGCACACCTCAGGCAGCAGACAGTCACAGTCACAAACTACTCCCCATGGCTGTGGGAAGAGGTGACAAGCTGCTAAGCTCAGTCATATTTTATCAAAGCCTTTGATCTCCGGTTTGATCTTTGCCAAGATCTGTGACACAAACAGGTCTCTACCCACATGGCAACCGGTGCTTACTAACTCAGTTCCTCTTTTCGTTTTGAGCACCCTACTGCCTATATAGTAATGCTGCCTAACAGGAACCGGGGTCAAAGTAAATAAAGTAAAAATAGGCACTTTGTAAGAGAGAACATTTTTCCATTCACCCTATTGGCTCATTTCAGAGCCCCACATTTGTGCAAGGCTTTTATTTGTACTTTCCTGAAAGGCATCATTAGGTCATTTTCTGTCAGGTCCTTTTTGGCTTGAACTAAGTAAGTTCTAAGAGGAGCCATGAGGTAAGATAATTCTAGCTGTGCTGCACATTAACTTTATTAGATAAAATTTAACACATTGAACACATATCGTAACAGATTATACTTCAGCAAGAAATGACAAAAATCATCTTGTTTTTCTTGTATTTCCAGTGGCTCTTTAAAAAAAAAATAGGCCTGATGAAAGGAAAATTCAAAATAATTGTGAACAAAAGAATTCTGAAAACCTAGGAAAAGGGAAAGAAGTCAGACATGTTGAATGGGACGAGAGAAAGGAAATCATTCAGAGCTCCAACACCTGACAGGGCAAAGACTGTGAACTTAATTCTTTAGGGAATGGGAAGCCGCTGTGGGATTTAAGAGTAAGAATGGAAATGCCAGAACCTCAGAAAGAATCATTTGAACACTGGCAGTAGGCAGGAATGGAACAGATGGACTGCTTACAAGCAAAGTGTTTCAGTGAAGAGAATCATTCAGGTAGAGAGCTGGGCAGCAGTGGAGGGAGAGAAAAAAGCTACAAATATAAAGGGAAGCAGTGAGATTTGGCAATCAATGCAACAAGTAAAGGGCAAAGATATATAAAGCTATCGCTGAGGTTTGGGGTTTGGATGTCAGAAAGACTAAAACTCGAAGCTGCTGCCTCCTGTGAAATACTATTAAGGAGATAATTACAGTGGGAAGGACAGGAAGAAGGAAAAAAATCACATCTTACCCTGGTTCCAAACATCACCAGATTGACCATCACCAGGCCATAATAGGCACATCAAAAATAGACCAGAAGGCACTCCAAATTCAAGAAATCTAGTTTCAAATATGTGACAAAAATATGACCAAAGTCAACCAAAACAAAAACAAGCACATCAGGCATTAACACCGGGCAAGAGATTAAGTTCGATTTAGACACTGATTGCCTCAGCTTCTCACTTTTTATTTTGCAGTAAAATATTAGCCATAAATAAGAATTAGGAAAAGGGCAGCATGGCATTATAGACACGACTTGTCTAAAAGTTAGCTAACCTAGGATTTAATGCGTGCCCCTGGACCTCCTTGACATTACCTCCCCTCTTTTTCTTTCTACCTCAGTGTCTGTTGTTCCTCAGCCTTTATTCCTGTCTATTCACTCTTTCCAAAATCTGAATTTTGGAGGGGCCCAGGACTTAGCTTTCAGTCTTCTACTGCATCTGCTCTCCTTCCTTAAGAGACCCTATCTTGCCCCAGGGTTTCCGATACCCTCAGCATGCAGATGACTCCCAAATTTCTCTCTGCTGTGCTGACCTCATTCAGCTCCAGACTTACACTCTAACAGCCCAATAGCCTACTGAAAATCTCTGTGGACATATCTCACAGGCATCTTATAGTTCATGTGTCCACAAGAGAATTCTCAGTGTCTTCCCCAATACATCTATTCTTTCCCCAGTGTACCTATCTCAGCTTACCAGCATCCCCATCAGCCTAGATAATCAAGCAAAAAATTGGGAGGTAACCTAATTTCTCTCTTTTGCCTCACCTTGATATTCAAAATATATGATAACCATGCTCTTCTCTCAAATCCACATCTCCCACTATCATTATCACCTTTCACTTAGCTATACAGTTGACCGATGCAGGGGTTAGGGGCACCAGTCCCTGCACAGTTGAAAGTCCATGTATATAACTTTCGACTCCCCCAAAACTGAACTCCCTTTAACTGGAAGCCTTACTGAGAACATAAATGGTTGATTAGCGCACATTTAGTTTGTTATATGTGCTCTTACAGTAAACTAAGGTAAAGAAAGCCTTAAGAAAATCATAAGAAAAAATACATTTATAGTATTGTACTATATTTATCTGAAAATAAAAAATCTGTCTATAAAGGGACCCCGGCAGTTCAAACCCATGTTGTTCAAGGGTCAACCATAATAACCTACTAGGTGATCTTCCCTCTGCCAGAATGGTATTTCAGAAATATACAGTAGATTTTATTCTCACACCATGCATATGTGTCCATACACATGCTGTGTATAGTATGCAATAAATGTGAGTATAAATATAAACAAATTTCCACAATTAAAAATCAAACTACTAATACCTGAAAGGCCTCAGCAATCTGGCCCTTCCCACCTCTTCAACTTCTTCACACTCCAGAGACACAGGCCTTATTTCTGTTTCTCCTGCATGGCAAACTCTAGTCTCTACCCTTGCTGTCCCTCTGATTTAAGTGTTCTGCCTCATATCTTTGGAAGCATGGCTTCTCCTCTTTCGGGTCTCAGTTTGTCACCTCCTCAGGGAGAATTCCTTAAACACTAACTCTCAAGTGGCCAATCCCAAACTACAGTCACTTTATTTCCACTATTTCCTCTTTTTCTTGGCTCTCATCACTCTCTGAAATCTTGCCTTCTGTTTTTTCCTCTCTCTGCTCCTAAATATAGGCTCTGTGAGAAGACGGGTTCTTCCCGTGATTCATTAGTTCCCCACTCTACCCCTAGCACCTAAAAAAGTGCTTCGTCCATGGTAGATGCTCAAGAAATATTTGTTACTTAATCAATCTGGGCCTCAGTTTCTTCATTTGTAAAATAAAAGGACTTTATTAGATGACCTTCAAATTTCTTTCCACCTCCATCATTTCTTTTGAATAAAATGGAGTATGTAACGGGAAAACTTTAACAGATAGACTCCCAGGTTAACAATATATAGTTATTTAATAGGTGTTTGCTAAACAACTAAAATGATTTCCAAGCTGTTCCTTTATATGCGTGCAACGATGCAATCACCAGAGCCTCTGACATACTGCTCCTCTGTGTGCAAAAGGACAGTTTGATTTGCTTCCCATTAATCTAATCTTTTCTTATTCTCCTGAGTAAATGCCACCTCAAGGCAAAATCTAACAAACACCAGACAATGAGAGCTGACATCCAGCTGGTATGCACCAGAGCGCCATATTCGTATTATGGCTGGTCCTTCTCCATTCCATACGGCTATTGAATATATTGCCACTCACCCATCTCACTATTCTCCAGTCCAAGGCTTTTTTTAAGCATGTAGATACCCAGCGCTTTCAAATAAGGGTCTTAGTTAAAGACTTTCAGTTAATATACTAGGAAACAATAGACACTAAGTCAATTTACTATTCTAAACCAAGGACCAGAAAGAGTGCGTACAGAATGTTGGTCTTATTTGTTTATAGCATATTCAACAATAAAATCAACAAAGTCTTCCCCAAAGTTCTTATTTGATTCCTCATAGATTGTTTTTGAGTTTGTGGACTTTCTTTTTCTTTCCGTTTTGTTTTGCATTTTTTTGAATTGAATTTTGATGAGCCTGTTCTTCCTCCTAGAAATACTGTTCCCAGTTATTACACATCCAGTGGTGTAATGTGTATTCGTCAAAACCGCAGCTGAGAAGCACTTGAGAAAGGGATTTAAAGATGTTATTGCTGCCATTTGTTTATGAGTTTACTGAGGAAAGCCTGGGCGTCATATGGATTTCTGCCATATCAAGAATTACTTTGTCTTTAAAAAGTTCAAATGCTGTAGGTGCATAATGGACCATTTTTTGTGATCTGTTCTCAGTCTCTCACAAAGATATTGGAAATAAATAAAATCTAATTAGAACAAAAAGACGGAGCAATATGTAGGCTCAACTTTTTCAGTACAGCAATGAGTCAGCTTTATAATTATTTTAAAGTGTCAGAACAATTTGTCTTCATTTCATTATAATAACTTAACAATTAGTGCTCATTGGCCATTCTCCACCTCTCTAAATTTCATCATAAGTGAAAATTCTGTTTCATAATGAAATTTCTACTTAAATATCTGGGTTTGTTAAAATAAAACAAAATGGATATTTAAGATATAAGAGAAGCTGTTCAATTTTTTAAACAAAGCTTAATGTGTTAAGGTCTCCATACTTACAATATTCAACCCCAGGAAAACACTGAAAGTATTTTCAAAATCACTCATAATTCACTGGGTTGTTTTTTATGTTATTTCCTGGTGAACACAAATGTAAGGTAACACTTCCCATTGTAATTATCTGTCCATATCTTATATATATAATAGATTGTGAGTTTTGGGGGGAAAAGGACTTGTGCTCTGTGTCCTCCAGAGTACATGGTAACTTGTATATGATGGGCACTCCATTTAAATTAAAGTATTAAATTTCACAATACTCTTCTTTTGCTTGGGCAAGCAAAAATCAATGAGACTGTTTTGATTAGTTTTTTCCAGCCATGACATTCAAGAGACATTGGCCAAACAAATCTATTTCCCTAACGGGTATTCATATTCATGTTGCAAGAATTGTTGCTGTTACAGGCAGCAACAACGTCAGAAACATCAGAAACAAATTATAGCAAGGCCAAAAACTCACCTGCAGCTTAGATTCACTGGGTCACAGTTTGGTCTGAAAAAAACTTTTCCTTAGTTTAAAAAAGCAACCTATTAGGAAGCCCCCAAATTGGCCAATCCCTAGGATCTTTTGTAGTTTGAGTTAGTATAAAACTAGACTTCTTGGACCTCTTCAGACAAGTGTTGACTCCCTGGCTCAATAACAGATCCAAAAGGGTCATTCGTCAGGGAACATCAACAGAAGCTACCCAAAGTGCCCATTTTAAATTTCAAATTCAAAAAAAAAAAAAAAAACCTACATATCTTTGATGATAATGAAGTTTTATTTGTTTTGCTTTGTTATAGTTTTGTTATTGCTTCCTGATATAAAGTCTGTTTGGAGCAAGTAAAAATGTACTTTGTTATCCTTGACCATTTTTATTAAGCCCACCAATCAAATAGACATCACTAAAGCACATAGAAAGAAATCTTTGATCTAATATTTAAATGTTATTAAGGTGATAATGATGGGAAATATTAATTGTCCCCAATAAGATGAGCTCTGGAACACTCTTTGTTCAATTTCAATCACCTCATTACTAGATATTTGCAGACTTCTATAAATAGCAGTCAGAAGGGCTGAAGGCTAACGTGATTCATTCACATGAAAAGGTCAAAAGAACATCAGGGAAGGCATACAATTAATCCTCATTAATCTGGCCTCAGATTATTCAAAATCAGGGCTTTGCAGAAGTCAGAGAAAACCTAGACTTTTACATAGTTTAGGCATGAATGATTTTGTATTAAATGATGATCAAGGGTTACTGAGTATGGTTAAGATGGATAATTTGTAAAAGGCAAGATAGTCTATTCTGGATAATTTGGGGACAGAATAATAAATTAGTTGTGTCTTGGTACATTTATTCCTCAATTTCACACATACAAAACAAAAACAAAAACAAAAACCTGTATTGTAATCATTTCACTCAGGGATGATTTGATGTCTAGAAAACCGGTTAATGCTAAGCGCGTTCAAAATTGGATAACATATAAAACATAATGCTAAGATTTACATTTTCACTAAGAAGATTTTCAAAAAAATTGAAATAGATCATACACACATATATAATAAGAGGTCAACATTCAAAATATATAAAGAACTCATACAACTCAATTGCAAATAAAAAACACAAATAATCCAATTTAAAAATGGATAAAGGACCTGAATAGACAATTGACTGCAAACAGTCAATAGGTATATGAAAATGTGCTCAAAGTCACTAATCATCAGAGAAATGCAAATCAAAAGTCATAATGAGATATTACTCACACCTGTTATGATGACTATTATCTAAAAACCACAGGTTAGCAAATGTTAGCAAGGATATGGAGAAAAAGAAACACTTGTATACTGTTGATCAGAATGTAAATCTGTGGAGCTACTATGGAAAAAAGTATGGAGGTTCCTCAAAAAGTTAAAAAGAGAATCACCATCTGATCCAGCAATCCCACTTCTGAGTATATATTCTGAATTGAAATCAGAATCTCAAATAAATACCTGCACACCCATGTTCATTGGAGAATTAGTCACAATAGGGAAGATATGGAAACAACCCAATGTCCATGAATGAACACATGAAGAAAGAAAAGTGCTATGTACATACAATGAAATACTTCTCAGCCTTAAAAAAAGGAGGAAATCCTACCACTGGCAACAACATGCATGGACATTATGCGCCAGTGAAATAAGTCAGACACAGAAAGCCAAATACTGCATGATCCCACTTACATGTGAAATCTAAAACAGTCAACCACATGGGACACCTGGGTGGCTCATTCAATTAAGTGTCAGACTCTTGATTTCAGCTCAGGTCAGAATCTTCCAGCTGTGAGATCAAGCCCCACATTGAGCTCCACGCTGAGCATGGAGCCTGCTTAAGATTCTCTCTCTCTCCCTCTCCCTCTGCCTGTCCCTCACTTGCTCTCTCTCTCTCTCTCTCTCTCTCTCTCTCTCAAAAATAAAATAGCCAAACATATTGAAACAGAAAGTAGAATGGTGGTTGTCAGTGGCTGGAAAGAGAGGGATGTGGGGAGGTGACGATCCAAGGGTATAAAATGTCAGTTATGCAAAATAAGTAAGTTCTGGAGTTCTATGGGACAACACAGGGCACATGATTAATAGCTATGAATTTGCCAAGAGGGTAGGTAGATCTTATGTTAAGTGCTCTTACCATGAAAGGAAACAAAAACCAAGGGGTGTGTGAGGAAACTGGACATGACAGATAGGTTTATGGCATTGATAGTGATGATAGTTTCATGGGTATATACTTATCTCTAAAAATATTGAGTAGTATACATTCAATATCTACAGCTTTTGGGGTCTTTTTTTTCCTTTTTTTTTTCCTTTTCTTTATATGAAATTTATTGTCAAATTGGTTTCCATACAACACCCAGTGCTCATCCCCACCGGCCCTCCCCTCCCTCCCACCCCCCATCAACCCTCAGTTTATTCTCAGTTTTTATCTACAGATTTTTGTATGTCAGTCATATCTCATTAAAGTGGTTAAAAAGTAAAATTACATAAATAAAATTAAGTAAACAAAATAATAAAAAAACTGGATTCATAATCAGAGGACTGCTTGGTAAAACTATAGTTACAATACAAGCAAGATTGTGTTTCATTAAAGTAAGGATAATTTGACCTACATTGCAACAAAAGTCAGGTTACAATTAGTTCCATCCATTAGGCATTGATTCTTGTTAACATCAGTTAAGGCATTTTCTTACCTTGGCCCTAAATATTAAGATGCATAGTTTACTTGCAGGTCATATCATCACTTATTCAAATTACACATTGAGCAAAGGTACGTTTTAAGCAATAAAGTTCTCCATCTTCAAGCATGATCGATGATTTCAGTGGCATAACGTATTGTTTTCTACTATGTAGCTGTACATAGGCTTAAATAAGACTTTAAAGTGGTAATTACTTAAGTTTTAAGAAGGAAAAATAAGAATGGATATATTTTGGTTTTCATGAAGTAATATCTTTGTTTTGCTTTGGTATTGAGTAATTAAATAATTTATTCTTTCAACTCTACTACTCGTCAAGCACTGTGCTAGGGCTAGGCACTGGGAATTTTAGAGTGAACGTGTAGAAGTAGACTTTGCCTTCATAGATCATTCTGCACTTAATGGCGGAATAATATAGCTCACATTTTTGAAAACAGTGTTAAGTTTCCTCCACTTAGTGAATTTCTCTGAATACCTGGTATAACTCATGTGGTTAGTTAGACACACAAGTCTCATAAAGTCAGTGAGAACTCCTAAGGAAGTGGAAATTGTATAATGTGTTTTAATATATGGGTGTTTAAAGAAAATGTAAATTAATTGTCTACTTGATTATTTTCTTGCTATAGGGGAGAATAATTGCCCACTGATTGTGGGCACTGATAATTGCCACTAGCAGAAAGTTATTTGAAACAGATATTTGTTGTTCTTCACCATGCCTTTGAGCCCAAATATATTGATGAGACTACTACTATGAAATTATAATAAAAGTCAATAGGAAAATAAAAATTTATATTGAATTTCTACTTTGCGAACCTCTCAAATATATATCTAACACAAAAACACATTACAAATATAGTTTTAATGATTAAAAAAGGGGAGAAGAGAAAGAAAGGGTAGCAAAAAACTAATTTAAAAAGCAACACATAAAATAATGGAAGAGACAAGAAAAGGCTAACATGATTATAAGTAGCTAGGACAAGGAGACCTGATTTCAATTCACTTTCACCAACATTTACTGAGCTCTCCTAGGTGCACGGCACTGTGCTAGTTTGGAAGGAAATACAAGAGAAGTAAGAAATAGCTGTGCTCCCCAGGGTTGCACAATTTTGTGGGGATTTATTTTCTTCTCGTTCTAATTTCTCTAACTCAGGATGCATAAAGAGTATCTGATTCTAAACGAATATCCGGCCCTCCCCCCATATTACTGGATTGTCTGAGAGTTAATGAGAGGTTTAAGAGGAGAAATTAAAACATTCACAAGAGTCCTCCTTTGGTCAGACCCCCTTGCACAGTGATTGAGCTTTTTTGATGCATTTTCATAGCAATACCTCTCTGGGTTGTTTGTGAGTTTGCCTCATCAGTAAGAAGAATCTCATTGTGCCACCCACCAAGCACGCACTTGCTAATCACTGTTAATTGCCTACAATTGAGATCAGCAGACTGTTCACTGAGTACAGTGATGGGCACTTAACTTATTGGCACTGAGGCTTCCTGTGTGCCCATTTCTACTAATGGATCATTTGTCCTCAAAATTGGAAGTCCCAGCATCAATCACATAAACAGGCTCAGTAGGCAGAAGTGCTTACCTTCCTCTTCACCTCCAGAAGGAGGGCAATACAGACAGGCGCATACATCTGGCCAGAAGATGCACAGCCTTTGTGGAGAGCCAAAGTCCTTTGCTCCACTGGTAAAGCTCAAAATAAGGAACTCCTAGAGAGGCAAAACATTCTGACACAGAGATGATGAGGATGATGAGAAGCAGAATCTTTCCCTGTCATCTCTTTGTTTTCAGACTCCCTGTCAACATGCCACAGCACTACAGGAAAAGTCAAAGAATGCCTCTGGAGATTACTGAAATGGCAGGCTTCACAACTGCTTCAAAAGTTGCTTCCTTTTAAGAGGCTACTATCATTGTACATATGGAGACAAAATCATGGTGATCAGAGACTACTGACAGCATATGCTTCTGATGCACAAGGAATGAGGAAACAGTGCTTTCCATCACCAGTCATGCCTAGATGTCTTCCTCCAGAGGTCAGAGGGGGTAGAACTACACCTGTGTTTGATGTGATTTATATTTTCTTATAGCTGTAGCATATATGGCTTAATACTGGCACCCTTTAAAGAGGGGCATTTGCCTGGAGTTTGTTAGATCCTTTGCATACAGTAAACAATAAAACCTTATCCTCTACATTCCCAAGACATCCTACCCTCCCTTCCCATGATTACTATTTACCATTAAATCTTCTTGTTTCAGGTCGTTAAAGAAAAAATTGCTCTGACACTTGTTAAAATGGCAAGGAAGCCTTTATCCAAGACTATTGTGATAGATGTCAAGACTCTCAAAATAGGGGAGAGAGATCAGGCTCAATTCTGAATACAGCAAAAAAGCTGGGGATTTATAGCCAGTGAGGGTGTCCATGGATGGAAAATTACTAAGAGGAGACAAGTAGGGTAGGGAGAATCCTACTAAACTGACCTAACAGGATAATTGCTGACGGCAGGCCAGGGTAATCAGGGATCAAGGGTGAGCAGGTTCTCACTAAACTGACTTAATGGCATTCACCCTAAAAGTGGACTCAGTAGACTGAAGGGAGGGCCCAAGGATGAGACCTAGTAAAAAAAAAAAAAAAAAAAAAAGGGCTCAGAGGAGCATGCCAAATGTTTTGTCAAGGAAAAAGTCTTTGTCAAGGGGAGGCAGTGACCCTTATAATAGGCTACCCTCTGTTCAGAGGCTACAAAGTTTTAAAACATATTTCTTAGGCCAGTTATTGGCCTGATTGTCACTATCCCTTCTTGAATTCTGTTCCTTGTTCCTGTGTGAGCTAATGTGGAATTTTTTGAAACCCTCCATACACATATCCTTTCACCTAGATAAAGTCCACCAAGATCATCTGTAGGATGAGATTCTTCTATTTCCTTGATTCAAAATAGCTGTGAGCTTTGAAACCGTGGGTACTCTTGCATGGTCATGGAGGCTATGGAAAAGAAAAAGAACTCCTCTTTTGGGGGCTCAGTCGGTTGAGTGTCCAACTTCGGCTCAGGTCATGATCTCATGGTCTGTGAGTTTGAGCCTCGCGTCAGGCTCTGAGCCTGCTTTGGATTCCGTGTCTCCCTCTCTCTCTGCCCCCCACCCCCTCTCATGCTCTGTCTCTCTCTCCAATAAATAAACATTAAATAAAACATTTTTAAAAATTTAAAAAAAGAAAAAGAACTCCTCTTTAAAATGAGGGTCTAGAATCTGCAAAATTCTTGCAGAGAGTAGGCCCTAAGAGAACTTTTGCACTCTTAGGATTATAAAATATCATTTGTCATGTTATTTTCAATAATCAATTAACGTTCTTTTTTTATGTTTTCATTTCTTTCATCTCCACAGCCACAATTTCCCATCTTATTCCTTTCCCCACTCCAAGAACCTGAACTTGAGAATTAAATTTACCGAAATGGTATTGTACTACACATCTATTATAATGTTAGCCATTCAAGTTTCCTCCCTGTGAATTATCCATTCGTACACTTTGTTCAATTTAAAAAAAAATTTTTTTTATGTTTATTTATTTTTTGACAGAAAGAGACTAGAGTGTGAGTGGGGGAGGGACAGAGAGGGAGACAGAATCTGAAGCAGGCTCCAGGCTCTGAGCTGTCAGCACAGAGCCCGACACAGGGCTCAAGCCCACGGACCTTGAGATCATGACCTGAGCCAAAGCCAGACGCTTAACCGACTGAGCCACCCAGATGCCCCACTTTTTTCACTTTTATACTGGGTTGCCTGACAGTTTTCTTCTTGACTTGCAGGTTCTTTACACTTTACACTATTAATCCCCTTTCATTCACATATTTAAAAAAATATTCTCCAGTTGTTTTTTAATGTTTATATTTGCTTCCCATTGTTAAACAGTCTTTAATATTACTATAACCAAATCTATTACTTTTCCCCTATTTGTGATCAATCCATTTGTTTCTTATTTAAAAAATATCTCCCAGGCCCAAGGTCATAATGAGATTCTGAATTTTGTTCTAATGATTATAAACATTTCCTTTTATGTACAGGTCTTTAATCAATTTTGACATTAATTTTTTTATAGCTGCAAGGATGAAGTCTATTTCCCAATAGTATTTGTTAAGTAATCATTTTTCTACTTACATCACTACTGTGGATGTGCCAATATACATACATATGAGTGTTTGATACATATATGTATATGTATGTGTATGTGTATATTTATACATATACACAATCTGATTATCTATCTGGCAAAATAATATTATTATTTGATCAGGTAAATCCTCTCTCTTTACTTTGGTGGGCATGAGGGTCTTAACTATCTACTGACATTTGCTCCTCCATAAATTTTAGTGTTACTTTGTTTAATTCTCAAAACTATCACATTAGAATTTTAAGTAGAATTTCACTATGCTTACAGATTAGTTTTGGAAGAACTAACATCTTTACAATGTTAAGCTTTCTCATTCACAAACATGTTAATTTTTTCTTCAAATAGCAGAAATAGGAAACAATATCCCACATCTACCCCCAAAAATTTTTAGATAATGACAAAATGGTCTAATTAGGTTTTACATAGGTGCTGGATACTTGAATAAAGATTAAAGATTTATTTGGAGGAAATTAAGACCTATTTCACTTAGTTTTCTCATTTATAAAGCAAAAACTACTATCTCAGTGCTAGTCAAAATAGCTGGTCATGACTTGATTCCACTGATAAAGGGAGATGAGATACCTATACCAGAGTTCTTATTTCATCAAGGAAGTCTTCTAAGAAGAAAAAACATCCACATAATTATTGGAAATGATTTCTAGATTCCCTTTTAACTGTTTCTATTCAAAAGCTATTTTTATTAATTTTTCAACTTTCTGAAAGTGCTTTGATTCTTTATGGGTTATTTTAACAATTTTGTTTTCATCTAGTCTTTCACATATCAATACTTTCATTGATTATGAATCATCTTTACAGAAGAGGAAAGAAGAAAGAAGATATAAGTTAGAGAAAATAAAGCACATTATCATTTCTGTGTCCCAGTGGCACAGGGAAGCCAGTTAAAAACAAACAATAGTATTAGTTGATTAATTGAAGAACCCAGAAAATCAGCACAACTTTATTTTACTTAAGCATGTTGTTCTAATAGATGTTTTCTGGAGAAACACTTTATAGGGAAAAGTGGTCTGTCCTCAAGATACCTTCTTCATCCATAAGCTTCTGAATTCCTTTTTCCTTCCTCTTAGACAATTTCAGTAGTTGATATTTTTCTTCTCAATCCAAGCCTCTTTGTTTAAATGCCTGTATCATTATTGTCTTCTGTAGGGGAGAACTGGAATCAACACGTGATTAGACAATGTTTACCACCAAAGTGAGGGGGGCAAAAGGGATGAAATAGTTAATGGTGTTTGAATTTCAGAATTATGGCAAGAGTAAAGAAAGTATGAAACACTTTTTTAATGCTCCTTTGTATCCTTCTCCAGCCAACTCTGACTGACCTGCAAATTTACGTATGGAATTTCTTCAACATATAGAAATAATTCTATAGAAATAAGATATAGAATAATTCTGACTATACAATGTGGCTGGAGTGAAACACAGATGTGTATACCCGTTTTAAAACTCTACAGATGATAGTGACATGGAACTGTAATTATGGTTTGTGATGGGAGCTCATGTGCCTAATTATATATCTAATTCTTAAATCAAATCAATAACACCCTATCAAGCTGTCCAGCATATTATTGAACCCCCTCAATGACAATGAAAACATTTTCCAAAGCAACCTTATCCAACTTTAGACAGTTCAGGATCCAAGAAATTCCTCCAAAATCAGTCTCATGGCGACTTTCAGAAATTGGTCTGATGTCTTTCCATTGAAGCTATTGAAAATAAGTCCAATTCACTTCGCCCAAGATGGCCTTTCAAATTTTTCAACTAGATTCACTTCTGACACACCTTTTTCCAGGCTCAACACCTTCATCTCTTTAAGCTTTTCCTATATTACAACATTTGCAATCCATCTCACCAGCTCTGTTCTTGCTATCTGAACACATTATGGTTTGTCTGTATCTGCTCTTAAAAGGCATCCTCAGAACAGATAAAATCCTTCAAATGAAATCTCAGAACCTGGGAGATCAAAACTAGTTTTCACTCAATTTAGATGCTATACTTAAATGACTGTATTTTAATATTTTATTTGTACTGCTCTTTGTGGCATCTATATCACACAAATAACTCACGTTTAACCTAGGTAACCTAAAATTCCTAAATGAACAACTCGCTTTCCACAAATTTATACTTGGTGCCAACTTTTGGCTCTTAGAAAAGGACATTGCATTTGTTACTAGACATATCTATCAAATTAGAGTTGATCTACTGTTATTGCATTACCATTTTGGATTTTGCTCTGTCATCATTTCTAGTCCTCTCTGCTTCTGTGCCTTCTCTATATTCATTCACGTCACTAATAAAAGTGCTCAAGAAAAGAAAGACTCGGATGGAGCTCTAGCACTGACAGTAGGAATTGTCCTCCAGACAATGACATGGGTTCATTGGTTGAGCAGCCCTGATTGTATCCTTTGAGTACGTTTTTTTCAATAGCAATTAATTTATTTAGTTGTATTAGGTTCTGGCCCATATTTCCAAATGATTTCCAAACAGGCATAGCAAGAGCTTTCCAAACATTCTGGTCCAAACATTCTAAGCTTACCATACTATCCTTATAACTCTTACTGTAAAAAAAGCAAATGAGGGCTCAACTTCGGCCCACTGACAATTGACAGCTTTTACAAATGCTGCTTTTCTACTCACAGTGCACCAAACTATCCGTTTAATAATCTCGCCTAGAGTCATGCCCAAATTTGATGATAAAAACCTACCCCTGTCAACATCAGGCATACCTAGGCTCTCCCCATGTTTCTTACAGTTTCTTCTCACTATGTTATAATTATTCATGCATCTGTGATTGAAGGCAAGAGCTGTATCTAAGGACCGTGCCTGACATATGAAGTATTTGTTGAATGAAAAAGTGAAAAACCCTCAGTCATTTATAGTAATTAAAAATGGAGGCATTGACAAGATTTTATATATTTTTTTAATATTTATTTATTTGGTGGGAGAGTGCACAACTGGGCAGGGGCAGAGAGAGGGAGACAGAGGATCTGAAGCAGGCTTTGTGTTGACAGGCTGACAGCAGCTAGCCCAATGTAGGGCTTGAAATCATGAATCGCAAGATCATGACCTGAGCTGAAGTCAAATGCTCAGTCGACTGAGCCACCCAGGTGCCCCAACAAGATTTTAGATAACAGGTGTAGTGGAAAGACTAGACTAAGGTGGCACCTATGATTCCTACCATCTGGTTTTTATACCATGATATAAGTGGAACCTGTGACTTATGTCTAACCAAGTGAATACAGCAAAGGTGTCGGGATATGTTTGTTTACAAGCATATAAATATATTACATAACACTGCAATGCCCATCTTGTGAGGAGACTCCCCCTTCATTAATGGTTTTGAGGAAGAAATCATTGGGGTAGAACTACATGGCAAGAAACTGAGGGCAGCTCCTAATCAACAGTCATCAAGAAATTGAGGTTCTCAAGCCAATAATACACACACACACACACACACACACACATACACACACACACACAAATGAATACTACCAATATCATGTGAGCTTGGAAGCAAATCCTTCCCCAATCAAACCTCAGATGAGATCTCACCAATTGGCCCCTTGACTGCAGTCTTAGAAGTGACTCTGCTAAGCTGTGCCTTGACTTCTAAGCCACAGAAACTGTATATCCAAATCATCCAGGAAGCTTTGTAATCATATACATGTTCCAACCTCAACTTTTAGAGTATTATGAAAAAGCCCCTTGGGAATTCTGACGTTTACCACTGTGATGAACCCATGACCTAAACTAACCACCAATTTTATTATAAAAATTAAAAATAAAATTATGTAAGAGTAGTACCTTTCTTGTTGTCACAGCGCTAATGACTAGCAGTCAGGACTTACTTTTCCCCTTTTACACTAATACCTTCATACATACCCTATGTACTGACTACTCTGTCCTTAAACACACAAAGGATCCCACGTTAACAACAAAAAAAAAAAAAGGTGGGAGAAGACTTTGTCACACCTTCCCTCTGTTTCCATTCCATTCATTCTTTCTAAAGGAAGTTCTAGGCCTGTTACTGCCATTTTACCACTCACTCCCATGCTCTACAGCTTTTGATCTTACTAAATCCACTCACTAAGATACCTGTAACCTCTTATAATCCACAGGATACCATGTTCACCCTGTTCTTTTCCTTCTATTATGGAGGCACAGCCCTAAGTGATAATAAATAAAGGACAGAAGCAAAGATCAAGAACAAAGATTACTGCCCTACATCTTCCTTGGGTTGGGCTGGTTTATGCCTTCTCAATTTCAGCAATAGCATGCCATTGAAGATGGCAGGAACTACCATCAATCCCAGGGTTTATTTAATAGTTGACTTCACCAACCAGCCCCCTTGCCTTCTAGTGATTACAGGAAACTTTGTTTTACATTCTCAGACTTACCAAAGAGTAAGTAAGCCAGAAGCTATTTCGGTATCAGTCTTCTAGTCCTAAGAAACTATGAACACTATAAAAACAAGACTGTTGGAGGGACCAGCCCAGGGACAAATATTCTGGAATTCTCTTCCCCAGCAGGCCAGGCCCTTATTTTCCTGTCTTCAAGCATCCCTGTGACCTGAGGCCTGCAGCAGTGAGAGGTGAAGGATGGTTCAGACACAGATGGCAGTCCCCTCAACCCATGTGAAGACAAGAGTCCTATTGGTACAATTTCTTTCCTTGGCTACAAAGGTAATCTCCTCTTAAGTGGTTAGTGGTAGAAATTTTGGTTTGGTAATACTACATTAATTGGAAGGGAGGAGTAAATCAGATCTAAGATTGTAACTGGATCCCTCCCACAGCCAGGCAGAAACCAAGAGAGAAGGTACTGCCTAATGAATAGGTGCTCTAAATGAATATAAAAGAGACAAGAGATTCTGATTCCAGCAATGTCCAAGCAGGGTATTCAAGGTATGCTTTATTCTTCAACGATTGTGCATTTAGTCTTTGCTTTTCCCTAAAGACTCTGCAAGTTGTGTTGAAGTATGCCTATCAGTATTCCACTAACAGACACGTCTCCACATTTTTGCTATTTTGTTCATATTTATCATAAGAATCTTGGTCTCCTAGGCCCATCTGTGACCTCTTGGTCTTGATTCCAGAACCACCTTTCTTATCTGAGATTATAGATTTTGAGTGCATCTAGGTCATACCTGCTTATCGTATAATATCCTTGCCTCTGGCATGCATCTGCCTTTCTTGTAAAACAATCTTTTCTGGACTTTCTTTAGGTCTCTTTTACATGCCCCCATTTTTAAACAATTCATGCCATGCATGCTAACTTCATCTTACCACCTCAACTCATACTCTTCAATGTGCCCTCTGTAAAAGCCCCTTTTTTATCCTGAAGCAAGAGGCTCAGAAGTTACAGTGACAAAGTTTCTGGTACATCAGTGTCCATGGCTGCAGTGATGCATTCTTTACCTAATCTAGTTTATATCTGTCCTCTCAGTTCCTCTGAAAGAGATAAGCTATTCTATTAACAAACAGGGCAGACTGTGTCCTCCTGGCTATCCCCAGATTGAACTATAGTTCCACTAATGAAATTGTGCGCCCTTATTTGGAGAACCAGAGCTCAAACTTGAGAGGTTTCCTTTCAAACTTATAATCACTCTTTCCCTATAAATCTGCTCAGAACTGACCTCAAAACTATAATTTCCCTCTCGGGCCTCTGGATTCTTTCTTCCCTGAATCCATTTTGGTTGCGCTCTTTGTGTCAATATTTGTATACACCCCAAAGTTTTGACAGGACCCAAATTTGTCTCTAAATGGATCCCTCCAGTATAACATCAACTTTCCCTAGATACATCTGATTTTTCCTTCATATAGTCATTTGGAAAGACGTCCAACTCTTCTCTGTCTCTCCATTTTTACTATGAAAAGAAAACTACTTTATAATAATTTATTTAAACCATCACGTATAACCATTTGCAACAGATTTTTAGAACAGCATACCAGATTAAATATATATATTTTCTTCAGATTAAACATGTTAAAATATAATCTTCCAACAGGTAAAAAATAAATAACATGAGATTTCCATTTCAAATTAAGTCTTTTAACAAGCCAAAGGCTTCTAATCCAAGACCATGGATACCATAAAGAATCAACAACTTCATAATGAAGAGAGACCCTATGCCTACACAATAGTGATGAGCACTGTCCATTTACCCAGCATCTGCTGAAAAAACAGGTATGCAGTGAGAATGAGAGGGAACAAAAGAGTTTGCGTCCCCTGATTCTCCTTCTCTACCCTTCAGGTGATCCCAGGAGTCATATCATTGATAGCATTTCCATCAGGATGAGACTCTCCTGTTTGGGAATGTGGCATACAAGGGAAAAGTTAGAGAGCTGCACCTAATAGCAAAACAAATCCAATTATGTACCAGCGATTTTAATGCCTTTCTGAGATTGAAGTGGCTCACTAAAGCTCAGACTGTAAAGATCCAGGGAGCATGTTTATTTATTTATACCATGACTCCCTCCAAATAGGATTTGAGGCAGCTCAGTGAGCATGTTAATAATGCTTATTCTCAAGACCCTATTTACCGCGTTGTGCTGCAGGAGATATCATTACCCCTGTTTGCTCTTAGAAAATCTGACTTTTTGGAGGGTTTTTTGTGGAACTTTCTGGAATTCAGAAGGGACCTTGAGTACTGCCTTCCTCTGATCCTGCAAGATTGTGAACATGGGAGGGAAAGAACCCAAATACTGGGGTGGAGCCATCACAGAAGGCAGGAATAAAATGAGCATGTAGGGTTTGAGGATGCCCAGGTAAGTCTTGGTGCACAGAAGTCAGTGCCCACACAAGGCCCCCATTTGGAAAGGGAATTTCAAGAATTAGTGAATGTGTTCCTGACACCAGAGGATGAGGCTTGTTATGGGTATTAAAATTTTCTTCTTGATATATGTGATGAGAGCACTGTACAGTTTGGAAGCCTCTGCTGTCTAGAAATGAATGTTTCTCATATTTCTGCTGGGAAAACAGGTCAAGAGAGAAAAAGTGCTGACTGAGAGCTCACTAGGTACCTGGTACTATGCTTGGTGTCTTCCATATGAAGTTTCAACTGAACTGTATAAGAAATCTGCCAGATTGGAGCTGTTGTTCCCCTTTGTGTAGTTGAGTTCCAGAGAAGGGGAGCTCCTTTGTCAAAGGAGAGGCAGCTGGTAAGTGATGAGGCTGGAAGTCAGGCTTGAATCCATTTGTGACCCATAGATGTCTTATCTTTGTGCTAAAGCTGACTGATACCCAACACTGTGCCTAGCATACAGCAGGCATAAGACATGTTTGCTTGCAGGAATGACACAAAAATATAAAAACTACTCATTCCACAGATACTGATGGAGTGCCTACTATGTGCCAGACACTATGAGTCAACATAGGATAAATTCAGCACTAAAATTGCAATTCAAATGTAAATCAGCTTTAATATGAAAATGAAATTAGGCCAGCAGGGAGGCCATAAATGAGCCTATTATAATACATCCCATAAGAGGAAGAGCAGCCAGGAAAAATGAGGTGAAGGGATGATGAGATAATGTAATTTTAAAATTGGCTTCTGTTCTCCTGAAATACTTTTAAGATTTTACTGCAAAATTACACAGTCATCAGGAATATGCCATTTTTAAAAGACTTTCTCACTTGGGTCAGTGCATAAATAATAATACATGTTTAAAAATGCATGACTATTCATTAAACCATTGACCACTTCCAGCCTATTGAGTACATAAGTATTTTAAAAATTACTTTAATACATATTTACCCAATAGACCAGAAAAGTTCCTTTGGTACATGATGTGCATTTAAAAAGCTGCCTGCATAAGGAGTTATCGGATCTAAACCAGAGTTGGCTGCCGACTACATAATATGCATTTTAAAGAACAACCTAATTATGTGCTTACCCAAGAGAACAAAGTTAATACTGAGGGTCAATAATTATTACCTTCCTTTACTACCTTTTATTTTTTTCTGTCAAATAAAATAGAGAAAAAGAAGTTTATATCTGCCCTCTCGTATGTTTTATCTTGACAACTACTGCCTCAATGCCTCTTTCACCCCCACTTTCAAAAAACAAAAACAGAGCGGGGGGGCGGGGGGGAGGAGAAGAGACAGAGAGGGGAGGGGACAGAAGGGAAGAAGGGAGAAGTGGTTGTTGTTTTCTTTATTTAAGAAAACTGTATGTAATTAAAAGTAAGTACCTTTATAGCAAATGCAGATGGTCAAAAATCCATCTTTTAATGTTTGCTATATTCTTCCCTTCTGTACTAAAAGATTATACTATTAACCACAATTTACTAGTGTTCCTGTGTACTTTTACAGAAACATGACTATCTTTCCCCTTTCTCTTTGGTAAGACACAATGATAGAGATTTCTTTCTCACCTTGCACAAACGCAAAAGTCCTCTGTTATTTAGTCATGGAATCTGTGTCTACCAGCACGATGTAGGAGAGTTCTCAGCACAAAATCTATTCCTGTTCACAAACATGTAAAAATTAAAAGGTGTATTTTCAACAAATATACTAATTCACTAGTTTCTCTGCTCACTGCTCTTATTGTACTACACTGATGTGAGGGGTATCACCCCAACAGTAAATGGTGCTGACAGACCAGATAGCAACCTTCACAACCTCATTCTAGAGACAACATTCCCCCTTAATTTCTAGTAATGTAGAATCACCCCATTAGCTCTAAAGAGCACACCCAACATGCAACTACCACTTTGTATTTATTTTTTTTTGATTTAACGTTATTTTTTATTTTTTAAAATTTACATCCAAATTAGTTAGTATATAGTGCAACAATGATTTCAGTAGATTCCTTAATCCCCCTTACCCATTTAGCCATCCCCTCTCCTACAACCCCTCCAGCAACCCTCAGTTTGTTCTCCATATTTATGAGTCTCTTTTGTTTTGTCCCCCTCCCTGTTTTTATATTATTTTTGTTTCCTTTCCCTTAGGTTCATCTGTTTTGTCTCTTAAAGTCCTCATATGAGGGAAGTCATATGATTTTTGTCTTTCTCTGACTGACTAATTTCACTTAGCATAATACCTTCCAGTTCCATCCACATAGTTGCAAATGGCAAGATTTCATTCTTTTTGATTGCTGAGTAATACTCCATTGTATATATATACCACATCTTCCTTATCCATTCATCCATTGATGGACATTTGGGCTCTTTCCATACTTTGGCTATTGTTGATAGTGTTGCTATAAACATGGGGTTGCATGTGTCCCTTTGAAACAGCACACCTGTATCCTGTGGATAAATGCCTAGTAGTGTAATTGCTGCGTCGTAGGGTAGTTCTATTTTTAGTTTTTTGAGGAACCTCCATACTGTTTTCCAGAGTGGCTGCACCAGCTTGCATTCCCACCAACAATGCAAAAGAGATCCTCTTTCTCTGCATCCTCGCCAACATCTGTTGTTGCCAGAGTTGTTAATGTTAGCCATTCTGACAGGTGTGCAGTGATATCTCAATGTGGTTTTGATTTGTATTTCACTGATGATGAGTGATGTTGGGTATTTTTTCATGTATTGGTTGGCCATCTGGATGTCTTCTTTGGAGAAGTGTCTATCCATGTCTTTTGCCCATTTCTTCACTGGACTCTTTGTTTTTTGGGTGTTGAGTTTGAGAAGTTCTTTGTAGATTTTGGATACTAACCCTTTATCTGATACGTCATTTGGAAATATCTTCTCCCATTCTGTCAGTTGTCTTTTAGTTTTGCTGATTGTTTCCTTCACTGTGCAGAAGCTTTTTATTTTGATGAGGTCCCAGTAGTTCATTTTTGCTTTTGTTTCCCTTGCCTTTGGGGATGTGTCAAGTAAGAAATTGCTGTGGACAAGATCAAAGAGGTTTTTGCCTGCTTTCTCCTCGAGGATTTTGAAGGCTTCCTGTCTTACATTGAGGTCTTTCATCCACTTTGAGTTTATTTTTGTGTATGGTGTAAGAAAGTGGTCCAGGTTCATTCTTCTGCATGTCGCTGTCCAGCTTTCCCAGCACCACTTGCTGAAGAGACTGTCCTTATTCCATTGGATATTCTTTCCTGCTTTGTCAAAGATTAGTTGGCCATACATTTTTGGGTCTATTTCCGGGTTCTCTATTCTATTCCATTGATCTGAGTGTCTGTTCTTGTGCCACACTTTGTATTTAGGTATTAGATGTCAACTGGTTGTAGAACAGTGAGTCATACGTCTATGAGTACAGATGATTCCTAAACATACTATTCCTAAGTGTTATTCTTTATCACTCAATGGTATTTTATTTCTAAAAATCTATTTCGAACAGGTTTACTTCCTCTCTTTGCCACCATTCCCCCATTGCCAAATCAATTACATTCTATCTACAATAATTAACACAGAAATCTTTCACGAATTCTATTTGAGCCTTAAGAATTGTCTACCTTCTATTCTAGATGTGTTTATTTCAATAAGTCCAGAGAGATGAATTCAGGTTTGTTAAAGATGGATAAAAAGACTAAAGTCAGCTTATTTTTTAAAATTTATCCCAATAATTTATAATTTATTCTTCATTCTTTTCATTTCTAAATCATTGTTTCATACCTGAAGAATACCCCAGAGATTTAAAAGCTGGTGTGAGTTTCTTAAATACACTTGGTAATTTTATAGAGGAGGAGAGAAGTCTTAGAAGAGGCTAAGTGGACCATAATTAAAGCAAAGTTTATTTTATATCAGCACAGTAATTAAAATATAATTAATATTTAAAGAAACAACTCTAATACTAAAAACATATATCTAAACTCCCAAGCAACTATACTAATGAGCTCAATGATTCAACTTCATGTACTCATGCTTCTTACTCTCCAGTGACAAGAATAACAAGCATAATTGGAAACATTTTGTAAATATAAAGTCATTATTTTTATTGTGGATATGGATATAGATGTATAACAAAGAGCTAAATAAAATTTAAAAATAAGGTCAACATCATAAAGATAAACCACCTCCTATTACTCAGATTGGCTTATTTTAGACACATCACTCTCTATGAGCAGTAAACTCTACTCAAGGGTCAGGTTCACTTTCTCCTTTTAAAACAGCTGTAAGATACATACTAAAAATTAGAACAAACTAGAAGACTTTAGACTCTCTAGGCTGTGTAGAGACTCTGCCGTGTGTAGTATTTTTCTAAGCCTCTGAGAAATACATCAGTACCTGTTTGTTTGAGAGCATGCTCTCCTTCTGTTCTAATAATTTTTAAATACATTTTGCATTATTTTTAAATTCCTTTGGCCATAATTAGATTCACTGCAAAACAAAACACACCTTAGTCTAATGGCATGAATTTTCTCTGTCACCATCTGGGTTGAATTGCGGTATTGGGAAAATCAGTTTAAATGCACATCACACAATCTTTTTGCATGTTCTTTCTCTAGGAGTTTTCTTCCCAAAGTTGCACTTTCTCTTGCCCAACCACATTCCTCCCTCAGGCATGATATGGTGCCCTCTCTTCACAGAACTGGAAAAGCATGACTCAAAAAGGAAACCAGATTTATTTTTTAAAGATGAGATTACACCACACTTTGTTTCTAAAACCTAATGAGTGAGTGAATGAGTGTTTAATTGAGAAAGACAGGAAAAAGAAAGAATATGGATGCTCAAGATAGTATTTAAGAGCTTCCCTTCTTATTCTAAGTTGGATTGCCAGATTTAGAAAATAAAAATATAGGACTACAAGTTAAATTTGAATTTCAGATAAATAATGAATATTTTTATGTCGGTCCCATGCAGTATTCATATATACTTTATACACTAAAAAAAATTTTTTTATTACCTAAAATTCAAATTTAAGTAGGTTACCTACATTTTATCTGGGAATCTATCTCCCAGGTTCTCCTTAGTGTAATACTCAACTTATTTTATTATAAACAAGTACTTTGGGGATGGGCTCAAGCTAAGTACTCCCCTAAAATTGGTCCAAGTTTAGCAACTTTTTTCCTTGAATTGGAAAAAACTTTTTAAACAAGAAAGGCAATCTTGAGCTGCAAAATTGAGAAATTGCATGGGTTCAGACTGCCCAAGAGCTCATTATTTCTCAGAAAATTAAGAGAATGAGAAATGAAACTATTCCATTTTTCATTCTCCACCTACAAATTATCTATAATTACACCCATTCTTATCTACTACCTTCAGTTTTAGAAGTGTTTCTCTTTCTATAAGTCCTTCAGATCTTATGCTAACCCATTGCTTTTTATTTTCAATCAAATGTCCCTCTCTTCCCTAAACTCTCAAACTTTGACTTTCGTCTACTTCTATCCTCATTCTACATACATATTCATCTCATATTCAGACCTATGTCTCCACTAGTTGCATCTTCATTAATCACCATCTTTTCACAGACAAAAGTAGGCAACAGTGTTGACTTCCCTTCTTCTTCCTATCACTCATCATTAAGCGCTGAACCAGGGAAATAGATGAGAGCCCATACATCCTTTGTATGCCAAAATAACATTCCTAAACTTCACTGTAATGTTCCAACACAAGCACCAACCAAAATATTGTATTTCAACTGTCAGGAAAAAGATAAAACTTCAAAAAGACATGAGATTTACTGTATGAAATTATAAAATTTATGTTATATTCCATTTAGTTCTACAACTAAAAAAAGAACATATGTTCATCCAAACAGAAAATAAAAAGAAAAACTTCCATCACGATATAATGAAAAGACGTATAATTATTACATCCAACGTTTCTGAGCTTCATCTTACAAATTCCTTTTTCATATATGTCTGTGCTTCAATTCACTCCATTCTCATTTCTGCCCTCACCACCCCATTGAAGCTACTCTCAGTTAAGGCCATCAATCTCTTCTTATTCTTATATGAAAGGAACATCTGTTAGCCTTTATTTTATAGTCTCTGATGTGATTGAACACTAGATTTTCCCATTCATGAAATCCTCTTCTCCACTGGTATATTATAAAGACACCCTTCCTGTCCATTTTCCTACCTATTCAACACTTCCTTGTAGCCATGAATTCCCTCCTTAAATATGTGTGCTCCTTTACATTCCATACATTTTCCTGGACAAGTCCTAAATCTATGGTTTCAATTGCCACTTACAAGCTGATGACTTCCAAATGTTTATTCCCAATCCAAAACTCACTCTTTTTTTTAATGTTTATTTATTTTTGAAAGAGAGAGAGCATGTGAGCAGGGGAGGGGCAGAGAGAGAGAGACAGAGAATCCCAAACAGGCTCCGCACTGTCAGTACAGAGCTCGACGTGGGGCTCGAACCCACAAACCATGAGATCATGATCTGAGCCAAAATCAGGAGTCAGACACTTAATCTGAGCCACCCAGGCACGCTTCTAACCCAAAACTCACTTGTAACTTCCTTCTTGATATGTCCACCTGGATATCCCCAAATTCAAACAAATTGAAAAGTAAACTCATCCTCTTTAAACTTAAATCTACTCTTCCTCTTTTACTTAATCTTTCAAAAAATAACATCTTCCTTCCTTCCTTCCTTCCTTCTTTCCTTCCTTCCTTCCTTCCTTCCTTCCTTCCTTCCTTCCTTCCTTCCCACCTGCTTGCCTGCCTTCCTCATTTCTCAGAAAATTAAGAGAATGAGAAGTGAATCCATTCAATTTCTCATCCTCCACCTACAAATTATCTATAATTATACCCATTCTTCCTCTCTCCCTTCCTTCCTTCCTTCCTTTTCCTTCCTTCCTTCCTTTGTTTGCAGAAATAGCATTTATTTAGTCACAAAAGTCAGGAATACCTAACAGAGGGCCATAACAGATTAAGGACCTCTTGCTTATAATGATATTTGTCTTATAGTAATTTCTGTGCTGATTTTTATTTCTCATGTGATATAGTAAGTTTATCATTGATTTCCTAGAAATAGCATCCAATAAAGGTTTGGTGGATGAATAATGAAAAATTTAATTTATCTAGAAAAACACTGATGACTAGTATTATCAGCTGGGATTACATAGATCATGCCTAGTCTACAGGGATTTGTGTCTGTGTCCACCGGTTCAGCCCAGCCTCCAAAACTGCTGGCACATAATAGGTGCTCAATAAATATTTGTTGAATGGAAGAATTAAAGTGTGTTTTGATAGAGACTATACTTTCCACATTTTTCTGAAGATATCTATGACTATAAGAGTGTCCTAACCACAATTCACATTATTTACCTATTACTAGATAATGTTACCCCAAACACTTTGTGGCTCAAAAAGACACAGAATCCTGCAATTCAAGAACCTGGGTGACAGCTGAGTTGTCTGGCTCTGAGTTTCTCACAAGGCTGCAGCCATCTAAAGGCTCAACTGAGAAGGGTCTCTTACTCTCTCAGATGGTTGTTAGCAAGATCTAATTTCTTACAGCTTGTTTGAGACCTCAGTTTTTAATGAGCTTTTGGCCAGAGACCTCCTTCACTGTTATTTTGTTGTTACTGTTTTTGCACATGGTCATCATGGTAGTTTACTTCATCAAACCAAGATTACCTGTTGTAATCTAATCACACATGTGATAGGCATCACTTTTGTCACATTCTGTTCATTAGAAGCAAGTCATGAGGGACCAACCACACTCAAGGGGAGGGGATTTCATGAGGGCATGCCCCCTACTTGAAATAGTTATGGAGACAGAGTCGGGGAGAAGTGTTCATTGAGAGCTGTGTCACAAGCTTCCTACTACATCGTACATAAATACTCTTCTAGGAAATAGGAAATAGGAAATCACTATGTGTGTAAGCAGAAACACTCTGGCTTATGACCACAACTAGAACTACATTTATGTAACTATCTCAGCCATGTAAAGAAACAGCCTTTCCACCAATATTAGTAAATAAACAGAATTTTTTCCCAGAGACAAAGAAGAAACCTTTCTTCTCTCTTCTCTACATTCAAGAATGTCTTCAAGAATGAGATCAGATCAAGTTACAAGCATATTTTTAAGCCCTGTTGTCCACATCCAGACTTCCCCTTTCCTTCTGTGCACAGGCCAACCACCTATATAAAATGGCAATGAGATGCTGGACTATCATCAATTTGGCCAGTCTGACTTGAGCTGGACTCAAAGTTGAGGACCAGAGGTAGATACAAAGGTCAATATCTGTCTGGTTACAACTTCTCCCAGACAAATGACCTATTGACTAACTCTTAGGTAAATTCCCATCAATAGTTTCAAATTCCACATAACCTCAAAGGACATTAAATCTATTCATTTCTGTACTGCTGAGTATCCACAGTAGATGCAGAAGGATTTAGAAATGATTAGATAAATGGTGGTTGGTTGTAGGAGTCAATTCTATTATTTGGTAGAATTTGGACAACACATCAAGTTTGGAAGTTAATAGAATCATGTGCAGGAATTTAGAGTATTCAGAGGATTCTTTTGGACGTGGACAGTTAAAGCTGCCTGGTTAAAAAGATTTCACAGGCTTCCCTGTATAGCTTCTAAAGCAAAAGCAGATTCTCTGTATATTTAACACCTACTACTGTCTATTCATTTTCCATTCATACTCTAAAATCAAAACCTTGCCAGAAATTGAGAACAAAGAAGATTTTGAATTTTTATTGGAAGACAATCATTTGAGGTGACTGATTATGAGTTAATTGCCTCTGAGCATTTCTGGAATTGCTGCTTATGCATTTTCTTACTGCTGACAGGATCCCTAATACTGACAGTGGGAACTGTTTCAAGTAAGATCATGCAACATAGTTTTGCATCCTTTTTTTAGATCTGTTTGTGCGGCAGTAATTGAGTCTCTTTTGAGCAGCTCCTGGGGTAAAAATTTATATATTAATGGCCTTGGATTTGGGGACACCCAGAAGTAGGAGAAATTGGTAACTAAACAGCAATTCAGTGCTTTATATGTCAGAGAAACCTTGAAGGAAATGAGGAAAGAGAGGTACATGACTCAGACTCCAAAATAGGGAAGGAGGGTGAATGCATTAAGATTCAAAGGCTATAGTTTGACAACAACCTAGTATGGCAGCCTTATAATGGGAAGGACTCTGATCTGTGATTGTAATCCTACCTCTACCTCTATTCCCGCTGTGTGATCTGGGGGCTAGGCTTTGTAATCTACAAAATAGGAGTATTGAAGTGTTTGATCTGTAAGAACCATTCAAGCTGTAAATTTCTCTACTGTGACCTGATAGAGGAAACTCAATCAATTTCTAGCCTACAACCTCCCTATCAGTTTATATTTCTCTCCTCTTGGCACATTCCTCCCAGAATTCTCTCCAGCCTCCAGATCTTATCCTGGGTGAATATTTTCACTCTTCAGCAGTCAAACCCTCTGGTAATTAATGCTGCATAGTTGACTAGTAATAAAGATGTGAGTTGATAATGGCTGAATGAATGACCCACAAGTAATAGCATTTTAAACATAAATGGACTCTCAAAGACTAACACATTATGACCCAAAAGATTGAAATTATAATGATGAACTGAAAGGAAGTAGAGTTAATTTTTTTGAGCTTAAGCAATCATCTACCCTGATTACTCATAAAGCTGTCCTGGCTGATTTGTCCAGAGTGAGTAGTTCAAGGTAGAAGAGTTGAAAGAATGCCATATTAGCACAGACTTTGAAAGCAGACAGATGTGGAGTTAAGTCACTGTTCTACAATTTGCTAGCTGTTTGACTTTGAGCAATTTACTCATCTGATCTTAAATTTTCTCCTATAAGTGGAATTAATAGTGCCTATGTCCCACAATTATTTTAAAGAATAAAAAAGATAATATATCTGGGACACAGTACCCATGTAACAAAAGCTAACTATCATTATTACTACCTCTTCTTTGGGAACTTAATGATAAACTTCATTTTTAAAATCAAATGATGCTAGTTACACTCTCAAATGGAGACTACAAAAAGCTTTGTTGTTTTAAAAAATGAATATACAATATAATATCTCTGCCTATTAAAAAAAGTGACACTGGCCCAGTATAAGAAAATCAGTCTGATTATTTTATAGTTACTTGTAATTAAATCTTTGAATACTGCTTTACCTCACGAAATCAAACCTTTCCACTTTCAATGGAAACCTTGAAGTCCCTCATTAATGATGGATAATTTCCCTAAGTTTTCAAAATTCTCTGTCCTACTTAGATAATGTTTAAATGATGGAAATCAATTTAATTTAAACAGGAAAGGACTGACCTCATGCTATGGATCAAATAAGTACAAATGAGAAACTAATCCAAAACATAAGCTCCCTGGATCTGCATACTTTATTAGTCCTTGGACACTGACTATTCAATATTATTATTGTAGCATTACTTCACTACATAAATCCCTTTATGTTTTATTCAGATCTAAAGCTTTTGCCTTTAACACCAAGTGCTGAGGAACTATGGAGCAATGGGCTGGGGGAGAGCTCCCTCCACCAGCAGGGGTCAAGAGGGAGGCTTGCACAGAGAGACCTTCATGTTCAAAGTAAGGTCGCCCTCTGGCCTCCCCAAGCTTTTTATCTACAGGGTCCAGAGGGGTCCCCAAGTGCTAATAGTAAGCCTAACACCCCTGGTCTTTTACACCTTCACTGCTTAGTGTCAGGTTAAAGCACCGAAACTTTACAACTCCAGGTAAGACTGCCATTTTTTTGTCCTGCCTCAACACTGATGGTCCAATCTAGTCTTGGGACTAATTTCAAAATGCCTTTCATTACTTTCTTTGTCTTCATCACAGGAAACCCTGTACTCTTTGGTCATTTTTCTTCCCTGAACTATCTTCTTATTTTCCCCTGAGAAAAAGGAAACAATCAGATGAGTTTCACAAGTTTCACTACTATATCCTCCCACCTATCTCTCTTTCTTCTCTCATTACAGTGAGCTAACGTCAATGTCCCTGGCTAAGCTTAACTGTTCTACTTAGCACGGAGTATCATCAGATCTTGCCTGCTTGAGAATATTGGTATGGCTGATTTCTTCTCTCTATTGCATTATGAAGGCTACTTTTTCTGGTACCTCTCTTCTATCAACACACAGGCATGTTATTATTTCTCCCATTAAAATACACAAAAATTGTCCCTGGACTTCACCTCCCCTGCCAACCACAGACCACTTTCTCTCCTTCCCGCTACAGCAAATACCTATACAGAAGTTCCTGTGCCTACTTGTGTCCTGTTTCTCTCTCCCTATTTTCTTTTAAATTCTTTCCAATAATGTTTTTGCCTCCACGACTCCATGGAAAGTCCTCTTTTTCTTATGGTTGTCAACACATTTTAATCATTACTAAATCCAAGAGTCAATTTTCAATCCTCATCGTACTTCACCAAGCATTTAACATATTTGATCATTTACTCCTCCTTGTCATGGTTTCCAAAACCCCACACTCCCCTGACTTTCTCATCACTCACCAGGCACTCCTTTCACTCTCTAAGGTAGTTTCTCCTCAGCTCACCAAGCTCTTAACAATGGAATAACCCAGGACTTGGTGATCCCTAAACCTCACCTATTTTCCCGCTACACCTATTCCTTGGTGATTCCATCCAAGCTTTAATTATTCCCACTATGCTGATGGCTCCCAAATTTAATCTCCAGCCTGCACCTTACCTTTCCACTTCAAACTGCCACTCGGTGCCTCTACATGCATGTCTAATAAGCATCTCCAGCATAAAATACCTCAACTGAATTCCCAAACTGGTTCTTTTCCCCAAAACTTCCACCAACACTTTCTCAGGGGTGAGCAATTCCTTTCTTCCAGTTGCTCAGGCCAACGCCTTGGAGTCACTCTTGACTCTTCTTCTCACACATATACACTCTTCTATTTTATCCCATCCAACACCAAATCTTATTAACTCTGTCTTCAAGATATATCCAGAGTATTACCACTTTTCACCACCTCCACCGCTATTATTCTGGTCCAAGCCATCATTACATTTTGCCTACATTTTTGCAAAGGCCTCCTAGCTTCCCTCCCTGTTTCTTTCCATGAATTTGCAACACTGTAGCCACAGGAATCCCAGGAAAACATGTATAAATTGGACAGATCATTTCACTCTTCTGCTGGAAGTCTTTGATATCTCAGTCAAATTAAGAACCAGTGTTTCTGGGGGCACCTGGGTGGCTTAGTCAGTTAAGCATCCGACTTCTCCTCAGGCCATGATCTTGCAATTGGCAGGTTTGAGCCCCACGTCGGTCTCTGTGCTGACAGCTCCAAGACTCAAGCCTGCTTGGGATTTTGTGTCTCCCTCTCTCTCTGCCCCTCCCCAATCCATGTGCATTCTCTCTCTCTCTCTCTCCCTCCCTCTCTCTAAAATAAATAAAAACATTTTTAAAAACTAAAAACAAACAAACAAACAAAAACAATGTTTCTGAGATTCCTGGGAGGCTCAGTTGGTTAAACATCCAACTCTTGATTTTGGCTCAGGTCATGATCTCATGGTTTGTGACTTCGAGCCCCACAATGTGTTCTGTACTGACAGTGCAGAGCCTACTTGAGATTCTCTGTCTCCCTCTCTCCCTCTCTCTCCCTGCCCCTTCCCCACTCACTCTCTCTCTCTCAAAATAAACACATAAACTTAAAAAAAACAACAACAACCAGTGTTTCTACAATAGCTTCCATAGCCCTATAGGATCTGCTCCCTGCTCACTCTTTTGTCCTGTAATCTCTCACTCTCCCTATGTTCCATCCTGCTGGGCACCTTGCTCCCCCTCAGACTTGCCAGGTGTGCTTTCACATCAGAGTGTTCACACTTGCTGCCCTCATGTCCTGGAATGTTCCTCCCCCAGATATCCACATGACTCAGTCCTTCACCTCTTTATGTATATATAGTCTTTTTCAGGTACTGTCTTCTCAGAAAGATTTTCCCTGATCACAATACTTAAAATTATAAACCCCAACTTTCATATTCCGTCCTCCTCCACAGCTTTTTTCTTTTGCATTTTCACCATATAACATACTATTATTTTACTTACATTCTTCATTAACTGTCCATCTCTATTAGGATGAAGCTTCTTGAGAAGAAGAATTTTTTAGTTTCATTTTATTCTCTGCTATCTCAGGTGCCTAAAGCAAAGAAATTATTAAAACATGAAAAATTCATAGATATTCAGGAAATATATAACATAGTCTATTATAGTGTTGTTAATAATAATAATAATAATAATAATAATAAGCACTGTATAATGCTTATTATGTGCCAAGCACTGTATTAAGGGCTTTATGTATGTCTATTCATGTCATGGACTCATTTCATCTCCATTTCCACATGAATCTACAAGTAGGTAAGACTTTTGTCTATATTTTAGAGTTGAAGAAATTACAGCCCAAAGAGGCTAAGAAACTCTTATACTGAGAGTATGTGGGAAATCAGAATCTGAACATGGAATTTATACATTACTTCTCTAGGTTCTGATTCCTCTATTAAAATCAGGAAAATAAGAATTTTCTTGTGGAAATTATAGATAACATATACAAAATATAAAGACAATAGCACAGTGTCTGACTCTGGCAAGTCAGTATGTACGTGGAAGCAATAATTATACCACAACTATTCATACAGAGTAAACTTAAGTATAAGGAATCTTAAAATACCTTTCTAAATGGAAGTGCTGTGTTATTCAATCTCCCAATTTGTGTTTTGATTGGTGGTACCAGACTTAAGGCAGTCCTTCAAAATCACACAAATGAGAATTAGTCTTTTCTATCTATGGAAAAAATAATTGGGGCTTCATTTTTGTTTTTGTTTGCTTCCTTAGCTTACCAGCTGTATTATATAAGCCTATGTCAATGTACATACAGTCTAACAATGCAAGCATATTTGTTTTTCAAATCAAAGGGGGAAGACTTTATAAGCCAGTCAGTATTCATCTTATTTGTGTAAGACTCTATTCTGCTCTTCATTTAAGCTTACAGAGCTCCGGTATGAAGAAATCTTTAAACCCCAGGCCTACTGATTAGCACGAGCTCTGTTCCAGTACCACAGAGGAGTAAGAAATAAGGCTTCATATAGGGGCTCCAAAATAGAGTGGGTAGATTGATGTCCCCACTTGTGTTTCAGTGCCCCCAAAATACCTTCACAGCATGTGCAACAGTATGGGGGCTCTACTGAATTTGTATTCTGGAAAACAAACTAAAAGGTCAACATGCATGTATATTTATAATGGAATTGGTATTTGTTAATCAATGAGGGGAAATGTTTCTTCCTTTGTAGCAAGTTCTCAAACTTTTCTGGGGAGAGCCTGCAGTTAGCCTTAGAAAGCTCTTACAAATCACACATCAATATTTTCTAAGATACTTGGGACAAAGCGCTGTTAAACTAATAGTCTACTGGCTTTATAATTTCAATACTAAAACTAAGATGCAATATTAGACTGGTACATTTTTCATGTTCTTTAAAGGGAGAAAATATACGAGGGTAAAAGTGGAGTAGAAAATTTTAAAAAATAATAATTTTTTGAAACCACACCACAGTGTAAATACCCTCAGATTGGCAAATATTCTTTAGCTGGAAACTATGGGTGAAGCATGTCAATATCACAGGGGACAATAATCGTCAACCAGCTTTATCAAAATAGAGATCATACCTTAATGTAAGTCTTCTCCAATAAGAATGGTAAAAGCAGCATTTCACCCCTAACTCCCACTTTTACACTTATAATTGATTAGTCATTTTTTTTACCCCAGGTTAACTAGTTCGGAAAACATTTGTTTGTATGACTCATAGAGATATCTAGAAAAATAATTAATCATGAAAGCATCACTTCGGGAATATAAAATGAGAGTTTCTCAGTATACCTCCATTTGGTTTATCAGGTCAAGTTGTCTGATAAGATCATTTCTCCCAAATCCATATCCTTCATACCAGGTGACTCCTGTTACCGAACACAGCACCTGCACCAGACAAAGTGGTGGGAATAGTGGACCATGAGTTCTCCACCTCTATTCCCTCTATTGTTTGCTATAGTCATTACATCATCTCTCTTTTTCAGCCCACCAACTGTCATAATCCTTTACAATTTCACCTTTGGAGATTATTTCATATACTTTTAGTTCTAATTTTCTAAGTCCTAGCAACATAGAAGAGAATCCCTTGCAATTATTAGTCACATTATCCAAGCCACGTTCTCACTTCTAGGAACATCTGGCAACCTTCAAGATTAATGTCTTCTTGCAAAACTTAATCACTGAAGTCAGCACTTCTTGCCTGACCTCAGCCCCCTGCTCATTTATTTATTCTTTCTCAGATAGTACTTAGCACCCACTACTTTGCATATGATACTCAATAAATATCAGATTAAATTGAGATTCACCCAGGGGCACCTGGGTGGCTTAGTCAGTTAAGCGTCTGACTCTTGGTTTCAGCTCAGGTCATGATCTCACAGTTCGTGGGGTCAGCACGGAGCCTGCTTGGGATTCTCTCTCTCTCCCTATCTCTCTCTCTGCTCCTCCCTCACTCATGTACTCTCTCTCTCAAAATAAATAAATAATTTTTTAAATTAGATTTATCCTTTTCTTTATTATAGTTCCAGTAACTTTGTATTATAAGTGAACCTCTGGGTTGTAAATGGGTTTTAGTTTCAGACATGAGTGGCTTGGAAATCAGTGGATGGAGTAATTAAGCAGCAAACTTAGGTTAGTAGAGAAAAACTACAGTAACTGAATAGGAGGTAAAATTAAAAGGTGATAGGAAACACACTCAGAGAAGACAAAGCTGATACTAAAGTGAGTCTGGGAGAAGATTTATAACTCATACAGTATAATAAAAATAAATTTAAAAGTTTTGCTAGCACATATATGTAAAATGTGAGCTATAGTGGAAGAAAGTTGATGAGCAGGGTGATATGATATTATGAAGAGACAATGGGCAGAAGAGAACTTGAAAGGGGGGTTGTTATGAGGTTACAGTTGCAGTTAACATGTGTTATCCAGGTACGGTGATATTCTGTCATGAGGAAGACATTGTAAGTTTAAATTTTTCCTCCTAATAAGAGGTTTTTGTTTACTAATAAAGCAAAATTGCTTTGTTGTTTCAAATAAGGAGTTATTAGTCATAGTAAGAGCACTTATACAATTACTTGATAATGTCTCAATATATTGTGACTGCCTTCATCCCATAGTTCTATTGACTTGCTTTTGAGGGAAATGGAAGAACTAGCGATCCCATCTCTTAGATTGACAAATAATGAAAAAAAAAACAAAAAACAAGCTTCCTTAAATTTGCGCAAACAAAATTCAAATGGAAGTTAACCAATTTGTGTACATTATTATAATAACCCTGCTGGGAAGCAGCTGCATATAATATTTTAAAGCATAGGCTTTGGTGTTGAATGAACCTGGGCCAGCCATTGCCCCACTATTCATTAGCTGTGTACCTTTGGGAGATTCATGGCACCTCTCTGGGCCTCAATTTTCTCATCTGTAAAATGAAGATAACTCCTATGCCACAGGGTTAGTTTGGAAATTAAATGGTGTGGTACATGTAAGATAACAGCTATGTAAATTGAACTATTTATGACAATAACAATGATGGTGACAATATCATCTTGTGACATCAGCATCAAAGCAACATGAGTCATTCCTTTTTCTCTCCCCTTTGATGTGCAACTAATCCAACATTCATAACTGAAAAAAGAAAAGTCCCTCTGTACAACATACCAGGATACCTCAAAGATCCATTCATCTGTTCACCAAAAGTGGGTGGGTTGGACAGCAGAGGAACAGCAGAGCAAGGGAGGTGGTGACAGAGGTGGTGATGGCAAAGAAGGCTACAGCCCATCTGGCAGCAAGCAGGCATGATCTTTCTGCAAAGAGGTTGGAAGGTGAAGGCCATGAGTGGGGATCTGCCCTGCCATACATACTGTAGCTGGAGATACCAGTCGCTATCTCTGAGGAGAGGCCACAGTGATGCCAGGAGAGAAAGGAAAGGAAAAAAGCAAAAAAAGCTGAAAACAAGAGTCTCCTACTGGAGATAGATGTCTCCTTCTAGAGACAAGAGGGCTAACTCTAGACCTCTGGGACCCTTCCTGCACCTTCAGGATACCTGTAGCAGGTAGTAGGCACAACCCAAAGCCTCAAGTGCTAAGCATATGCCTCCTTGCACACCTCTGTTCCAACTCTGCCATCACTCTTTGCCCCTTTGTGGTGTGTATGTGTGTTTTAATCCAATCTTAGCAGTGAGTCACATTGTCAGGGAAACTAAAACCTTCTGCTATACCGCCACCTTCTGGAAAACAAAAATAAGGCTTCTAATTACCAACCTGGTAAACTGATTCTGAATCAAAGTAAAGAAAAATCTTGCCTAAATAATAAAGGTCTTTCTTGCTTCAAATGTAGTGGCAGAGGCACTTTTCATCAATACCATGAAACATCAGAATATAGTATCGCAAAAATAAAATGAAAATTTTCTAGTAACTGAATGCAAAGTCATGGAATATTACAATCCAACTGATAATTTAAAATAGTTGCTATGAATAAATCTAATGAGGGGCGCCTGGGTGGCGCAGTCGGTTAAGCGTCCGACTTCAGCCAGGTCACGATCTCGCGGTCCGTGAGTTCGAGCCCCGCGTCAGGCTCTGGGCTGATGGCTCAGAGCCTGGAGCCTGTTTCCGATTCTGTGTCTCCCTCTCTCTCTCTGCCCCTCCCCCGTTCATGCTCTGTCTCTCTCTGTCCCAAAAATAAATAAACGTTGAAAAAAAAATTAAAAAAAAAAATAAATCTAATGAGCTACAAGGAAACTCAGAAAGTCAATACAATGCTCATAGATCTAAAATCAGTGAACAGGAGGAGTACTTTACCAAACAGACTGGAATTCTAAAACTTAACCAAACAAATACTGGAGCTGAATAACTCAATAAATGAAATGGAGAGTGCATCAGATGCATTGGAAATAGGGAAGATAACATGGAAGAGAGAATTAGTGAGCTGGAAGGTAGAAATATAGAAATAATTCAGGTGGGAGAGCAGAACCAAGATTTTTAAGAACTGAAGAAACCCTACAAGAACTATCTGATTTCGTTTAAAAAGACAACATAAGAATAATGGGTATTCCAGAAGGAGAAGCAAGGGAGGAGGGAAGAGAGGGTTATTTTTAAAAAGAATAGGTGATAACTTCCCAAACCTGGGGAAAGAACCAGATATACAAGTCCACAAAACTAATAGAACACCTTATTATCCCAACACAAAAATACCTCTCCAAGACACATTATATTAAAATTGTCAAAAATCAACTATAAAGAAAAAACTTAAAGGCAGCCAGGGAGATTTAAAAAAAGAAGAGAAGAAAGCAATCTACAAACAAACCAGTATGCCACTATTAGGCTATTGGCAGATTGGCAGATTTCTCATCAGAAACTCTATAGGACAGGAGAGAGTAGAATGACATACTCAGAATATTTAAAGATAAAAACTGCTAGTCATGAATACTCTATTGAGCAAAAGCAATCTTTAGATATGAAGGGTAGGGGCTCCTGGATGTCTCAGTCAGTTGAGCGTTCGACTTTGGCTCATGGTTCATGGGTTCAAGCCTTGCATCAGACTCTATGCTGACAGGTCAGAGCCTGTAGCCTGCTACCGATTCTGTGTCTCCCTCTCTCTCTCTGCCCCTTCCCTACTTGCATGCTCTCTCTCTTTCTCTCTCTCTCTCAAAACTAAACATTAAAAAAAATTAGACATGAAGGGTAAATAAAGGTTTTCTCAGACAAACAACAGCTGAAGGAGTTCACCACCACTAGACCTGTGTTACAAGGAATGTTTAAAGGACTTCTTCATGCTGAAACAAAAAAACAAAAGTATACAAAATTCTGATTTTGTGATTAAGATGATAGTCAGGGGGTTCTTGGGTGGCTCAGTCAGTTGAGTGTCCATCTCTTGATTTCGGCTTGGGTCATAATCCCAGAGTCATGGGATTGAGCCCCTTGTCAGACTACACACTGATCATGGAGCCTGCTTAGGATTCTCTCTCTCCCTCTGCCTCTCTCCCCAACTTATGTGTGCTCTCTCTCTCTCTAAAATTAAAAAAAAAAGGTGATAGAATTAGAATACTCTGACTTTTTTAGAATAGCATATTAAATTCTTAACTATAATAAAATTAAAGGAAAAGAGTATTAAAAATAGCTACCTACTATAATTTGCTAACACAATCACAGCATAAAAAGAATATCTGACCTCAAAAATATAAAAGGGGAAAAGTAAAAGGATGAAAACCTTAAAGGCAAATGAAGATAAATTGCTATCTACAGAAAAATACTATTTTATCTATGAGATGTTTTATGCAAACCCCATGGTAACCACAATGCAAAACTATAGAGCAGACACACAAAACATAAGAAAGGAGGGAGGATTAGCAAATCACCATGGACAATCACCAACTTACAAAGATAGACAGAAACAGAAGGAAAAAGAAACAATGGAAAGACAAAACAACATGAAAGCAAAGATAAAATAGCAGTGCATTTTATCTCTGTACATTACATATCAATGTGCATATCATTGTACATAACATTACATATCAATAATCAAAATGTAAATGGATTTTACTCGCCAGTCAAAAAGCTAGATGGGTTAAAAAAAAAATAGACCCAACTATATGCTGCCTACAGGAGACTCATTTCAGCTCTAAATACACATAAAGGCTCAAGATGAAAGGATGAAAGATGATTTCCAAGCAAACAAAAATGAAAAGAAGGTAGACTTAGCCATACTTAGATCAGACAAAATAGACTTCAAGCCAAAAAGGGTGATAAGTCACAAAGAAGGTCATTTTATAATGATAAAGTGGTCATTATATCAAGAAGATATAGCAATCATAAGCATATACACTCCAAACACACAAGCACCAAAATATATTAAGCAAGTAATAATAGATCTTAAGGGAGAAATAGAAAACAATAAAATAGTTGTAGGAACTTCAATATCCCCATTATCAGCAATGGATAGATCATCCAGATAAAATCAAAAAGAAAACAGTGGAACTGAACCACACTTTGGAACAAATGGACCTAATGCAGGACATTCCATCCACAGCAGCAGAATACACATTCTTCTCAATTGTACAGGGGACATTCTCCAGGATAGATTATATAATAGGCAAAGAGAAAAAAAATTCTTAACAAATTTAAGAAGATTGAAATCATACCAACTATCTTCTCTGACCACAATGGCATGAAACTAGAAATTAACAAGAGGAAAATGAGAAGATCTACAAATACGTGAAAACTAAACAACACACTTTTAAGCAACCACTGGATCAAAGAAAACATAATGGAAAGGAAAATAAAAATATTATCTCAAAACAAATGAAAATGGGAGTGCATCAAATATTGTGGCATATAGCAAGAGCAATTCTTGGAAAAAAGTTTATAAAAACAAATGCATATATTAAGAAATTAGAAAGTTCTCAAATTAAAAAACCTAGCTTTACACTTTAAGGAACAAGAAAAGAGCAAACTAAGCCCATAGTAGCAGAAGAAAGGAAATACTGTGTATCAGAGTGGAAATAAATGAAACAGAAAGGATTATCAAAACTAAGATGCCCTTTGGAAAGATAAAAATTGACAAACCTTTAGCTAGACTAAGAAAAAAAAAGAAAACTCAAATAAATACAATTATAAATAAAAGAGGTAACATTGCAACTTATACAAGATCGTGAGACTGCTATAAAAAATTATATGCCAACAAATTACATAAAATTTATCCTCAAAGAAATGGATACATTTCTAAAAACACACCAACTATCAAAACTGAGTCAGGAAGAAATAGAAAATCTGAACAGAGAAATAACTAGTAAAGAGATTGAATTAGTAATCAAAAAGCTCTTGTACACTCACTTGTCATGAGTATTTATTATGTAACAGATACAAAAGTAGAAAATTTTAAAGGATAAAATAAAAAATAAGTTAAAAATCAAAGGAGCACCTAAAATTTAAGCCACCAGGCCACAGACTTTGTCTTCTAGGCTACACTTAGGGAAATGTTCTCAAAGGGAGGGCAGTACAGGGCTTGGCATATAGCCATTCAGGTAGCACACTATTCAAAAGTACTACCTCCCTACATGTTAGACTTTTGCTAACTTACATGAGTGTGGAAGAGAAGGAATAGAGATCCTGAGCCTTCCAAATGAGTCTTGGAAAGAGGAAAAGAAACCTTCCTACATAAGCACTGACCCTTAAAGTTTGCACATAGGATCTCATACATATGCTCAAACACACACACCACACACATACACACACACACACACACACACACACACACACACACGGCTAAGTCCTGGCCAGTCCTCACCTGCCCTAAAGGTCACAGAACTCAATTCCTGACCTCCAAAGAAGGTGGCAGGAGGGGTGTCAGGAATGTGTGCAGTGCTAGTGGCAGGTACACACGGAAGTTAGAAGGGCATGAATGGGTAAGGGAGTGGGTGTGCGCACACAACCAGCTACTCCCACATAGGGCTCTGCAGATTGGATAATAATATTGTCAAAGAAATTGGACTTAAAAAAACGAATCTCTTCTAATTCAGACAGAGGTGTTAACGGGTGAGTGGGGGGTCCTAACCCTGAGGCCAGACCTGGAAATACAACACAACACAAGAAGGAAGGAACAGGAAAACATATGACAAACGAAGCAGGCAAATCAGGCACCAGCTCACAAAATGACTCAGGCCAGTGGGACAAGAGAAGGCAGGAGACAAGGAGCAGAGAAGGGATATTCGGGTGTCTCCGAAGAATGTTGCATCTTGTTGCTGCTTTCCTAGACTGCCTCAGCTCAAATTCCTATGTAGCCACTCACTACACTGTGACCATGGACAAGTTGTTTAAACTCCAAGTGCCTCAATTTCCTCATCTGCAAAATGGACATGAAGATACTACATTTGTCATAAGGTCTATATGTGTTAAATAAATTAATGCATGTAAAGCGCATAGAAATAATATTCAAGAAATGATATCATCAGAATCATTTTTATTATTATTATTCACAGTTTATTAGCAAGCTCTCAAAGCTGTGGATTGCTTTGTACCAAAGCCAGTCCTTCTGCCTGCCTCCTGTCCATGCCATGAGAAATCAGTAAGCACCACTACATCCTTCCAAACCTGTACGTCCTAAGTGACCTTCCAGCAGGACCAGAGCACATTGGAGAGGGACAGGCCCTGACAGACACCTGGGGCTCAAAAGAAAACTATATGCTGTTTTTCATCTCCATTTTCTAAGTCAGCAGGCAAAGGACAGTATCCAGAACCATGAAGCCACTCACCTGGGAACTTGGCCAGGTGCACAAAAGAGAGTGCATGATGTGCAATTAATCATGCACAGTATTACAGTTGAATACAGTAGTATGAACTGCCAGTTAGGTATTTCATACCATAACATATTAAGGAAATTGTCCATAGAAGCTAAAATTTTTATTAAAACCCAATGCAAAACACTGTCCCTAAATTCTAAGCTTCTGGGGCAAAACATTTTCCAGTGGTATCATGATTTAAAAATTTGTGTTAAGTAAAGGCTTTTGTTAAAAAGTGAATCTGGTAACATCAATATATCCCAAACTAAACCCAAGACAATGTTTCCAGTTTAGAAGATCCGGATCAACCATCAATAACACAAAAAGCTTCTCAAACTCCTCCAAATCATAATGAACCTAACGTAGAAGCACAAAATTATGAGTAATAAACAAGCTTACCAGGACAAATGTGATACACATCATAGCAAAACCCCCATGGCATCAAAACTAATGATGAAACACCACATAGTTGAGCAGGGTGCTGCAGCAGCTGGCAGAGCAGCATGGTATACAGATATAAGCCACAGAGTAATTGTGTTTAAGTAGAGTTACCGTGCACACTATGCACCTAGGGATTGTGCAGGCACCTCCGATCGCATCTTTAATGACTGTTCAGATGAAGACAGGATGATTAATGATATACGTTCTCATTTTTTTTCAATATATGAAGTTTATTGTCAAACTGGTTTCCATACAACACCCAGTGCTCATCCCAAAAGGTGCCTTCCTCAATACCCATCACCCACCTTCCCCTCCCTCCCACCCCCCCATCAACCCTCAGTTTGTTCTCAGTTTTTAAGAGTCTCTTATGCTTTGGCTCTCTCCTACTCTAACCTCTTTATTTTTTTCCTTCCCCTCCCCCATGGGTTTCTGTTAAGTTTCTCATGATCCACATAAGAGTGAAACCATATGGTATCTGTCTTTCTCTGTATGGCTTATTTCACTTAGCATCACACTCTCCAGTTCCATCCACGTTGCTAAAAAGGGCCATATTTCGTTCTTTCTCATTGCCACGTAGTACTCCATTGTGTATATAAACCACAATTTCTTTATCCATTCATCAGTTGATGGACATTTAGGCTCTTTCCATAATTTGGCTATTGTTGAAAGTGCAGCTATAAACATTGGGGTACAAGACACATAGTCTTGTATCAGTACTCCTGTATCAGTACTCCTGTATCCCTTGGGTAAATTCCTAGCAGTGCTATTGCTGGGTCACAGGGTAGGTCTATTTTTAATTATTTGAGAAACCTCCACACTGTTTTCCAGAGTGGCTGCACCAGTTTGCATTCCCACCAACAGTGCAAGAGGGTTCCCGTTTCTCCACATCCTCTCCAGCATCTATAGTCTCCTGATTTGTTCATTTTGGCCACTCTGACTGGAGTAAGGTGATATCTGAGTGTGGTTTTGATTTGTATTTCCCTGATGAGGAGCAATGTTGAGCATCTTTTCATGTGCCTGTTGGCCATCCGGATGTCTTCTTTAGAGAAGTGTCTATTCATGGTTTCTGCCCATTTCTTCACTGGGTTATTTGTTTTTCGGGTGTGGAGTTTGGTGAGCTCTTTCTAGATTTTGGATACTAGCCCTTTGTCCGATATGTCATTTGCAAATATCTTTTCCCATTCCGTTGGTTGCCTTTTAGTTTTGTTGGTAGTTTCCTTTGCTGTGCAGAAGCTTTTTATCTTCATAAGGTCCCAGTAGTTATTTTTGCTTTTAATTCCCTTGCTTTTGGGGATGTGTCAAGTAAGAAATTGCTACGGCTGAGGTCAGAGAGGTCTTTTCCTGCTTTCTCCTCTAGGGTTTTGATGGTTTCCTGTCTCACATTCAGGTCCTTTATCCATTTTAAGTTTATTTTTGTGAATGGTGTGAGAAAGTGGTCTAGTTTCAACCTTCTGCATGTTGCTGTCCAGTTCTCCCGGGACCATTTGTTAAACAGACTGTCTTTTTTCCATTGGATGTTCTTTCCTGCTTTGTCAAAGATGAGTTGGCCATACGTTTGTGGGTCTAGTTCTGGGGTTTCTATTCTATTCCATTGGTCTATGTGTCTGTTTTTGTGCCAATACCATGCTATCTTGATGATGACATCTTTGTAGTAGAGGCTAAAGTCTGGGATTGTGATGCCTCCTGCTTTGGTCTTCTTCTTCTAAATTCCTTTGGCTATTCAGGGCCTTTTGTGGTTCCATATGAATTTTAGGATTGCTTGTTCTAGTTTCGAGAAGAATGCTGGTGCAATTTTGATTGGGATTGCATTGAATGTGTAGATAGCTATGGGTAGTATTGACATTTTGACAACATTTATTCTTCCAATCCAAGAGAATGGAATGTTTTTCCATTTCTTTATATCTTCTTCAATTTCTTTCATAAGCTTTCTATAGTTTTCAGCATACAGATCTTTTACATCTTTGGTTAGATTTATTCCTAGGTATTTTATGCTTCTTGGTGCCATTATGAATGGGATCAGTTTCTTTATTTGTCTTTCTGTTGCTTCATTATTAGTGTATAAGAATGCAACTGATTTCTGTACATTGATTTTGTATCCTGCAACTTTGCTGAATTCATGTATCAGTTCTAGCACACTTTTGGTGGAGTCTATCAGATTTTCCATGTATAATATCATGTCATCTGCAAAAAGTGAAAGCTTAACTTCATCTTTGCCAATTTTGATGCCTTTGATTTCCTTTTGTTGGCTGATTGCTGATGCTAGAACTTCCAACACTATGTTAAACAACAGCGGTGAGAGTGGACATCCCTGTTGTGTTCCTGATCTCAGGGAAAAGCTCTCAGTTTTTCCTCATTGAGGATGATGTTAGCTGTGGGCTTTTCATAAATGGCTTTTATGATCTTTAAGTATGATCCTTCTATCCTGACTTTCTGAAGGGTTGTTGCTGGATTTTGTCAAAGGCCTTTTCTGCATGGATTGACAGGATCATATAATTCTTATCTTGTCTTTTATTATTGTGATGTATCACATTGATTGATTTGTGAATGTTGAACCAGCTGTGCATCCCAGGAATAAATCCCACTTGATCATGGTGAATAATTCTTTTTATATGCTGTTGAATTTGATTTGGTAGTATCTTATTGAGAATTTTTGCATCCATATTCATCAGGGATATTGGCCTGTAGTTCTCTTTTTTTACTGGGTCTCTGTCTGGTTTAGGAATCAAAGTAATACTGGCTTCATAGAATGAGTCTGGAAGTTTTCCTTCCCTTTCTATTTTTTGGAAAAACTTGAGAAGGATAGGTATTATCTCTGCTTTAAATGTCTGGTAGAACTCCCCTGGGAAGCCATCTGGTCCTGGACTCTTATTTGTTGGGAGATTTTTGATGACTGATTCAATTTCTTCGCTAGTTATGGGTCTATTCAAGCTTTCTATTTCCTCCTGATTGAGTTTTGGAAGCGTGTGGGTGTTTAGGAATTTGTCCATTTCTTCCAGGTTGTCCAGTTTGTTGGCATATAATTTTTCATAGTATTCCCTGATAATTGCTTGTATCTCTGAGGGATTGGTTGTAATAATTCCATTTTCATTCATGATTTTATCTATTTGGGTCATCTCCCTTTTCTTTTTGAGAAGCCTGGCTAGAGGTTTGTCAATTTTGTTTATTTTTTCAAAAAACCAACTCTTGGTTTCGTTGATCTGCTCTACAGTGTTTTTAGATTCTATATTGTTTATTTCTGCTCTGATCTTTATGATTTCTCTTCTTCTGCTGGGTTTAGGCTGCCTTTGGTGTTCTGCTTCTATTTCCTTTAGGCGTGCTGTTAGATGTTGTATTGGGGATTTTTCTTGTTTCTTGAGATAGGCCTGGATTGCAATGTGTTTTCCTCTCAGGACTGCCTTCACTGCATCCCAACGCATTTGGATTGTTGTATTTTCATTTTCGTTTGTTTCCATATATTTTTTTAATTTCTTCTCTAATTGCCTGGTTGACCCACTCATTCTTTAGTAGGGTGTTCTTTAACCTCCATGCTTTTGGAGGTTTTCCAGACTTTTTCCTGTGGTTGATTTCAAGCTTCATAGCATTGTGGTCTGAAAGTATGCATGGTATGATTTCAATTCCTGTATACTTATGAAGGGCTGTTTTGTGACCCAGTATATGATCTATCTTGGAGAATGTTCCATGTGCACTCGAGAAGAAAGTATATTCTGTTGCTTTGGGATGCAGAGTTCTAAATATATCTGTCAAGTCCATCTGATCCAATGTCTCATTCATTGTATCTTTTTTGACCGTGTGCCTAGATGATCTATCCATTTCTGTAAGTGGAGTGTTAAAGTCCCCTGCAATTACCACATTCTTATCAATAAGGTTGCTTATGTTTATGAGTAATTGTTTTATATATTTGGGGGCTCCTGCATTCGGCGCATAGACATTTATAATTGTTAGCTCTTCCTGATGGATAGACCCTGTAATTATTATATAATACCCTTCTTTATCTCTTGTTACAGCCTTTAATTTAAAGTCTAGTTTGTCTGATATAAGTATGGCTACTCCAGCTTTCTTTTGGCTTCCAGTGGCATGATAAATAGTTCTCCATCCCCTCACTCTCAATCTAAAGGTGTCCTCAGGTCTAAAATGAGTCTCTTGTAGACAGCAAATAGATGGGTCTTGTTTTTTTATCCATTCTGATACCCTATGTCTTTTGGTTGGCGCATTTAATCCATTTGCATTCAGTGTTATTATAGAAAGATACAGGTTTAGAGTCATTGTGATATCTGTATGTTTTATGCTTATAGTGATGTCTCTGGTACTTTGTCTCACAGGATCCCCCTTAGGATCTCTTGTAGGGCTGGTTTAGTGGTGACAAATTCCTTCAGTTTTTGTTTGTTTGGGAAGACCTTTATCTCTCCTTCTATTCTAAATGACAGACTTGCTGGATAAAGGATTCTTGGCTGCATATTTTTCCTGTTCAACACATTGAAGATCTCGTGCCAATCCTTTCTGGCCTGCCAAGTTTCAAAAGAGAGATCAGTTACGAGTCTTATAGGTCTCCCTTTGTATGTTAGGGCATGTTGATCCCTTGCTGCTTTCAGAATTTTCTCTTTATCCTTGTATTTTGCCAGTTTCACTATGATATGTCGTGCAGAAGATCGATTCAAGTTACCTCCGAAGGGAGTTCTCTGTGCCTCTTGGATTTCAATGCCTTTTTCCTTCCCCAGTTCAGGGAAGTTCTCAGCTATTATTTCTTCAAGTACACCTTCAGCACCTTTCCCTCTCTCTTCCTCCTCTAGGATACCAATTATGCGTATATTATTTCTTTTTAGTGTATCACTTAGTTCTCTAATTTTCCCCTCATACTCCTGGATTTTTTTATCTCTCTTTTTCTCAGCTTCCTCTTTTTCCATAATTTTATCTTCTAGTTCACCTATTCTCTCCTCTGCCTCTTCAATCCAAGCCGTGGTCATTTCCATTTTATTTTGCATCTCGTTTAAAGAGTTTTTCAGCTCTTCCTGACTGTTCCTTAGTCCCTTGATCTCTGTAGCAAGAGATTCTCTGCTGTCCTGTATACTGTTTTCAAGCCCAGCGATTAATTTTATGACTATTATTCTAAATTCACTTTCTGTTATATTATTTAAATCCTTTTTGATCAGTTCATTAGCTGTTGTTATTTCCTGGAGATTCTTTTGAGGGGAATTCTTCCGTTTGGTAATTTTGGATAGTCCCTGGAGTGGTGCAGATCTGCAGGGCACTTCCCCTGTGCTGTGGTGTATAACTGGAGTTGGTGGGCGGAGCCGCAGTCAGACCTGATGTCTGCCCCCAGCCCACCGCTGGGGCCACAGACAGACTGGTGTGTGCCTTTTCTTCCCCTCTCCTAGGGGCGGGATTCACTGTGGGGTGGCATGGCCCATCTGGGCTACTTGCACACTGCCAGGCTTGTGGTGCTGGGGATCTGGCATATTAGCTGGGGTGGATAGGCAAGGTGCACAGGGGCGGAAGGGGCAGACTCACCTCGCTTTTCCTTCCGAGATCTGCTTCAGGAGGGGCCCTGTGGCACCAGGAGGGAGTCAGACCCGCCGGAGGGTTGGCTCTGCAGAAGCACAGCGTTGGGTGTTTGCGCAGTGCAAACCAGTTCCCTGTCAGGAACTGGTTCCCTTTGGGATTTAGGCTGGGGGATGGGCGAGGGAGGTGGCCCTGGCAAGCACCTTTGTTCCCCACCAAGCTGAGCTCTGTCCTCTGGGGCTCAACAACTCTCCCTCCCGTTGTCCTCCAGCCCTCCCGTTCTCGAGCAGAGCTGTTAGCTTATAACCTTCCAGATGTCAAGTCCCACTTGCTGTCGGAACACACTCCATCTGGCCCCTCTGCTTTTGCCAGCCAGACTCGGGGGCTCTGCTTGGCCGGCGGGCCGCCCCTCTGCCCCGGCTCCCTCCCGCCAGTCCGTGGAGCGCACACCGCCTCTCCGACCTTCCTACCCTCTTCCGTGGGCCTCTCGCCTGCACTCTGCTCCAGAGACTCCGTTCTGCTAGTCTTCTGGTGGTTTTCTGGGTTATTTAGGTAGGTGTAGGTGGAATCTAAGTGATCAGCAGGACGCGCAGTGAACCCAGTGTCCTCCTATGCCACCATCTTCCCAGGATCCTCCCGTTCTCATTTTTTTTAAGTGCCAAATATGAAGCCAATCCTACATAAATCCTATTACCTTGCAGAGAGAGCAACAGTCTCTCATTACCATATACTCCGATAAATCACATGGGATTGCATGGTAGGAACAGCATAGCTGGGCCTTTAATTCTCTTTTTGTGTGTGCATGTGAGTGTGCACTGACACATGCATATGAGGAAAAGAGAGAAAGAGAAATGGGGCTGTCATCCACCTTATAAAGTCCTTTCAAGTAAAAGTAACTAGTGTTATAAGTGTTCAATGGTATGTTTTTCTTCAGAAACAATGTAGTATTTACAGGCTAGCACAATGCCTACCACAGAGTACCTATGCCGTAAGTGTTTGTATAAGAGAAAAGGAATAAGAGGATAAGGAAGCAGAAAGTAAGAAAGAAGAAAAGGGAAGGGAAAAGGAAAGAAAAATGACCAGAAATGTTTTCAGATCAGTCTGACCAGCTGAAAGGTCAGCTCTGTGTGCATTTCACATGGGATATGGCTCAAAGAGTATTGGTGGGAAAACTGTAGCTATTATCACATAGTTCCCTGGTGAATTATATGAGCTATGTGAAGATCCAAAAGGTCCCCGAACTGGTCAATGGCAGAACTAGACCTAAATTCCAAGTATCCAAGTTCCTAAATGCTTTGAGACACTAAGGTGAAAGTTTATGTATTACACACCATCTAACCCTTTCCAAGAGCCTCCCACCAATCTGATGTGGTATCAGAGGGCAAGACATCAAATATCAATTCTAATTGTTTCCATTAGACAGTTATACTGAGTTGGTTTCAAATATAAAAAACAACTGAACTATTTCTGTCTCTTCAATTTCCACCATTTTTCCCTTGTAATTCAGGAAACTTTCTGAATTCACAGACTTCAGTTCTCTTGAGTTAGAAACAGCTCTTTACTTCCACGAGGTGCTTCACAGATGTGTCTTGTGACCCTTTCAGCTTTGCTGTTTACTGCTAACCACAGTGTTCTCCCCAATCAGCAAGTCTTTGTAACGTGTTAAACCATTAGGGTGACTGAACTGGGTTACAGAGTGAACTAAAGTGGATATAGAAAAAAAATTAGTGTCACAAGTCATTTGCATCCATTATTCTAATGGATTTTAAAACAATGAAATTATTTCTTATCAAAGCATATTGAAAATGTGTGCAGTTTAGAAGACATTTGATTTTCATATACTCTATATTTTAACATTTAACAATGTGACAGTCTAAAAATGGCACATTGTCACAGTTGAAAACCACTTTAGAAATTCTGAGATACTAAATTAAGTGTGGGGTAGGCCACATACAATTATCTTTGGAATTTCAGGGCAATATTGGTTCTCAAGGACTTTGATGACAATATAGTGATCACATGACGCATATAACTGTTCTTTTCTCAAAATGTTTTTCTTAAAGTGTAAACTTCTTATGAATGTATTTTCAAACCAAAAGCTTACAATTGAGGCCACATTGATTAAAGACAGTTAAATACTAGATTCTAATTCTCTAGTGTTTAGCCAACCTATAGGTTTCAAGTTTTTTTATTTTCACATGTCTGTTTATCTCCTCAAAGTGAAACTTCAAAAATACTTTACTCTTCATGAATTCAAGAAATGAAACTTCCCTAGGGTCACTGAGAAGGGAAGAAAATAAGTTCTAGAAAGCAAGACCAAATGATACAAGGAAACTCAATAAAGGAAAGACTAAAATAGAGAATGATAGAATTTAAGGAATAAGAATGCTGAAAAAGATTGAATTTGAAAATAATAAATTAAAATAAGTGAACATTAGTATGTTTTTTTAATCTGAAGTGGGGAGAGGGGCAGAGGAAGAGAGAGAGAGAACCCCAAGCGTGCTCCACACTCAGTGCAGAGCCCTACATGGGGCTCGATCCCATGACCCTGGGATCATGATCTGAGCCAAAATCAAGAGTCAGATGCTTAACCAACTGAGCCACTCAGGCACCCCAGTTTATATATATATATATATATATATATATATATAGAGAGAGAGAGAGAGAGAGAGAGAGAGAGAGAAACGAATTAGAAAATACAGAATAGGGGCGCCTGGGTGGCTCAGTCAGTTGAGCATCCTACTTCAGCTCAGGTCATGATCTCACAGTTTGTGAGTTTGAGCCCCACATCGGGCTCTGTGCTGACAGCTCAGAACCTGGAGCCTGCTTTGGATTCTGTGTCTCCCTCTCTCTCTACCCCTTTCCCGCTCACACTCTGTCTCTCTCTCTCTCTCTCTCAAAAAAAAAACAAAAAAAAAAAAGAAAATACAGAATAGAAATACAAACATGGAGGAATCCTGAGAACAAAGTACTACTAAGCTACCAATTGTATCACTCTTGTGAACCACATTGAAAACTTCCCACCTTACCCCTATGTATTATATTTGAATGGATCTGTCCATCCCTTGAAGTCCCCAAACCAACCTCAGTGCACAAATTTGAGAAGCCATAACATTTGATCTTTGGCAAAGTGATGGCCAGCTGATCCTTCCTTACTTATATAATTACTATATTCCTAAGTCAATACCCTAATATAAGCCCATCCAGCCATTTATATTCACTATACATTTGTCCAGATTCTGCTGGGTACTTATCTTCTGTAACAGTCTTTTACTACCCCTCTCCAATCCCATCTACTATGTACCCCAGAACTTGCATTCCATGATTAACAAACTTCCCAAAATCTTTCACCCCTTGAATGAATTTTCCTTTTATTACATGGTTTTAACTGAAACCTTTGTTTACCACTTGAAGTAGACATTACTAATGATCATCAACATTTCCTATTTTCTTCTCCTCCCTGAATGTTTATGTATGGGTACCTCCTTGAAGTTAGGTATAGACCATGTAATTTTTGCGGTCCAGTGAAATGTGAATCAAAGAGACATTGCATTTCTTTGGATGAGCATTTAAAAGCCAGTATGTGACTCTCTCTATTCTCTTCCTTTAGTGTGGTATTTGTGGAAGCTTATCTTGATATTCAGGTTACATAACATGAAAACATGCAGGAATACTGAGCCACCCCATGAAGCACAGCTGTCCTAGAGAGTCACTCAACCTGACAGTGAGTTTTCTGTGCTAAACTCTTGTTATGTAAAACCTAAGACCTAGATGTTGTGTGTTTCAGCAGCATAACCTAGCCTATCCTGACTAATACACTCTTGAATAAAAACATCTCTTATTGAGTTCTCTCATGAGCAGTGTGTTCATTTATGTATTCATAAATGCCTCAGAATTGAGATCCCAAATCTACTATCCCCTCCCTCCTCCTCATATACCATACTTATTTGAGAATCATGCCATTTGATGACACAAGCCCTGGAATTTCATGTCTTACATGACCTATATTCAACCTGGATGCTTTCAGTGTTCATATGTATCATCAATTCACCAATTTATCCAATCAGTTGTTTCACTGTCCCACTTCAGTGATCTCAATACCATTTCATCCTCACATTCCATAAGTGTACACACATATTTTCATCACCTGGATCAGGGTTTCCACTGATAATGGATTCATTTATCTCACTTTATAAACACAGCCTTTTACCCTCCAAGTTCATTCACTTAATCATTTCCTATGATACCAATTCTTTAATCTCATCAGCACTCCTAAGATACTGACCTTTATCTTTTATCTTTTACCTCTTTATCATAGTGACTATTGACCCTATGGGCTTTTTTTTGTCCTTAGTAATTCTAATTTTTATAATTTTGCAAACATTCTCAGTGTCCTTTGTTTTCCTTTCCTTCCTAATGCCCCCACCCCAAAACACTTTACATTGAATTAACAAAAATGTCTGTTTTCTCTGTATCTTCACCTTAGAAAATATCTATAACTGGATAAACTGATTCAAGTATAAATTTGTGCTCACCAACATCAACTGGATCCTCCTTTACTGCTTAGAAATATTAATGTTCTTTTTAACTCACTCTTTCATTCTTCACAAAAGTTCACCATTCTCCTGAAATCTCAACTTGACCCTTTCTTATTTTTATCATACAAATGATAAGAAGAGAACCCCCCACCATGTTCCCAAACAAAAAACCTACGAAGTATAAGCATTAATAATCAGTCACCCTTTTCTTTGTCATTTACTCTGTTGCTTTTCTCTCCTCCTCCTTGTATCTCCAAACTCTCCCTTTTCTAACTCCTCCTTAGCATTTAACTATGATCACAATTCTTTCCTACTTTATAATTACCTAACCACTAAAATTATCTCTTATAATTCCACCTAAATTACTTTCATCCATGTCTTGAGTGCTGCTAAATGCAACAAACTTCATCATCCAACAGTATTTTTATACAGGTGACCACTTTTTTTCTTGGCTTCAATTGTCCCACACTTTCTTGATTTTCCTTTAATATTTCTGCCTGTGTTATCTCAGCCCAGTTTACAAAATCATCTTCTACTTCCAGTTCTTTAATTGTCAATATACATGTAGATTTCATCCTGAATGCAAAATTTCTTAATCCACACACTCTTTCTGGGTGGTCACATTATACATTAATGACCTCTACTATCTACATAGATTATATGTTAATGGTTAACAAATATTTACCTAGAGAACGGACCTCACTCCTAAGCCCCCTCTAACTGCTTACTACACAGTTCCATGCAGGTGTCTCATAGGAATATCATATACAACCTAAACAGATTAAACTTCTGGAATAAACCAAAATGATCCAAGAAACAAAAATAGAGCACGTTAAGTCATAAGGAATTTTCAGGTTGATGGTTAAGGAAGTGCATAAGATAAATCTGTGCAAAAAACAGAGGTCAGCCTACCCAACTGAAATTGGAAGACAGAGGCAGAAGGAAAGGTATCCAAGATGAAAATGAAACTGGTAAAATATGAACTGTGTTTAAAGAACTTTAGAAGAAGGCTTTACAAACAAAGTGCAGATTAATTACCAAAGAATACATAGAAAATGAGATAAATTCCAACATTAGAAAGTAACTCCAGGAAAAGCAAAAAATTAACAAGAAATATAATTATAGAATACTTTTTGAGTCATCAGTAAATAATGGTTATGTTATTATAAAAATGTAAATACTGAATGTTGATATAAGCAAATATTGTAACATAACTGTATTGAATAAATGAGAGAAATAGAAGGTTAATAAATAATATGTAAAACCAAATAATCAAGAAATATCAATATAAACAGAGGACATTTCTCAGAATAATTAACTAAAAATATGTGAGCATGGCTATCAAAAGGTAGTAGAAACCAGGAGAGAAGAGAATAAGGCACATGATCATTATTAAATACTAGTCTTCTCGGAGTGCCTGGGTGGCTTAGTCGGTTAAGTCTCCAACTTTGACTCAGGTCATGATTTCACAGTTCATGAGTTCAAGCCCAGCATCAGGCTCTATGCTGAGCACTTGGAGCCTGGAGCCTGCTTCGGATTCTGTGTCTCCCTCTCTCTCTCTCTGCCCATCCCCTGCTTGTGCTCTGTCTCTCTGTCTCTCAAAAATAAATAAATGTTAAATTTTTTTAAAAAATATTAGCCTACTAGGTTTACTTGTTAAATAATGTACAGGTACTATTTTGATAAAAAAATTTAAGTGGTAATAAAATTTTAAAACTATGTGTCTTGCTTTTGTCTAGATGCAGGTGGTATGAGGTGCAAATCATTGCCTAGGTAGGAAAAAATAAAATACTAGAAAAAAAGTAAATAAGTTGACAAAAAGGAGATTGTAGCACATTGGTGCATATAAAGTAAGAGAGCATTTGGTTGGTTGATTGGGTAGTTTGGAAAACGAGGAAACAAGAAACAAAATAAACATCTACATAGGAAATTGTTGCTAAACTCCTTGACAGTAAATAATATGTATAATTTGCTTTGTTTACAGTAGGTAGTCTGAAACTAATACGAAATCAAATATATTTTGAAAAATAAGTATATTATGAAAAGAGATATATTTTACATTAGTAAAATATATGAAAAGTAGTTGAAAGGACATTTAGAGCAAACTTTAATAATGATGATGAAACCCCTATAATAGTAACTGAAAACTTATTTTCTGAATGTTTTGAAAGTGTTGGGATGGAAGATAAACTACCATTGAGATATAAAATGTAGAATGCCCAGTTAAATTTTAATTTCAGATAAGCAACAGACTTCTATCTTGATGTCCCAAACACTGCATGAACTTAGTTAGCCACAGCAATTAGACAAGAAAAAGAAACAAGAAGTATCAATATTGATAAAGAAGTTAAACTGTCACTATTTGTAGATGACATGACACTATGCAAGGAAAATCCTAAAGATTCAACCAAAAAAACTAATAAACAAATTCAGTAAAGTGGCAGGATACAAAATTAACTCAGAAATTAGTACTGTTTCTACATGCTAACAACTAAGTCACAGAAAGAGAAATTTAAAAAACACCATTTTCAATTGCACTAAAAGTAATAAAATACCTAAGAATAAACTTAACAAAAGAGGTGAAAGACTTTTACTCTGAAAACTATAAAACACTGATGAAATAAATTGAAGATGACACAAACAAATAAAAAGATGTCCCACGTTTACAGATTGGAAGAATTAATATTATCAAAATGTTCATATTAACTAAAGCAATCTATAGATTCAATGCAATTGCTATCAATATACCAACAGCATTTTTTGCAAAACTAGAACAAATACTAAAATTTGCATGGAACCACAGAAGATCCCAAATAGTCAAAGAAATCCTGAGAAAAAAGAACAAAGCTGGAAGTATAACAATTCCGTATTTCAAGACACACTATACAGTTGTAGTATAGTTGTAGTTATCAAAACAGTATGATGGCACAAAAATAGACACGTAGACCAACAGAACGGGGTAGAGATCATGGAAATATACCCACAAATATATGTCGAATTAATCTCTGACAAGGGAGATGATAATATACCATGAGGAAAATTAGTCTTTTTAATAAATGGTGCTGTAAAAACTTGACAATTATATGTAAAAAAGAATGAAACTGAAGTGCTTTTTAACACCATATACAAAAATAAACTGAGAGTAGATTGAAGACCTAAATTTGACACCTGAATCCACAAAAATCCTAGGAGAGAATACAGATGGTAATCTCTGACATCAGCCATAGCAACATTTTTCTAGATACATCCCCTAAGGCAAGGAAAACTATTTTGCCCCTAAGGCAAAAATAAACTATTAGGACTACATCTAAATAAAAAGCTTTTGCACAGCAAACAAAAACATCAACAAAACAAAAAGACAATCTACTGAATGGGAGAAGATACTTGTAAATGATATATCTGATAAGGAGTTAGTATCCTAAATAGATAATACATACAACTTGACATCAAAAAAAAAAAAAAAAGAAAGAAAGAAAAAATCTGATTAAAAAATTGGCAGAGGACCTGAGTCAACATTTTTCCAAAGAAGACACACAAATGGCCAACAGACACATGAAAAGATCCTCAACATCACTAACCATCAGGGAAATGCTAGTCAAAAACCACAATGAGACCATCTCACATCTGTCAGAATGGTTAAAATCAAGAAAACAAGAAACAACAAGTGTTGTCAAGGAAGTAGAGAAAAAGAAACCCTGATGCACTGATGGTGGAAATGTAAATCAGTACAGCTACTATGGAAAACAATATGGAAATTTCTCAAAAAAATTACAAATGGAAATACCACATGATCTAGTAACTCTACTACTGGATATTTACCCAGGGCAAATGAAAACACTAACTCTGAAAGATATATGTATCCTTATGTTTATTGCAGCATTATTTACAATAGTCAAGATATGGGAGCAACCTAAGTGTCCATCAATAGACAAATGGATAAGGAAAATGTGGTAGATATATACAATGGAATATTACACAGTCAGAAAAAAATGCTGAGACTATGCCATTTCAGACAACATGGATTGGACCTAGAGGGTATTGTACTAAGTAAAATAAGTCAGACTGAGAAAGACAAATACCATATGATTCCACTCATAAATGGAATCTAAAAAAATAAACAAACAAAAAGCAGAATCAGAACTATAAAACAGAGAAGTGATGGTTGCCAGAGGGGAGGATGGTAAGGGGTTGGGCCAAACAGGTGAAAGGGAGAGGAAAATACAGGCCTCCAGTTATGAAATGAATAAGTCACAGAAATAATAATCAGGGCATAAGGAATACAGTCAATGATATTGTAATAACAATGTAATGGGACAGATGATAGTTATACTTGTGGTGAGTATAGCATAATGTATAAACCCACCAAATCACTAAGTTTTACACCTGAAACTAATGTAACAAATAAAAATAAATAACTTTAAAATACCCAAAAAAATTATTTGCTGTTTACCTAAAATTTAAACTTAACTGATAATCCTATATTGCTATTTGCTAAATGTGGCAACCCAGGTATAAATCAATTGTTAAAGACCTGAAAGATAAATACAAAATACAAACTTTCTGGACAAAAGTAAGAAATTATAATTGCTAAAGTTTTTAAAGTTCACTTAATAACCTAAAATGAAGAACAGGGTGACAAACATTCTAAAGGAAATACCCTGATATAAGAGTTCCCCTTACTCTTGGTGAACACCAAAAAACAGTTTGTTTTTATATAGTGATGGTAGTTTTCCTGACTGGATGAACGTCATCATGAGGCCAACTTCCTGCCTCATATTCAAAGGAATCAACTTTCTCCCTAATAGACACATCTAAGTTTCTAGCAAAGAGCAATTTAGAATAGAGAGGAAAAAAAAAAAAAAAAAAAAACTTACTACCTGATCCTTTATAGAAAAAGGTTTGCCAACTCTTACTCTGAAGGCTACTTTGACCAGCAGAACACAAAAGAATTAGGAAACAAGAAAGTCTGAGCAGGCCTAAAACTAACTCTTCTTTCAATAGCCAAAGTTTCAATCTGAGTTCTCATCAGATTGAGAAGACATCAAAGTTAGAAGGAGTTAATTGGTGGTTATTAAAAGCATTTACAGAGGGCCACCTGGCTGGCTCAGTTGGTAGAGTTGGCTGACTCAGGGTTGTGAGTTTGAGCCCCACATTGAGTGTGGAGCCTACTTAAAGTAAAATTTTTTTTAATTTATTTAAAAAAACATTTGCAAATTAAAGAGTTTATTTCAGATCATCTTTCTTCAAGTGACATTTTCTCTTATTTTTAGTATCTACTAGTTTAATTATTTGATTTTATTAAAAATGTATTCAACTAGATCATACACTCTTTTCAAGTCTTCGTTTGGTCTTTCTTGGCAAAGAACCTGCTCTTGAGTTCATTTTCAAGACACTTTTACCTGGCTGCAGTGGCTGACACAAACCATAGGTCAAACGGTCTTGGAATGGAAATGATGGGTAAGATTTAAAGAAATTACAAATCCAACATATTTCAATAATAGCAAGCATCATATTATATAAGAATTATAATTTATATTTTCATTTTTAACTATTGAGTCGATTTGAGCTTTTGTAAAAACATAGCCTTGGTACTGAAAATTATAAAGCTGTTTATAGGATGAAAGTTACTCGCTTGCTCAAAAAAATTTTTTCTTATGAAATCTTTTCACTGAAATGTCTTAGGTAAAGAGAAAAATCTGTTTTCTACCAAGTTGCACAGATGTAGATGCATCTTTAAAAATTCCTACACAGGGGTGCCTGAGTGGCTCAGTTAAGCATCTGACTTTGGCTCAGGTCATGATCTTATGGGTCATGGGTTCAAGCCCCACATCTAACAGTGCACAGCCTGTTTGGGATTCTCTCTCTCCCTCTCTCTCTCTCTCTCTCTCTCTCTCTCTCTGCTCCTCCCAACTCATGCTTTATCTCTGTCTCTCTCTCAAAATAAATAAACAGTTAAAAATAATAATTAATTAATTAATTAAAAATTCCTATACAATAAAAATGGATTTATTTTCTTCCATACATTTACCACGAACTTACTTTCTCATTAAAATATGAAATATGCCAAAGGAGGAAACATGTTAGGTTCTAATTAACTTCTTTAAGTTAAATAGTATAATAACTTTAAATTATTTCTTGGAGTCAAAGGTTTTGCCTTTTCTCCTTGTAAGAAAAACATAAATATCAAAAAGTACATCAATTTTAAAAGCTTAAGTGTTTTTACATAAATGTTTTTTAAATGCTCACCTTTTTACTTGTTTGAAAAGCTTTCTTAAGATATAATTAACATACAATTTGTCCATTGTAAGTATACAATTTGATATTTATTTACTTCAGTAGTCACAGGGTTATGCAGCCACATCACAATCTAATTTTAGATCAAGTTTGTCTCCTTCAAAAACAAAACAAAACAAAAAATGCCTTTGCCCTTATTCCCCTCCTCCCCACTCCATCCCAGCCTTCGGCAACCACTTACCCCTTTTCAGTCCCTGTAGATTTACCAGTGGTGGACAGTTTATATAAATAGGATCATACAACATGAGGTCTTTGTGACTGGCTTTTTCACTTAGCATGTTTTCAAGTTTTATCTATTCTGTAGCATGTATCAGTACCTCATTTCTTTTTATTACTGAGTAATATTCCATTACATGGTTCTACCACATTTTCCTTTGCCATTCACCGGTGAATGCACATTTGGCTTATTTCTACTTTTGGCTATTTTGAGTAATGTTGTTCTGAGCTTTTGTGCACAGGTTTGTGTGTGTGTGTGTGTGTGTGTGTGTGTGTGTGTGTGTAGATATATGTTTTTATCTATCTTGGGTAGATACTTAAAAGTAGAACTGCTAGGTCATATGAAAACTCTGTGCTTAATATTTTGAGGAAATGCCAAGCTTTTTAAATTCCAACTAGCAACATAACAGAGTTCTAGTTTCTCATGTTCTTATTAATATTTGCAATTGTCTTTTTTTATTAGATCTATCTATTGAATATGAATTATTACCTCACTGGAGTTTTGATTTGAAGGTCTGTAATGATCAATGATGCTGAGCATCATTTCAAGTGCTTACTGGTTATGAATCTTCTTTGAAGAAATGACTATTCAAATTCTATGTCATTTTTCTTAAATTGAGTTATTGAGTGTTTTTATCATTGAATTATAATATAGATAGATAGATAAAATACAAGTGCCTTATCAGATATATGACGTGCAAAAATTTTCTCTCATTTTGTGTATTATCTTTTCACTTCTTTGATACATTGATTTCAGCACAAAAGTTTTAAATTTTGATGTATCCAATTTACCTGTTTTTTTTCTTTTGTAGCTTATATTCTTGCTGTTGTATATGAGAAAACATTGCCTAAAGCAAAATCATGAAGATTTTTTTCTTCTAAGAGTTTTAAAGCATTAATTCTTACATTTAGGTTTATAATCCATTTTGTACTATTTTTGGACATAGTTTGAGGTAGGGATCTAACTTCATTCTTCTGATTTGGAGATTCATTTTCCCAGTACTATTTGCTGAAACATTATTCTTTCCTGACTGACTTGTCTTAGCACCCCAGTCAAAAACCAAGTGATTGTAAATGCGAGTTTCTTTCTGGAATCTCAATGCTATACCATTGATCTATATGTCTGTCCATATACCAGTACCACACTGTCTTGAGTACTATAGGCTTGTGGTAAGCTTTTAAATCATCAACTGTGAATTCTCCCATACTCCTTTTCAAAATTGTTTTGGCTATTCAGGTTCTCTTACATTTTCATAAGATTATTAGGATCAGATTGGAGTGGAGCTCTTGCCCTTTGAGCAGTGGCTAGGTAGAAAAAGGGACATCCAATTCTGTCTGGGAGGGATGAGAAATGGCAACCTCTCCCTCCAGAAGTGAAACTTTAACCCTAGACTGGGAGCTAGAGGGAGTTAAAGCCTTAATTTTTTATCATTTTCATCAATAAATTGTTGCTTCTTAAGAAGAGAGTCTACCAAGATCCATATTCTGCCATTCTAAAAGTCCCTGCCCCCTTTGCATAAACTTTAAAAATCTACTTGATTATAACTTTGCTTTGAGTTGAGGAGTAGCTGATATTATTCCCATTTTTCAAATAAGATGAAACAGGTTAAATGTAGAAACGGAAATTGTATAGCAAAAAATAGAATACATGTCCCCCAACCAACTGGTCTCATCAGTTCAAGCTGCCTCTGTGGTAGAGTAAGTCTGGAGAAAGAGTTCAATGAATTTCATTTACTTTCTAAAATCCTGTGATCCTGTGTTTTTATTCTGCCATGGAAATGTTCAAGAACTTTGCAAACATGGCCAGAACTAGCCAGGTAGCAATTTTATCAAATATTTTGTCAAAGGTGTAACACTTTACATGTTTAGAAAGACTCCTCCTTAAGAGAATATGTAAGAAATAGATAAATTAGTAGTAATCAACTAAGTTGAAGAGATAGGAAAGATTTCTAATGGTTTTTCTGTTGGATACATGTTACAATTAAAAGAAAGCAATGACAGAAAATCACAGATGCGTATAGACAGCTAAACTCATAGGGCAACCTACTACTTGGAGAAAAATTATAGGGTCAATCCAAGACAAAACTGTGATATAGGCAATTTTTCTTCTTCAATGCCTTTTTCCTTTTGCTCTGATAACAATTCCATTTCCCCAGCTCCAACTGTTTGATGAATTTGTATTCTTCTCCATGATCTCAAAACGCATGGCAGCCATTTGATCTTAACACGTTACCTATTTAAGTTATCCACATCCCTACTTAAGCTTGAATTAAAGACTATAGTTTCATCTTTGTCATTTTGGGCATCATCAAGGGAATAACAGAGAGCTTTTGGAATACACTGAAGCCGTCTCCCCTTAGAGCTGAAACCACTCACATGTGGGTGGTTTCCACCCTACTTACGCATAAGGATTGCTCTACAAGAAAGATACCATTTCTGTTTGTATAACAGAATCACTCTCCTGAATTTACAGCTTCAATCCCCCTATCAGTCATTGTGACAGCACTTCACAGCAATACAACAGGAGAGATTGAAGACAAAGACAACTGGTCTGCCTACCAGTCAGATGTGATTACAGCTCTGAACATCAATGTTTAGACTACAAGGCAATGTGTATCATCTTTATCACAATGTAAAATCAGATAAACTATTTGTTGTTCTTCATTATCTGGGGAAAGCCCAGAAGAGAACACATAGTGCCAACCATATTATGTGTCACCTTTCTTCCAATAAAAAGTAAAATTGGAAGACATAAATAAAAATTTACCAATTCAGCGGAGCAGAACTCTACTTCTTTCTGCAATTAAACATTAGAGAACTATACACTTCTATTTCAGTTCTTTGAATATAAGATCTATCTAAGAATACGGGGCAAAGGACCCTGACAATGCCTCTAAATTTGTTTCCATCTCTGGTCAAGTTCAATATCAGATAGGAAATATTGAAATGCAATAGAAAGTTGCCTTCACTTAGCATTTTATGACTCTTTCTGGAAGATTCAACCTAACAGAATCCTATTTGAAACCTACCTGTCTTATTATGTAAAAATCCCACAAAGAAGAAAATAAAGCTAGTGGAGGATAGAAATAGAGTTTGTAATGTAATTTGACTCAATCCTATTGCCCATCTACCCAGGAATCTACTACAACTGTGTCACAAACAGAAGTGTTATAAGAAAGCATGGCGGTCTTTTAGAACTCCATGAGATATTTTATCTTCAAATTTCTAACGATATACTTTTTAATGTCAATGCAGGATAATTAGTTGACCATACATTATATACCTTTCTGACTTTTAAAGGTAATGGTACTGAATGACTAATGTGATATTTTGCATGTTTTAATAAATTTAAGTCAATTAAGTTTTTAGTCTAGTTTTATAATTGATAATTAGTACCACACTCCATATATTTGCTCAAGCTCAAAACCTAGGAGTCATCTTGTTTGTTCTCATGCCTATGCACCCACATCTAATCCATCAGTAAGTCCTGAGAGTTCAACCTTTAAAAAATACCACAAATACAACACATACCACCACAGAGCCACCTTCATAACTCAGGCTATTCCAGGAAGCTCTTATTGCTTCTCCTTGCTTCCACTTTTGTTGTGCTTCAGGCAATTTTCTACACAGTGAACATCTTAAAATAAAAATCAGATAGTTTCACTCCTTTGCTTAAAATCTGCCAATGTCTTTCTTTTTCTCAACTTATGCAAAAGAAAATTCAAACTCCTAATCATGGCCTAAATGTCTTATATATTTCAACCTCTCCCACTTCTATTCAAGCCACACTGGCTTCTTGCTTCTCTATGAACATAGCCTTTGCATTAACAAAATGGGATTTATGTTTTACAAACTAAATACCACAGTGCTTTTGTGTGAAGTCATGTGCTATAGAATTCTTTTGTATGATACTCTCTTTGAACAACAACATCAAGTAACACTTCTTCAGGCATAAGTAGTACATAAAAGAGTGATAAGTCCTCTTATTAGATGATAGAAAAATGAATGAGAATCTCCTACAAATAAACAAAATCACCAAAGAGGAAAAATGTTATAAAACAACATTGAATGCACAATTCTGCATACCCACTGGCATCCAATTGGATCACAGAAGTTGTTTTTCAGAAGATATTAGTCTTGGCAATGAGTTTTCATAACTGATTCCAAAAGCAAAAATAAACAAGTGGGATTACATCAAACTAAAAATAAATGAATGAATGAATGAATACATAAATAAATAAATACATAAATCTGCACAACAAAGGAAACAATCAACAAAATGAAAAGTCAACCCACTAAATAAGATAAAATATTTATGAATCATATATCTGAGAAAGGGTGACTATCCAAATTATATAAAGAAACTCATACAACTCAATAGCAAAAAACACAACAACAACAACAACAAACCACAATCTCATTTAAAAAATGGGCAGACGACCTGAACAGACATTTTTCCAAAAAAAAACATACAGATAGTCAACAGCTTCCTAAAAAAACCTGAAAACAGAACCACCATATAATACAGGAATCCCAATTCTGGGTATTTATTCAAAGAAAACACTAACTTGAAAAGATACATGTGTCTTATGTCCACTGCAGCATTATAATAGCCAAGACATGGAAACAAACTAAGTGTCCACTGACAGATGAATAAAGAAAATGTGAGATACACACACACACACACACACACACACACACACACACACACTAGAATATTATTCAGCCATAAAGAAGAATGGAATCTTGCCATTTGTGACATTAATGCACTTCGAAGACATTATGCTAAGTGAAATAAGTCAGACAGAAAAAGAAAATACCATATAATCTCACTTATATGTGGAATCTAAAAACAAAAACAAAAACACCAAGCTCGTAGATACAGAGAACATAAAAAACAAAATGGTGATAGCCAGAGGTGAAGGGTGGGCTGGGAGGTGAAATGGGTAAAGGAAGTCAAAAGGTGCAAACTTTCAGTTATAAAATAAATAAATCATGGCGATGTAATGTACTGCATGGTGACTACAATTAATAATACTGTATTGCATATTTCAAAGTATTACATATTTAAAAGTTGCTAAGAGAATAGATCTTAAAAGTTCTCATTATGAGAAAAAATTCTGTAACTGTGTATGGTGATGAATGTTAGCTACATATTTTGTGGTAATCATTTTGCATTATATACAAGTATCAAATCATTATAATTTATGTTTGGTTTTGAAGCAAAAAGTTTTATTATCAGAAGGGAAGCCTAATGAGAAGGCTGGAGAGCATTCCCAAATCTGCCTTCCAGATTTTTTATAATCATAGAGATTGACATTACATACAAATTGATGAAAAGGTCAGGAATATATGACTATTCATGAGTTCAACAGGAAAGACAGAACATACACATTGAGCAAACACATATGCAACATACATCCTACTTTCACTTTGGGGTAGAAACTTACCATCAGAAAAAAGCAAAATTCAGGAGGTTATCTTAAAACAAGGAGATGGGGCTCTCAGCATAAACTGCATAGGGTCCTGGGCTCTTATTTCAGGTAAGGTACGCAGGGCCTTGGGGCGCCTGGATGGCTCAGCCAGGTAAGCAGCCAACTTGGGCTCAGGTCATGATCTCACAGTCCCTGAGTCTGAGCCCCCATTGCGCTCTGTGCTGACAGCTGGAAGCTTGGAGCCTGCTTCGGATTCTGTGTCTCCCTCTCTCTCTCTGCCTCTCCCCCACTCACACTGTGTCTCTCTCTCTCTTTCTAAAAAATAAATAAAAATTAAAAAAATAAAAAAGGTATTCAGGGCCTTGCATGTTCGTAGACTTGAGTCCTGGCTTATGCAGAGACAGTTAGTGTATTCGTTAGTGGGGTCAAGGAGGTGCCTATGGCCCTACTTGGAAAACCAGTGACACACTCCCCATAAATGCTGTGACAGAGTGCTGGGTGGGAAGCCATCCTCAGTTTGAATGAAATACCTCAAACCTTTGTCCAGGATCCCCACCAGAATCTCACACTGAAAACTGGAGAAAATGTGCTTCACCTCCGGCAGGGGAGGGGAAAAGTAATAGGCCCAAAGTATTCTGTTCGTCTCAATGAGGCCTGTCCACAAGAGAAACTATTTTATCAAGCCCTCAAATCATTATGTCATATACCTGAAACTAATGTAATGTCGTATGTCAATTATATCTCAATTTTTAAAAAAAGAAAAAAAGAAAAGATACTAATACTAGTATTAAAATCCCTAAAAAAAGAAAAAAGAAAATATGAACATTCATCTCAATCTTACATCAGAGAAGGAAATTAGACATTTTAAATACGTATTTATCACATATTATCTATTTGGGTAGATACTTTGAAGTCCAATGGATTTCCATATATAAGGAAAGGATTCCCTTGTGAGTATTAAATAGAAGTTGCTTAAAGTCTGTTGCATATTACATGTAAATAGAGTGTTTAACACATATATTTTACTCCTTACAGATGCTCAAAAGTTTTTAATCTGGGGATTTACTACCATAACAGTAAACCCTCTTGGTATATATTTATAAAATATTACCTAGTTATTATAGTTCTTTCCCTACTCTGACTAATGTTTTAAGAGTAAAATGGTTACTTTACAACACAAAAGTTAAACTTCAAAAAACTTAAGTATATAATATTTCCTAGAGAAAAGAACTATAATTCTCAAGCTGATAGGAACTGGGGAGATTTAGTGATACTCAATCCAGCTTAAAATAAAGTTGCTGTCCTGTCCTTTCCTACGGCTTAGGTCTCTGACAGCAAACATAATTAAAGCTATAGAGAGAGAAATCACCAGTTGTTCTGAATCAGTGAAACGTGACAGCCAAGAAAATAATGCTAAGGTTTTTTTTAAGTCCCAAGTACTGATTCTACCCACAGTCCCCTTTTTTCTGTGTCATTCTTAACAGCAGAAATAAATACAGAACAAACATGAATCAATAGAAAAGGCTGGGGAGAGAGAGAACAATTTAGGGAATTTCTGTGATGTATTATAGTTCATACCCATGCAGTCATCCAGTGAGCCTGGCGTTCCCCTCAGCTCTGCCCGGCTGGCACCTGCTCACTCTTATAGTCAGCCCCATGGCTTCTCCATGTCACTTCCCTCCCGTAGACTGTCCGTTCGGGTGCCAGAAAAAGTAGGGTTAGTACTTCCACATCTGTTTCCTACTAAAGTCACAGAAGTCTCTTGTCAATGACCTACTCCTTGGCCTTGTTAGTAAAAGGTGGATATGAGGTAGAAGACTGGTACGATGAAAAGAGGCTATTTTAAATCGCTGTCATCGTGATTAAATGTGATTTTCTCCAAAATGCCCCAGGGGCTTATTTTGAACCAAATCTTCTCCTGCTGGCATGTTTCTGATTCACTGGCATTACCTTCCTGTATGCCAGGGATATGCCATCTTTAAAGGAATTAAAAAGGGTGATCACCATGAATTCAGACTGTGTTGTATTTAACGTGTATATAATACGTATTCTTGAAACTGCTATGAAGACTGTGGTTTTCCTGAAACTAGTTTTTGCAGGCTGCATGATTCTTGGCAGTCTCCTAGAAGCAACACAGGAATCATCCGCATAATTCTGCCACTGGCTCTTAAACTCAGAAGTGGGCAATCGGCTAGTACTTATTTTAGAAAGTCTGGCAGGTCCACTGAGTTTGCTCACAACTGTGCACCTCTTAGAAATCTCGTGCTAGTGAGCTCAATTATTATTAAAAGACCGAACTATAATTAACACACAACACCATGCCACCTTGTCACCTTTTGGACTAACCATTCCTCACAGTGACATACTACAGAAAGCCTGCTCCTTCGTGATATGGCCATTACACTGTAAGAACTGAAATTATGTCAGGGCGCCTGGGTGGCTTTGTCAGTTAAGTGTCCCACTTCGGCTCAGGTCATGATCTCCCAGTTTGCGGGTTCGAGCCTCCGCGTCAGGCTCTGTGCTGACAGCTAAGAGCTTGGAGCTTGCTTCAGATTCCTCTCTCTCTACCCTCCCCTGCTCAGTCTCTCTCTGTTTCTCAAAAATGTATAAACTAAAAATTTTAAACATTTTTTTTTAAAAAACTGAAATTAGGTCAGTTATTTTTATTTCTTAAAACTATGCAAGGTTACAGACATTTTTCCCTACTAGCAGATGACATAAATCCAAAGTTCCAAGACTGATTTGTTTTATCTTGGTATGTTTCGTTATATATGTGTCTGTGGCAGATAAAAAGAATGAGGACTGGACTTCTGGTCTTGGGCCTTTCACTTCCTTACGATGCAGCCTTGCATAAGTCACCTTAGTTTCATGACTTTTATCTGTCAAATGGAAATAACAATACACATCCTACCTATCACACAGAATATAAAATTGTAAAGTGCTAGATAAATGTAAGCTTTGTGCATTGATGAAAATGCCTTGAGTTAATAAACATATGTTTATAAAATATGCATTTTTATTGAAAACATATATATTAGTGAAAGGACTGTTTGGCAAGAAAACTGGCTGGGAACCAAAGACTCATGCTGCAAATTGCCAATTCCAAGTGGCTTGGCAGAAAATCCAGACGGAAATCACATACCTCCCTATGATGATTAACTTTATGTGTCAGTTTGGCTGGGTCCTGGTGTCTAGATATTTGGTCAAACATTTTTTCTAGATGTTTTTATGAACGTGTTTTTTGGATGAGATTAACATTTGTATCACTGGACTTTACAGTTAAGCAGATTGTCCTCTGTAGTGTGGGTGGGCCTCATCCAATCAACTGAAGTCCTGAATAGAAAAAAGACTGCCCTCCCCAGAACAGGAAGGAATTCTGCCAGCAGACAGCCTGTAGACTTCAAGTGCAACCTCAGCTCTTCCCTGGGTGTCCTGCCTGTTGGACTTACCCTGTTGATTTTGGACCTGCCAGCCTCTATTATAATGTGAGCCAATTCCTTAAAATAAAGTTTGTTCTTTTTCTCTCTCTCTTTTTCTCATTCTCTGTCTCTACACACACACACACACACACACACACACACACACACACACACCCTCAGCTGTTTTGTTTCTCTGGAGAACCCTAACTACTATCCCTTAAATCTATGTGGAGTGATTAACTAATCCTGGCCAATGGATAAGTGAAGCGTGTCACTTCTGCAGTGAGGTATCTAATTACCTGGTATGCTCTCTCCACTTTGTCTTCTCCTCCTGTGGCATATTTGGAAGCCACATGTGGAGGATAGCTACATGTGGTGCACAAGATGGATGAAGCCTGAAGATTGGCCCAATATGACGCAACAGAGATTTGAGGATTATCTGCTAGAGCAGCTGGAACTAGTTACCCTGACTAATACAGGTATATGTTATTGTGTACAAATTGAACTAAAAAGGAAAATTCTGCATTATTTGGAGCATAAAAGAAAAAAAAAAGCAGCTCCTGACACCTGGAAACTATCCTGAACACTTTCTCACAGAACACCAACATCGGACAAAGCATTCTCTGACTATGATATCAAGAAAGAAACAAGCCATGGAATGAGTAAGTCAGGGGAATCAAAGGTACAGCGTAGGGAACATAGTCAATGGTACTCAGTAGTGACGGATGGTGGTTACACTTGTGGTGAGCACAGCATAACCTACAGAGATGGTGAATCACTATGCTCTACGCATGAAACTAATGTAACATTGTGTGTCAACCATACTCAAATTTACAAAAATAAAGACAGAAACCAGACCACTCTGTAATCATGTGTGAAGACAGAGAAAAATGTAAATGTTGTCCAAACAATTCAATTCAACATCTCCCTATCTCGAGTAACATGAATGAATGCTGCTCATTTTAGCTTCCCTCTAGTCTTCCCTCCTTCTAAGTCAGATATTCTAAATACCCAGTCAGAAGCCCTGCTTCCTGACAGCATGCAATCCAGAAAAAAAAGCCTCAGAACAAAGACTTAAAATTCCTTATTATCTTCCCCCAAATCACCTAACCAACACTGAAATCCTATTTTAAAAGTCCTTTCCAACACTTACTGAGATGCCCTGTGATTTCCCAGCACCAGTTGTGTGGCCTCCTTCAACTGCTCATGACAGCAGAAATCTAAATGTCCAACGACAGGTGTGTTCCTAGTAGTCTTTAGCTGGAGAGCATCAATACGGGCAATAATTGTACCCTCAGAAAATACAGACTATCTATTTGATTCCAATCTCCTGTAGTCATGCTGATTTTCAGAGTGGGTAGGTGAAAACAGCTTTGCTTTAAACCACATTGTGAGACTCTATAATCAATAACAACATTGTATCTGGATTAAATTGTTATTTTAAGAAAAACTTGGGTTTTTTCTGGGGGAATTTTTTAGCTTGAAATATGTCCAATTGCTTATTAAAAACTTGTTACTTGTTTAGGGACACCTGAGTGGCTCAGCCAGTTAAGTGTCTGAATTCGGCTCAGGTCATGATCTCGCAGTTTGTGGGTTCAACTCCCACAACTGGATCAGCACTGATCTTGCAGAGCCTGCTTGAGATTTTCTCTCTCCCTCTCTCTGTCTCTCCCCCACTTGCTTGCTCGCTCTCTCTCTCTCTCTCAAAAATAAATAAACTTAAGAAAAATAAAAAGTAAAAAAAAAATAAAATAAACTAGCCACTTTATATTTGATCTTCATTTATTGAAAAGTCTTTAATGGAATACATAGAGAATTACGATTTGTGTTTTGACAAATCAATTGTCAACTTTATTTTTCTTTAACAAGAAAGAAAATGTTACTCTCCAGAAACCTATGAATTGCCAAACTTGGAATTAAATGTATGGGGGAAAGTTAAAAAGACTTCACTACCTGGCAAACTTTTTAATTGGCTTTAGAACAACTGGAAAGCCTCTTGGCTAAAGACAAAATTAGATCTGCACCTCACACCATGTGCTAAGATAAACTTCAAAAGGATCATATATTTAAAGTAAAAAAATAAATTAAAATTTTACAGGGCACCTGGATGGCTCAGTTAGTGCAACGTGCAATGATTTGGGGGTGGTGGGTTCAAGCCCCACATTGGATGTAAAGATTACTTAAAAAATAAAATCTTGAAAAAATTAATAAAAAAGTAATAAAAAATTAATAAAATAAATTTAAAAAATCTTGAAAAATGAATTGGAAGATGATATAGATGAATACCTTTCAACCTGGGGTCAGGGAAATTTCCCAACTATCTCAATACCAATAACAATTCAAGAAAGAAGAATGTAATAATTAACTAATAATTTAAAAGTACCCTGCAGAGCAGAAACACTGTAAACAAAGTTAAAATGTACATAAAAACTTGGAGAAATTACTTATAACTGATAAAAGGGAGTGAACAAAGGCCAGCATAAATGATATAATAAGAGCTCCCCAAACTCTCAAATAAAAAGACCAACAGTCCAACAGAAGAATTATTAAAGAATATGAACAGGTAGTTCACAGAACAAGAACACAGAAATGACTCTTAAAGATAAGAAAACAATGGCCAATCTCCCTTAATAAGAAAAATTCTAAATACCACTATTGTGACAAAATATTGTTTGCCTATCAGATTGGCAATATTTAAGTTTGACAATAAATCTGTCAGGGAAAATGTTAGGAATGGGAATGTTTCTCAATTTCTAGTGGAAATGCAAACTGGAACAGCCATTAAGATAACAGTTTGGCAATATATAGAAAAAATAGGGAATTAATAAGTGATTATAGCAAGCTTTCAGAATAGAAAGTTAAAAGGTCAACAAACTGTAAACAAGTTGAATTTGAGATTACAAATGCATTGTCATTTATATTAGCACCTTCAAAAAACTGAAATACTTAGGTATAAATCTAACAAAATTATGTACAAGATCTATATGAGAAAAACTGCAAAGCTCTGATGAATGAAATTAAAAAAGTAAATAAATGGACACCATATTTCATGTTCATGAATAGAAAGATTCAAATATTGTCAAAATGTCAGTTCTTCCCAACTCCAACTACAGATTCAGTACAATCCTAAATTCCATCAAGTTATTGTGTAGATATCAACAAACTGATTCTAAAGTTTAAATGGAGAGGCAAAAGACTCAAAATAGCCAACACAATATTAAAGGCAAAGAACAAAGTCAAAGGGTTGACACTATGTGACTTCATGATTACTATAAGACTATGTGGTATTGGTGAAAGAACGGACAAACAGATCAATGAAACAGAATAGAGAGCTGAGAAATAGACCCCATAAATACAGCCAGCTGATCTTTGACAAAGGAGCAAAGGCAATACAATGAAGAAAAGATGGTCTTTTAAATAACTGGTGCCGGAACAACTGGACATCCAAACCAAAAAGAAGAAGGAGAAGGAAAAGAAATAGCTACACACAGACTTTGCACCCTTATAGAAATCAACCCAAAAAGGATCACAGAGCTAAATGTAAAACACAAAACTACCAAACTCCTAAAAAATCACATTGGAGAAAATCTAGATGACCTTATGTCTGTAATTACTTTTTAAATACAACAGTGAAGGCATGATCCATGAAAGAAATAATTAATAAGCTGCAATTCCTTAAAATTAAAACTTTCTGGGGTGCTTGGGTGGCTCAGTTGGCTAAGCATCTGACTCTTGATTTCAGCTCAGGTCGTGATCTCACGGTTCATCAGATAGAGCCCCATGTGGGGATCTGCACTAACAGCCTAGTGCCTACTTGGTATTTTCTCTCTCTCTCTCTGCCCCTCCCCTGTTCTTGCTCTCTCTCTCTCTCTCTCTCTCTCTCTCTCAAAATAAATAAACTTAAAAAAAATTTTTTTAACTTTCTGCTCTGCATAATATACTATCAAAAGAAAGCAAAGACAAGCCACAAATTGAGAGAAAATATTTGCAGAAAACCCATGATAAAGGACTGTTACCCAAACTATACAAAGAATACTTAAAACTCAACAACATGAAAACAAACAGCCCAATTAAAAAATGGGCCAAAGACCTCAACAGGCATCTCACCAAGTGAGATATACAGATGGCAAATGAACATAGGAAAGAGTTTCACATCAGATGTCATTGGGGAAATGCAAATTAAAACAATTGAGAAACCACTACACACTTATTAGAAATTATCAAAATCAGTTGATCTAACAATGAAAAAACTGACAATACCAAATGTTGGCAAGGGTGAGGAGCAACAGGAACTCTCATTCATTGTTGGTGGGAATGCAAAATGCTACAGTCACTTTGGAGGATACTTTGGCAGTTTCTTATTAAAATAAACATACTCTTACCATACAACTCATCAATCTCACTCTTTGATATTTACTCAAAGGAGCTGGAAATGTATGTCTACACAAAAAATCTACATTAAAAATGTGTGTAGCAACTTTATTAATAATTGCCAAAACTTTGAGGCAATCAAGATGTTCTTCAATAGGTGAATGGATAAACTGTGATACATCCAGACAGTGGATTAATATTCAGCACTAAAAAGAAAGATCTGTTAAGCCATGAAAAGACATGAAAGAAAATTAAGTGTATATTACTAGGTAAAAGAAGTACTATTATATGATTCCAATCATATGACATTCTGGAAAAGGCAAAACTATGGATACGATAAAAAGATCAGTGGTTGCTAGGGGCCTGGGGGCATGGGATGAATAGGCAAAGCACAGAAGATTATTAGGACAGGGAAAATGCCCTGTATACTATAATTATGGATACATGTCATTATACATTTGTCCAAATCCATAGAATGCACAACACCAATTAGACTGTACCCTAATGTAAACTATGGACTTTGGGTCACAATAATGTATCAATGTAGGCTCGTTACTGCCAACAAATGCACCACTCTGGTCAGGGATTTTGATAAAAGGGCAAGTTGTGGATGTGTGGAGGCAGGGGGTTTAGGAGAAATCTCTGTACCTTCTGTTCAATATTGTTGTGAATATAAAACCATTCTAAAACTTAAAGTCTGTTAACATATTTACCCAAAAACATGATTTTACCCTTGACATTTCTACCTCTAGGAATTTATCCCAAATATACACTGGAAAAGTATGAAATGATATACAAACATTATTTATTGTGAAATCATTTATAAAATTAATTACTAGCAACAATAAAAATATCCATCAACAATTTCACTGAAATCCCAGGATACAAAATCAACATATAGACATCAATTGCATTCTTTTACACTAATGATAAAGAATCTGAAAACAAATAAATATAACCATCCCATTCACAACACCATCAAAAACAATAAAGTTCTTAGGAATAAATTTAACACAAGGAAGTAAAAGATATATACAACAAAAACTACAAAATTTAGCCAAAAGAAATCAACACAAAAAGTGGAAAAATATCCTGTGTTCATGGATCAAAAGACTTAATATTGTTAAGATGGGCATAATACCAAAAGCCTTCGACATTCAGCATAACCCCAACCAAAATACCAATAGCATTCTGCACAGAAACAGAAGAGAGAACACTAAAATTTGTGTGGATCCACAAAAGACCTAAAATAGGCAAAATAATTTTGAGAAAAAAGAGCGAAGACAGAGGTACCATGTTTCTGGATTTCAAGCTATACTACAAAGCCATGGTAAAACAAAAACAAAAACAAAAACAAAAACAAAACAGTACTGGCACAAAAATAGACACAACCTATGGAACAGAGTAGAAACCCCAGAATTAAATACCAGTATATACTGCCAACTAATATTTGCCAAGGAAGCCAAAAACACCCAATAAGGAAAAGATAGTCTTTTCAATAAATAGTGCTGGGCGAACTAGAGAACCACATGCAGAACAATGAAATTGGACCCCTAACACACCACTCACAAAAATTAATTTAAAATGGAGTTCCATCAGAAGTAGGGAAAGAGAGTGGACCCCAGAGAGCCCTGAGCAGTCCCACTGCCTCCACAGGCCTAGTTATCATCACACCCCAGGAGGACCCCAGCTACCTAATCTGGCCCCAGTCACCATCACCATAGCTGTAAGCACGGAGGCTGAGACCCAGTAGCCAACCGCAGTCCTTGCCCTCAGCACTGCTGACACCAAGCCCGGTACGATGGGCAGTGGCCTCATGGGGGACACTAGCCAGCAGCCACAAGATCACTGCAATGGAAGGTTTGGGAACAGTAAAATGGTTCAACGGATATGGAAGAAACAGATATGGTTTCGTCAACTGGAATGACACAGAGGACAATGTACACCAGCTTACCATAAAGAAGAACCCAGGAAGTACCTTCCCAGTGCAGGAGACAGACAGGCTGGAGTTTGATGTTGTCAAAGGAGAAAAGGGTTCAGAAGCAGCTAATGTGACAGGCCTCAGTGGAGTTCCACTGCAAGGCAGTAAGAATGCGGCTTACCATAACCATTATAGGCACTATCCGTGTCACAGGGGTCCTTCATGCAGTTACCCACAGAATTACCAAAATAGTGAGAGTAGGAAAAGAAGAAGGGATTGGAGAGTGCTCCCAAAGGCCAGGCCACATAGCATAGGCCCTACCACAGATGGTGGGTTGGATTCCACTTTACTATGTGCAGAGGCCCTATGGGCATGGGCCACAGTATTCTCAACCTCCCTATCCAAGCAGGCCGCAACAGAACAAGATAAAAAAGTGAGACAGAATATTACTGGGGCTATAGATCACAATTCCACAAGGGGTCCTCCTTGCCAAAGACAGCCTAGGGGCACTTGGGCGGATCAGTCAGTTGGGCATCCCACTTTGGCTCAAGTTATGATTTCACAGCTCATGGGTGTGAACCCCCATATAGGGCTCTGTGCTGAAGCTCAGAGCCTGGAGCCTACTTAGGATTCTGTGTCTCCCTCTCTCTCTCTGACTCTCCCCCACTCGTGCTCTGTCTCTCTTTCTCTCAAAAATAAATATTAACAAAAAAAAAAATTTTTTAAGACAGTCCAGAGAGGACAACAATGAAGAAGATAAGGAAAAATCAAAGAAATGAGACCCCAAATCACCAGCCACCTCAACCTGGGTACCGCAGCAACTTCAATGACAGAGGCAGATGCCCAGAAAACTCTAAACCACAAGATGGCAAAGCAGTGGATCCACCAGCTGAGATTTCGTCAGCTTCCAAGGCTGAGCACAGTGGGGATGAGTAAATGAGGCTTACCATTGCTACCATGATCAGGTTTAGTCATCCAACAAGAAAAAATCAATATGAAATCCCTGCAATAAGAAATGAGTGGCACCTGGGTGGCTCAGTTGGTTAAGCATGGGAGTCTTGACTTTGGCTAAGGTCATAATCTCATGGTTCCTGAGATAGAGCCCTACATGGGGCTCTGTGCTGGCAGCACTGAAGCCTGCTTAGGATTCTCTATCTTGCCCTCCACCACTCATATTCTCTCTCCCTCTCGCAAATAAATAAACTTAAAAAAAAGAAAAAGATTTAAGAAATGAACAAAAGGTTGGAGCTGAAGACCTTAAGTGCTTGCTTTTATCCCATTAAGCAGATAAATAGAACTATCTGCATTATCTATGCAGCATGGGTGTTTTTTTTTTAATGTTTATTTATTTATTTTGATAAAGGGAGAGAGAGAGAGAGAGAACAGGGAAGGGGCAGAGAGAGATGAAGAGAGAGAATGCCAAGCAGGCTCCATGCTATGAGAACCCAATGCCAGGCTCCATCCCACAATCCTGGGATCATGACCTGAGCTGAAGAGTAGGATGTTTAATTGACTGAGCCACCCAGACTTAAAAGTTATCTTTACAGTTAAAGATAAAAGAGAGAATCTTAAAAGCAGCAAGAGAAAAATGACTTGTTACATATAAGAGATCTCCCTCATAAGACTAAGAGCAGAATTCTCAGCATAAACTTTGCAGGCCAGAAGTGAGTGCCATAATATATTCAAAGTATGAAAAGGAAAAAACTCAACCATGAATACACAACCAAGGTTATTATTCAAAATTTAAGGACAGATAAAGAGTTTTACAGAAAAGTAAAAGCTAAAGGAGTTTGTCACCACTAGCCTTACAGGAAATGTTAAAGAGATTTCTTTAAGTTGAAGAGGGGCCATAATTACTAATAAGAAAACATATGGGGGATGCCTGGGTGGCTCAGTCGGTTGAGCGTCCAACTTCGGCTCAGGTCATGATCTCACAGTTCATGAGCTCAAGCCCCGTGTTTGGCTCTGTGCTGACAGCTGGGAGACTGGAGCCTGCTTTCAATTCTGTGTCTCCATCTCTCTGCCCCTTCCCGCTCATGCTGTCTCTCTGTCTCTCAAAGATGAATAAACGTTAAAAAAAATTTTTTTTAATTAAAAAAAGAAAAAGAAAACATATGGAAGGAAAAACCTTGCTGATTAAGGTGTGTGTGTGTGTGTGTGTATGGTATATACTATACTATTTATACTATATATAAAGGTGTGTGTGTATATATATGCATATGTGTGTGTGTGTGTGTGTGTGTATATATATATATGTATAGTAAAAGTAGTGGACTAATCACATATAAAGCTAGTATGAAAGTTAAAAGACAAAAGCAGTAAAAATAAAATATAACCATAATAATTAGCTAAGGATACACAAAATAAAAAGATTTAAAATGTGACCTCAGAATACAAGTATTTACCTCTTTGGGTAGGTTTATTCCTAGGTATCTTATGGGTTTTGGTGCAATTATAATGGGATCAATGCCTTGATTTCTCTTTCTGCTGCTTCATTATTGGTGTACACAAATGCAACAGATTTCTGTATGTTGATTTTGTACCCTGCAACTTTACTGAATTGGTGCACCACTCTAGCAATTTTTTTGTGGAGTCTTTCAGGTTTTCTACATATAGTATAATGTCATCTGCAAATAGTGAAAGTTTGACTTTGTCCTTACCAATTTGGATGTCTTTTATTTGTTTGTTGTCCGACTACTATGGCTAGGACTTATAGCGCTATGTTAAATGACAGTGGTGACAGTGGACATCCTTCTCTTGTTCGTGACTGTAGAGGAAAAGCTCTCAGTTGTTCCCCACTGAGGATGATATTAGCTCTGGGTTTTTTGTATACAGCCTTTATTTTGTTGAGGTATGTTCCCTTAACCCTACTTTAGTGAGGGTTTTTATCATGAATGGAAGTTGTACTTTGTCAAATGTTGTTTCTGCATCTATTAAAAGGATCATATGGTTCTCATCCTTTCTTTTATTAATGTAGTCAAAAAAATAAATAAAATGTGACATTATAAACAAAACATTGCAGGGGTGGGGGGAGTAAAAATGCAGAGTTTTAGAATGTTTTCAAATTTAGATTATCAACTTAAAATAGACTCTTATATATATGCTTTTATCTGTGACCCTCATGGTAACCACAAAGCAAAAACCTACACTAGATACACAAAAGATAACACAAAAGAAACCTAAACATAACACTATAGAAAGTCACCAAACCACAGCAAAGATATCAAGAGAAAAAGAAAGGAACAGAGAGGATCTACAGAAAACAATTAACAAAATAGTATTAAGTATGAAGCTATCAATAATTACTTTAAATGTAAATGGATTAAATGATCCATTCAGAAGACAGAGTGACTGAATGGATTAAATAAACAAAACCCACCTATATCTGCCTATAAGAGATTCACTTAAGATGGAAGACCACAAAGTGACTAAAAGTGAAGGGAAAGAAAAAGATATTTCAGGCAAATGGAAACCAAAAGAAAGCTGGGGTAACTTTACTTAGACAAAATACTTTAAAACAATGACACTAATAAAAGACAAATATGGGCATTAATTAATAATAATAAGGGGAATCAGACAAGAAGATATAACATTTGTAAATATTTGTACACCCAGCATAGCAACACCTAAAAATATAAAATAAATAGTAACAGAGCTAATTGACAGCAATAATAGTAGGAGACATTAAGAACCTATTTACATCAGTGAATAGATCACCCAAACAGAAAATCAATAAGGAAACATTTGCCTTAAACAACACATTAAAAGATGGACTTAGTAGATATATACAGAACATTTTATCCAAAACTAGCAGAATACACATTCTTCTCATTTGCACATAGAATACTGTCCAGGATAGATCACATGTTAGGCCAAAAAATGAGTCTTAAATTCAAGAAGACTGAAATTACATCAAGCATCTTGATGCTTGATCAAGACTCTATAAACAGGAGCACATCATCTGAAACTCTGCAGCTCTTGTGGAAAGGGCAAATCCCCAGGAGCAGACAGTGAGGTCCAAGGGGCCCTCAGGCCACATGGGGAGAGGCGGTTCCCTTGTTGGGAGGACATTTTGTAGAGGCTGTGTGGCCTCCCCACAGGCAAATGTCCCAGTGGACCCTGGAACACAGCCACATTTGCTGGTGTTGGAACAAGAACATTAAAGGGGAAGCCTGTCACCAGATGTGTGTTGTGATTTTCCATAATCCTTGAAATGCTGCTGCTAGATGATCATGCAAACTTTTTCTGGAGCAGACTGGTGCCTGGCCAGAGTCTCTGGGCATCTGCAGCAGCATGGTCTCATGAACATTCCTGGGGGAAAGCTAGTACCCGGCCATTGCTCAGGGAGATCCTCCCCTAGAGGGTCTGAGTGCTCAGAGCTGCACGGCCCTCAGAAGTGAGGGGTTTGGAAACACAGCCCCATCTGAAATAAAACTCAGGAGGGAGGTGCTGCCTGGCAGGCTGACAGCATGGTCACAGACAGGGTAGAAACAGGTAGTGGATGGAAGCCAGAGACAAAGAGCGGTGTTGGATTGCCAGTCAGCAAGAGTACAGAGTTCTGATACTAGAGACTGTGTAACTGGATGACACCATTTTGACCCCTCCTGCACATGCACATACATGCATACATGTGCCACAAAGATCCACCCCAGTCAACTAAGCAGCGCCATCTAGTGTAGAACAGAATCGCTACACCAAGCCCCATCCAACTTCGCTCTAGAGGAACACCATAGTCTCTCCACCTGCTTAGTTTATGGTATAAAGTGTTTCATAGTTTGACTTCTAGGGGAAAATGGATGTATTTTTAATCAATTTCATCCTCTTAGCTGGTCCATGTATTCATTTTTTTTTCTTTTTCTTCTCTTTTCTTATTCTTGAATACAAAAAGAGAAAAAAAACTAATTTTTATTTTCTGTTTATATAAGAACAAGTTTTCTTTACTTTTTCTACTATATTCTTTACTTTTTTGTAAACTTTTAAAAGTATATTTTACTTTCATAATTTCATTTTATTCTATTTTATTATATTTACTTTTTTAGCTTTCAAACATTTCCCTTTTTTTCCCTTTTTTTTTCTTCTTTCCCTTTTTTCTCTATTTTATCAAGCCTTTTTCAAGAACCAGACCAAACCACACCTAGGATCTAGCATCCTTTAATTTTTTTGTGTTCTTTTTAAATTTTTTTTTACTTTTTATTTTTTTTTAATTTTATTAATTCTTTTTCTTCCTTCCAAATGATTAAATGAAGGAATTTACCCTAAAAGAAAGAACAGGAAGAAATGACAGGCAGGGACTTAATCAACACAGATACAAGCAAGATGTCTGAACCAGACTTCAGAATCGCAATAATAAGAATAATAGCTGAGGTTGAAAACAGATTAGAATCCCTTTCTGCAGAGATAAAAGAAGTAAAATCTAATCAGGATGAAATTAAAAATGCTATAACTAAGATGCAATCTTGAATTGATGCCACAGTGGTAAGGATGGATGAATCAGAGCAGTGAATTGGTGATACAGAGGACAAACATGGAGAATAATGAAGCCAAAAAAAGAGGGAAACAAAGGCAAAAGAATATGATATAAGAATTAGAGAACTCAGTGATTCATTAAAAAGGGATAACATCTGAATCATAGGGGTCCCAGAAGATGAAGAAAGAGAAAAAGGGGTAGAAGGTTTATGTGAACAAATCATAGTGGAAAACTTTCCTAACCTGGGGAAAGACACAGACATCAAAATCCAGGAAGTACAGAGAACTCCCATTAGATTCAACAAAAACCGACCATCAACAAGGCATATTATAGTCAAAATTACAGAATACTCAGGCAAGGAAAGAATCATGAAAGCAGCAAGGGAAAAAAGTCCTTAACCTACAAGGGAAGACAGATCAGGTTCACAGCAGACCTATCCACAGACACTTGTCAAGCCAGAAAGGAGTGGCAGTATGTACTCAATGTGCTGAATCTGAAAAATACACAGCCATGAATTCTTTTTTTTTTTTTTTTTATAAATTTTTTTTTCAACGTTTTTTATTATTTATTTTTGGGACAGAGAGAGACAGAGCATGAATGGGGGAGGGGCAGAGAGAGAGGGAGACACAGAATCGGAAACAGGCTCCAGGCTCTGAGCCATCAGCCCAGAGCCCGATGCGGGGCTCGAACTCACGGACCGCGAGATCGTGACCTGGCTGAAGTCGGACGCTTAACCGACTGCGCCACCCAGGCGCCCCAACAGCCATGAATTCTTTATCCAGCAAGGGTGTCATTCAAAACAGAAGGAGAGACAAAGGGCTTCCCAGAAAAAAAAAATAAGAAAACAAAAACAAACTAAAAGAGGTCCTGACCACTAAACCAGCCCCACAAGAAATTTTAAGAGGGACCCTGACAGAAGAAAAGATGAAATCCCAAAAACACCAAAAGCAGCAAAGACTAGAAAGAACCAGAGAACACCATAAGAAACTCCAACTCTACAGGCAACACAATGGCAATAAATTCATATCTTTCAATACTGAATCAAAATACATAGGGTAACAGAATGGGTAAGAAAACAAGATCCATCTATATGCTGTTTACAAGAGACCCACTTTAGACCTAAAGACACCATCAGATTGAAAGTAAGGGGATGGAGAACCATCTGTTATGCTAATGGTCGCCAAAAGAAAGCCAGAGTAGCCATACTTACATCAGATAATCTAGATTTTAAAATACTGTAACAAGACATAAAGAAGGGCATTATATCATAACTGAGGTGTCTATCCACCAAGAAGATATAACAATTGTAAACATTGCTCCAAACATGAAAAACCCAAATATAAAAATCAATTAATCACAAACACACAGAAATTCATTGATAATAATACCGTAAGAGTAGGGGACTTCAACATCCCACATAGAGCAATGGACAGATGATCTAAACAGAAAATCAACAAGGAAATGATGGCTTTGAATGACACACTGGAGTGGATGGACTTAACAGATATATTCAGAACATTTCATTCCAAAACAGCAGAATACACATTCTTCTTGAGTGCACATGGAACATTCTCCAGAGCAGACCACATACTGGGACACAAATCAGCCCTCAACAAGTACAAAAAGATCAAGATTATACCATATATATTTTCAGACCACAATGTTATGAAACTCAAAATCAACCACAAGAAAAAATTTGGAAAGACAACAAATACTTGGAGACTAAAGAACATCATACTGAAAAATGAATGGGCTAACCAAGAAGTTAAAGAGGAAATTAAAAAGTACATGGAAGCCAATGAAAATGTTAATACCACAGCCCAAAATCTCTAGGAACAGCAAAGGTGGTCTTAAGAGGGAAGTATATAGCAATTCAGGCCTTCCTAGAGAAGGAAGAAAGGTCTCAGATATACAACCTAACCTTACATCTTAAAGAACTGGAAAAAGAACAGCAATAAAACCCAAAACCAGCAGAAGACAGGAAATAATAAAGATTACAGCAGAAATTAATGTTATTGAAATGAAAAAAATAGTAGAATAGATCATTGAAACCAGGAGCTGGTTATTTGAAAGAATTAACAAAATTGATAAGCCACTAGCCAGTTTGATCAAAAAGAAAAAGGAAAGTACCCAAATAAATAAAATCAAGAATGAAAAAGGAGAGATCACAACCAACCCTGCAAAAATACAAACAATAATAAGAGAATATTATGAGCAATTATACACCAATAAATTGGGCAATCTGGAAGAATTAGACAAATTTCTAGAAACATCTAAACTACCAAAACTGAAACAAGAAGAAATAGAAAGTTTGAACAGACCCAGAACCAGTAATGAAATAGAATTAGTAATCAAAAATCTCCCAACAAACAAGAGTCCAGGGCTGGATGGCCTTCCAGGGGAATTCTACCAAACATTTAAAGAAGAGTTGACACCTATTCTTTTGAAGCTGATCCAAAAAATAGAAATGGAAGGAAACTTCCAAACTCATTCCATAAAGCCAGTATTTCCTTGATTCCAAAACCAGACAAAGACCCCACTAAAAAGGAGAACTACAGACCAATATCCTTAATGAACATGGATACAAAAATCTTCAACAATATACTAGCTAACTGGATCCAACAATGCATTAAAAGAATTATTCACTGCTACTAAGTAGGATTGATACCTGGGATGCAGGGCTCGTTCAATATTTACAAAACAATAAATATGATACATCATATCAATAAAAGAAAGGACAAGAACCATATGATCCTCTCAATAGATACAGAGAAAACATTTGACAAAATACAACATCCTTTCTTGATAAAAACCCTCAAGAAAGTAGGGATAGAAGGAACATACCTCGAGATCATAAAAGCAATATATGGATGACCCAATGCTAATATCATCCTCAATGGAGAAAAACTGAGAGCTTTACCCCTAAAGTCAGGAACGCGACAGGGATGTCCATTCTCACCACTGTTATTCAACATAGTATTGGAAGTCCTAGCCTCAGCAACCAGACAATACAAAGGAATGAAAGGCATCTAAATCAGCAAGGAGGAAGTCAAACTTTCACTCTTCAAAATGACATGATACTCTATATGGAAAACCCAAAAGATTTCACCAAAAACCTCCTAGAAATGATCCATGAATTCAGCAAAGTTGTAGGATATAAAATCAATACACACAAATTGGTTGCATTCCTATCCACCAATAATGAAGCAACAGAAAGAGAAATCAAGGAATCAATCCCATCTACAATTGCACCAAAAACCGTAAAATACCTAGGACTAAATCTAACCAAAGAGGTGAAAAATCTATACACTGAAAACTATAGAAAGTTTATGAAAGAAATTGAAGGAGATGTACAAAACAATATGAAAAATATTCCATGCCCATGGATTGGAAGAACAAATATTGTTAAAATGTTGATACAACCCAAAGCAATCTACATATTCAATGCAATCCCTACCAAAATAACACCAGAATTCTTAACAGAGATAGAACAAACAATCCTAAAATTTGTATGGAACCAGAAAAGACCCCAAATAGCCAAAGAAATCCTACAAAAGAAAACCAAGCTGGACACATCACAATCCCAGGCTTCAAGATGTATACAAAGCCATAATCATCAAGACAGTATAGTTCTGTCAAAACAGACACAAAAACAGACACTCAGATCAATGGAACAGAATACAGAACCCAGAAATGGACCCACAAACGTATGGCCAACTAATTTTTGACAAATTAGGAAAGAATAACCAATGGAATAAAGACAGTCTTTTCGGCAAATGGCGCTGGGAAAACTGGACAGTGACATGCAGAAAAATGAACCTGGACCACTTTCTTACACCATACACAAAAATAAATTCAAAAAAGATGAAAGACCTAAAGGTAAGACAGGAAGCCATCAAAATCCTAGAGGAGAATTCAGGCAAAAACCTCTTTGACCTTGGATGCAGCAACTTCTTACTCAACACGTCTCCAGAGGCAAAGGAAACAAGCAAAAATGAACTACTGGGACCTCATCAAAACAAAAAGTTTCTGCACAGCAAAGGAAACAATCAGCAAAACTAAAAGGCAACTGACAGAATAGGAGAAGATATTTGCAAATGACACATCAGATAAAGGGTTAGTATCCAAAATCTATAGAGAACTTATCAAATTCAACACCAAAAAACAAATAATCCAGAGAAATGGGCACAAGATGTGAATAGACACTTTTGCAAAAAAGACCTCCAGATGGCTAACAGACACATGAAGAAATGTTCAACATTACTCATCATCAGGGAAATACAAATTAAAATCACAATGAGACCACCATCTCACACCACCTCAAACCACCTCAAACCACTCAGAGTGGCTAAAATTAACAACTCAGGCAACAACAGATGTTGGCAAGGATGCAGAAAAAGAGGATCTCTTTTGCACTGCTAGTGGGAATGCAAACTGGTACAGCCGCTCTGGAAAACAGTACGGAGATTCCTCAAAAAATTAAAAATAGAACTACCCTACGACCCAGAAAGTGCACTACTAGGCATTTATCCAAGGGATACAGGTGTGCTGTTTCAAAGGAACACATGCACCCCAATGTTTATAGCACCTATCAACAATATCCAAAGTATGCAAAGATCCCAAATGTCCATCGATGGATGAATGGATAAAGAAGATATGGTATACATATACAATGGAGTATTACTTGGCAATCAAAAAGAATGAAATCTTGCCATTTCCAACAAGGTGGATGAAACTAGAGGGTATTATCCTAAGTGAAATTAGTCTGTCAGAGAAAGACAAATATCATATGACTTATATGAGGAATTTAAAATACAAAACAGATGAACATAAAGGAAGTTAAGTAAATTTAAAAACAAGGAGGGGGACAAAACATAAGAGACTCTTAAATACAGAGAACAAACTGAGGCTTGCTGGAGTGGTTGTGGGTGGGAGGTTGGGCTACATGGGTAAAGGGCATTAAGGAAGACACTTGTTGGGATGAGCACTGGGTGTTATACATAGAGGATGAATCACTGGAATCTACTCCTGAAATCATTATTGCACTATATGCTAACTAAATTGGATGTAAAATAAACAAACAAATAAATAAATAAACAAACAAACAAACAAATGTTAAAAAAAAAGGAACCGCAGTGGCAAGTTTATCATAGATTATCTCTTAGAAGTAATCATTTTACAGATGAGGAAAGGAGAACAAATGAAATTACATTTTGTCTTGGGCTATTTGCCTATTTAATTGCTACATAAGAATAAGAACTCAGCTTTTCTGAATCCCTATCCCACTAAAACCATCTACCCATGGATTAGGCAAGTAGTGGTCAAAACTACTTGGCTACACTCTGGGATAGAAGCTGTTAATCCTTCCAGCCCCTCCCAATGGGAAAGGCCTAACTAAGTCCCTAAATTTAAGTAGGTAAAGTATTTTAATGGTTGTTATACTTCTAGAAAATGATGTATTTTACCAGGATTTGGAAAACAACAACTATATACAAGATGCTTCCTACCACCAATAACAATACTGCTGCCATAGTTTATCAAAATGTATTGAGATTTTTAAAGTACCTGATATTTTAAGATTACCTGATCACAAGAAGACCAATAATAAAATAAAATTTCCACACAGTATTTCATAACATAAGTTGTTTCATATACGTTATCTTATGAAGCCGTTTGACATGGGATTTAACTCCTACTCATCCTTCAGTCAGTTTAAAATCTCCTTCATCTGGAAAGCCCTCTCTAACCTCAACAGAGTGAATCAGGGGACACTGTCATATGCTTCTCTAGCAATTAGCTTCCTTGTCTCCTATGTCAACAACATTTGAGTTCTCTGGATACAGAAACTATTTCCATCTCATTTATCACTGTATACTCAAAACCTAGTAGAATCTCTGGCACATATTAAAAGCTACATAAGTACTTGTTGATGAATGAATAAATGAGCAAGAGAAATATTTCAACAACTTGGGAGTAAAGGGGAAAAAAGAAGTTTGAAATATCAAGAGTTTACTATAAAAGACAGCTATACAAGCTGAGAATCAGGTCCTCTAAGTGGGTGTTTCCCCCATCTCTGTAGCAACAAATTTACTAAAACTTCCAGACATTATCATAATGGCTTCAGTAGCTGCAGTTCTAACAAAGCAATAAGAATAGAGCTGGACTATATATATATAACTGATCCATCTACAAAATGTTTTTAAGTGAGAAACTGCATGAAAGCTTCCTTTCTAGCAAATGGTACTATTGCTATTCAATAGGAACAATTTGCTTTTGGTACATTTTGTACCATAGCCGTATACATTAGCTCCCTTTGTCAAACATACAGAACACACTAGAAGAAAGATGGTAGAGATTATCTCCTCCCTATGACTTTGTAAACCTCACATAAGGGCTTGACGGTCTGGGAAGTGACAGATAGGGGATTTTATCTTCAACAAAATAATCACAAATGTAGTTAAACCAACTACACTCTAGAGGCCCATACTGATTTGTAATGGGAAGTAAAAGTCACATGGCCCTGGTCAGAATGTGGCTTTTTCAATCCCAAGATAGCTGATCAATAAAATAATTTTGGCACCACTTAGGCTAGAATAAAATGGCTAACAGAAATGTGTACTATAACTAACATCCAAATTTCTACATCAAATAAATGATACTATTTTCCCCACTTCTTCCCTCCTCCACTCCATCCCTCTCCCTGTTTAAGGCCTCCTAGGAATCGTTTGTCATCCCTGCAAACCCAAATGGCTGACTTTAAAAATACATGTTTATAAAATACTCATACTACGTTCTGCCTCTTAGACTCCCTTGAAATAAAGCAGCCATAATCTCTGTGACAGTTGCCACCATTAATGCCGATCATAAAAGCTGGTAAAGAGGCAGAAATGCTGATTTACCATTCATTGCTACGCTCGTATATCCTCTTTCTAATAAAAATCAGTGGAATTATTAGTTTCTGAGAGCTTAGCACTTCAACATTTGTATTTTGAACCTCCCCCACTGTAAGATTTCCGTGTTCCCCATGCTATTTTTTTCTTCCCAAGGAGCTGCCAGCGAAAATGTGCCACACTTGGGCTCTACAGCATACTGAGCTGAAAGAGCATATGTCCTACATCTATAGTGGAAAATTTGGTGTTTAGGGAGCAATGAAGCAAGCTATAACTCAGACTTTAGAGATGAATACTGTTTGAGACTCCAGTTCTGTTTATAGATATAATTTGAAAAGCTTAGATATCTTTCCTGTAAGAATTTTTACTCCCAAGACTGGGTAAAAAATAGTGGTGCTACAATGTCTGATATGAAAAATACATTCTTCTTCATTTCTCCTTTATTTAAGTTTTATCTAACACATTAATGTAAATGAAGTCAAACAGCACTAAAAGTATATGGCAATAAGGTGTACCGAATGCTGAAATCATTGGCATATGCATCTGGATAAGATGTAGGACTCCAAGAACACCCGGTATTAATTTGATTTAGCTTGATGCTTTATGTGGTACTTTCACTTAACTCAGAATTATATTGTAGAAACACTGAGAGTTTTTAAATGAGCTTTGACCTAGCCACATTACCAGTTGTAAAAGTGTATCCTCTCCAGAATACCAGAGTCATTCAATGGGAAGTGATCACCAGGTTACAGTTGCACCCCATCCTATCACACACACACACACACACACACACACACACACACACACACACACACTGAATAATGCCTATACACTCTTGCCTTAAAAGAAACCAAAAGGCAAAGGTCTAAACTGGAACATTGTTTCATATTACTTCAGACCAATCATACCCCTCTCTACAATACAAAGTCGTGTCAATTCCACAACTTGTTAACTTATGCTTTCCTTTAGCAAAACTATATTGAGTACTTACTAGGTAGAAATCACTCAGCTAGATGTTACAGATACAATGTATTTTCTCTTTGAAGAATAGAGATTTAAAATTTTTGAGAAAGGGTGGGGGGGGGAGGGCTAGCACGAGCAGGAGAGGTGCAGAGAGGGAGACACAGAATCCAAAGCAGGCTCCAGGTTCTGAGCTGTCAGCACAGAGCCCCACATGGGCTCAAACTCACAGATTGTGAGATCATGACCAAAGTCGAATGCTTACCTGACTGAGCCACCCAGGAGTCCCAAGAGTAGAAGTTTAGATAAGAGATAAACTACAAAGCAAAGTAACTTGAGACTGTCTTCAGTGTCATAAAGAAAAGTATAGTATGATGTGACAGAGCACATTGTCCTTTTCAGAGATACCTCGCTTCATATTATATTGACATTGTGTGTGCCATTTGTCTCTCCAGTAAATTTACCATCATCACCCATTCCTACTGATTGAAACAGGATTAAGCTATTCTAGTAAAACTTTTACTCAACTCTGAAATACACTAGAGAGTTAGAAAAATTAAAAAGTTATCAAAATGATAGACACAGAAGACAAGACTGTGAGCACTTTGGAGGGAACGGGAGTGAGCCCTGAGTGATGTCAGGCACACATGGCAGATAATCTCAATGCATGGAGAGATAATGGATGGATGGATGGATGGATGGATGGATGGATGAAGAAGAAACTCAGAAAAGGAAGGGTCCTTAATTCAATACAAACAACAAACAATTACTAAGTGCTCACTGTGACACAGGCATTGATTTAGAGCTCAAGGACATATAATAATAATAATAATAATAATAATAATAGCAATAGTTCACATTTATTGAGTACTTACTAAGTGCCAAGCACTGTGCTAAGAACTTTTATATACTTCCTTGTTTAATGTTCACAACAACCTCAGTGACAGTTATTATTCTTTTCATTTTGCAGATGAGAAGCTATGAAGAATTTTTTTTAACTTCCTTGCCCAAGGTCACACAGTTAACAAATATGGGATTACTGTCAGGACATTCACTCCATTCTCCAACATCTTATTTTTATAGATGTCCTATTTGTATAGATCAGCTTACAATCTACTGAGGGAGGAAGGTTCTAGATAAATATGCTAGTAAAATGTAAGATAAATACCATGAAACACTATAAATGAAATTTGATGTTTTTTTCAAAGTAAATATCATGTCTAGTTGATGCTGTAAAAATCTATAGCCCAAAGACGCAATTACCAGACTCAGCAACACATTCTAGGTCTTACCACAGCATAAGTGTTTGAAACAAGTTACTCTGCTAACTTCTTCCACTAATTGAAATATGCTATTTCTCTTTATTCATTTTAAAATTTAGCTGATCTTGGGGCACCTGGATGTTTCAGTTGGTTATGCATCGGACTCTTGGTTTCGGCTGATGTCATGATCTCACAGGTCGTGAGTTCAAGCTCTGCATCTGGCTCTGTGCTGATCGTGCTGAGCCTATACCCAGGATTCTCTCTCTCTCCCTCTCTCTGCCCCTCCACTGCTTGTGCTATCTCTGTGTCTCTCAAAATAAACTTTTAAAAAGAAATAAATAAAATAAAATAAAATAAAATTTAGCAATCTTGGGGCATCTGGGTGACTCATTCGGTTAAGTGTCCAACTCTTGATTTTGGCTCAGGTCATGATCTCATGGCTTGTGGGATCGAGCCCCACGTCAGGCTCTGCACTGATAGCATGAAGCCTGCTTGGGATTCTCTTTCTCCTTATCTTTCTTCCCCTTCCCTGCTTGTGCTAGCTCTCTCTCTCTCTCTCTCTCTTTCTCTCTCTCTCTCTCAAAATAAATAAACATTTTTAAAATAATAATAAATAAAATTTAGCTAATCTTTCATCTGTTTATGGAGTGTTTTGTACATATTTTTATTTATTTTTAATTTTTTTAACGTTTATTCATTTTTGAGAGACAGAGACAGAGTTCAAGAGAGGGAGACACACAATCTGAAGCAGGCTCCAGGCTCCAAGCTATCAGCATAGAGTCTGATGCAGGCTTTAAACTCATGAACTGTGAGATCATGGCATGGGCCAAAATCAGACTCTTGACCAACTGAGCCACTCAGGTACCCCTTGTACATATTTTATATTATTATCACTTGCTTATAGATCTGCTTTCCCCTATAGATAAAGTCCCTGCAAGTAAGAACTCTCTCCATACTTTCCCCCTAACTCACTGCCTAGAATTGATATGTAGCAAATACCCAATAAATGTTCATTCAGTAAACAGTAAGGTGCCTTAGCAGCCATCCAGATGTAACACAACAGTATGACCTCAATTTAAATGCAATAATTGTAATTCAATTCTGGATTAAATGACTTCTTAATGCACAAAGACTTTTGAGATGACATTCAGGCATTATTTAGTATGGTTCCAAATAGACTATTATTGTACTATAATGAATAGAATGCTAGAACACTTAAAACCACTAATATTTTCTCAACATTATGAATAGATCTACCAGGAGGCAGACTAAACATGGCAAGTACATGTCACGTATGCTCCGATACTCCTACCCTACAAGAGATGCTGCTAATCAATCATGACAGTCATTTCTTCTGAGCTTGGGCTGATCCTTAGCCACTTTCCAGCATGACATTCTAGCAGTCAGTGCCAACTGACGGGTGCTTCATTATCACTTGACACTCACTTGTCAGGCTTGACCTGGATCAAGTCACATAATTTTCCTAACTGCAACATTTCACCATTTAGTACTTCTTTCAGTGACGAAAGAAAGCACATGGCTATCTCAGGGAAATCTCAGATAACCAGAGCTCCAGATTTTATTTGAGCCAGCTGTGTCCCGAGAACCAGTCTATAGACACTGCTGATCTGCAGTTGATTCTTCACCACTTCATGGGGGGGAAAAAATAAAAGAAGAGAAAAATAGCGTACATACTAGTCAGGCTAGCTGGGGAGCTTTTTAAATATATAGATCACCAGTCTTGAATCAACATCTCTAGAGATTAAGTCCAAAACTCTGTAAATATACGTACATTGTGAAGTGCAGTCAGGTTTAGGTAGTGCTGGGTATTTGTGTCTGTAGGAGTATTTTCAATTGTATATTTTTGAAACAGATTATGTTTTTCTAAAACTATGTCATTTTTTATCATTCATAAGCTTTATCCTTCATTTATGAAATAATGGATAAATAGTAGTAGTGAGGGTATTTTGGATTACCTTTTTTAATGCCATACTAAGCAAAATAGAGCTGCAACACCTATATAAGTCCATTTTTTTCTGAAATTTTGCTGATCTTTTAAACCAAAGTTTCTAAAAACCACAGAATCTAGTGATACCCACTTCTCAGATTAGACAAGTTTGTACATTCAGGGTGAAATGGTGGGTGGATAATAAGCCTGCCAGAAATCTATTTTCAACGTTTATTTATTTTTGGGACAGAGAGAGACAGAGCATGAACGGGGGAGGGGCAGAGAGAGAGGGAGACACAGAAACGGAAGCAGACTCCAGGCTCCGAGCCATCAGCCCAGAGCCGGACGCGGGGCTCGAACTCACGGACCGCGAGATCGTGACCTGGCTGAAGTCGGACGCTTAACCGACTGCGCCACCCAGGCACCCCCAGAAATCTATTTTCATTCCAAACTGAATAACCTCCCAGGAGACAGCACCACAATAGAAACGAAAAAAGAAACGTCAAGAGGACAAGCTAGGCTAAACAGCAGAGGCCTCTTCCAGGAAAGGGGGGCGATGATTCTGGTGCACATCACACGCCTGGCTCTGATACAGCTTCAGGCAAGTCTAGGTGCTGTGCAGCACGGTTATGAGAGTAAAGGGAAAGGGAAGGGGTCATGAAAAGAAGAAGAGCCAGGTGCTTACTAAAACCTCTGTAAGATATTGACGTTTGGAAACACCTTTAACAGTGTAGCACACAAAGGGGCAGAGGCATCCCCCACGCTTTTCCATGTGCCACTGGGTAGCTTGGCCACCTCAGAGCCTTCCTCACACCTGTGGCAGTGGCAGCTTGGTGGCAGACAAACAAGGGGCTGCCGCGAGCAGGGAGAAACCACTGTGCCCTGCCCAATAGGGCAGCCGAGCCCAGATCAGGGATCAGCAGTACCTGAGAAACAGCAGACCTGAGGTGTGACAGCAGTGCCCAGCCACGACAATGACACTTAGCAGGCACTGTGGAGCCCAGCAGCCATGTCTTCTGTGGAGCCGTGCTCAGGGAATACCACGTGGTTTTCTTTTCTTTTTTTCTTTCCTTTTGAGAGAGAGAGAGAGAGAGAGAGAGAGAGAGAGAGAGAGCAAATAAGTGCAAGCAGGGGAGGGGCCAGAGGCAGAGGGAGAGAGAATCTTAAGCAGGCTCCATGCTCAGTGCAGAGCCCAATGTGGAGCGTGATCTCACAACCGCGAGATCATGACCTGAGCCAAAATCGACAGTCAGTCACATACGTGACCGAGCCACCCACGTGCTCCTGCCATGTGTTTCCAATGAGCATTTATGAGAGACCTCCTAAAAACACTTGAGATAAAGAGGGAGAGGTCTTCACAGGAGGCTTAGGACTGACATTATAAGTCTCATGCAAAAGTCCAAGTAGTTTTGATACATAATCTGTTACCCCATTTGGAATCCCAATAGACCCTGGAGTACCTTTCAAATCCCCGTGCAGTGCAGCCTGCCATGCAGTAGCCTCTGTGAAATGAGAATGTAAGACACATTAGCAAATTTCACAGGAGCATTCTCCCACAATCCTCTGGGTTGTAAGTTTCTCTTTAGTCACATACACAGAAGGTCAAATGAGTGGGAAATTAGAAATGACCCTAGTAAAAAAAAAAAAAAAAAAAAAAAAAAACACATCAAAACTAATTCAAACCATGACCCAAATGACCTCGGGGAAAGTATTTTTCACAACTATGAAATTTTTACACTAGAAAATAAAAGGATGGCTGCCTTTGCCACAGTAATTCTCTGTCATATGTGCATTATCCCAATTAGTCTAGCAGAAAGACTTCACGACCTAATCAAAGCAATGAGCTGATAAAAACCTTCCTCCCTGGCTGTAGCAATTGGTACAAGAACCAAATTAGCATTCTTTCCTAGCTTTTTTCCATTCTTTTCCTAGCTGAGAGAGATGACTCTGTTTTTATTGTTTCGCTTTTACAGATGGACCAGAAAGAAACCCATGCCACCGGAAAAAAAAGTTCATCTGCAGGAGGAACAATGAGCTTGACAGAGAAGGAAGCAAAGAGGAGAAATGGAGAGGGAAGTATACAAGGTTGTTCAAGACCCTAGTTTCCATCTGGGAGTTCCTTAGAACAATCATCGTTCTTGTAGCAATTCATTTGACTTCATAAACTGCCTAAGTAAGTTCCCTGGTTTGAGCTGGGTTTCTGCCACTTGCATCCAAAAGAATTCATGGCTGAACTATTAGTTAAGATACTTTCATCTGCAAGTAAAGAAAAGTTACGGGTGGTATCTTAAACTTTAAGAATATGTGTTGTTAACAGTAGTACCTGGTTGGCTTAGTCAGTGGAGTGTGGACTCTTAATCTCGGGGTTGTGAGTTTGAGCACCATGCTGGGTATACAGATTACTTAAAATCATTTTTGAAAAAAGAATATTTATTGTTAACAAGCCTAAAGTGATCCCATTCTCAAAAATGCCATCAAAGACCAAGTTTCCTCTTCTCCTGTTCTGTCACTCTCAAAGTCCAGGATTTTGCCTCGAGTTTGTATCCTCATTGTCACAAGATGGCTGCTACACCACTAGCCATCATGTCATTATAGTACCTAAAGCAGGAAAAAAACCCGAAGCATATAAATGGGCAGTTTTGCTTAGCAGGGAAAAAAAATCCCAGAAAAATCCAGAAAATCCCCAGCAAATTTGTTCTTACCTCTCATTGGCTAAAACTGCAAAAGCCATAACTGGCTTATGCCTCATGATTTATACCCATGACTGGGTCCTTTGCTAGCAGCATTCTGTTAGAAAAGAAGGGGCATTGATGTTGGAGTTACTAACCAACAGTATGTATTCCAAATCTGTAGGGAATAGAGGTTCAGGAGTATAATTGTGGTCGTATTTCCGTCTAGATTCTTGAATGATGATGATGATGATGATGATTAATATTTCTAACTCTGGACAAGGCCTTTTTCTAAGAAATATACTTAATTATTTGAAACAATTTACTGCAACCTCACAATATCTGATGAGATAGATACTATTACTAGCATCATGTTAGCTATGTGGAAAGAGGTATCTTGGAACTAAGTAATTCACGCAAAACCACTTGGCTGTAAAGTATGGTGTTGAGATTTGAATCCAGGAAGTCAAGTCCTAGAGATGAAGTTCTGTTACATTATATTACACCAGTCTGTTCTCTCCAAAATCGAATGTAATATAACAGTAAAGAGAAAATATGAAGCTTTGTGCACAGGAAGAGTACTGTTCTTAAAGTATTATTTCTCCCTAAGCTGACCTTGAAATTATAGATGCTATGTTTCCAAAAAGAATACATTAATTCCAAAATGTAGATCATTCCCACTAACCTCCTTTCTGGTTCTTTCTATGCACGCAAATAACAGGGTATAGGATCAGAAAATCCTTTGTACGGGGAAATACAGAACAATTCAATTAATAATTTCAATTTCACTTGGCATTAAAGGTGTTTTAAAAATAGATATCTTTATCTCAATGAAAGCAAGACCATTAAATGAAAAGAAGTCCCTCTGAAGATTGAAAACTCAATGACACTAAATTAGTCAATGGATTTAAAATTACAAAGACTTAAAACCCAGAGAAAAGAAGATTTTATAGCGTCTTTTATCCAGTGACTTTGGATAGTGGGCCTTGAGAGAAAGACAAAATTCATTCTAAAGAGGCATGAGAAGCCAAAACTTAAAAAAAAAAAAAAAAAAGTGCTCTTACAACTGTGAAAAGACAGATGACATTGAACAGTGTAATATCATTTTCCAAGCAGAGTACATTAAAAACAGAGGGGAACAAAGTAAATTTAGATTAAGCCAATCTAAAATTTAGGTAAATAGAACTTATTAGAATTTAGGAATCTAAATTTCTGTTCTTATTCTTAATGATTTTGCCTGTTAGTCATACAGGCAAACTTTTTAAAAAGGAGCATAATTCCTGTCTCAACAGCTTCCCTTTAATTAACTCTCTGGTCTAATGTCAGCCAATTGTTTTCAAAGGGTGATTAACTTCTGCTCCACTGTGTGAACAGTGACCAAGCTGTGTCTGTATAGCAGCTGCCATTTCATACCTGAAGAGGCAAAGGAGATGAGTGCCTGCTGGATTGGTATAATAACTGGGGAACATAAAAATGGAAATGACCTTGAAGTCTTCAATAGACAATAGCTAATGACTTCTGCTTAGCCACATAGATTACTTTTTCCCTTCTAATAGAAAATGATAAGTGAACAAGACTATCAATATAATCCTATACATTAAAGAAAATAAATTGGAAATGTAATGTTCACTAACCCAGGTTGCTCAAGCCACTTTTGCTACGTACTACAAGTAATTCAGTTCAGTTACTAGAGAGTTAGGCAGAGAAAAGAAGTTTGCTTCAAATAGCAATTTCTTCATTAATATTAAGCACCTTTCTTTGTCCAAGCACTGGACTAGAACCAGGGATAGAAGGAAGTTAGACCTGGACCTTTACATCAGGTACAGCCGTAGAATCCAGAGATCAAGAAACCAGAAAACCATCCATCCCCTAAAACAGATACAAAACTTTACCCTAAATTCAAGAATCTATGCATCTGGGGTGCCTGGGTGGTTCAGTCGGTTAAACATCCAACTCTTGATTTTGGTTCAGGTCATGATCTCACCGTTCATGATTTCGAGCCCTACATTGGGCTCTGCACTGACAGTGCAGAGCCTGCCTGGGATTCTCTCTCTCCTCTCTCTCTCTCTCTCTCTCTCTCTCTCTCTCTCTCTCTCTGCCCCTCCCCCACTTGTGCTTGCTGGCTCTCTCTCTCTCTTTCAAAATAAATAAACTTTAAAAAGAAAAAGAATGGAATTTCACTTTTATCTTCCCAATACTCCAGTAGACACTCTGATTATTTTTCCTGTGTTAAGACTGGTTGTAATGCCCATGGGCCCCTGCAAAGCTCTCCAAGGGCACATTGCACAATAGTGCTTCAGCAGAGTATAAGGATGAGTTTCTCATAGATCTAAAATATGTCCTAGGGGTGCCTGGGTGGTGCAGTCAGTTGGCCATCCATCTCTTGATTTCAGCTCAGGTCATGATCTCATGGTTCATGAGATTGAGCCCTGCATGGGGCTCTGTGCTGGCAACTTGGAGCCTGCTTGGGATTCTCTCTCTCTCTCTCTCTCTCTCTCTCTCTCTCTCCTCCTCCTCCTCTCTCTGCCCCTCCCCCATTCTTGCTCACTCTCACTCTCTCAAAATAAATAAATAAACTTTAAAAAAAAAGAATCTGTGCATCCCATTGACTATGCATATTATTTTTTCTTAATTTTTCTTAGTTATGAAAAAAAGACATTTTCGTATACTCATGAGATTAAAAAAAAATTTTGTTTTTAATCACAAAATCATCTCCCTAACATTTCCAGCAGAAACTTCAAAAGAAGAGGTCTTTACCGATTTTTCTGTTACCTTGGTTCTATCCAACACTAATGTAAATCTGTAATCCACCAACCAATCACCTGGATGTCAATGTAACAGTCCACCTATTATCTAGTATTCCACATATATCTATCATTCTTCAAGGAGCTCTCTCTCTCATCTAGTGTTTGTTATTTGCTACTTAAGGCCGTTCTGAGAAAATTAAAAATTTTAATTATTGACATGAATTTTACGGTGCATTTTTATATTGTATGGTGCTGGTTTTAAACGTAAACATGAAAGCATTTACCTCATGTGCAAAGTCACCAAACGACACAATGTATTTCATAGCTCATACATGCAGAAGTATTCCATTCCACACAACAGTGGAACTACTGCCACTATCTTTATTTCAATTCTTGACACACACACAAGCCACCAATACTCATTGGTGAAGAAGGATGGACTGAAAGTGAAAGAAACCGTGGCATCATTTTAAGCCCAAGTAGTTGGCTAACTGCAGGGAAGTGCCATGAACAAGAAATGATAGGGCTGCTCAGTCATCTGTGTTTCTAGAAATTCCACTGGCTTTTTTCTGTGTTGGAAGCAAGTTCTGGTTCAGATGGAAATGGTGGTGTCCTCCCTTGGTGTGGTAGTTAAAAAATACCCCCCAAAGATATCCCCCTCCTAATCCCTAAAACCTGTGAGTATGTTACCTTACATGACAGGAAGGACTTTGTAGACGTGATCAGTTAAGGATGTTATGACCGGGGATTGTCCTAGATTATCCAGGAAGGTCCAACATAACGCTTATAAGAGGGCAGGAGGATCACAGATTCAGAGGAGGTAATGTAACAACAGAAGCTGAGAAAGAACTTTGGAAATTCTATGCTGCTGGCTTTAAAGACAGCAGAGGACGCAGCCATGAGGCAAAGAATGAAGGCAGCCTCTAGAAGCCAGAAAAATCAAGAGAATAGATTCTCCCCTACAGCTTCTGGAAAGAAGGCAGACTGATTTTAGCCGTCTGACACATACTTCAGATTTCTGACCCCAAAACTGTAAGAAAATAAATCCGTATTGTTTAAGCCACTAAGCTGGTGGTAATTTACCACAGCAGCAAAAGGAAATTGATACACTAGGTCACAGAGGTACTCACTGTGAGTCTTTCAGGATCCCACACATTGTGGCTCCACCAGGATTCCATGCTCCAGGAGTGTCACAAAGGCAACGCGTAAATGGGGCTGTGAGGGATGTCAGGCACGCAGACCCTGCCCACACACATGCTCCACGGTCCCACTGGACCTCACTTACAACACTCAAGTTCAAAGATAAAATTAAGAGTTTCAAGACAGAGACAACAGAAAATCAAACCAAGCATGGGCCCTCCAAGTACAGACCTCTGTGCAAATGCACAGGTTGCTCGCCTGTGAAGCTCGTGTTGCCAGAAGGAATAGTCTCCAAAAGCGAAGCAAATTGGTGGGAACTGAGAAAAATACAGCACTAATTGCAGTACTTTCCAGTACTCAAATCTGTTGTGTTTTTTTTTTAATTTGAATTTTAATTCTCTTTGGAATGAAACAGGCTCTTCACTATTTACAAGGTTATTTCTGAGTTGCAAAAATTCTCTCTTTGTGTTTCTCCTTTTTTATAATGTTTCTGCCCTGTATCTCCACCCACACACCGTTCAGTCTTGGCGGCCACAATCAGACAGACACAAAGCACAAGGATCCTTCTTGCATCTGGAGTGGAAACCCTCACCTTCGCTGCAGACAGTAACTGATCCAGGACTGTTAAATCAAATCTGGTTTTTGTAATATGGGTTTCCAAACCCTGCTCCACTAGTCTTCCAAACACACACATACATGCACAGAATTTCCAGGTTTAAAGTCCAGAAATATGTACTTTTTAAAGCTCTATAATTGATACATTCTGGTAATTGCTGCTGTTGAGAACCGCTGAGAAAAACCATTAATTTAATGTTTCAGAGAATAAAGAATGAGATGTAGGAAAGAGGCCAAGATCACTAGCTTTGAGAAGCATTTTCAACAGCCACCCAAATAGGTAGTGAAGCCAACATAAGCCACATACAAGTTGGCACGCTGAGTTCTTGACATTTCTTTCCTCATGAGAAATGGAATGTTCAGGGGGGAGGAGGTGAAGGTGGTTTAAAAAAATAATAATAATAACTGAATCTGAGGGAAAGGGAAAATTATCTTTGAAGACTCAGAGAATGAACAAAGCCCTGAATCTCATTTAGTCAAAGAACCAAAAGAAAAGTGCCAGACAACTTTAAGGGACCTTCAGTAGAATGCAATAAAGGGTGGCCAAATAGGCCAGAAAGTCTAAGGAAAATCAAACAATAAAATGGAAGGACAGTTAGTTGAGGAAACTCAAAGACAACAAAGTAAAATTTAAAGGAACATAAATAGGGGCTCCTGAGTGGCTCAGTCAGTTGAGCATCTCTTGATTTCGGCTCAGATCATGATCCCAGGGTCATGGGATCAAGCCCCACATCAGGCTCCACACTGAGTATGGAGCCTGCTTGAGATTTTCTGCCCTTCCCTGTTTGTGCTCTCTCTCCCTAAAATAAAATTTAAAAACATAATTAAATAAAGAAGAGATATAAAAAGTAGCATGTATTCAGTTAATGGCTGAGATTCAGATTATTTTAACATTGATGAAGACTACAGTTTTCAATTACTACAGAAGATAAAACCAAAGGGAACAGCCATGTTTTATAAGACTAATACCAAAAAAGATGGAGGACTTAGGATAAAATATTTGAATATAGTACAAGAAGCTTATATTTCTCTATTACCATCCAGAGATTCTCAAATTGAGTTAAGAGACATAATCTAAACATAAGCTGCTTCCAAGAGACATACCTAAAATAAAATGGCATTAAGATGTTTTTAAAAGATAGGCAAAGATTTGTCAAATTGAGAACAAACTGCCTGCAACCATCAATTTAATAGGATCGAGAATTGACTGTCCTCCATTAACATGATTTTACTATTCCAGTAAATTCTTGGCGAGGAATATAAAGTTTCAAATAACATTATTGTTCGTTTCATGAACTCTTTAAAATCCATTTATCCAAACAATAGACTGATCAACTTTCCTCCTCCTCAGGCATTAGAATGAATAGCCCACTTTTCAGAAAGAGCGATTTCTTAAATGAGCAGACTTCTTTGTTATCAAACAACTGTTTACTCATCAAGACTTCCTTCAAAACTTTCATCTTGCTGTGCCCACCAATCCTAAATTGTAATATCAAAAATTGCACAATTCCACTTGGATCCCTGCATGGGAGACCCATCTTAAACCAAACCATAAAACTCTTTAAATATCCACCCATCCATAGTTTCCTTTCTTACTGCAGTAAGTAATACATTCATCTTCACTTGAACAATGTGGCCTTTGAGTAGGTTTTTATCCTGAGTTAGCAGTCAACAAAGCAACCAAAAAAGTTAGCACCACTTATCAGATGAACTAAGCGATAACTAAATATAAAGCTGGATGTTATTTTGTATTGATAAAAAGATATAATCCACAAGCAAGACACAGCATCATAAAACTTTAAGTGATAAATCAAATATATATATGTATATATATATGTGTGTGTGTGTGTGTGTGTGTGTATATATATATATATATATATATATATATATATATATATATATACTGTCAAATATAAGTAAAACTCAAACTGTTAAAAGACTGATAGAAACAAAACTGCACTGGGAGAATTTAACTTTTGATGGCTTACATAGTCAAAAAAGAAAAGATGACAAAAGACAAGTACAAAAAATGGTCAAAATGGTAATAATTTCAGACAAAAACCTTTTTCATTAATTTTTTAAGTTTTTAAAGTTTATTTATTTTGAGAGACAGAGTGAGCAGGAGAGGGGCAGAGAAAGAATCCCAAGCAGGCTTTATGCTGTCAGCTTGGAGCCTAACACAAGGCTCGAAGCCACGAGCCATGAGATCATGACCTGAGCCAAAATCAACCTACTGAGCCACTCAGGTACCCCAAAAATCAATTTTTTGGCAAAGCCCAGTAAACTCTTTTTTTTAACTTATTGAAATTTAAGTTAGTTAACATACTATGTAGTATTGGTTTCGAGTAGAACCCAGTGATTCATAACTTACATATGACACCCAGTGCTCATCCCAACAAGTACCCTCTTTAATGCCCATCACCCATTTAGCCAACCCCTCCACCCACCTCCCTACCAGCAACCCTCAGTCTGCTCTCTGTATTTAAGAATCTCTTATGGTTTGCCTCCCTTTCTCTTTTTTTAAATTTGTTTTTAAAATTTTTTTTAAATATTTGTTTATTTTTGGGACAGAGAGAGACAGAGCATGAATGGGAGAGGGTTAGAGAAAGGGAGACACAGAATCTGAAGCAGGCTCCAGGCTCCGAGCTGTCAGCACTGAGCCCAATGCGGGGCTCGAACTCATGGACTGTGAGATCATTACCTGATCTGAAGTCAGACACTTAACTGACTGAGCCACACAGGCACCCCTTCTCCCTTTCTCTTTTTATCTTATTTTTCCTTCCCTTCCCCTATGTTCATTTGTTTTGTTTTGTTTTTTTATTTTTTTTAATGTTTTTATTTATTTTTGAGACACAGAGAGACAGAGCATGAGCAGCGGAGGGGCAGAGAGAGAGACACAGAATCCAAAACAGGCTCCAGGCTCCAAGCTGTCAGCACAGAGCCTGACGCGGGGCTCAAACTCATGGACTGTGAGATCACAACCTGAGCCAAAGTCGGACACTCAACCAACTGACTCACCCAGGTGCCCCGTGTTTGTTTGTTTTTTTAATTCCACCCGAGTGAAATCCCATATTTGTCTTTCTCTGCCTAACGTATTTCACTCAGCATAATGAACTCTAGTTCCATCCACGTTGTTGCAAATGGCAAGATTTCATTCTTTTTGATCACTGAGTAGTATTCCTGTGTGTGTGTGGGTGTGGGTGTGTACACTACATATTCTTTATCCATTCATCAGACATTTGGGCTCTTTCCATAATCAGGCTCTTGATAGCACTGCTATAAACACTGTGGTACATGTGCCCCTTTGAATCAGCATTTTTGTATCCCTTGGATAAATACCTAGTAGTGCAATTGCTGGGCCATAGGGTAATTTTATTTTTAATTTTTTGAGGAACCTCCATACTGTTTTCCAAAGTGACTGCACCAGTTTGCATTCCCAAAAGCAGTGCAAAAGGGTTCCTCTTCCTCCGCATCCTCGCCAACATCTGTTGTTGCCTGAGTTGTTAATTTTAGCCATTCTGACTGGTGTGAGGTAGTATCTCATCGTGGCTTTGATTTGTATATCTCTGATGATGAGTGACGTTGAGCATCTTTTCATGTGCCTGTTGGCCATCTGAATGAATGTCTTCTTTAGAAAAGTGTCTATTCATGTCTTCTGCCTATTTCTTCAATGAATTATTTGTTTTTTGGGTGTTGAGTTTGATGAGTTCTTTATAGATTTTGGATACTAACCCTTTATCTGATATGTCATTTGTAAGTATCTTCTCCCATTCAGTCAGTTGCCTTGTAGTTTTGATTGTTTCCTTCACTGTGTGAAGCTTTTTATTTTGATGAGCTCCCAATAGTTCATTTTTGTTTTTATTTTCCTTGTTTCCAAAGACACATATAGTTAGAAGTTGCTGCAGTGGAGATCAAAGAGGTTGCTGTCTGTTTTCTCCTCTAGGATTTTGATGATTTACTGTCTCGCATTTAGGTCTTTCATCCATTTTGAGTTTACTTTTGTGTATGATGTAAGAAAGTGGTCCGGGTTCATTCTTCTGTATGTTGTTGTCCAGTTTTCCCAACACCATTTGCTGAAGAGACTGTCTTTTTTTTCTATTGGATACTCTTTCCTACTTTGTTGAAGATTATTTGGCCATACATTTGTGGGTCTATTTCTGGGTTCTCTGTTCTGTTCCATCAATCTATGTGTCTGCTTTTATGCCAATACCATACTGTCTTGATGATTACAGCTTGCAATATAGCTTGAAGTCCAGAATTGTGATGCATCCAGCTTTGGTTTTCTTTTTCAATATTACTTTGGTGATTCAGGGTCTTTTCTGGTTCCATATTAATTTTAGGGTTGTTTGTTCTAGCTCTGTGAATAATGCTGGTGTTATTTTGGTAGGAATTGCATTGAATGTGTAGATTGCTTTGGGTGGAATCGACATCCTAACAATATTTGTTCTTCCAATCCATGAGCATGGAATGTTTTTCCATTCTTTGTGTGTGTCTTCTTCAATTTCTTTCATAAGCTTTTTATAGTTTTCAGAATACAGATCTTTTAACTCTTTGGTTAGGTTCATTCCTAGATATCTTATGTTTTTTTGGTGTAATTATAAATTGGATTGATTCCTTGATTTCCTTTTCTGCTACTTCATTATTGGTATATAAAAACATCCTGTGACTTTGCTGAATTGACGATATCAGTTCTAGCAGTTTTTTGGTAGAGTCTTTCAGGTTTTCCATGTAGAGTATCATGTCATTTCTGAGGAGTCAATGTTTGACTTCTTCTTTGCCAATTTGTATGTCTTTCATTTATTTTTGTTGCCTCATTGCTGAGGCTAGGATTTCTAGTACTATGCTGAACAACAGTGTGTCGTGTTCTTGACCTTACGGGGAAAACTCTCAGTTTTTCCCATTGAGGATGATATTAGCTGTGAGTTTTTCATATAGGGCCTTTAAGATGTTGAGGAATGTTCCTTCTATCCCTACTTTCTTGAGGGTTTTTACCAAGAAAAGATGCTGTATTTTGTCAAATGCTTTTTCTGTATCGATTGACAAGATCATATGGTTCTTATCCTTTCTTTTATTAATGTGGTAAAACCCAGTAAGCTCTTAAGTACCACTTCTTATTGAGAATTTGAATAATTCAACTGTAATTCTAAATCCATAACTATAAAAGAAACTATAGCCTACAAAAGAAACTGTCTTTGCAAATGTATTTGGAACAAAGATTGTTTTTAATGATAATATATCACTCCATAATAGAGAAATCTCAAATTCCTAAAGCAAATACTATTCAAACCACAGTCACTGGTCAAAGTGCCATAGAGCAAGAAATTAATAATTTATTTTAACTAACCTAAATGAAAATGTAAAACATAATCTACATAGCTACTGGCTCAAAGAGCAAATTAAAACAATTACACATCATGTAGAAAAAAATTAAACTAAGTGAACTACTTATCAAAACTTATGGGTTATAGCCAAAGCTATTTCATCATAACAGCTATTTTCCAGAATTGGTGCTAATTACATTACATGCAGCTACTTACTTCATTTTAACATTTTTTTTGAGAGAGATATCATCACAATCTTTGGTTTATATACACAGACACTGAAAGCATAAGCTAGTAAAATAAAATCAGATTTACATTCAGGAATCTATTAATATATCATATGGATCAATGTAGAAAAATCATACATATAGTCATTGCAATAGATGTCCAAAAATATGCTTAATACAATTCAACACTCATTCCTGGTTTTAAAAGTTTAAAGCAACTTCATGAACAAAAATAGTATTCTTTGTTAGCCTCATTAGAATATATTATCTATCTAAAGCCAAGAGCAACATCGTACTTAAAAGTGAAACTTAAGAGAAATATTTCCCAGAGGATATTTCATAAAAAACTTTCTGGGAAAATACTAAAGAATCTGCACTCACGTAAGTTTGGAAAACTTGAAGGCTGTAAACTCTCCTTCTGCATATCACAAGACATGGCATACTTAAGGCCCTGGGAATTCCTGCAAATAAAGAAAAATAAATGTGTTTCACTTTGTGTTTCTCTAACTTACCTGACCACAAAACACTTGTCATAAATACACATATTAATATTCTACTGAGCTCTTTGGGAAAGATGTTCCATTGAACTAGGAAGGCAAACAAGGATGACTATAATCATCACATTTAACAATATTCTAGACCTGTGGCTCACGAAATAGAACAGAAGTGAATCAGGTCACACACTATGAATACTTCTGTTAAATGTGCACATAAAAATGACTAGAAAAAAATGCACTAAAATGATAATAGTTATCTCTGTGTGATCAAATGACGGCTGATTTTATTTTCTCCTTTGCATTTTCTGTAGTATTCTCTACATGAAGCATATATTATTTTATAATAAAAATATTATTTTATTAAAACAGCATGTTAAGGCTTTGTTCAGATATGGACAGGAAGGTTTTCCAAAACAAATCAGGAAAACTAAACATAGATATAGCCTACAAAATACTAACAAAACCAATGTTAAGCATGTCTGAGGCTTTCACCTGAAAACCATTCAACTGGCCTTTTATTCTCAGCTCATTCTGTGTGCAAAAGTGAGAACAACAAATTATAAGAAACAGAAGTTAATTACAGACAGAAGAAACAGTCTGCCACAGATCAAGAATTAATCCAAATAGAAAACAAAGCAAAGTCCACTTAAAAGGGCTAATATTTTCACAAAGAACAAATCTAGATAGTCAAATGACTTGAAATTTCCCAAGGAAAGAAAAAACATGAAAACATAATATCTGAAAACACAAAAGCCAAAAGATATACCAAACTGAATCCCTAATATATTTTTATCCTCATTCAATTCATTTTTGTACTGTTTTTATTTCTATTGACAAATGGATCATTGTTGGCACTGCAACTGTAGAAACACACACTGATTCCTTTTCTGTCAGTCCCATTGTAAACTCCAGTAGAAAATTCCTTTCCCAGGTGTGATGGGACTTGTTCTCAGCAGCAAAGCACATTGATTCATGGTGAAAGTCAAGGCAGTGGTTCTCCCCAACTTCCATACATCCCTGGCATTGGGTGCCGTGGCATGGGTCCCCAGGCTTGCATATGGGGCAGTAGGCCCTGGTGGTTGAACACGTAAATGTATTAAAGCCTGGGACAGTACTTTAGTCCACCCAGCCACAGGTTCTACCTGCTAACAGTTTAATTTGCTGCTTTAGTATTCCATTTTTCCTTTCTATCAACCTTGCCACATGTGGGTTATAGGGGAGATGGAACTTCCATCTCATGTCTATGGCCCAGTGTTGCATATCAAGACATTTAAAATGTGATCCCTGGTCACTATTTATTGGATGAGAGTAGTCATACATGGTACTCAGTTTTTCTCTAATTCCCTAATTGTGGCAACCTGATTTGCACGAAGGCAGAGGAAAGTTTAGGCCAGATGTAGTGTCAATACAAACCAAGTGGGAAGGGATCAATATAAACAATTTGCCAATCCATCACCAGTTGAGAACTCTGATGGATGGCCGCAGAGTCTCTTGGCAGTTACCTTGGGTGTTATTTAAGAATCACAGGACATGCTGTTACTTTATTAACCAAGTCATCGTGTCTCAAGGGCAATCCAGCACCCCTGGCAATATGCCATCCCACTCAGGCACTCTGTGAGGCCACTATTTCTATGCATTCAGTCTACTCTATCTGCTGAAGGGTCAGTAAAGGCTTGAGCCCCAAATAGGGCATCAGCTTCCTGATTGACGGAGGGCTGGCAATACCCTATAAGCCAAAACATGAAAAACAATGAGGCATCCCAGGATCTTGCAGATAAACCCAAATGTCTTTCCATATAAGTCTTGACCCCACAAGGGCTTATGTATGATCATCCACCCCTCAGCTTCCCATTGTCTGAGCCATAGGGTTAATCCCTTTAGAACAGCCCCTGACAGTGCAAAGGGTTAACAGCCACAGCTCATGCGTGATCACCTGCCAGACCCTCAGAGCTCAAGCCACCAGCTGCTATGTGAGAGGCTCTCCCTGGAGGAGGGCTGTGTACACTGTGAGGAGCTATTACTAGGGTATATAGGGTATCTGCCACCTGCTAGACCTCAGACCAAACTCCCAAGGACATTCCCCTCTGTCTCCATCATGGTGGCTGATCCGTACCTTCACAGTCACAGACACGTCTAACTCAAATGGTAGCCCTGCTTGGGAGATGCCCAGAGCCTTCATCGGCTTTGCTAGTAGTGTGCTTTCCCAAAGATGGCTTGCTTCTTGATCCTCAGTCACACATGTGTCCTTTCTTGACCAGGAGGCATACAAGGCGGAGGCACTGTGGCAGGTGGGAAATAAAAGTCTTTCAAAACCCCCAAATTTCTACAAAGGCTTGCGCCTCTTTCACATATTTAGGGGTTGGGTAGGCTTGCACCTTATCAATTACAGATTTTGAGACAACACCCAAAACCTTACCGTGGTGGCTGGGCCTTGAATTTTCTGCGGGTTCATTGCTCATCTTTTCCCTTGCAGATATTCCAGCAAAGACTGCAGGGTGTCATGCAGCAGGAGCAAGTCTTTACATGTGAACATTATATCATCAATGTAATGGACTCATTTTACCGGTGTGGGGAAGGAGAACAGAGACAGGTCCCCAGACATATGGTGGGGCTGGGCAGGTAGGCTCAGGGAAGCTCTTGGAAGGTTTGTTATTGTGTCTCCCACAAGAAGGCAAATTGATCTCAGAAATCTGTCAAAGTCTTTTCCATGAATTCTTGAATATGAAACACTTTTGCAGGAACACTTTTTTGTCAAAGTATCAGAGTAAAACAATAACCCTCTGCAAATGACAATGGACTTAAAAATGGCCCCGGTTGAAGATCTGATGAGAGTCTTTGTAATGCAATCAACAAGGGAACTTTTGCTGTGGCCTGTATTTTAAAAAGCCTTTTCCCTTGGGGCGCCTGGGTGGCTCAGTGGGTTAAGCATCTAACCTCTGCTCAGGTCACTATCTCACTGTGAGTTCAAGCCCAGCTTGGAGCCATGCTTTGGGCTCTGTGCTGACAGCTCAGAGCCTGGAGTCTGCTTCCGATTCTGTGTCTCCCTCTCTCTGTCCCTCCCCTGCCTGCTCTCTGTCTCTCTCTCAAAAATAATAAACATTAAGAAAAAAAAAGTATTTTTTCTTTTTTTTTCTCCTTTGTTTCTGTGGGCAATGTTTTGGTTCTCTCCTGGGATGTTTACATTTCAAAGACCTAAGATTTACAACTTCAAGGAACAGAGAGAGAATGCAAGTTTTCTCCTATGAGTTTTGACTTAATTACTATTTAACATTTTCTTATGCATTAGGGGTCAGAAGACATGGGGCATTTTGTGTGCTTCCTCATCAATTACCACCACATCTTCCTCTTTATTTTCATCACTTTCTCAGAGAATACATGCCCAATAGCATCCTAATCAGGCTTTGTCACAGTACCCAGATCTTAGTCTGAGGCATTATGTGCCCTCCTATGCTTTGCAAAACAGCATGGTATGCCTCTAACTTACTACCTGCTCTCCCACCTGGTCTGCCAGTCCCAAAGCTAGTAGCATAGTGGACACTCCCATACCCTCCTTTAACTTCTGCTCTCCTGATTTCTGACCCAAGTTTCAACCCCTAGTTGAGCACTGGTGACCAGCAGAACTGCCCACTGTAGAGGCCAGCCCACCACAGCAGACATTCGTTTCCTTTCTTTGCCACAGTGTGCTATGTGAATTTCCTCCAATAAGCACATTAGACTGGCTGCATTTTCAGGGCCTTCCAGAACTCACAGGTGATCATAAGCATCTAACACAAGGACTACCCCTCCCCAAATAGATGTGGCCAGCCATCTTGAAATTTCCCCATTTGGATACCTCATTCCCAAGGCCCATTTCTATGGTTTTCTGGCTGGCTGGCCAATTGTTCGTTTTTTAACTTTCTCAGGAGCTTCCTGGGTATAATCTGAAACTAGCTTCTCTACTCAGAAGGCAGGGAGAGACCTAAAACAGAGGCAGGCCACTCCAGGTTGGTAGGTGGCAGTTTTAACAAGCAAAGAGAATTTGTGTACAAGGCTTGTCCTGGGCAGCAGCAAGATGAGTGGATCCCTGTACCCTGCCCTACCCCTGCCCCTGTCAAATCTTAAATGTTCTTAAAGAGGCCTCACTTAACAGAGTTCAGCCACATATACCACACGGGTGTTCCCAATACAACACACTATCTCAAGGAGATATCCTTGAAGCAGCTTCTGGGAGCGGGAGAAGCATGTAGAACCAACATTCCAAGAACAGAGGAGAGGGAGAGCCTTTGATTACTCAGGTCCAGCTCACAGGTCAATCAGCAGTTACTGCTCTTCCTCAATTTTCCCGAACACACTCCCATAGTCTAAGTTAGGTACAAGATCAACTACATGAAAATTACAAGAGACAGTTGAAAAACAACTTGTCAAACCTTAGCATTGAGCCTCCTAAAGGGTATAAAAAAGTATGCAAGTTAAAGCAGGAAGAGAGACAAATTCTATCATTCTCCCTCTATCAGCTCTCACCCCCATGCAGAAATGGAGGCAAGTCTTTGAGCAGCTCTTAGATAACTTGATACTCATCCTCTGACTTTCAAGAAGACACAAGGGTTTAATATTAGACACACCTCTGAGAAATGTTAAGGCAAAGAGCACTGCAATAACCAAGGTATGAGACACTACAAGAATTAGCCTCTCTTATTTTACAAAGAGAGAAAATTTATTTTAATAATTTCATTTAACTACTCTACCTCCATATTTATTCATGTCCTGTCCTATCTTCTTGTTTACCTACTCCAGCTTGCCCAAATTTAAGTCAATGTTCTGCCTCTTCTACATCCAAGTGTAGCCCCAAGCTATTTCACTTGAACAGTAAATTTCTTTTATCCTCTATGCCAATTTCTGGCTACCATTTTGCCTGCCCATCCAATAAAGATGGAACTTGTTTTCTACCACCGTAAACCTGGAAAATATTATTTACATTCATTAAGCAGTTCTCCCTAAGCTTCTACCTGATACAAATTATGTTTCTATTGAAGAATACGTTTTCCCCACACACAAAATATGAGGATAGCTCTGAGTCTATGCCGACCTCAAGATCTACCTCTCCATTGGATCATTGTTCAAATAAGAGTAGACTCCCATGTTAAAGAACAAGCCCTGGCTTAGAGTGCCTTATCCTATTCTCTTTCTACATTTCAATTTTGCAAATAACCTTGTCCATAAATTCAATGGATAACACTCAGAAGAGTGATAAGTGCCCCCAAATTCAAAGATAATTAACTGGGCTGTGTAAAACAGACTCTTCTTTCCTTGTGGTTTTATTTTGTCCAGTGTCATGCCAAGAAAGAATCAGAAAAGAATTCATTCTGACAAAATTTTACTTAAACCAGTTTGTGTTAAGGGAGTAAATTAAAGGGGCACATGGATGGCTCAGTCAGTTAAGCATTGGACTTCAGCTCAGGTCATGATCTCATAGTTCATGAGTTCAAACCCCACATCAGGCTTTGCAATAACGGTGCAGAGCCTACTTGATACTCTCTCTTGTCCTCTCTCTCTCTGCCCCTCCCCTACCTGTGCTCTCTCTCCCTCTCAAAATAAATAGATAAACAACAACAACAAAGGAGTAAATTAAAGAATGAGAACTACAGATCCATTAAAACAATAAATATAAATTAAGGATAAATGTGCCAAAAAATAGATTGAGATGGTGCACAGATTTGCTTGTGGAGTTTTGGTGGGGTTTTGGGGGTGGGGGAGGGAGTGGGTGTATTGTTTGGGGGGTTTTTATTGGGTTTTTTTAACCATGAAGATCTCATAATCTGTATTTCAGATGCCAAGCCAGTAGTATGACTGCAAAACAGAACTGCCAGAAACCTTTCATAACTGAATTCTGGCATCACCCAGACTATCATATAGACAATTGAAGCTTCAGAAACTTCTGTTTTTCCACAGACCTATGAACTGTGCCATCCTCCAGCATAAGCTCAAAAGCCATGAATTTGATCCATTAGCCATTCCAGAAACACAAACACCACATTTCACAGAAAAGGAGCATATGCCAGACAGGTAAACATTTAGTACTCTAACAAAACAGCCTAACACACGCCCTTTGTCAAAGGTTCAAAACAATTTGGAGGCATTCTCTATGCAGGAGATCAAAAGGATTTTTAAAAATTGCTTTAACTACTTTTGTATTTATAATGAGAGTTATAGGGGTAAGTTCATTCAAAAACAAACATATTTCAAATATTAAAATTAAAAGTAAATAAGATTTGAAAATACTTTAATCTCCGAGGAGATACAGCAAACCGTAAGATTTAATGTGATAACAAAGGAGATCCAGAGGCCACATGAAGAGGCAGAATAATGCAGTGTGGACAGAATGAGGTAAAATGCCACCGGGGCTCAAGTTTCTCTCAGGAAAGGCTATAAACAGCTCTCCACCAAAACCTTGGCTTGTCTGAGTTAGCTGGAGAGCTATCAGTTGAACCCCTACCCAGAGGAAAACAGAAGGAGGACAGGACAAGAAAGATGTATTGTGTGCCTCAGGGCAGCAACTTTAGCTACTGTCTGGGAGTCTGCAGCTGCCGGCCTGACTTACAAACCTCACACTTGCCAGCCTCCACAATCACTTACACCCATCTACCTGTACACCTACCGATCCATCCTATTGGTTCCATTTCTTTTGAAAACGCTGACTGAGACAGAGGCCATGATTTGTTTCATAATCCTAGGGGGCTGCAAGAGAATCTCTACACAGAATCCCTTTCTGCTATTTTGGACCCCTGGACGGACAGATTAAAAAGTCAAGTAAAAGACATTCTGGGAGAGCTGATTGCATTATAGTCTAGAGCTGCTGAAGAACTGTTTCTTACTCTCGACCACATTCAAAACTGGCAACCCAATGGGATTATTGGGTAATAACAGAGGACCAAAATATGTACCTGTTGCCTCCAAATATCTATAAAGCCTGTCAAGATTTGTGGTCATAAGCGCATGTATATGCACGTGTGTGTAGGTTAGCATTTACAGGGTACATCAGCTTGTCTTTTGCTTTGAGTGGGCATATCTTGGCATGTCCCACATCACTGGATTCCCAAAAACTTCACTGAAGTCACAGATCTCTAAATTTACGTGGAGTCTCCATGCCATCCTCTGGTAAACATAAGCCTTATAAAGGCATGCAGGTCAATTCTAATCAAAGTGTGATCTGCATAGTAAACCGTTACTGATCCTTAATGAGTATAGACATTGAAAGTACTTAGAAATGTTTATTTAAAAAGAAAACATTTATAAGGGCGCCTGGGTGACTCAGTCGGTTAAGCATCTGACTTCGGCTCAGGTCATAATCTCACGGTTCAGGGATTGGAGCCCCTTGTCAGGCTCTATGCTAACAGCTCAGAGCCTGGAGCCTGTTTTGGATTCTGTGTCTCATTCTCTCTCTGCCCCTCCCCCACTTGTGCTCTGTCTTTGTCTCTCAAAAATAAATAAATGTAAAAAAAAAAATTTAATGTTTACAGTAATTTGCCAGAATCTAATTTTAATAATAGGATTTTTATTTTCATACCTTTTTTTAATTTTTTAGTAGTAATTTCACAGTAATTTATTTTTATGGTATTTTACAAAAGTTTTGGTCTGAATAGGTTGGAATTTTTTTTAATGGTCCATCATCTTTGTTCAAGAAACACTGAATACCTGCTATTTCCTACTCATCTGATTCTATCAGCTTTCACCATCCATACGGTGGACCAATATGATAGGCTATGGAGTGACATAATCATCCTATGTCCTGTGGAGTAGATTGTGACAGAGAGTCAGAGAGACCACCTAGCCCCAAAGTAAGATGTCTACTCCTGTTCTTGTCAGGTTAAGAGCAAACTTCTGCTGCTGCTCTTTTTTTGGGGGGGATAAAGAGAAAAAAAGCTCACCAGAATTATAGCTGCATGTCAGGGACTATGTTGATTCTAGCAAAGAAACTAAATGGAATTACTACTTGGTTAAAATAATCTGCTTTCCTTCTCTGAGGTCAACACCTATCCATACCCACTTTGGTGGTAGCACTAATCTCTGTGATTCTCTCCCCCAGAGATACAGCACTGATTTTGATTTACTACTTTGAAAAGGAAGAGCAGTTCTAATAGTTTTTACTTGGCTCTTAATACCAAAATAGCCCTTAATCCATTCATTGCCTGATCCTCAATAAGACCCACTCTGACTTGAGGCCCACAGTGTTTTCTAGATCTCCAGGGATTATCATTATTTGAAAGTCACTGATCAATAACCCTTAAAAAAACTAGTTTGTCTTTTTTTTTTCTTTTTTTCAGTGTTCGAGTGTCAAATGGCAAATCACCTGAGGAAGGCTAGGAAAAGAGCTAGCGAACACACTTACACAAGTGTGGCAGGTATTTTAATGGTGGGTCAAGCAGCTGTGGTTGTAAGAACGCTCTCAAACAGAAATCTGGATGAGGGGCCTTGATGCATCAACTCAAGTCAGTTTCCATTTATCAGACCTTAAAGTTTTGTTTTATTTGCTTTAGTTATAAAGGTCAAAAAGAACTTAATAGCCGCCCATTTGATTCAATGTGGAAACCATCATCAGTTTTTCCCCACAGAAGTCCTGGTGGTCAAATCACTCTAATAATTTTATCTTTACTGTATTCTCTATTGAATTGGCTGAATTGTGTCCCCTTCCCAAAATTCTAGTGCTAAAGCCCTAACACCCAGAACCTCAGAATGTGACTGTATTTGGAGGTAGGGCCTATAAGAAATGATTTAAAATGGGAACACTGGGGTGAGCCCTAATCAAATCTGACTAGTGTCCTTACAAGAAGAGGAACTTTGGACACACAGAGGAGATGCTAGGGATGCTCGGATACACGTTAACAATTCTGCACCCAATTCCAATGTGTGGGCTTTTGCCCCACACCACCCAGGAGTTCTCTAACACAGCTGGGAATCCTACAATTCAACTCAATTCTGACACTATGTACCCAGAGATAGTCTCAGATTCCATAGGTTCAGAGCTCAGTCCTGTAAGACTGCACGCATGTACGCACTTTAGATGCCAAATGCAAGTCTGGGATGCACTCGTGCTTCTGGGTGACCTGCTATAGATAAGAGGTTCCAATGACCTCTGCTTAGGTTCGATTCATTTGCTACTTCTGTTCATGAAACTCAGAGAAACATTTTACTTACAGGATTGTCAGTTTACTATAAGAAGGTAGAATTCAGGAACCAGATAGAAGAGATGCATAGAGCAAGGTATGCGGGAAGAGGCACAGAGTTTTCATGCTCTGAGCATTCCACTCTCCCAAGTCTCCACACGTACCCCAACCTGGGAGCTCTTCAAACCCTATTCTTCTGGGCTTTTCTGGAGACATGACATACGCATAATTCATTAATTCATTAGCCACTGGCCACTGACTCAAGCTCCAATTCCTCTCTCCAGCCCAGAATTCTGGGAGGGGGGACTGAAAGTGCCAACCCTCCAACCACAAGGTTGGTTCCCCTGGCAACCAGCCCCCATCCTCAGGTGCTTTCCAAAAGTCTCCTCATTAACATAAACTCAGGTGTGGTTGAAAGAGGTTTGTGATCAATATTAAGATACCATTATGGCTCTTATTACTTAGAAAATTCCAAGGGTTTTAGGAGCTTTATGCCAGAAACAGTAGTGGAGACCAAATCTGTATTCTTATAAATTAAAGTATCACACACATGCACAGAGAAAATGCCATGTGAAGACATGGCAAGAAGGCATTCATCTGCAAACCAAGGAGAGGCTTCAGGAGAAACTAAACCAGCCGACGCCTTGGTCTTAGACCAAAATGTGAGAAAAAAATGAATAACATATGATAAAGTATATTTTAATATTCTCATCACCCAAGTCTTTGTATTCTTTCTTCCACACAATATTTGCCAAGTCAACTTGATTTGGTATTGACCAGCACTGAGTTCAGATCTTAGTCAAACAACCAAGTAAAAGATAAGGGTTAACTTGCCAAAACTAATTTCCTGCAATAAGATGGACTCCTATAAAGTTCCACAGGAATTATCTATGGTTGAGCATGGAACACTATCACTTCAGGTAAAATACTAAGTTGCCACTGAAGACCAATAGCCCACCCCATCACAGTGCTGCAGTTCTGGGGCTTGGATCCCAAGCCCTCAATCACACCAAGGGAGGAGCTAGTGATCTGCTACACCTGAATGCTGAAGTAGCAGATGATGGCCACTTCAAATTGTTAGAACGATTCCCATCTTTGAGCTGACACACTAAATTCAGAATCTCTTGGGGCACCTAGGTGGCTCAGTCAGTTAAGTGTCTGACTCTTGATATCAGCTCAGGTCATAATCTCATAGTCTTGAGATCAAGCCCCCAAGTCAGGCTTTGCACTGGGTGTGGAGCGTGCTTGAGATTCTTCCTCTCCTACCCCTCACCCACTCATGCACACATGTGCTCTCTCAAAAAAAATAATAATAATAACAATAATATTGTGTTAGTCTACCCATATCCTTAAATGTAGCCCAATATAAAAATATATGCTCTCCTTTCTGGACTAGCACACTTAGAAACCATTCTTACATGTTTTCCAGATTTCTGCTGATGTTTAGCAAGTCTTTTTATGTTTAAGCTTTTTCTACTGGATTAGCTTTGTACCTGCTCCTGGGATATGCTGGGATTGACTTATGTCAAGGTATCGAAAAATGGTAGGGATACAGCATGAGGAGACTTGACATATCCTTTCAGAGTAATTGCCTCAAGAGAGGTCCTTACAAGTTGTCCAGTCAATCTGGGACCAGCCCCACAGACAGGAAGGAGGGGCTGCCTCTGATGGTAAGGGAAGCTCAGAGGGGTTTGGTTCCTCAAGCTATTCAGATTCATTTTAGTCCACTAAAATGTCCCCATTTTAATTCTTAGGGTCCCAGTCTTTCCCAATCAATGTCTGAATATTAACACCCCCCCCTAAAAAAAAAAACTCTGGTAAGGCTGTGAATTCAACTTATGTTATAATTTAGTAACTCACAAGATCAGATTGCAGTTACATCAGCCTGTAACTTTAAGGGAGAAGAAATTTTTTTATAGGAGACACAGAAGGTTCATACCACAGCCATACCACCCCACAGTCTTTGCAGTCTTCATTCCTATTAGAAGAGTCTCTCAGAAAAGCCCCTCAGTCTTCTAAAGCCTACATTATCCCTGGGGAACCTATGTGATGATTTAAGGAACTCATGCCACTGCATGCCACAGACTACCAGGATCCAGTTTTCCCGTAGTAACAGAAATATCACTACCTTCAAATCCAACCAAGTCAAATAACTAATCCAAATTCCCATTAGCCACAATTTACTTCAAGAAACAGAAATCTGGTATTGTTAACAGCCTGAAATTTAATACAGGGCATCACATGTTTGCAAAGCTCTAACAAAAGATGGGATATCAGGTGTCAGGGTCATACCACCATGGATTTTTGAAGATAGGAAGACAGTGCTGAAGTTCCACCCCTGAATCAAGAAATTACTGCCACCAATTCCACAACTCTCTCTGGACACCCACAAAGCTACTGACCAGACTCTGAAATTCTCAGCCAGGTACTCTAGCTGCCTCCTGACACGTCTCTTGGTTGACTGCTGCAGCAGCACCAGGATAGACCTCTGCCTCACTTCCACCTTCCAGATCTCTCTTGAGTACATGCTACTGCCAGAACATGATTTCCTTCCAGAACGCCAGCTTCAATAGGTTCCTGAAAATATATTTTTAACTTTCCAACCAGTATAATTCAGGAAGGCACATAAACAAGTGAGCACAAGCCTTGAGTGCCAATTGACTAAATCCAGCAAAATTCAGCCACTTAGTTCTCCTGGCCACCCGGACACTGTCTTCAATCCAACGGAAGGCTTCTTGCCTTCTTCTCAGCCTTGGTTTATCTGGAGCTATCCTCACAAGAATAGCAGTCTCAGATCTGAGTTAAGGAGTTACTACTGGTTTTTGATTGTTTCTCTTGTTTTCAAACATCCCTTTACCAGACTGTTTACAATCATCTCCTTTGGGAAAAAAAAAAAAGTATAGTCAACCCTTCACTGGCTCACAGAGTTGCTTTGTTTTTGCATGCTAGTTTGCAAGCCTGGGCTTGCACAGAATATGTGTGTAGTATAAGAAAAAAAATAGAAAGAGGCTATATTAGCTTCTTATGGCTTCCACAACGAAGTACCATAAAATGGATATATTAAAACAACAGAAATGTATTCCCTCACAGCATTAAGAAGCTAGAAGTCTGAAATCTAGGCTCCATGCTAACATCTCAGACACTAGGTAGGATCATTCTTTGGCTAGCTTCTGGTGGTGACCACCAAACCTTGGCATTCCTGGGCTTACAGTGTCACCACTCTGATCTCTGCCTCTATCATCACTTGGCATTCTTCCCGAGTGCCTTGTCCTCTTTTTATAAGGGCCCATCCTCATTCAGCATGAGCTCACCTTAAATTGATTACATCTGTAAAGACCCTATTTTCAAATAAGATCATATTCACAGGTGCCAAGAGTTAGTACATAAACATCTCTTTTAGGCAGGCACAATTCAACCCATAACAGAGGCAAAACGGAAATCTCACACAAAGAGTCAGTATAATCAGCAGCATGAACTTTCCCCTAGAATTTCAAGGAAAATGACAAGTGAAGGTATGTCATGGCTTCCAGTGTGATGATGGGCTTGGGCAACTTATTCCCATATAGGCAATTACGTGCATAGAAAACACAGCTGTAAAAGATGGGAAATTTGTAAACTGATTTAAGGAGAGATCATTCTTGGGGCACCTGGGTGGCTCATTTGATTAAGCTTCTGACTTCGGCTCAGGTCATGATCTCATGGGTTCATGAGTTTGAGCCCCACAGCAGGCTCTCTGCTGTCAGTGTGGAGCCCGCTTCGGATCCTCTGGTCTCCTCTCCCTCTGCTTCTCTTCCACTTGCACACGCACTCTCTCTCTCTCTCTCTAAAATAAATAAACATTAAAAGAAAAAGATTGTTCTTAAGGAAAGAAGAAATCCTTCATCTAGATGACATAACCCTTTTCAGAGGGTTTTAATCCTCTGATTTTAATCCAAGATAAATACAAAAGTTATTCTTAAAAAGAGACTGATTAATTGTGTGAATATGGACTTCCAAAAAGATCAGATATCAATTATTATATACTTTATATAAATCCTTTATTTTAACTTCCTAGCTTCGAAATCCAACCTCCATTTTCACCTAACAAAGACGCAAATTTGTGATTCATGTAATCACTTAACAAATACTTACTGAACATCTACTATATGCCAAGTGTTGGATGCTGGGGATTCAAGGTTAATTAAAACATGGTCTCTGCTCCCAAGTTACCTCGTGATAGTCTACTAGGAAGAAAAAGTGAGTCAACACATCATTTGAGTGCCATATTGTAAATGTCACAGAGATATTTATTATGCACAAGGTGTTATGGGATCAAGAGAACAGCTAAAAATTCCATCCTGGTGGTGGGGTAGTCAGGAAAATCTTCACACCCAGAGAAAACAATAGTAGAACTACTGAACTATAAAGAGTGCACAAGGGTTGGCAGAGGTGTTTTAGGCAAAGGAAACAGTGTATGTGCATACGAAAGTGTGAGAGACAGCAGAGCACAATGTGGGAACTGCAGGAAGTTCAGCATGACTGGATTTAAATGAGAAGTGGGGGGAGGGGAGGGGAAAGGCAGAAGGAAGTCACAGCTGAGGCAAGGAGCAAATATGAAAAACCTCCGTGACAAGTGCAGTGAAGAATGCAGTCAACTTAACCACTGCTCAGCAATACCTGTTCTCCTCTCCCCTGGGCACATGAAAGATTACATTTCCCAAACCTTGGAGGTAAAGGGATTGCAGGGCCAGTTCTGGCCAATAGGCTGTGACAGAAGTGATATATGTCACTTCTGGTTCAAAGCAAAGAAAAGCCATGCAGCGTCTTCATGTGCTCCCAACGCTTGCTAGAGTCACCAGCAACATCCAGATGGTTAAGCCTCCACCAGCCTGGATCCCTGAGTAACTGTGTGAGGCAGAGTTACATACTCCAGTACCACAGGGGACACATATGAGTAAGACTTGAACATTTGCTTTGTAAAGCCACTGAGATTTTCAGCTAATTTGCTAGCACAGCATAACCGTGCTTTAACCTGATGAACACAGGGTGCTACTCCAAGAACATTTAATCAGGACAATTGCTTAACAAGATTTGTATTTTAGGAAACTCGCATTGGCTATGAGGTACAATGTAGACTGGGAATATCAAGGACGGATGCAGGGAAACAGATTAAAGGCTATCCTAATAATCCAGAGTTAATTGGTGTTGTTACCTCCTTTCCAACGAAACCTTACAATACCAAGCTTGGGGAATCCTGGGCCACACCAGGACAAACGAGGCTTTCTTGGGCCCAGCTCTCTTCCAGAATCACTACATGTAGAGATTCCCTGCCAAACATGTGTACTCATTCACGCAAAGAGCCTATGACCAGCAAAAGAGCCTGGATATCTAGTTAGGATAAGAAAATCTGTGCTGATAAAGTACACATAACAACTTGCTCTAAATTACTCTGAAAATGTCTTTTGTGCAGCCTTTACTCTGAACATGTAGGATTCTGAAATTCAGAACAGAAGAATCAGAGGGAAGAAGGCCCTCAGGCCCCATTCACTGTCTGCCTATCCATAAATTGTTCAAAAATCCGGCCGAGATTTCCCTGAGCATCACATAAAACATAAAGAAGTTACTGAGATTAAGGTACTTTAGAAGCCAATATAAAACGATCAATATGTTTGGATGTTTGGTGCTAACAAATAAAAGTGCACCACAGTGACACCCCACATGGTTACTAAACCAGTTGGAAATCGAACATACTTGGAGACAACTCTAGTCTGGGATTTTGATCTTTCGGCCACTCCGCTAGTCTGATGGTAAGTTTCTTAGTGACCTTGGACAAGCCACCCACCTTCAATGTCTCCATTTCCCTTGACTAGCTTAACAGTGAGAAGATTACTTTTCCCCTCAGAGAGATCATGTAAGAAGTTGTAACTGAAGCGTTTATTAAGCATTTTGGATGCCTTTCATACACACAGCCTGAAGTTCAAAGCAGTTCCATATATGCCTAGACAGGGACCCATAAATGCATTTGGTCTATATCAAGGGATGACTCTGCCATGTGTTACTGGTGAGAAATAAAGGACTTGTATTAAAAATGCATAATTTAATCAAGAGAAAACCACTAATCAGTAGGAAATATGCAACCTTGATGTTACGGGATTTTTTTTTTATCGTTCATGTTATTAGAGCTGCCACAATTTCTCATGGATCTATTGAAATGAAAATTAATGTGAAGGAGAAGTTTTGAAAGATAAAATGAGATCAAACCATAAGGTCCTCAAGAGAGCCTGGCACTCCTCTGGGGCAAATACAGAGAAGCAAAAGCAGCATGACAGCCCGGCTGACATTGTTTCTTCCTCCAGTTCAAAGTTACAAATCTGCAAGTAAGTTTTGCACTCCTTCGGAGGTCAACAAACCATGTGGTCACTCTATGAGGCCCGAAGAGTGCCAAACACAGGGGCATCTATAATACAGCATTGCTTTGTCATGTACTCTCTGACTCGTGTGTAGAACTGGCAAAATCTCTGAAAATTCTACATGATCCTATCAGGCCTTCCTATGGGTTAATAATTAGATACAATCATCCAAACAAGACTTTATGAGATGCAGCAGGGAGTCCTGTTTGAATCCTATTCAGTCACCAACTAGCACATTTGACAATTTCATTAGAACTCAATTATTAGGAGCATCATTTAGAGGTTCAGGACTGGGACAAGAAGTGTGTGTGTGTGTGTGTGTGTGTGTGTGTGGGTGTGGGTGGGTGTGTGTGTGTGGGTGTGTGTGTGTAGCTCTTTCTCTTTTGTGTTGTGTTTGCTAAGAGAAAGTCCATAACAATAGAAAAGGTGGAAAACAGGAAGAACAGAATGGTGTCCAGCTAGTTCTAGCACACCCTCAGCTGGAACCACCCAGGCAACCAGATCTTGAGCCCAGGGAATTGGGGCTGGTGGAATATCACATTGGCAACTGTCAGGCAAGATTGATTTGAGGGGTGGGCAACACTATCTTGTCCATAGCAGTTCCCCTATGTTTTAAGAACATAACTTTAAAGGTGAACATTTGTAAAAGCATACTTATCATGGTGACTCTACTGTAAGTGTTTCTGTGGGCAGCATAGATGACAATCGTCACATGAGCTTTCATTAGCTGCACTTACCAAGTGCCTGCAGCATGTAAATTCCAGAAAATAGCTAAAAATGACCTGAAAGCAGCCCTTCAAACTGAGAAACTATTCTTCATCACTAAAGCTTTTGTTTTAAAATACGTCTGTCTGAGAGAAAAGAGTGGAGGCAAGAGATGGGCAGAAGTGTGTATGTCATGCCAAGAGGGATGAAATAAGGAGAAGGTAACAGGGAGGTAGTGGATAGGAAAGTGGGGGTCTTAGGTGGAATAGGATCTGTTCTCATAGTTTCCCAACTGGTAAACCCAATACTAACAATTCAACTTAAATGTTGCTATTCATCCTTGCTTTTTAAGATTTTGAAAATCATATAAAAGAATTGCTTGCAGGGGCGCCTGGGTGGCTGAGTTGGTTAAGCATCTGATTTCAACTCAGGTCATGATCTCACAGTTTGTGAGTTCGAGCCCCGCATCAGGCTCTGTGCTGACAGGTCGGAGCCTGGAGCCTGCTTCGGATTCTGTGTCTCCCTCTCTCTCTGCCCCTCCCCTGCTTGTACTCTGTCTCTCTCTCCCTTAGAAATAAAATAAACATTTAAAAAAAATTAAAAAAAGAAAAGAATAACTTACAGGGTGCATGGGTGGCACAGTCAGTTAAGCATCTGACTCTTGATTTTGGCTCCAGTTGTGATCTCACGATGGTGGGATCAAGCCCTGCATAGGGCTCTAAGATGAGCGTGGAAGCTGCTTGGGATTCTCTCTCTCTCTCTCTCTCTCTCTCTCTCTCTCTCTCTCTCTCTCTCCCCCTCTCTCTCTGCCCCTCCCGCTCTCTCTTGCTGTCTCTCTCTCAAAATAAATAAATAAATATTAAAAAAAAGAAAAAAGAATAGCTTGCTTTTTTAAAAATATCAGAGCTACCAGGGTCACAGGAGAGCTTGGCATTCTCAGGTGTCAAGTGGGTCTTGTATGCATTGGTTCATGGGGCCACACTCTTCCTAAAGTTACAGGTGATTTTTAAATGTTTGTTTACTTTTAAGAGACAGTAAGTAGGGGAGGGGCAGAGAGAGAAGGGAACAGAGGGTCAGAGGCGGGCTCTGTGCTGAAATGGCTGACAGCAGAGAGCCAGATGTGGGGCTCAAAGTCACAAACCAGGAGATCATGACCTGAGCTGAAGTCAGAGGCTCAAGCAACTGAGCCCCCCAGGCACCGCAAAGCTACAGGCAATTTTAAAGGTGTGGCTGAGGTACCCTTCCTTCTGCATTTCTATTATGGATACTTTTTGAATGAGGTTTTAGTTAACTGTGTTGGTTTCTTGGCAGAAGCAAAAATTATGCCAAGAATCATGATCCTATTGTCACTTGATAATCTTTCTATTTCCAAGACACAAGTTCCTAGAATTATAATTCCTATGAGGTCCCAATTCATTCCAACTCTTCCAACAGAGGCAGGGCCATACATCTCAGGCCTGAATTCCAGAATTAGAATAACAATTGACTTTTGCCACCTAAGTGCATGGTAAATGAGACAATGTTAACGACTACCTCATGATTTTTTTAATGTAATGTATACATTGCTAGTGTATACTCTGAACTCTGAAAAAATTGCCATAACATTTTTGCCTATATTGCATTTTGTAAACTGATAATAGAAAAAGAAATTTTCTTACTGTATTCTACATAACAAACTTTTATATTTTCTTTTCATTTTAAACCAGTGTGTATTTTTGCTTTGTTTTCCCAATTAAGGTCCCAGAGCATGGAAATAAAGACAGATAGTATAGAATTATACACATACTAGTTGCATAAAAATAGTATTTATTTCTTCTCATCAAAGAAAATATAACCTATATTGTTAAATCTAAAATAGAATATGCTAATCTTTTTTCAATTTGAAAAAAAGGTCAGCATCTGTTGCAAATTACTCTTCAATTCTCTAAATATTTTTTCAGTCCCCACCAAGACCATCTTATCATTCCTCGTGGTATTTTATGCCTTATGCAGAACTTTGCCACAGTAATCTTAGTGGGGGAGAAATTCTTCCTTTTATATAGACGAGGTCTCTAGGACACAGACATGTTAAATAACATGGTCAAGGTAACGGAGCAGTAAAGTAGTGGAACTGGAAAGGAACGATGTGACTAAATCCTACAATGTTTGTCCTGGACTCCCTCCTCCTTCCCTCCCTCTCTCTCTCTTCCTTTTCCCTTCTTTCTTTCCTCCTATTGTTTTAAAGCCTTCTTTCTTCTAACATCTAGAAGCTGTAAGGATTCTAGAGGCCTTGCACTTCTTTTTCCTTTAATATCTTCTCAGAAAATTAGAAGGAAAGGAAATAAGAAGTAAAAGAGTGAGGGGAGAGGAGGGGAACGAAGGAGAGGTTGAAGGGAGTCCTTCCCTGTATAGTAAAACTCCTTGAAAGAGTTCTCTATACTCACTACTTTCAATCTTTTCCTCTCTACTTCTGTGTGACCAAGCAAGTCCTCCATCACAGCACTGATACCGAAGCTGGCATCCAGGCCCATCCTGTCAGTTCGGAACATTACAGGTCATATTGCTGCAGGATTTTTTACCTCAATACCTGGGGTTCCTTGTCTCGCCGCTTCGAAGAATGAAGTGGTGGACACAGAATAAGATGAGCAGCAGGCAAAAGTTTATTAGAGTCTAAGATTAGAAAGTAAGAATAGTATGAAAGCTCTCCTTACAGAGAGGGGGCATTCAAAAGTGAATACCCCTGACTATAAGCAAAGGACTTTGTTTTATAAGGTTCTGGTCATTCCCCCCACCCAACTTCCATTCCCCCTTGTTCCCTCTCAGGTTCTACCCTTATTGGCTTGATAACTCTAGCTGCTGGGTTGTCCATTCCCGATGGGCTTGAATCTGTCATGTGAGGAATCAGACTATGGTCATGCCGTCCCTCATGTAACATAAGTATTATGGTTTACCTATTTTAGTTAGGTATTTTGATTGTCAAATTCCTGAGGGAAACCTGAGGGGAATATGTGGTATCTGTTACAATCCTAAGAGGAACCTTAAGCCTGAGGGAGTTTGCTTCTGGTCAGATGCTCCCAGCATTGTTTTAACATACATGGTTTTCCCCACCCAGGGACCTCAGGTCCTAACTTTCCCCCCTCTGTCTATTTTATCCTATCTTTCCCTATCATAATCTCATCCCTAGGCAAGGCAGACCAAACAAGGAACACATTAGTGGAGGCTCAAGGGATGGAAATGCTTATTCATCATTTAAAGGAATCTGTAGGACAGGCCGTTCATTAGCACTACACTAGAGATATAATCACCAAATGTACCAAAGGAAATCTCTAACATAAATAATAAAGATACTTTTTAGATTTCAGGTCTCTTGAGATGGAAAAGACCCCTGGGGACCAGAAGAAGTGACACCAGGACAGCTGCTAGCATGACCTCTTGGGCCTCCAGTCAACAGTGTCCACCTTCTCAGGAGACCTCTGCCCCTATTAGCTAGGATGCAATGGAGTTACTTAGATCAGAGGACAGAAAGCTATCAACAGGAGGAAAGAGGAGGAAGGGACAAAAGCAGGGAAGAAATGTGTCTTGTTTTGCAAAACCAGCAACTCCTGCCAAGGAGACCCCCAGCTAGGTGTTTCACCCAATACTCCCTTCCATGAGCCAGTATAAGCCATTTTGGAGCTGAGAACCTGTGCAGAAGACCTCCTGAGTTGTTTTAAAGTTACCTTTAGCTCAGTGTAATACTAAGATCTCCTATGGCTGGGGGTGAGTTTCAACACTTTTTGAACATACAATGTAGGCACTAGCATGTTGACTTACTAGCCATGCACAATCAAACTGAAGTGCCTAAGTAATAGAATATGTATAAGTTCCTTAATGTATATGCAAGCTCCCTGACCCTAATACACTGAATCAAACCCCTAATACACTGAATCAAAGCTTCCTGGACTAGCACCACGGGGAGACAGGGCTTTGAGAGCTATCTCCCTGTCTTGTTACTTGTAACAAATAAAAAGTTCTTTGCCCTTCAGCACTCCCCTGTGTTGTATTCAATTTAATGCACCCCAAGTGGCAAGTTCAGTTATAATACTGTTCTGGCTAAGGCTACCAAGGCCTTCCACATGAAGGATTCTCAGACATGTTGGTAACATTTAGCAGACCTATAAGTAGCATTTGATACTATTGGTCACTCTCTGCTTTAAAACACTGTTTTCACTCAGAGTCTATGACCTATCAAACTTCCCTAGCTTCCCTCTTCCCTCCCAGGGTGCTTTCCCTCCATTTTCCTGGCTACTTTCTAATTATTTGCCCAAATCTCAAATTTGGAGTATCCAGTGGCTTAGTTTGGGGACATTTTTGCCTTCCTATCTTGTGATTTCATCCAGCTTCATGACCGTCAATGCCATCCACATGCTGATAACTACCAAATTCCTGTCTCATCCAAGATGCTTCTCTGAACACCAGCCCAGTATATCCAACTGCCTATTGACATCTCCACTTGGATGTCTAACAGGCATCTCAAAGTTAACAGGCAAAAACTGAGTTTTTGCCATTTCCAACCAAAATATGCCTGCCCCCAAATCTTCCCCATCTCAGTATCAAGCCAAAACCTTGGCATCATCCTTGATTTCTATCTTCTTCTCACACTATACACACAATCCACTAGCATAATTTGTTCGCTCTACTTGCAAAATATATGCAGAATCCTCTAATTCTTACACCTTCCTCTGATAGCCTGCCTGGTCCATGACACCATCACATCTTGCTTAGACTGTTGTAATAGCATTGTAACTAGAATTCCTGATGTTGCCCTTGCCCATTTTCAGTCTATTGTCAAAACAGCAGCCATGGGATCTCTTTAAAATATAAGACAGTGCATGTCTCTGCTCTGCTCCAAACCCCCAGACAACTTCCTATTTCACTCAGAGTAAAGCCCAAAGTCCTTACAGACCTCAAGGCCCCATGCAGTCTGGTCTCACTTTTCTGGCCGTGTCTCACTAAGTTCACCCTTCTCTGGCCATGTCTCACTAAGTTCACCCTTCCTTCTCTGGCCATGTCTCACTAAGTTCACCCTTCCTTACACCAGCCTGCCTGCTACTATTCCTCAAAGACACAGGTACATTCCTACCTCCGGGCCTTTGCTCTTGCTGGTCACTCTTCCTAAAATGCTCTTCCCACAAAAATCCACCTGACTTACTTCCTTACCTCTTTAGATTTTTCCTGAAATGCTATCATCTCAGTGAGAGCTTCCTGACCACGCTATCTGAAATTAACAACCATGCACATAAACTTCCTCCACCCGCTTAGTTTCCTCCTTGGTGCTCGTCACTCTACCGTACTCCGTATTTTCACATTTGTCTTCTTTAAGATCTGTCTCCTCAGTTAGACTATACTGAATGCAGGGATTTTTGTCTGTTTTGTTCACTGCTCTATCTCTCACACCAAAAATAATAGTAGACACTCAGTAAATACTGTAGAAAAGAGGAGGAGGGAAGCAGGAAGGGAGTGAGGGGAGGAAGGAACAAACAAAGGAAGGATTGCAAGGATCATTAAAGCCCTAGTTCCTCTCAGTGTGAAAACAGCCTCTAACTCCTTTATGACATTTAGTCACCCCGTGGCATCAGCCTACTCCAATGCTTCCTGAGTAGATGTAGATAAATAGAAACTATCAGCCTCTAAAGAACAAGTGGCATCCTCTTAACCAAATGCACTTTTTAAATGCCCATGTGAACCAATTAAAATATGAAGTGGTTCCAACTTCCAAAAGCTTTTTTCTTAGACAACAAACCAGGCAGAGGCCAGTGCCCAAGCTGTTCCTCTTCCTCACGCCATGTTAAGTGTGATGTTGGCTCTGGATAAATGTTAAATTGCAGCTCTACCCTTTTTATTTCCCAAAACTAGGTTTTGATTTATCTTACTGCAAGTCTTGAGCGTCTGGAATTTTCCCAAATGAACTAAAATTCCTCCATCAGTAAAAGTACTGCTCATTACCTGTGTTAATTTCATCTCTTTCTCTGCACTCGATAACCCCATCTGTTGCAATTCCAGCTGTGAGAAGGGAGAAAAGCAAGAAACTGAGCAGACCTAATGCAGAGACGCTGTGGGCTAGCAACAGCTCTTTCACAGAGAAAAAGGAAATTTGTAACTAGCAGTGGACACAGCTAAAATAACCTGGCTAAAATCCCTCAGATTTTACAAGATCCTTGTTCACTATTTTTAAAAAGTTCATATTTAGGGGTGCCTGGGTGGCTCCGCTGGGAGCCGACTTTAGCTCAGGTCATGATCTCACGGTTCATGGGTTCGAACCCCATGTCGGGCTCTGTGCTGACAGCTCAGAGCCTGGAGCCTGCTTCGGATTCTGTGTCTCCTTCTCTCTCTGCCCTTTCGCTGCTTGTGCTCTCTCTCTCTCTCAAAAATAAATAAACAATTTTTTTTAAGTTCATATCAGAGCACCTGGGTGGCTCAGTAGGTTAAGCATCTGACTTCAGCTCAGGTCATAATGTCACGGTTCATAAGTTGAAGCCCCATATCTGGCTCTCTGCTATCAGCACAGAGCCCACTTCAGACCCTCTGTCTCCCTCTCTCTCTCTGCTCCTCCTCCCCTTTCTCTCTCAAAAGTAAACAAACCCTAAAAAAGAAGTGATAAAAAAGTTCATATTTATACTTCAAAATGTCCAGCATCATTTACTGATAAATTTACTTTTATAGATATATTATATAATGCCCTGTTTTATAAAAGCAGACCCTACATCAAAGTGCATATGACCTAATTCTCAACAGAAAGCTACTAGACCCCCATGGGATACCAAAATTCTGAATATGGGTTTGCAGAACTTTCAGGAAATGCTAGGCATAATGGGTCATTCAGTAGATGCCCAAGAAATGTAAGTTGCCTCTCTGACCCTTCAAAGGAACAGCCAAACGGGCAGGTTGAGTTCATCTGCACTCGCTGTGACAAAGCTTCTCAGCAATTCTCCTGTTGGAAGCCACACCTGGCACTACATACCTGCCCCCTGCCGTCTTCGTAGAGCCTTCCTGAGGCTCCAGCGAGCTGCTAAAGCATTTTCTTCCTCTTCAGAATAGGATGATAAGCCAGGTTGTAGTGATTCAGGATGACACTTCAACAAGCTCGATTAATATCCAGTAGGCAAGGTTCTGATTTTTTTCAAACCTGCCCCTACTCTAACGGGGAGGGCTGTGCACCTAAAGAAGTGAACAGCTCTTGTGAACTTTGCTCCCTCTCTGTGCTCTCCCCCTTTCCCTCTCTCCCTCCTTCAAGGAAGGGTTCTGCAGGCTGGAGTCAAGACAGTGATTTTTAAAACCGATCAATTCTTTGCTATCAGTATTTTCATAAGTGAGGCCAGAAAGAGACCGAGGCAAAAATAAGAAGATGTTAATGTGTCTTCGATATAAGGTTGCCGGGTAAACCCCCCACCCCCACCCCCCACTCCTCCACACTGAAAACTGGTCTGGCGGGGGGGGGGGGGGGGGGAGATGGCAGTCCAGGAAGGCTTCCCAGAGGAGATGGGACCAAATTAGGTCAGGAAGAATATGCACTATACAAAAGAAAATTTAAGGGGAAAGGAGGAGAATTCCAGGCAAAAGGAATGGTCTGAGTATGAAGATCCATGCATGTTCTAGAAATGAAAAATTGCGGTATTACCCAAGTATGAAATACAGGACAGAGAAGAGTGGTGATGAAAATTATGTAATAAGTAGGAGCAGACCATGACCCTGTGCACCAAGATCAAGGGCCTGTTGCTGCAGAGCTCTTGAAATGTTTTAAGCAGGAGATGATGGGATCCAATTTGCTTTTTAAATAAATCCTTTTTGACATGTGTACAAACTACGTGTATGGATGATAGAGTTAAAGGCAGAATCACCTTTCATGCACCCAGGAAAGGCTGAAGATGATGAGAAGCTGAACTGGGGATGTGTGAGAGGGATGGAGGGGTAAGGAGACAGACTTGGTAAATATTTAGGAGGACAAAAGCACTTGAAGGGTCTGATGGCTGATTGGAATGACGGGAGAGGAAGCAGGGAGGTCCAGGACCACCATATGGGTTCTCCTTGGATGCTGCAACTGTGGTAAAATTCCAAACGCGGTGGAGCCAGGTTAGGGAGAGTAGTGGAGGGATGTTATGAGCTCAGTGTGGAGAAGATAATGTTAAGGTACTTAAGGGATGTCAATAAGGAAATGATCAGTAATTATTTCAACACATGAATCTAAGACTCAGGGGGATGAGTTTAGAGATAAAGATGTGGTAGGTATCCACATAAAAATTTATGTTTACCAATTAAGGTTATGTTGCCTGGTGTAATGTGGTTTTAACAGAATTCAGATCAATTTCTCTGGATCTGGAGGTGCGGATTCCAGGGCTGATACGGTGGCTACAACCTATCATCAGGGAGCCAGGCCCCCAGCTTTCTGCATGCTTTCCTTCCTCAAGGTCATCTCCTGGTCTGGTGTGGCTCTTTGAGCTCTGCCCAGTATGTCTGCATTGCAGGCAGCTGAAAGAAGGTGGGCAGCGCCGGAGACGGCATTTCTAGCACCTTTTAGAAGGAGCCTCCCCTGAAATCTCGCACCCCACTTCTGTTCACAGCTCCTCAGCCAGATCTTAGCCATATGGCCCCACGTAGGTGTAACAGAAGTTAGGAAGCGTGATGTTTTCGCTGGGCCCATTAACTCCCTGTGTGAAATCAGGGTTCTGCTAACTAAGGAAGAGGGATGAGTAGGTATTGATTCAACAAACGGCAATCTCTGCCACATCATGGAAATGGGTAAGATTAAGGAAGAGTTTGAAGAGTAAAAATATAGTAGGTCAAGGTAGACCCAAAGATTTAAGGATTTAAGGGAATGATGTAAGGGGCAAGCAAAGAAAAGAGACTGAGAAGGGAAAACAATAAAGGGAGGAGAAGAATCCAGGGAAGGAAGAACCTTTTTATAGTTTTCCAAATAGTGATTCATTAAGCTTTCTGCAGTAGAATCCATATTTCATCCTCCAGATTTAAACCGGACACTTCTGGGTTTTTTCAATTGGTTATTCACATTCCCAGCTATAGTTTTGTATTACACACTTGTTTGTGCCTGATGTCTGTGGTCAGTTAGTTTCTTCCAAACTGGCACCTTTGGAAACCTCATTACCTCCTTCAAGCCATCAGAATATGCTAGAACAGCAACTTACTAGATAATATCTTCACTTTCAGATACTGAAATAATTTAACTCTACGGCTCATTCAAAAGTGTTGAGTTAATGAGAACATTCAAAGTAACAAACAATAGATGCCACATTGGAATGATTAGCACAGAGAAGAAACAAAGTTATATGGATATCCCTCAATAAAACAGTTCGTTATTAAAAGTTGTCTTTAAAGCAAAATGCTGATATTGAAACCATACTTTTCTCATTCACTTGTGCTTCCTATGGAAAAAAATCAGCCCCAAGACATATAAAACAGAACTGTCTGTCCTCCAGAGCCAAGACTCCCCTCCACTGATGGGAATGAGGAAATGAAACAGGAACGAGGAAAAGATATCATTAGCCATAGTATATAGGCTTATACTCTCTAGATAGAAAAAAGAAATTAGCAAGCCTGTCAATGAAAGGCAAAGTGGGGCTAAATGTAGGCCAAATAGGAGAAAAGAGACTCACTATCATTGTTGCCTCCCAAAAGCCAGCATGAGTGAATTTTCAAAAGATGGTAATGTTACTTACATGACCATTTCTCTATGATCCAGCACTGTCAAGAATAGTGTCTTCCAGCTAATTAAGTGTCCTAGGTGTTCATAAAATCTTAGACATCTGTAATATACTAGGGAAGTGAAATATTTTAAATGCAATATGACATTTTAAGTCTCTGAAGTCTCTTAGATCCCCTGAAGTTATTAGAAAGATAATATTACATAATCCCATTGTACAATTAGAAAGTACATGCAAAGGGGCCATCCCCACATGTGAGATGAAACAGGCATAACTGAACTTCTCACCCCCAAAGTCCTATAAGCCCATGAGAACAACACAGGTAATAAGAAATAACATTAGAACTCAAGACTTAATGCCTCCAAGATGTCTGGTCCCTCAGAATATCACAACGGCACCTAATATATATGGCTCATGTGGATTGTCAATATTCAAAATGATCAGTAAAATGCATTAAGCAATGATTTTACCTCATTGATGATAACAAAGCATGTTGCCGTATCACAGTTCCTCAGAAGCATCCTTGCAAGGATCAGGTACAGATATAGGTGTATAGAGGGAAAAACTCTGTCTTCCTCCTTAACTTCCTCCTCTTACTTCCTCCTCTACTCTTACACGAATACCATATTTACAACACTCCTAACACCAGATGTGGGGGCACTGTCCCCTTAACAAGTAATTCTCTATGACACTGGCTGGGGGTCCTACAATTCAAGTCGATTCTGACACTATGTACTTGGAGACAATCTCAGATCTCACAAGTTAAGGGTTCCCACAAAGCACACACCCCCACTTCAGGGCCAATCACAAGTCCACATTGTCTCCTTGTTCCTGACCAACTGGCTACACATCAGAGGCTCCCATGACCCCCTCCTTGGGTTTGATTAATTTTCTAGAGCAGTTCACAGAACTCAGGAAAACAGTTTACTTACTGTTTACCAGTTTATCATAAAAGAATACGATAAAGGAGACAAATGACCGTCCAGATGGAAGACATGTAGAAGGCAAGCGATGTGCAAAGGGGCATGGAGCTCCCCTGCCCTCTCTAGGAGCACCTCTCTTCCAGCACCTCTACCAGTTCATCAACCCAAAAGCTCTCCAAACCCCATACTTTTGGGTTGTTTATGAAGGCTTTATCATATAGGCATGATCAAGTATTAATTCCATTTCCAGCCCATCTCCTCTCTCTAGGGAATATGGGGTGGGGCTGAAAATTCCAAGCTTCTAATGATGGCATGATATATCTGGTGACCAGCTTCCATCCCAGAGCCCACTCAGAGACACCTCATTAGAACAAAGACACAGCTAACACCCAGGAAATTCCAAAGAATTTAGGAACTGGGGTCAAAGACCAAATATTAGAACCAAAAAATGTTCCTCACGTTCTTATTCTTCAGAAAATTACAAGACTTGGGGCACCTGGGTGGCTCAGCCAGTTATGTATCAGACTCTTGGTTGTGGCTCAGGTCATGATCTCACAGTTCGTGAGTCTGAGCCCCGCATCATACCCCACCCTGGCAGTGTGGAGCCTGCTTGGGATTCTCTCTCTCTCCCTGTCTCTCTGCCTCTCTCTTTCTGGAAGGAAGGAAGGAAGGAAGGAAGGAAGGAAGGAAGGAAGGAAGGAAGGAAAGAAAGAAAGAAAGAAAGAAAGAAAGAAAGAAAGAAAGAAAGAAAGAAAGAAAGGAAAAGAAAGAAAGAAAGAAAGATTACAAGACTTTTTAAAAGCTCTGTGCCAGGAACTGGGGCAAAGACCAATATAAATATTTTATATTATCTCACAAGATGTGTGCAGAAAACAAAGGTCTGATGAAAGCTATCTCAGATAGCAAAGAACCCATTATTTTTAAATTTTCACATTTAGGTATTGCATGTAATCAGAGGTCTCAGGAGATTTATATTTAGAAACTTAGATCTTACACATGACTGATTCTAACCTTGATCCTCCTAGATAAAAACTTACAACATGGTTTCTTTCCTTTCCCCTCCCCACCTGAAGGTCTTTCAGTATTTGATTATGACACAGTTATAAACCACCCGTCCAGATGGTTTACCAACCCCAGAGGTAGATGTAGAAATATAAGAACAACAAGTGCAGTATTCTCCAAATTGACATTATCTCGGATTTCTGCAACAACAAGATCACTCACACACATTGGATTACATCCTGGCACCTTTCTCCCATGCTGATTCCATTTATAGGTTTAATGTCTGTTCCATAACTAATGTTACAATCCATGGCAAGTACTAATTTCCTATTGCTTTGTAACAAATTGCCACAAGTTTAATAGCTTAAAACAACTATTATCTTACAGTTCTAAGGTCAGAATCTAAAATGGGTCTTAATGGATTTCTCAGTCCATTTGGGTTGCTACAAGAAAATACCGCATGGGGCGCCTGGCTGGCTCAGTCAGTTAAGCATCGGACTCTTGATTTCAGCTCAGATCATAATCTCACGGTCATGAGATGGAGCCCTGCATTGGGCTCCGGACTGACAGCACAAAGCCTGCTGGGGATTCTCTCTCTCCTTCTCTCTCTCTGTCCCCTCCCCCACTCATGATCTCCAAATAAACAAATAAACTTAAAAAATACCACAGACCAGTTAGCTTGTTAGCTTATAAACAACGAAATTTATTTCTCACATTCTGGAGGCTGGAAGTAGAAGATCAGTGTGCCAGGATAGTCAGGCAAGGGCCCTCTTCCAGGGTGATGTCTGGAAGTCTGCCGTCTGCAATGGCCAAATGCAACATTCCAATGTCCAACTCTAACCCCTACTCTCCTGCCTCCTTCTTTCACGTACAAGGGTCATTGGGATCATATAGGCTCACTTAAATAATCCAGGATAATCTCCCTATCTCAAGGAGATTAATTTAATCACACCAGCAAAACCCCTTTCCCACATAAACTACCATATTCACAGTTCTGGGGATGGAGACATGAACTTCTCTGGGGGACCATTATTCCTACCTACCACAATAACAAAGAAAAACTGGGAGGAATTTAGTGGATTATCTATGCTATATTTTTAACGCTTATTTATTTTTGAGAGAGAGTGCACGTGCAAGTGAGGGAAGGGCAGAGAGAGAGGGAGAGAATCCCAAGCAGGCTCTGCACTGCCAGCACAGAGCCTGACATGGGGCTCAATCCCACAGGCAGTGAGATTATGACCTGAGCCAACATCAAGAGTCAGACACTCAACTGAGTGGGTGACTGAGCCACCCAGGAGCCTTTATACTATTTTAAAAAGAAATGAGACTATTTAGGGCAACTTGTATCATTATGTCTTTAGTAAGGACAATGTTTCCTATTTTCCCAGTCACTTCAAATTGTTAACCATTTTCTACAAAGTCTTCACTTACTCCCAAAGACATAGCATGAACCATAAAGGAAACATGGTTTTATATGGTTTTTAAAATGTGCAGCCTTAACCCAGCAAACATTAACTTTTGTTTTTCAAAGTGTAAGGCATGACTAAGGTCATTGCTCTGCCATATTATCAAAGGTCTTGGGACAGAAACTAAAGTCTTTTATTGTGATTCTACGCATTGTCCATAGAACTGGTCAGTAACCTCTACAGAGGAAAAATATCAGAGTTATAAAAGAACAAAGATTATCTGCTTTACTTTCTACATTTAAGCAAGTAAGAGAATCTATTCTGGCCTTAAACTTCTCCAGAGGTTTCTAATTCTTCTGAAATGAATGTGTGTGTGTGTGTGTGTGTGTGTGTGTGTGTGTGTGTGTGTGTAGTTAGTTTGTTTGAAAGATCTCCAGAAGAGAAAAAATAATTTACCTCAGTAACCTTTTCAAATAGGAAATAGCTTTGATTTTTCTTACACTGACTAATCTCTATGTGGCTGTCAGAGGATACTATTTAAGTAGAAAGCAAGAAAAAGAGGTCAGAAACCCATCTCGCTCAGAATAGCAATAGAAAAAGAGAAGAAAATACCAGGACACTTCTTACCAGTCTCTTCTTACTGGTACAGGAGAAAAATCTCAGTTTAAGGCAGAATGGATTTTAGCCCTTTTACCAATTTTATCCATGTCCAAAAAAAAATTTTAACAAAATCTTGAAAGATGTACATATTATAGTCAATGAGATATACATAGTCATAGATATTACTCTTATCCTAAATGTCTTGTGCTCGACTGTCTATATTCTTAGAATCACAGAAAAGACATAGTGAATGGCAGAGGGTGGGGCTCTGGGCTTCTAAAACAGGTTTCCTTACCTACTACCTGTATGAGCCTGGGAAAATGACCTGACCTTTCTCAACTTTGTCTTGGCATCAGTAAAGTGTTGGTAAATAACAGTACCTATCTCACCTCCCTTCAGGGTTGTTGTGAAGTACTTTGTGCAATGCCTGGCACCTACTAAGATCTTAATAAAAGCTAGTCATTATTATAATCTAAAAAGTACTCCAGGGGTGGTGCATGGGTGGCTCAGTTGGTTAAGCATCTGACTGTTCATTTCAGCTCAGGTCATGATCTCACAGTTCGTGAGATAGAGCCCGTGTGGGGCTCTGCACTGGAGCCTGCTTGGGATTCTCTCTCTCTCTCTCTCTCTCTCTCTCTCTCTCTCTCTCTGTCCCTCCCCAACTTGCACACACTATGCACATACTCTTTTTCTCTCAAAATAAATAAATAAACATATAAATAAATAGTACCCCAGAAATGAAAGAAATATATCAAAACAAACAAACAGCAAAAAACAATCTGAGTCCCAAACTCAATCTTAGGATATAGAAGAAAATTAAAGAAATGCATATAAATTGGTGCGTAATTAGTCAAATTTTTGTTCACATCCTACTTTGGCACTGTAGGGTCATGTCTTCTCAATTTATTTTTCTCACTGAGAAATCTACTGAGAAGAATTTTCATCAAAGATTTCATTGCTTTGATGCCCTGAGTAGAAGGAATTGATAAGGCACAAAAGAACGGAGAACTGCCTGCTTCATTAGTATTAAGGAATTAACCCTCAAACATCTAGAATTACAAAAACAGCCACCAACCACTGGGGATTGGTTAATTATAGAAAATCAAGCAAAGCTGAGGTCTTAGCAACTTAAAATCTGGTGTGGTCTCCAAGCATAATTAATATCCAAATGCAACGAAAATGTAGGAAAGAGGCCAGGCATAACAGAAGGTGATCTGTGAATGTTGTTACATGAAGGACAAGAATGATGGAGGCAGAAAGGGAGAGAAGGAGGGAGGGAGTAAGGAAAGGAGGGCTGACTCATTTTCCAGAGACAGAGGATGATCTATGGCCAGCCTTGTTTGCCCCTTCTTTCTCATTCCAAACTTCACCTTTTCCAGCCTCCCCTTCGTGTGCATACACACACACACACACACACACACACACACACACACACACACACACTCCAATCCAGACATAGTCTAATATTAAACTCATGGGGGTCACAGAAATTGATCTTAGATGTGTGAAGCATCCCTACACAAACCATTCAAGTTTCTACATTTAAACTTGAATTGCTCTGCCAAAACTAACATCCTCTGCCACAAGGACCTAAATCTATCTCTCCTGCAAACAGTCCCTGACTTAGCAATGGCCCATTCATACAAATGGCTGTCATCACTCTCGTCCTATGCTCTATTTTACTGGAACATAAAAGCAGTCCAAAAAACATTTATGTGCTCATAGAGAACCTACTGGTTTGGAAGAGAGGGTAAAAGGAAGTTATAAAAAGGTAGAAGCAGCTTTAGTGACTCATACTCTGGGAACAGATTCCCAGGTAAAGTTAATCTGCCCTAATCAGCTCTCTTCTGCCTAATATCATTACTAAACCTGCCTGTTTGTTTGTAGTCTCACGCCCTTTGCCTTGAATTCTATAAATTAGGTATTCATTTGGATTATCAAGCCCTCTCCTTAGCATTGCAAATGTTTCACAAAAGGTTAATGGGCTTTCAATCATGAACATATTCATATTGCATTAATTCGCCTTCCTCCTAACTCCTGGAAAGCATATGAATTAAAGAGTTTAAATCTGGAGAAAATATGAAGACAATTAGAGGCATTGAGAACTTTTTTTCCATTCATCCATCTATTCTTTCATTCATTCATTTAGACAGATTGAATGCATCAGGTGCTAGGCCCTGTTCTAAACACTGGAGCACCTAGTGGCCAAGGGTGGCCCCTGGGGAGGTGGGAGGTGTTGTGGAGGGGAGGTGTCGGTGTACCACAGTTGAGGGTTTAGTGCAGAATGAGGGCATAGAGGCTGTAATGAGAATCCCTTCAAGGTCAAAAATATTCAATTTAGTCAAGGAAAGGAAATAGAAGTGTGGTGGACAATTTTTATCTGTTTGAGAAGTTTGTCCCACCCAGGGAAGAGAGAAAAATGTTTTTTCCTTCCATCACTGTTTCCTGGACACAAAACATAACAGAACTAATTTACTAATAACATAATTTACTCATCTTCTGGGTCTTTTGATAAAAATTCATTCTGAGAGGGAGAGAAACTTGCTATTGATTTTATACCCTTTCAAGGTGTTTTAAAACTTACTTCCACTTTTAAACAACCCTACGTTACACTACTCCAGAACAATTATGATCTTATTCTGATTTCTTATTTCAGATCTCATTTCTGAATTCTTATTCTGATACTTGTACTGGTGATGACCTCAGAAATTGTTAAAGGATCTGGAGCTGAATCTCAAACACGAAACACTCAAGAGTCTCATTCATGTTGCATTACACTTATTTTTACATTGCTTTTCCTCACTGAGTTATTCTCATCAATTGCCTATACTCTCAGTATACCTGCCTCTAGCTTGCTTCCTACCTCATTTGCAGCTCTACTCCAGATAATCCAGCCTGTGCAAACCGTGTGTGAAATAGGAGTGAATGGGAAGTCTGAGAAATTCTCCCAAAGAAAAGTACATGAGTTTTAATGTGTGAATTTTGTGACATTTATGTCAATGTTCAGATATTTTCCTACATAATTTCTCTGTTTTGTTTCAGGTAACTGAGGATGTCCGATAAATGACCTCCAGTTAGAAATAATAATGTTACAATTTACCATAATGAAATCAGAAGGGAAGCTCATAGTGGAAGGGCTCATTTTTACGGCGATCAAAATATATTTTTGTGTTCTTAAAAACAAATATTCTTGGGGCGCCTGGGTGGCTCCGTCGGTTGAGCGTCCGACTTCGGCTCAGGTCACGATCTCGCGGTCCGGGAGTTCGAGCCCCGCGTCGGGCTCTGGGCTGATGGCTCAGAGCCTGGAGCCTGCTTCCCATTCTGTGTCTCCCTCTCTCTCTGACCCTCCCCGTTCATGCTCTGTCTCTCTCTGTCTCAAAAATAAATAAACGTTAAAAAAAATTTTTTTAATAAAAAAACAAAACAAAACAAAACAAATATTCTTACCTTCATCTGCCCTTGCTGTATTCCCATTGTCAAATGTATGAGTGACAACTGACCTAAAGGAATAAACTTCAGTGGGGTCTAAGGACAGAAGCCAGTTTTCAATACATAGACGGAAAAGGTAGTAACAGCAACACATACCTGGTATTATATTTGAGGTGTTCAGAGAAAGTTTCTCTTCCCAAAATATGTCTGATCTAACAGCTGATTCTTTTTTAAAGCTCCACCTGGCTTAAAGCTTCTTACTTCTTATTAGGTAAATGTTCTTGGGATACTTCTTTTTTTTTTAACATTTATTCTTTTTTGAGAGAAAGAGTGTGAGTGGGGGAGGGGCAGAGAGAGAGGGAGACACAGAATCTGAAATAGGCTCCAGGCTCTGAGCTGTCAGTGCAGAGCCCCACACCAGGCTTGCACTCACAGATGGCAAGATCATGACCTGAGCCAAAGCTGGATGCTTAACCAACTGAGCCGCCCAGGTGCCCTGGGATATTTCTGTTTTCTAAATTAAAAGTCACAATATTCTCTTTAGTACTCTCCTTACCAGTGCAAATACTTCCCAGAAGGTGATGGGTTTTAGCCATGAACATACTCATTTTGTTGTTGTTGTTGTTTTTTGGTATTTTATTTTATTTTATTTTATTTTATTTTATTTTATTTTATTTTATTTATATATGAAATTTATTGACAAATTGGTTTCCATACAACACCCAGTGCTCATAGCCAAATTATGGAAAGAGCCTAAATGTCCATCAACTGATGAATGGATAAAGAAATTGTGGTTTATATACACAATGGAATACTACGTGGCAATGAGAAAAAATGAAATATGGCCTTTTGTAGCAACGTGGATGGAACTGGAGAGTGTGATGCTAAGTGAAATAAGCCATACAGAGAAAGACAGATACCATATGGTTTCACTCTTATGTGGATCCTGAGAAACTTAACAGGAACCCATGGGGGAGGGCAAGGAAAAAAAAAAAAGAGGTTAGAGTGGGAGAGAGCCAAAACATACTCATTTTGAATTAGCTCAATCAGATTGCTTTCCTCCTAACTCCTGAGAAGCATCTGAGTTAAAAAGACATTTGATTCTGGAGAATATATATTTCTTAACTTATACTTGAAACTTTCCTCTGTTGAGAGAAGACTGTAAACTGTCCACCAAAATCCTTCTCTCCTTATGACACAGAAACAAAATTATAGCAAAATCATGTGGCTTACTAGATAGACATTTCCTGACCTCCCTTGCAGGTAGGTGTGACCACCTGACATAATTGGCAGAAGTGATACCCATTTCCTGGCCAATGTCTTAAAATAGCAGGATTGTCTCATCCACGTGGTTTCTCTTTCCTTCAGAAAGCAAATGACAGGGGCGCCTGGGTGGGGCTTGAATTTACAACCCTGAGATCAAGAGTCATGTGCTCTACCCACTGAGCCAGCCAGGGGTCCCAAGTGTTAGCCATCATTGTCATCAGTGTCTCCCGCAGAGATTATGACGACAATCTCTTAATTTCATCATCCTGAACAATTCTTTCTCCCTCTCCAGCACTAAACTTAAGATGCAATTTCTTCTTCATTTTTAAGTGGCTTCCCATTGCCTTAAAATAACATCTAACTCCTTCCCATGGCTTAAAAGACCCTTCATGAACTGACCCTGCTCACTTCTCTAGCTGACCCCACTGTGTCCTACTCCCATGCCCTGTGCACTTACCAAATTGGCCCCGTTCAGGCTCTTTTAACACCCTGTACTTTCCAAGGTGTGACATTTAACTCTAAGGGCTGTCCACTTGCCTTCTCTCTGTTCCTCATTTAAGCAGGAATTAAATGCATATTTGAATTGTTTAATTAAGAATGCCTCTGAAACAATGTAGTGCTTGGTCCCTATTGTCTTTGCATTTAACAAAATTGATTCCCAAATGCTACCCTATTGGTTCTTTTGTGTATGTGTGCCATGCAGAATCCTTGCCCTCTGCATTTAGGAGTTCTATTTATACTGTGATACTCTCTGAGGATATCTCTTGCATTTTGAGTGCTGAATCTTGGACTCTTGGCTCTTATATTCTGCGGCTCAAACAAAAGATCACTTCCTACTTTACATTTAGAAACAATTCCAAGGATAGAATGGCCTTGCTTTAGCAGGCTCTGAGATAACCATTATTCTAAACTGATGAGCAAGAAAATATTGTGTGTAGGGGTGCCTGGGTGGCTCAGTCGGTTGAGCGGCCGACTCGGCCCAGGTCATGATCTCACAGTTCATGAGTTCGAGCCCGGCGTCAGGCTCTGTGCTGACAGCTCAGAGACCGGAGCCTGCTTCGCATTCTAAGTCTCCCACTCTCTCTGCCCCTCCCCTGCTTGCATTCTCTGTCTCTGTCTCTGTCTCTGTCTCTGTCTCAAAAATAAATAGAATATTTAAAAAAAAGAAAATAATGTGCGTATATGTGGCAGGTGGAAGAGATATTTCAGCTACAAAACCCAAGTTACTATCCCCCTCTCTCAAATCCAAAGTGTTTAGAAAACTCTGGAGTCAAATTACTAAGAGTAAATACTCTCCCCGGGTTTCCATCTTCACCGAAATGACTGGGAAAAGGTTTGGTCAGGTTGCTTCCCAGGCACATTCTCCTTCCCACTTCCACACTTCAGGTTACTCACCGTGCCTTTGTGGAATCACCTGCCCTTTGGTATCTCTCTATTTTCCCTTATAACCCTCTTCAGTCTGCCACTGACTGCCCCCGATGCTTTGAGTTTCTGTTCCAATGATTTGCACTTCCCATAATGTTCATTTGAACTAATATTTGTATGCAGCTTTAGGATACGCCTTATCTCATTTAATATAAGAGGCTGCCCAGCACAGTAGCCAGAGAGCGTGCCCTAGAGCCAGACTCCCTGAGTTCATAATCCCTGCTCAGCCATTTACTAGCTGTGTGACCTTGGCTGAACTGTAAACCCATTCCAGGTCGAAAAGCAATAGCTAAACCCTCTATATCAGCTCATATTCCACGAGTAAGACAGCACTGGCTTCGCAACATAGCTTGCGAAAGAGATTAGGTCCAAGAATGTTAACACTTTAAAGGCTCGAAATCAGAAGTTAGCTATGACTCTTCCTTCTCCCCAACTTCCCATACCCAATTACAAAGTCTGAGTGATTCTATTATGATGCTTCTTTTATCTTCCCTTCTCTTTCATCCCTACTGTTACCACATTGGCTGAAACCACTAACAATTCACACCACCAGGTCTCCCTGTCTCTCCCATTCTCTCTTCCCAATTCAACTTTTTATCACCACGTGAGTGGGTGGTATGAAAAAAGTGTGAAACACCCTGCAATCTTGTAATTCATCTGAGAAAATGGCATTGTGCATATGAGAAAACAAATTGGGTGAGGCAATAAATACAAACAAGAAGGCCAGTGGAAAATCAGAGGAAGGAGAAATCACATCCAGTTTAGGCAGTCAGGAATACTTTAGGGAGGAGACGATCTATCTGAGCCCTGCTTGCTTGCTTTCTTGCTTTCTTGCTTTCCCAAATTTTCATCCAACAAATATTAATTGAGCATGCACTTTGATATTGGAAAGACATCTTAACTTTTCAGTGCAAATTAAATACAACACTACATGAATGCAGTAAGTTTTTAAAGATCCTTGAGATTGAAAATTCTATTATAAGTAAGAGTCACTAGTCTATACTAACCACACCAGCAGAAATATTGCTAAACAACCTCTATATTATTTACAAGATGGTCACAAGTCTACAAAAAGTAGGCATGACATAAGAGAAAGAAAATGCCACAAAAGCACAAAGGTGGCCAGCACAGCTTACCTCAGAACTAAGACCAGGGAGGGTATACCCCATTGTTTAGGTCATTATATTTACTTCAGTCATGTTTGTTTATTAAGGAGTCACTCCTTGTTTCCCCCTCTCAACTTATTTTATAACCAAGAAATCCCCTCTGGTTCCATAGTAGTGGGTGTTCACAGTGTCTGTTCTGATTGGTTGATTTCAGTGTCATATCAGTTAATTTAAGACCATACTTGTACAGAGGCATGAGCTAAAATACTAAGACAGTGAATACCAGAAGAATGGAATCAAAAAAACATCCTGGCCTTCATCAAAATTGGGAATTTGTCTCCTGTTACCCATTCCCAGGGGGCCTCCTCATCGTATCTTCTCTTGTTCTGTAAAATCAAGTTCTCTTCAACTCTTTATCCCCCCTCCCTCCACCAAACACCATCAAGGACAAAAGTCTGAAACTTAAAAAAAAAAAATATGAAACTTAGTCAGAATAAGGTATAAACGACTGATAACCATTAATGTCTCACACCTTCCAGGGTATCCTACTTTTTAGCAAGGGACAAAGCCCTCCCCAAACAATAGCTATAGTAAGCTATGTGTTGACTAAATGCTTATTGAATAAAGAGATCTATTAAATTAAATATAACTCAATATCCTACAGGAAAGTCTTTAGGGGAAAGTAGCAGGTCATTCCAGGATCTTTAAGAGCTGCCTGTTTGATCTACATCAGAAGCCAATTACAACCAGAATCTCTTTTCAAAAACTCTGTGAAGATGTGCCAAAAATAAATAAATAAATAAATAAATAAATAAATAAATAAATAAATAATGTATAGCTAATTTCCCTCACAAATTCTCTAGCTCTGAGACTTCTCTTAGAAAACATAAACATAGGGGCGCCTGGGTGGTGCAGTCGGTTAAGCGTCCGACTTCAGCCAGGTCACGATCTCACGGTCCATGAGTTCGAGCCCCGCATCGGGCTCTGGGCTGATGGCTCAGAGCCTGGAGCCTGTTTCCGATTCTGTGTCTCCTTCTCTCTCTGCCCCTCCCCCGTTCATGCTCTGTCTCTCTCTGTCCCCAAAAAAATAAATAAACGTTGAAAAAAAAAAACATAAACATAAAGGAAGCCTTCACCTATCTGGCTCTCCATCTCAAAAACACCTCTTGAGTAATATGACCAGAATAACCATGGATTTAGTTCCTATAGTCTTTCAGGGTGGGGCAGAAGCAGCCAGGAGGCTGGTCCTGGAGGCTAAAGGATGGGATCCTGGCTGGTACAGGCTGATCGAATGAGCCATACAGGTGACAGAGATTCCAATTTCCTATCTTCCAGGACAGACTGTTCTCTGGAGGAAAGCCTAAGCAATGTTGTACCTTTTGAAGTCTCCATTGTAATACCCAAGACAACCATCCTTTATCAAATGTCACCCCACCCCTGCCATCACTCTTATCTCCCTTGTCCTGCTTACAATTTCTTGGTTGGCACTTCTCATCCCTTATTTGTTCATTGTCTATCTCCTTCCATAAGAATGTAAATTCCATAAGAACAGAGACTATTTTGTTCACTGATGTATACCCAATGCGTAAAATACATAGGAAGTATTTTTTGAGTTGAAATGAACAGAAAGTGTATTACCTATGGCACTGAGACAGTGCCTTGTATTCTTGGGTTAGATCTCTCCACCAAAATTAAAACAACCTCTTTTCCACTATCACCATTTTGCTTTGTTTTGCTTAGCCAGCCTACTACTACTTTGTATGTGCTTCTTAGGAGAAGCTTTAAAGGAGACAGTGTTTAGGAGCCCATCTTTACTCCTTCTGCCACTACCCCCCACTTACCTGAACCCTGGAATCAGATTTTCTTTTTTTTCTTTTTACACGTATGACATATCTTTTCCCACATTCACCTCCTTTCAAGACGAGAGAGGAAAAAACAAAGAATAGAAAGGAGAATGGTTTAATCAGAAATGATGCTATTTGACTCTACCCATCATGCCTGCCCCATTAGCCGCTATGGTCCTGAGATGGTGTCATTTTGTGATACAATCAAATACTATCGATACCATTCTCAATTATCATATATAGACTGGGCTAATTAAACTGTTGAGGGAAACGCTGCCCAAAAAAGTTTGAATGTCTCATCTCTGGAGTTATTTCAGGTATCTTCCAAGAGCGTTGGTTTCCTTGCCTCTAAAATGAAGATATTATTTTACTAGAAGGTCTCTGAGGGGTCAACTAGCTCTAACGAATTAGTACTATGTGTCCGCAAATAACACCAGGAAGTGAAAAACCAGCCTCCAGTGAATAATGGGAGGCATAACAACATGGTCTGGGTGTCATCATGAGATTCATTTGAATATAATCTGATATTCATTTTAAAACTCACACTCTCTACCTAAGTCAAATGTCATACTAGAGCTAATTTGTGAACCTTGATAAAGTTTGGGCAGTAAGATCTTCAAAAATATTATTTCAATGGAATCATTTTATATGTTAACTTTGAAAATGTCAACAGCAGGGGCCAAGTGGAGGCGCTCAGGAGGTCTATGCATTTGCCATTTCAAAGGCTTAGCTGTCAGTGTAGGAGTAGGGGGGCAGCCTGCTGTGCTCCATGTTCTGAATAAACATTTCCAGAAATATTTAGCAGATAATAGGGCTCCCACTGGGGCCGTGTGTTCAAAGGCACCACATTGAGCCACCTACCATGAAAGACGAGGATGCCAAAGCTGAGAGTGCTCTGGATTTCAGATTGGGTACCTGCTTCCTGTACAGGACTTCTAAACACACAAAGCCAGGGGAAACTAAAGCCCATCTTAAAGGGGAAGTGCTTAATGCTTGCCAGAAGAAAATAACATAATGGTCAATGTCTGAGTAATATTCAATAGTCTTCCATCATGCAGTAGGTCTGTGAAATAGTCTGACAACTTGAGAATTGAGGGCCAGAATTCACTGCTTGCCAGACTAACACCCATCAATTTGAAAAGCTCTGAAATCCTTCTTGACTTTAAGCAAGAAAACTGGTTGTGGTTAAAGTGACAGTGATCTTTTTTCTCCTGCATTTTACCTCTGAAGACATTAGTTCTGAATTGGACCAGAACGTTAAAAGCAAACAGATAAAATTGAGGCATTATCATTTTGATTAGCTTTATGAGAAGAAAGATAATATATGGATGTTTATCTACTTTAAATCTTCTAAGGAATGCAAAAGACAGACAGACACACACACACACACACACACACACACACACACACATAAATACTACTGTGCTTTGTAAATAATAATAATGAAAACATTATGCATGATTCACACATGTTCCACAAACCTCTTTGATGACTTACAATGTTCTAGTGAGGCAATGTCCAAGTACTGAGGATTTTTAAATGCCTGAGATCAGATTCCTATTATCCAGAATATTGCAAACTAGTACACAAGAAAGGCATCTACATGGAAAAATAGTAAACAACACAACAAATGCCATAGAGGTTAGGAAAATGTGCTTTGGGGGCACAGGAGAGAGTTGCCTTGCAACACTGTGGGAAGACAGTGAAGGTGTGTAATAGGCTTTATTACACCTTTGGTGAAAACCCACATCCAAAAGATCAGTAAAGGTAAATATTACTGTTCACTCTTAGATAACAATGGCGATAGAAAGGTTTTCTGGTGTGTAACTTCTTCAGACCTTTTTTTTCATAGTTTCGCTTCTTTTAGAGATGAAGTTCTTTATTTTTCTCCCCTCTCCCAGGAAACCTTGAATACCATTTTTTAGTCCTCTTTAAAAGAAAGCCTTTCAAAATGTGAGTGTTAAAAGTGAGAAACCGACCTGGGTGTGGGGGAAGTGCCCTGCTGGAAGTTTCTCATCCAGTTGCCTTTTACTGACCTCTAGTGGACACACATGGCTATGTCATGGAAAGCCAACAAATTTATACACAGAATTTTAACGTTCTGAATCATATTCAATGGATTCCACCACCCATCTTCCCTTCTTCTGTCTGGATGCTTAAAACTTTTTCCACTCCATTTTTATGTAAATGTCATCACAAACCTAGATCCCATGCAAGCTCATGATGTACAAAATACCCCTCCACATGTGGAAGTGCAAATAAGGAACCTTTCTCCCATAGTGCTGATTTCAGAATTATCTTAGACAAGACAGTGGACCTTAATAGCAATTATTACAGCAGGGAGTCCCATGAGGTTCCAGCCAGAAATTGTAAGAAATTTTTTTCTTTTTATATGTCTTTCTTCCGAAACAACTAATTTCCTTACCCATCCTTATCTCATCTGAAAGAAAATTACATTCAGCCCAAGTTTCAGCTCAAGAGTTTATTGCTAAACAAAACAAAACAAAACAAAACAAAAATGTCCCCCATGATTTGTATGGCAATTGGAAGGGGAAAACTCCTTCATCCATACCCACTAGATGCCAATCCCTTTGTTCCTCTGTACCATTTCTCCTCAACTACTTTCCATAAAGAAGAAATAAACTTGATCTATAAAGGCATTAATAGATTTGATTACATTTGTATGGCAAACGGCTGGGTCATTGTGTCAGCAAGGGTATTCTAAATGTTAATGCAAGGGCTGCTTGCCACCCAGCAGATTGGAAGGTGAGACAAGGCTACGATAAAGACCTTAGTGTCAAAATGTGTGCAATACTTGGAATCTGAAAATAGATAGGATCCTTAAAATAATGATAATTAAATACAATACTTTAATAACACTAGAGGAAAGAAAAAAGGAACATATGTAGGAATCATGGGGCTCAGGGTGACCAAAGGATAGAAAAGCAAATGCCCCATGAGAAGACTGAGACCACTTCTCGTAGGACCCCTGGCTCCAGATAACATCAAGCCCCTAGTACATGTCAGAAGGCTTTTACTCTGAAATAGCACATATCAAATCCTACAGATCTCTCCCCCTCACCTCTCTCTCTCCCTCTCCATCTCTCTCTATCTCTGTCTCTTCCACCCCCATTTGGCTGGAACTTTAAGCACAGTTTACTCTAGCTGTTGGGTAATCCACAAGTGGTCCCAGCCAGCGTAGAATGGAGTTTCCCCTCAGACAGTCTAATTACAACTCAATAAATTCTTGACACACCAAAGAAGGGCTGTGCTGTAGGTACAACACAAATTAAATAAAAATTTAGGAGAGTTTTGCCTCAGGGATGTTGTCATTCAACAAGAAGCTGACAGCAATTTATTTCCTGTCTGCCTGAGGTCAGGCACTGTTGTTTCCACCTTCATGGATAGAACAATAGATTATGTAGATAGAGAATAGAGAGGAGTGTTCCCTAATAGATTGCAGATAACCTTTATAAGTATAACATTTTTAGCCCATTATTTAAAAACCCACTGTAGTTGCAGGAGTTTTGATCTCCAAAAGGAATAACTGCATTTTAACTAAGGGTATTAGCAAATCAAACCTGAGAAAGCCTTTGTAAAGGAGATCTTAGGTCCCAGAGATACTTGCTCTTTGAAAGATCATTGAGTAATTATGGCTCATTATGTTGAAAGGAAGGCAGCTTGGTGAATGGCTTAGAAGGTAAGAGACCTCTCAGGCTGGTTTAAAAAAAAAGAAAATATGTGAATTCAAAGTGCTACGAAAGAAGTCAAGAGATTCATAAGTCACTTGCTCCTCTTTTGGCTTTGGAGGCAAAGAATGCAGTGTATTCTTTTCCACCCAATAGAGCTTCCTATTACATTTTATTATATTTATGCCCAGTGCAGGTAACTCAAGTATTCACTCAAGGCCACTGTAAGACTATCCAATAGCTAAACTAAAAATATGCTTACAGTCCAGGCAAAACAAGAGCACCAAAGTGGGGAGAGGAGGGGAGAGGAAAGGGGAGAGGAGAGAAATTTTTAAGAATTCAATATGTGAATTATATATTTCAAAATAAGAACCAATAGATTTATCACGGAGGAAAAAAACATAACTTTGTTGAACACCCTTACATTATTATTAATATTAATATTAATAGCAGCATAGCAAGCCTCTGAAGTCAATGCATCTAGGATTGCATCCCAGGTCTACCATGAACTACAAAACAGTACTTATGTCATAGGTTTGCAATAAGAAGTGAGTAAATTAATTTATGAAGAACACTTAGAGTATTTGATACACAATAAATGCTACACAAGTTTACTATTACTATTTCTCTATCGTTCAAATACTGTGTCATTGGCTTTGTTTTTTTTTTCATTTTTAGCACATAACAGTGGGGAGAAGGCAGACCATCAATACCTTACACTGCTCAAAGCATCTAAAGTCATAGTCTTGCCTTGTGAAGATAATGACAAATTGCTAACATATAATGAACATTTTCTTGAAATCCATTAAAATTAAAGAAGAAATTCATAAAATCACAGAGATTTGCAGATCTGATGTCCCTCTTGACCTAAAGGAAAAGTCATACACTTTAATAAGATAAACGGTTGGTATTTATGGTACAATAACAGAACAGCTTCACATTGGACCTTATTTCTGGGTACCTGATGGAATTTCTGAGGGATCTCCAAAATTAGAATGTTTCTTCCCTACCCAAGTTTCTCAAACTGAATAATTTGGGAAGTAAAGCAAAGAAATGGCAGAAAAGAGTCAAAATATCGCCTTTAAAACCAAAGGAAGGCAACTTGGAAGATGTGGCTTGGACCAGAAATAAAGGCTTACCAGCCTGCTAACTGGTGGTACTAGACGTGGCACACCTCCCCAGGAGTGGTGGGCTGATGGGGAACGGGGGCTGCCTGTCTGTCCATCGAGGAATACAGGGGCCCCCTGATCTCCTGGCTTCTCCTAAGAGGGAGAAGTATGGAGACTAAGCCACATATGCTCAGTTATTTTCCCAAGTGTACCACCACTGTCCACGGGGCAGTTAATGGGCCAGGATTATGCTTATAGAAAATCTCTCCTCATGGAAACCAAGAATTATGCGAAAACATTTCCCACTCCAATGTTTCCCAGTTTCCTTGTGTCCATTGCATTTAACTAGTATTCCTATAGTTGAGCAGGAGTGTAGTCATCATCCTGAGGGAAGGGAAACGATTTTCCATCAGGGCAGTCCAGTGCCCATTTTCCAAGGATGTTCCCCAGATACCAACTACTGCACCTCCTGGGAAGGCCTGTTGAACAATTAGATTTTCCCCCAGAAGGTTCTGATATAGATCAAAATCATACATCAATTAAACCAATCCCAAGGGTATTCGGAACACATAGCTGAAAATCAAGTCTTTCCCATTTCTCATTCTAAACTTTTTTTAGAAACATTGTCTAGAGTATAGCATTTCATACCTTCTGCAAAGAGATTAGACAATATTAGAATAAAACTCACTCAATAATATGCCACTATCAACATAGAAATTCTCAAATTTTTAATAGAGAGTCCTTTCTAGCATCAACATCTCAGTGAGAATTTACAGCTCAAGATTAAGTACACTTGCAAGCTTGAGCTAAAGAAATTAAACTCCAAAATCAAATTTTCTTTCCCTTTTGAATTGCAGTTCAAAGTTTGGTATTCTTAAATAAAAATCTAAAAAGAATCCTCCCTGACTTATTATTCTGTTCATCAGATTTCTTATGTCACCTGGATTGAGGTGTTCTGTCTTGTTTAGCATCACTAGCTATATCATCTCTCCCCGAGTGAGCATCATGACTTCAGGGCATGAATTTGCTAAGATAATGCCAACTGCTTTAATAAGTAAATACCAAAAGCCAAGCGCTTTAACATGACTAAGTTTATTTCATTGGGTCCACTGTGGATTTCCTGACTACCAGGAGGGGGAGAGTGGTGCTTTCTGCTCTATACCGTCATTCAGAGGCCTAAACTGATGAAAGCTAGGCCATCCTCAACTCTTCAACTCATGGCCTCCAAGGTCACCCTGCGCATGCATATCCTAAGGGCAAATCGGGAAGGGTGAAGAAGGCACATCCACAAGTTAACCTCCACAGCCCCTGAGACACACATGGGAAAGAGTAAACACCTGCCCCCTGGATACAAGAGGGCCTGGGAAAGGGAGCCTGTGGCTGCATAACAACACTCCACTGTGGAAGGAAAGGCAAGCCATCTGTTGTCTCTGCCACAGGCTCTGAGAAGCTATTTTATTTCAATAACAAGCCTCTGATCCGCCACACTTTTCAAAGACTTCAGAATTAATGGCACGCAGAGATTACCATCTAGCAGTAGAAAATTTAGAATATAAGGCAAGGTTCAACCCTAAAGCAGTTATCCCAGACAAATTTTGTTTCATAGAACCAAATGCTTAGTGTTGCCAAAGGCCACAAGCAAAATAAAGAATGGTATCTGATGGAAGAAGATGTCTCAGGTTTTAACCTCACCAGGCTATTTATCAGTCCAGACAACTATCCAGAATTCAGAATCTGTGGACTTAAACTCAACTCAGGAACAACTCCTAGCAAGGGCTTAATTTTGGCATTCTGCATTTACCATTTCTGAGTGGATATCCACCTATGCACAAGCTTTTAATTTCCAATTCCCTCTTGAGGCCTGTGTTTCTGGCACTTTATACTAAAAAAGACATAGACTCTACCTAATGACAGAGCCTCCACACTCTTTCATGAACAGACTTTCTCCATCTTGTGCCTGAGACAGTATTTCCACTGCTTCTTGCTATAGAATTATTCAGGAAAAAGAAAAGTGGCCCCTGGGGAATGATTTTTCTCTTAGGTAATTAACCAACAGAGAACCAACTGGAGACCACCAGGTGCGGGGACTCTTGGCCTATGGCCCGGTCCAGTACTACATTCCAAGACCTGGCATCCATAATTTAAGGCTTGAAATTCACTCATGCTTTATAATAAAGGTGAAGACAGCAAACATTATTCTGCTCCAAAATGCCCCCAAAAACCTTAAAGACTTTTTTTTTCCCCTGTGTCTCAGCTGCCCATGTGCAAAACTAAATCCCTCTAGAGCTTAGGCCTACTTCTTCCCTGTAGATTCATTCAAAACAGTCTATTCCCTCTTTTCTCTTCAAATGAAGATGGCTATCTTTAGAAAGATATCTGTGGCCCTTTAGGCCATTTCTGACATGGCATGTTGCTGAGTCCTTCAGCCATCTTTGACTCACTCTCTGTGGAACAAGTTCTCGTGTGTTCGCGTTTTTCTAAAAGTATGATCCTGAGATCTGAATGTGATACTGTAGGTTAGGAATAAGTAGAGGAAAGACATTCTACTGTCACTGTATATAGATTTCTAAGAATCCTGACTGCTTGAATTGACATCTTTTAACCATTTACGTGTAAAGTTAAACTATTAATTAAAATTTCAAGACTCTTTTAGAAATTCTGATGCTCATGTTCTTAATGCTTGTGTTTTCAATGACTGGGAATGTATTTGATCCCAATTCTGAAAGCATACTAGTTTTGTCAATCCAGACTACTTGTATAACTTCCTGAGCCTCAGTTTCATCTTAGAGTAGGATTATTGTTCCTCCCTATTTTGAATTGATTTGTTAAGGCTACCATAACAGACTACCATAGACTAGGTAGCTTAAACAGCAGACACTTATTTTTCCACAGTTCTGGAGCCCAGAAACCAAGATCAAGGTGTCAACAGTGTAACACATTTCTTCTGAGGCCTCTGTCCTTAGCTTGCAATGGTCACCTTTTCCCTGTGTCCTTACAAGGTCTTCCCTCTGTGTGTCCACATCCTAATCTTGTCTTCTCATAAGGACCCCACTTATATTGAAATAAGGCCTACCCTAATGACCTCATTTAACCCTAATTATTTCTTTAAAGACCCTATCTCCAAACACAGTCAAATTTTGAAACACTGGGGGGTTAGAACATCAACACATAAATTTTGGGAAGATACAATTCAGCCCATAATAAAGGTAATTGTGTAATGAAAGGAAATAGTGCTGGAGTCACACGATATGATGCCTCAATAAATGCTTGTCAAATGCCTGAATCGGATAATGGGCCTCCATCCCCAACCCCCAATCAACTCCCCTCAAAGCTTGTTTGTTTGTTTTTATTGCTGTTGCTGTTATTTGAGGACAGGGACTAAATCTTAATTATTCCTACATCCCCAAAGAACCTCCATAGACTCATACAAATAGTTGATCAAGGAGTTCCTCCTGAATGAAACTGAAATACATTTCATTGAATCAATCTAATAAGAACCGTGGCAAAGATCCCCGTGTTAGCCATCTTCCAATTCTTTTTTGCTTTCATTATTTTCCATTCTTTCCTCTTTCACAGCCCCTGTTACTGCTCCTCCTTGTCATGTCCCCCAACAGAGCAAACTCATCAAACATCTCCCTATCTTCTAACCTCTTTTTAGCCCTTGCTTTCCTCCTTCCTCCCATGCACTTGCCAAGATGTTGAGTTGCCCTGTGTTGCTGATCAGTGACTAATTTCCTTTTTATCAGGAATAAAGAAACCCTTAATTGCCTCCTGCAATACCACTGGCATAATCCTGACACTAACACATCACAATGAACAGGAGGCCCATTAATAAACATGCAGTGCTGTGAAGAATTTCACTGATCCCTCTCCAGGTCATTAAATCTATACATGTTTGATGGGCAATAAAAGAGAAATGTGGAATGGTAATGGCAGCCGCCGCTGTCCTAGTCTGCCTTAACCACAAGGAAAGTCAGGAAATGGTCCACACATTGTTCTAAATACGTATGCATTCAACTCATTATTACTAATTGTGAATGCCTATGCATATTTCACAGGCAACTGGTTCATAAATAAAACTCAGGCTGAAATTTCAGCATTAAATTCTTTCAACATGAAGTAGGGGCATGGCATCCAGTTTGATTAAACGAGGAGGAGTGGTGTGCTCTAACTAGAAAAAATTTTTTAATGTTTATTTATTCTTGAGACAGTGCGCACGAGCAGGGGAGGGGCAGAGAGAGAGGGAGACACAGAATCCGAAGCAGGCTCCCTATCAGCACAGAGCCTGAAGCGGGGCTCAAACTCATGAACCGTGAGATCATGACCTGAGCTGAAGTCGGTCATTTAACTGACTGTGCCACCCAGGCGCCCCATCTGACTAGAAATGTTTTTGTGTGCGGGTGACTTGGAGGGCAGCTGCTAATCAAAACACATTTCTGTTTGTCACCTTTTATGATATAAATAAAGGATGTTGCCCTATGTTGGTAAGATATTAAGCAAAGTCAGATTCTAATTCCAGAAACAAATCATCAACAAGCCAGTAAAGATAAAACAGCCTCACAAGTTTATCCTTTAAAGCAAAAATCAAAGGAATAATTCATATCGTGTAAGACAGGTCAAAATTACTGTGGACATTTTATTTCTATTTCTTACCTCACAGATAAAAAGTCAAACGTAGAACTATACATCATAATGTAGAATAGTTAAAATACCTAACCTTAAGAATAGCAGATTCTACATCATCCCACAGTGATGGCTAGCACTGAACCAACAGAGACAAAAATACTGCAGTAAACCTTTGACAACGGAATATTCAATGTTTGAGATTTCATATACTTTTCAGTGACCCCCAAATTCCATGGCTTATAGTCATTTTTAATTTTGTGGACCCTGAATTTGAATCACATCCCTTCTCCACCACCCCTCACCAGGAGTCCGATACGATGAAGTAAATCCCAGAACTAGTGAATGTGCCTGGCCGCTGGGCATCTGTTCATTTGGCTATCCCTGATGTGCCTGCCCTCTTCTCTCATCTGTAATAACTCTCACAGCATAATTTTTAAAACAAGAAGGCAAGGATGACTTATTGGGAGCTAGGAAAGGGGAGTGTAACTCATGTAAACTCTGACCCTGAGGAGAAAACCAAAGGGTAAAGGTGATAACAGAGTGCTGAGAAAGATGTAACATTTGCCATCAAATTGTGATTTGACAGATTCTGCTTAATCAGAGTTAAGTCCAAAATTTGGTTGAAGATCATGACATGAATGCACTCACCCTAGCCTTAATTTCAAATCTGAAAAAGATGAAGCCTGAAGCGATTTCAGTGAAAGCTTGGGCCAGAACAAAGGTGATTTATCTGAGTGAGAGAGTATTTTACACAGAGGGTTTTACACCCAGACTCTGGAGCCAGGACACCTGGATTTGTTCCCAAATCCATCACATTTTTAATAGAAGGGGTATCATAATACCTTGAGCATAGCCTCTTTGATAAAAAACATCACTGAAAAGCAACCTGATCCTGATTCACTGAATTCTAGATTCCAATTTCAAGAATATTCTGGCAGACATTGTTGGTACCTTTCCCATATCCCCTGAGTCCTTCCCTGATGTCACCTGCAACTTTGATAGCTAATTCCTATATACCAATGACTATGGGCCCTACCTCAAGTTCTGTGTCTCTGGCTTTCTATGGCCACCAGAGCATTCTCAGCCAGGAGCTGGAAGTGACAGCATGCTAGAAGCAATTCTCAACCAATGAAGGACAGCATATCTCAAATAATTATACTAGCTGCCTTCTGTTCAGTGTACAATTCTACATATGTTCTTTTTTTATTGTTATTTTAGAGAGAGAGCATATGTGAGGTGGGGAGAGGGGCAGAGGGACAGAGGGAGAGAATCTTAAGCAGACTCCATGTTCAGCACAGACCCCCAAGAGGGGGCTTGATCCCACAACACTGACCTCATGACCTGAACCCAATCAAGAGTCGGGCACTCAACTGACTACTGAGCCACCCAGGAGCCCCAGTTCTAGGTATGGCCTTAACAGTATCTTAGAAAGTTCCCTGCAGGATTAAAACTTGGTTCCCCAAAACAGTAGCCAGCTCATTAACACAGTCTTGATTGGCTTCCCTCTCTCTTCTGTCTCACTTCCCTACTCCCTCACCATATTTCCTAAGATTTTCTCCCCAAATAATACATTTACACCCAGATGCTCATCTTGGGGTCTGCTTTTGGAGGAAATCAAACTAAGATACAAGTGAAGTACAGAAGTCTCCCAGCTTTGGGAAATCCCATACTCTCTTTCTCCCCCACAGTGCAAAATTTACAATGAAAGACTAATAACCAATACCAAGACCTTATATTTCTCAAAAAGGTAAGCCTTACATTCACTCTTATACATGTGACTAAATCACAAATCCATACTTCGAGATAAAAAGCTACCCTTGTGTGGAGTCTAAACTGAACCTAAAATTTGTTGCCATAAAATTTGTCTTTTATTGTCTCCTCTTCCAAAATTAGCTACCCACAAACAGTTATCAAAAAGTCCCATCTTTTCTCTTTCTATATCTTACTAGTAGGGTAATGATGGATATGAATTGGGGTAAAATCTGGGAAAGGGGTATTTGGCCAGTATGTATGTATGTTAAAGGTAAGCACTCTAAACCTGAAAACAGTGTCTGCGTCTTCAAAACAGGGATAATGATGGTACCCACATGAAATACTTAATGTGAGGATTAAATATGATCATCCATGGTAGGTGTTAGCAATGTCTGGAAAATAGAAAGCTCTAAATTGAAGCTATCTATATCATTAATATTATTATTAAAATGGAGAAATGGGGTCAAGGGGATTGTTTAACCAGTTCAATTATTCTTATTACATTTTTTTGTAGGAATTGCCACACTGCTCCAATTCTGAGATGTAGATTTCTTCACACTGTAATGTTTCTAAAATCTGGATATAATCCCACCTTTGATATGCATATTTGATATGCTGAAATGTTTTTTGTTTCTCTGACAAACTCTTTTTACATTGATGGTGCATCTTATAATCAATAGCATCTTAAAACTGAATATTAAAAAAATATCCAAAAGGAGAGTATTATGGTGCATCCTATTAATGCTGTTGAAATACTGAGAAACCCAAAAAAGTTTTGTGATCTGTCACTGACACATATAAAATTCCTACTGTTCTTGAGGTATGATTGTGTCATCAATATCACAACTCTATGTGTGCTGGCTGATGTTTTAAGCCAAATAATTCACATTTCAAAAGCAGACTTTCTATGAGATATTAGCCTATAGTTACACATAAATTTCAATAAATGCATTATTTTATAACCCATTTGTGAAAAAATGCTTATTTGGCACATAGGAGTTCATGTTTAAATGAAGTCCAATGTCTACAATCTCTAAGTCAGTAGCAAGTAATAGGGTAGGATCCCATTCCTTTAGCATATTTTGAAATTTTTTATGAGCAATCACTGTTTTATATCTGATTTAGTTGAAAACTGGTGAGAAATCTGGGTAAATTATTTACTTAAAAAACAAAGTACATGGATAATCATCTAGACTTTGACAAAACTCAATGATCCATTCCTTCTACGGACAACCTTAAAGAAGAGTGATATCTCAGATAATCACACTCACATGAAAATGACTTCCAGGGGTGCCTGATTGGCTCAGTCAGCAGACCATGTGACTCTTGATCCCCTGGTCATGAGTTCAAGCCCCACACTGGGCATGGAGCTTACTTAAAACCAAACAAACAACAACAACAACAACTTTCAAACAGTTGTTCCATTCCAAATTTCCCTACAGATAGACAAACCTCCTATTGTTTGTTTAAAAAATGTTTCTGTTTAGGGGCACCTGTATGGCTCAGTAGGTTGAGCATCCAACTTCAGCTCAGGTCATGAACTCACAGTTTGTGTGTTCAAGCCCCATGCTGAGCTCTGCACTGACACCTCAAAGCCTGGAGCCTGCTTTGGATTCTGTCTCCCTCTCTCTGCCCCTCCCCCACTTGCACTCCGTCTCTGTCTCTCAAAAATGAGTAAATGTTAAAAAAAATTTTAATGTTTTTATCTATGATATATGTTTATATTGTGTTAAAAAGTTTGGAAGAACTGTCTCAAAAAAAAAAGCAGACTGACAAGAACAACTAAGCTTTTGCAGCTCTCAGCTTCTTTGACTTTGAATATAAAGATCTTCACAATGTGTAAGTCTTATGAACAAGTGGTAAGGGAAAGTGGGTAAGTCCCCCAGAGAAAGGAAAGCAATTGGAAATGGAAAGTTCTAGAAACAGGGCGAGCATGGTCTAACTGAACAAATTCTAGCCACGGGAAAAACATGGAAAGTTATCACTACCTTATTATAAGAATAGTTTCTAAGAAAACTCAGAGGGACCGCTAAGGAATTTTACTGAATTCTGATTCTGCAGATGTGGCTAAAATGCTGATCTTTACAGATGAACAGTTAAACTCTTGACCACTCTCCATCTACACACATACTAATAACTTTTAACACCAAAGTAAACATGCAGCCAAGCTGCCTGAGTTTGAATCTTGGCTATGCCACTTTCTAGCTGTATGACCTTAGGGAAACTACCCAGCTTCTCTGTGCCTCAGTTTCTTCACCTGTAAAATTGATACTAATATATTATCTATCTCATAGAGTTGAAATAATTGAATAAATCAATGTATAGTACCTGATGCATTCAAAGCACTCAGTGTTTTATATTGTTCAATGTATAGATGTTTTGTTCCTTTACATTTTGCTTCAATTGGCATCTTCTTTTACAGTTTATCAGCATTTGCAAATAAGCAACTATTAATTCATATTAATGCTGGAAAATAATGAATAGGTAATCCTTTGGAAACATAATACATATAGCATGGCCATGTCTCAAAGTATTAATCTAATTGCGTTCTAGATATTTCCCTCCCCCTTTCTCTTGCTTGTAGCAAAGGGCTACTTTTTCTCATCAAACATACTAAAGTGGAAAAAGAGATTCAAATTAGCATTTAGAACAAGTACCAGAGAAAGATTCTGGTCACATCCAGAGTGCCTCCAAAAAGACTAGCCAAGTCTGGGCAGGAGGAAAAGGGAGACAGAAGGATGGTGTTTCAAACAGGAAACAAAGGAAAGACCAGAGGGATGAGAAGTCCAAAGTAGGAAGGAGCTGAGAACCTTTATCAAAGATGAGACAAAAATAAAGAAGAAGGGCCTCTGAAGGCCCTCCATCATGGACCATCCCCTCATTGTCCCATGAGGTCCCTCTCCTGGACTCTACACTTAAGAAAACTCCTCCCTGAGCCTCCCTGTGCCATATCCTATTGCTCTCCCAATAGGATATGGCACATGGAGCCTAAATCCCTTCCCATTTCTATACCATGTTCCATGGACCCCACTGTCCCTAAGCCATTTCCAGAGCCTATACCCAGCCTCTTACCCAAGTAGACCCAAGGGAAGATGCTTGCATGGATATGGTCAGAGTTTGGATTTACAGGCTAAGATGTCAATAGGAATGTACCTGAAGCCCCTCACCATGGAAGATGGAGCTGGGAGTGGAGAGGGAAGGCAGGGCCAGATGCAAGTCATTGCTTGGGACTGTATCTTCTCAGGCTGCAGGATTCTGGTGTGGAACTCCAAAGAGTATGAGAAGTCTCAATTAGAATCAGGACTTCTAGGTTGCCAGGGGCTGGTGAGAGAGGAAAATGAGGAGATGTTGGTTAAAGGCTACAAACTTCCAGTTTGAAGAGGAATACGTTCTGGGGATGTAAGGTACAATGTGGTATACTTGTATACTTGAAAGTTGCTAAGAGATTAGATCTTAAATGTTCTCACCATAACAAGAACAACAAAATGGCAATTATGTGAGGTGACGGATGTGTTAACTAACATGCAATTACGCGTGTAAACATTCTGCAATATATAGACACATCAAATTATCACACTGTATGTCTTAAATTTACACAATGTTATATATCAATGAAGCTTAAAAGCAGATAATATGATAGAATACATTTTATTTACCACTTTGCCAGCTTGATGTGTAGCTTTTAAATACTTTGACTTATGGGGCACCTGGGTAGCTCAGTTGGTTGAGTGGGTGACTTCGGCTCAGGTCATGATCTCACGGTCTGTGAGTTCGAGTCCTGCATCAGGCTCTGTGCTGACAGCTCAGAGCCTGGAGACTGCTTTGGATTCTGTGTCTCCCTCTCTTTCTGTCCCTCCCCTGCTTGCACTCTGTCTCTGTCTCTCAAAAGTAATAAAAAAAATTTTTTTAATTTTTAATATTTTGACTTATGGTCAAGATATGGGCCTTCATGTGTATTCTTGCTCTGGGTCCCACAAATGTTAGGGTCATGCCCTGTGAGTAGAAAGGGGATGGCCCTGCCCCTGTCACACGCATATTGTAAGTTTCTACAATGTAATCGAAGGGGATATATCACAAGAGTGAAAGTGCCAAAAGGCAAGTATCATATCTGCTTTATCCATTGCTATAAACCAAAGGTAAAATAAAGCCAAGAGGTCAAACCTGGCCTGCTCTCTGGTTTTGTATGACCTGTCAGCTAAGAGAGGTTTTTACATTTTAAATGGTTGAAAAAAGGGGCGCCTGGGTGGCGCAGTCGGTTAAGCGTCCGACTTCAGCCAGGTCATGATCTCGCGGTCCAGGAGTTCGAGCCCCGCGTCAGGCTCTGGGCTGATGGCTCAGAGCCTGGAGCCTGTTTCCAATTCTGTGTCTCCCTCTCTCTCTGCCCCTCCCCCATTCATGCTCTGTCTCTCTCTGTTCCAAAAATAAATAAACGTTGAAAAAAAAAATTTAAAAAATTAAAAAATAAAAAATAAATGGTTGAAAAAAATCAAACGAACAATACTTCATGGCAATTAAAAATTATATGAAATTCAAATTTCAGCATTCATAAATAAAATTTATAAGCTACACTTATTTAGGTACCATCCATGGCTGCTATGATGCCACAACGGCAGAGTTGAATTGTGACCTGCAATCTTTTTTTTTTTAATGGTTATTTATTTATTTTTTGACACAGAAAGAGAGAGACAGAGACAGAGAAAGAGGGAGACAGAGAATCCCAGGGAGGCTCCACACTGTCAGTGTGGAGCCTGAAGCCTGATGTGGGGCTTGAACCCACGAACCATGAAACCATGACCTGAGCCAAAATCAAGAGTCAGACGCTCAACTAACTAAGCCACCAAGGAGCCCTGTGACAAGCAATCTCATTGCCCACCAGCCTAAATTATCTGCATTCTTGTCCTCCACAGAAAAATTTGCAGATTCCTGCTATATGCCCAGTGCTTCTTAGAAAATCTCGTATATAATTGGTTTTCAATAAATGTTTATTAAATAAATGAATAAAAGGATGAATTAATGTCCCCTCCCAGGGATTCATCTGAATCACTCTCAGGTGTGAGAACTGCATCTCTTCTCAGAAGGCTGGGCTATATTGTCACATAGTGACATATGCCACTTGGTAAAAATTTGGTACATTTACCAAAGCCCAGGGTCCAGTGACTATGAAGATTGCAGGCTCAAACTTGGTTAGCTCTAAAAAGAAAGAGAGAGAACCATCTCTCAGGAATGGGACTCAGGGAGTCAGAACACCCATTCATTAATTTATATTATAAACTACAACTGTTATTCCCACCAGAATACTATTATATTCTTCCTGTATTGGAAAACCAACCTGGAAGAACATTATGAATAGGATATTAGCTGCTTCAGTGAATTAGTGGCATCAGACTGGATTGCCTGTTGTATTTGTTTCCACAAGAGTTAGAGGTTATTCTGTGTGATCTGAGCCTCCTTTTCCCCTGGTCAATGCTTCGATGAGAATTACCAGCACTTACTGACGGATATCTCCCTTGTCTCTGCTCCCACGCTGACCTACCTCCCCTCATTAATTACATGTGTTTATTCCATCACCTTACAGTCAATTCTAGGAGGCCTGGGAGTCATTCTGACTTAAGTTGACTTTGCCTATGTCTACTATAATTTATTATATATGTGTCAATTTTATAGATTAACATAAAATAGGAAAGATTATTTTCCAAGTTCTGGCAAAGGAATGAGAGAAATAAATAACTCACTACGCTATGCCTTATACTGTCAAATACTAATGTAACAGAAACGATGTTGTGTGTGTGTGTCCACATATGACACATTTGCCACATGTGTATGAACAAGAGCTTGCACATTTTTAATTACTCTGCATATACATGTACAAGAATATTTTGTTGCCCTTGGCATTGAGGTTCTCAAGGGATTATTAATACTGGAGTTATACAAACTACAACAACCAACTTTAAAAAGGAAAAAAATATTACAGCTACTATAAATGGTGTGTTAATAATTATAAAGTGCCATAAGTGTTTTTATAAGTAGCAAATTACGCTTAGAACACCAAATGATGATAAAATCATTGCAGGACAAGCCAAGGCATTTAAGCAATTATTTAACTGCAGTGATGAGCTAAATGTAGCTCCATATTTAAAAGCAGCCAACATGAAAAATAATTTTAAATAACTTCAGCTAAAATTTCCCAGTGCTTTCCATGTGCCACACATTTTATGCATATTGCCTTGCATTTAAATTCTCACTGGTTTATGATACAAATACCAGCATTTTCTTTACTTTTCCTAGTAAGAAAACTGAGGCAGATACTGTGAAATGATTAGGTTTCTAGTGCTAGATTCAGACTGTCTCCATTTATAATACCGAATTTACTTTTAAATTATTAAATTTACCACCACTTACTGTGTCCTCTTAAGTAAGTTAGTTACCCTCTCTGGCCTCCAAATTTCTCATTGGTGAAATGAGATATTTGTAACTGACTGTTAGTGTTAGGCAGTTAGTTAGGCATGAAGGAGGAGGGATAAAGCAGGTGCTGGCGACACCCATGGAGCCACACCCCCAGCTCCCAGAGGTTAACAGCCATACCTTCCAAGCGGCCTCCAAGGGCTAACAGAACAAGAAAGGCCTAGCCACTGAGCCAGCTCAAAAGCCACCAGGGACTTCCAGGAGCTGAGCATGTGCACAAAAGGTGCAACTTTCCCTTACGTATCTTTAAGGTCACAACAAAAGCTCACTGACACTCATAAATATACAATACATAAATAAATACAAGTATAACAGAATGTATCATGGGTAGGCTCATGCGCAGAAGCCAAAGTGATTTGTAACCACCAGCCATCAATCAAAAATGTCAATCAAAGCCAAATTTATCAGAAAGCACACTTAAAAGGGTGCAGCTAGAGCTTCCCAGTGCCATTGCCACTCTTGCTCCAGCAGTGATCTGCTTTCACTCTTGAAAGTGTACTATACTTATCTATTCAATAAACTCTATCTCCCCATTCTGGTCTCAGGTCTCCAACTCTTTGGTGCATCTAAGACAAGAACCGAACGACTCGGTAACATTAACATCGTCATTTAAGCCAAAATTAGATAAAAATATAAAATGGTGAAATAATCAGTAGAACATCTGGCATGTAATACTCAGTTTGATGTTGTTAACACAAAAGTGAAGTAGCAGGCATGAAGTCACAAAATCTGCAAGTTACAGGGCAAGACTAGGACCGGGGTTCATTTCATTCAAAATCCAGCGCTCTTAGTGCCTACATTCTAACGTGTCTGTTTCCTGAACAACTGATGAGGCTACATTAAATGCTCTCTATTATTTAATTAATAAAATTAAATTAATTTTAATTAATAAGAGTCTATTTTAATTAATAAAAGAGTCTATTCTTCTTCTTCAAAGACCCCAAGATGGCTTTTAGTTTTCTTCCCCACCCCCCACCCAAAATCAATGCCTACAAGAGAAGAGGAAGGATGTGTATGTTTTCCTTGGGTAGACTCTACAAAAGGCAGCCCAGATTGAGGTGCCTGGCTGTGTCCTGCCCAACAGAGTGGGCAGCCTTACAGATGAGGGGTCCTAGTATCAGGCAATTATCAGGTGCACCACTGGAAGGAGGGGGTTGCTGAAGGTGAGCTGCCACAGTGACAATCAGAAGTCAAGACAGCACCACACAGGGCACTAGCTGATTAAAAACTCTTTTGCCCCTTTTCTGTAATTCTTTTCCACCCACAGCACTCTCCCAACTCCACACACCACTGATGGGTCCCAATTGACAGACTGAGTCAGGAAAACGGGAATGGAAAAGCAGACCATACCTGCCTTCCCAGGGCACATCCTACCAGGGATCAGGCCAGGGCTGGGAGAGGGAAACGAAAGATAGACAAGGGAGCTAACGTCTTTTTTCTTCCTTTTATTTTTTTATTTTTTAAATTTTTTTTAAGTAGGTTCCACACCCTATGTGGGGCTTGAAATCATGATGCTGAGATTAAGAGTTGCAGGCTTTACCCACCGAGTCAGCCAGGCACCCCACGAGCTGACTTCTAAATTAGTCTGGAATAAGTATTTTATACCCTAAAGTGGCTAGAAAGTTATGGAATCCCTCTCTAGAAGTCACTAACAAGCAGGAAAGGAGAATAATTACATATCACAGAAGGCACTAACTACAGAAAAACAAAACTGTTTCATGCTTACATCCCACCCAATTCAGACAGTTTAATTAACTGATGGATAATATAGTTTATATACTTTATGTATGGTTTATAGTTTATATGGTTTTATAAAATAGTCAGTGTGTTTCTTTGTTTACTGTTCTTGTTTCCCACTAGACTATAAGTTCCATGGGGGCAGACGTCACTTCCCCAGTAGCAGCTCAGCACTGACACACAGGGTCCCTCTCACTGATATTTGTTAAATAAATTTTTTTTTGATTTAAAAAAATGTGAATGTGTATAGAAGTTAACTCTCCTGAATTTTCATTGTAAAGTTTTCAATAACTCACCTTAACAATCAAAAGTATGCTTTGTCGCATCCACATATGAAAGATGCCCTAATTACCAGATTAATTGATTAAAAAATTAGACTTTGAAGCATGAAAAAAAGTTGGGAGGAAAAAGAGAGAGAGAGAGAGAGAATCTTCTGCTGGAGGATTCATTTCCTCTGGAAATGCCTTTTTAAGTATAAGTTCAGTATTCCTTGGAAGGAGAGGACCATGGAAAAACAGCATAGGGTTAATCCAATGGAAAGAAAGCCTCCCAAAAGTGGCTGATGTTTGTTTCAGAGAAAAGGCAGATGGGGTGGGGGGTGGAGGGAGTTACTTTTTTCTATACTTCTCTTTTCTCCGTACGTCTCTCAAGGTGATATTTCATCCCAGAGTGATCGAAGTCCCTGAAATTTCAAGAACAGGCAGGCCTTCTTTTACAAGCAACAGTAAAAAATTTTGAGCAGCTAAGCATGTTACTAGGGAATTAATAATAAATCTGTACAGATTGATATTCCCCTGAGATAAAAGGAAAGAGAAAATATTAAAAAACCGATGCTTCTGGCAAATGAAAAACTAATGGAGTGTATATCTCTCCGGGGAGAGAGGTACTCTGCACTTGCTTTCATTCCCAAGACTGAAGCCTATCACGTGGGCTAACGGGCAGGGTGCTGGTGTCCCGTCCATGATGCTGTGACAGAATAACCCCGACCCAAACAAATAGTATGGTGCAGAAAGAGCCCAATAGGCTTAGATTAGAATGACAGTTCTACCATTTCTCAGCTGTGTGACCTCAGTCATATAACTCAAGGTTCCTTGAGCCTCAGTCTGCAACAAAAAGGAGAGATAATATCTACTTTATAATGTAAGAAGAATTAAACAAGAACACAGGCACATTGGTTAGGATCTAGTAAGGATCAGTAAGCTTTCGATTCTTTCCCTGTACTGTAGTACATTTTCTAGTTAACTTTACCTTGACCCAAAAGAGCCTTTTACTCACATAAACTACTTACTAACTCATGTACTACTCTATTTTAATAACAATTCAAGTTCCATAACTTCAGAAAGTCTTTCTTACCCAATTTTCTCATATTAAATTCCACAGACATTAGTTCCTTGACATTGTTGATCATGCTACTTGGGTTCTATCTCCTTCCACAAGCCCCACATCACCACTAGCATTAGCATTAGATTATAAGAGCCGTGAAGCCAACGTATATATTTTTTCACCATTAAACCCCAGCATCTAACACAGAACCTAGCTAGCACTGTGTAGGTATTCAGTAGATATCTGTTCCCTGAATGGATGAATGTAAGATGCATTCATTGAGACAAACAACTGCTGTCCTCAAACAACTTCGATATCCCGGTGTCTTAGGCCGATGTGGGTCAGCATGCGGCTGGGCTCTGCACAACCATTCAGACACTGGGATCTTTCCTTGTTGCTTTTCCACTTCCTCCAGAGCCTCTGAATCCTCCACTGAATCTTCTACATCCAACCAGCAATTAAAGAAAGAGAGAACCTATAAGGATTTTCAGGGAGATTTAGGAAGCCAGGTCCAGAAGTGACATCCATCACTTCCCCTCACATTCCATCAGCCAGAACTCAGGCATACGGGCCCAATTACCAGTAGAGGAAGCTGCATAATGTAATACAACTATGTCCCCAGAAGGAAGAGGGGTACTCTAGCCAGAAAATCGCACTTAATAGGTCAGTCTATATGCACTGAGGGACTAAGTGATCAACATTAGGAATTAGACAGGCATTTGTCATCCAGCAATAACAGTCAAGGTTTGGGAACAATATTCTAAGAGCCAGACAGGCTTGGGGGGAAAGAGAATAAACAGAGTAGAAGAAACTAAAATCCAAAATAAGAGGCTAGGACTGAAAATCAATACAGAGATTCTACAACTCCAAGGACAGTGGCCAGTGTCATAGTTCACTATCATCAAATATCAATACCAAACCAATGGCAGCAAAGCTAGCTAAGTTACACCTGCTTCAAGTCCATCATATTCTGGAAACTGAAGCAGTTGAGTTTCATGTGAGACCAATGTGCCTCAGTATGCAGAATTAGGCAGAGACTGTCAGTAATGCCAACAACCAATGAAAGAGGGGTCTATAAGCCCTATTCACTAGAGATGATTGGGAAAGATATGGATCCCTCAAAACCTTAAGCCTCTGTATTCCTCATTCTATTATACACATGTAGACCAAGGGGCAGATTCTAAAAAGGTGATGATTTTCTGGAAGGAACGTGTCTTATCTTAGTTCAGACTGCTATAAAGAGATACCATAGACTGCGTGACTTAAACAACAAGCATGTATTTCTCCCAGTTCTGGAGGCTGGAAGTCTGAGATCAGAGAGTCTCAGCACAGTTGGGTTCTGGTGAGAATCCTGATCCTGATTACAGATGACCATCTTCTTGCTGTGTCTTCACATGGTGAAGAGTAGAGAGAAGCAAATTCTCTCCTGTCTCTTCCTATAATGGCCCTGATCCTGTTATGGGGTTCCAGCCTCATGATCTGATTATCTCCCAAAGGCCCTGCCTCCAAATACCATCACATTGGGGATTGGCTTCAATATACAAATTAGGGGATCAGGATGCCTGGATGGCTCAACCAGTTAAACATCCAGCTCCTGATTTCAGCTCAGGTCATGATCTCACACTTCATGAGATCAAGCCCTGCATCAGGCTCTGCTCTGACAGCATGGATCCTGCTTGGGATTCTCTCTCTCTCTCTCTCTCTCTCTCTCTCTCTCTCTCTCTCTCTGCCTTTCCCCTGCTCTCTGTCTCTCAAAATAAATAAATCAAAATATATTTTTTGATACATAGATAGATAGATAGATAGACAGATAGATAAAAGGAAAGAGAAAATATTTTAAAACCAATGATTCTGGCAAATGAAAAACTAATGGGGTATATATCTCTCCGGGGAGGGAGGCTTGGGATTCTCTCTCTCTCTCTCTCTCTCTCTCTCTCTCTCTCTCTCTCTCTCTCTCCTCCTTCCCTGCTCACTCTCTCTCTCTCTCAAAATAAATAAATTTATATATATGAGGGGCATTGGAGGGAGGGGCATACAAACATTCAACTGACAGCCGGCCTTACCCTGGAGGACAGGTACAAGATCCCTGCATTTGGCCAGGAGGCAGGGGCCTGAATCTCCAGCTCTCTTGCTGCTGCGATATCCTTGCCTGTACAAGGAGGTCCAGTGCCCCCTGTGGGATTGCCCTGAAGCACTGCCCTTGACAGGACAATGACAAGACAATTCTCCATTCTCACTTTCAGGTTTCCCTTTTCAGCACATTTTCCCCCTGCCAAGCATAGTAATTAGTGCTTCTTTGTGGGCTTAATTGTAAATTTGTTTTGATTAATTAGCCTCAGAGCTGACTTGGCAGTTATTGAGACATTGGAGAGAGTTTTGGATTTATTTTGTGTTCAGACCCCCCATACTCTCTGGGATTCTTCTCCCTGTTAGCAGCAAAACTTCAAGTTCAAAACTGTCTATGTTAGAAAATGCTTTATGTGTCTAATTAACTATTTGTCACTTTGAGGTAGGTACAAAGATAAAATCTCACCATCCTGTGTAAGGTGATGGATGTGTAACTTTTTATAGTGCCATGGACCAGGGAACTCAAAAATCAATTTCTAGACTTGGGAACAATGACAAAATTGTCTAATATATTAATTTGTGCTGTGACACATTACTCATGATGTACCCTTCCAAATGGTTCCTCAAAATCTTAAAGCCTCCTCTTCTACTGAAATTTTCTTAGGTCTCTACCTCCAGAAATCAATGTGAAACTGAAGCTGGTAATATTTAGCCCAGCAGAGCAGAGCCGAGAGTCACAATAAGATTTGTGGGAACAGAGTCCAACCAAGAAACTGAAGACCCTAGAATCCAATCTTATCCCTGACACTAAGTAGCTGATTAGGACCCCCAGATATCCATCTGAAATGAACGTAAGTAAAATAGGGAATATTTTAGCTCATATAACTGAAAAGTCCAGGGATTGGTCTTCTGACATATCTAAATCAAAGAGATCGAACCATGTTGCCAAGGCTCTATGTCTCTCTCTCTCCTGTATTTGGCCTCTCTTTACTTTCTATATTGGCTTTATTCTGCAGATAGTGTGTTCAAGGTAGCTAGGGCAGACAGCTAACAGCAGCCCCAGGTATACATGGGCCTTACAACTCTCAGTCTCATTAAAAGATAGTTTTTCTCTCTCTGAACATACAAAAGCAAAATTTTACATTAGTCTCTGATTATCTAATTTGAATCATAGGTCCACCCCTGAACCATTCACTGTGGCGAAGGGACAAAAGAATCTGAACCATGCAGTTTCTTTCTTATATACTTCCTGCAGTAAGAAAGAGGGAGGGGAGGGGATCAAAACACAGTGATAGAATCATCATCACCACATGCAGTGGAAAAACGTGGTCCAAGAAATGAAAGATCAGGTGCTATTACCAGACACGAAGGATAGAATAGACAAACAAACAAACAACAACAACCAAAGAAAACAACACAAATTTGCCACATAACTTATTTAAACCATCACTTATTTATCTGGAAAATATGCATAAGAATATCTCTATTCACATTGCCTGGAAGTATAAAGGTAAAGCACAAAAACATGCCTCAAAAAAAGGACTTTGGGGAGCAAATATTTGTTAGATGCTTTAAAGAAATAAATTACATCTCTTCTACACTGCTATTGAATGTATAAATTTGCATCAACACTCTGGAAAACAATTTGCATTGTCTTGTAAAACTGAACATTCGTAAATCCTACAATCCAGAAACTTCCCTCCTAAGTATCAGAGACAAAGTGACTGCATTCCATCTGCTCTCCTGCAGTTCTCACCCTCCCTCTCCTGCAGTAGGTTTGGCCATATGGCTACTTTAGGTAGAGGAAGTGTGGCTAGAAGTCATCTGTCACTTGTGGGAAAAGGCACCAAAAGGCCCAGTACAGCTCCACAGTGTCCCTGTTTCCCAAATGGGCAAAGGAGGTCTCACAGTCTTGAAGATGCATCTAATGGTGCATAATAACGTAGCCTCTGTCAGCCTGAGTCCCTGAGACTCCCCCACCAAAGTCAACCTTTGTTGTGTTAGGCCATCTATGTCTAGGGGTTAATTTGTTATCACAGCATAATCTGCTTATCCTGTCTGACAGTTCTCAAGAGAAACTTCTACACATGTACAAGATGATCATAGCAGCACAGTTCATAATAGTAAAAATGTTCGTGCAGCCCAAATTCCCAATGACAAACATGATAGATAAAAAAATCATGGGATATTTGCACAGCAATAAAATATATTGTTACAGGCAACATGATATATGAATGTTAACAACATAAGGCCAAGTGAAAAAAGCAAGTTGGGGAAGATGCCGTAAAGTTTGATGCATGCCCTTTTATAAAGTTTAAAAATAGGCAAAGGAAAATATATTATTTAGTCCTACAGATATACATGGTTTTTGTTGTTGTTTTTTAAGCAAGAAGAACATCACCAAAATCAGTATGTTGATTACTCCAGGAGATGACATGGGAGATGGGAGAGGGAAGAACACACAGGTAAATATAGAGTTATTGGTAGTTGCAATGGACTGAATACTGGTTTGGTTTGGTTTGGTTTGGTTTGGCTTGGCTTGCCTTGCCTTGCCTTGGTTTGGTTTGGTTTGGTTTGGCTTGGCTTGGCTTGGTTTGGCTTGGCTTGGCTTGGGTTGCCTTGGCTTGCCTTGGCTTGGCTTGGCTTGCCTTGGCTTGCCTTGGTTTGGTTTGGTTTGGCTTGGCTTGGCTTGGCTTGCCTTGGCTTGGCTTGGCTTGCCTTGGCTTGCCTTGGTTTGGTTTGGTTTGGCTTGGGTTGCCTTGCCTTGCCTTGGCTTGGTTTGGTTTGGTTTGGTTTGGCTTGGTTTGGCTTGGCTTGGGTTGCCTTGCCTTGCCTTGGCTTGGTTTGGTTTGGTTTGGCTTGGCTTGGCTTGGCTTGCCTTGGTTTGGTTTGGTTTGGCTTGGCTTGTCTTGGTTTGGTTTGGCTTGGCTTGGCTGCCTTGGCTTGCCTTGGTTTGGTTTGGTTTGGCTTGGCTTGGCTTGGCTTGGCTTGCCTTGGCTTGGTTTGGCTTGGCTGCCTTGGCTTGTCTTGGTTTGGTTTGGTTTGGTTTGGCTTGGCTTGGCTTGGCTTGCCTTGCCTTGCCTTGCCTTGCCTTGGTTTGGTTTGGTTTGGTTTGGCTTGGCTTGGCTTGGCTTGACTTGGCTTGCCTTGGTTTGGTTTGGCTTGGCTTGGCTGCCTTGGCTTGCCTTGGCTTGGCTTGGCTTGGTTTGGTTTGGTTTGGCTTGGCTTGGTTTGGTTTGGTTTGGCTTGGCTTGGTTTTGGGAGGATAAAGATAATTTGGAGTATGACACTGGAAACCACAGAATCTTATCAAGGGAACCAATTACTGCAACTTTCAATTTTCAAACTTTTATCCTCTATATAGAAGGGGCAGTCATTGGCAAAACCAGGAAACTGTTGGAGTCTCTTTGGCTAACCAGTCTCCTAAAGGGGTGCCCTTTCCCCCTTGTATTAGTCCCCTGAACCTCCTATCTTTAAGATACCTTTTACCTTCATATTCTCTCCATTCTGTCACCTACCAAAACATGGTTTTAACAACAAGCTGGAACCGCTTTTCCCCATGATGTGTTCCACTTCTCCCCACTCTCTAAACACTGTCCCAGGGCAATCTCAACAAATATGCCTTCAACAGCCCATATATGCTGACAGATCCCAAATGTACACAATTCTCTTCTGAGCAACAGAATTCTAATTCTGCCCATTTGTCATCTCTGTTTGGTGTCTGACAGACCCTTTAATTCAAAACAGACAATATGCACTTTTTAACTTTTCCCAAAATGCTATGCTTCCTCCTACTTCCCCCTTTTGGATCAGTGCTACCACTAGGTACCCAGTTTCCAGAACCCTAGTTCTGGAGTTAATCCTAGACAATTTCCTATCTGTAGATACCTGAGCTAATGTTGTTACCTTCCCCAAAAGACACCAGCAGCAGCAGCCAGGGTAAAAACGAATGACTAGAGAAGATATAAGGACTATTCTTGAAGACATGTGAATCAATTCAAAGAATCCTCATGAATAATGGAGGGAGTGTGGATATTAAAAAGACCAGGTTCTGTGTTAATAACTATATTTGTAGTTAATCAAATCTGAGTTAATCAGATTTTACCAATAGACTGGTAAGACCTAGAAATAGTCAAATTACATAGTTTGGATGTCTGTTTCTTCTGCTGTAATGTAAATCTCTGGAAACTGTGAGCTGAGTTTTATCAGTCTTCAATTTCTCTGTGCCTATGGTGCGTCTCAATATATAGTAGATACTTGACACTGGTTACTATTTATTTTTTTAATTTTTACTGGCTACATTTTAAAGCATTTTTTAAATGTTTATTTATTTTTGAGAGAGGAGAGAGAGAGTGTGTGAGTGAGGGAGGGACAGGGAGAGGGGGGACAGAGGATCTGAAGCAGGTTCTATGCTGACGGCAGAGAACCCAATGCAGGGCTTGAACTCCCGAACCTCGAGATCATGACCTGAGCTGAAGTCAGACATTTAACCAACTGAGCCACCGAGGCACCCCTCAGTGTTGTTTTTGAAACCAGGTTCATTCATTTATCTTGTGGGCTTCCACATTTAGATCAGGTCATTTCCTTTATGCTATAAGAACCAATGTCTGATGTTCGTTGTGGTGACACTTATAAAGCCAGCCAGTGGACCATAATGAGGCCTGAAGTCAATAAATAAATAATGTCTGAAAAGAACAGTGAAAGCACAACTTTTGCCCACCAGTCACTACTGACTGTGAAAAGAACGCTGTGCCCATGGCAACCCGGCAGCTGAACTCCAATGGTGAGGGTTTTTTTCTAATCTTGGAAGGGGGGCAGATGTGCATTCACCCGCCTACCATACTTAATAATAACTTCTAAATCTGGCATTTCCTGATAATACAACAAGCTTATAAAACAGCTTTCATCCAAGACCTTAAGAGGCCTCAAATCAAGCAAGTATTATCAGCATTCGAAAGATAAGAAAACCCCCAAAGATTATGCAATTTGCCCAAGGTCAGACAGAAAAACTTACTAAAGCAAAAATACAGCTCAAGGCAACCAACTCCCAGTCAGTTGTTCTAATTAGACAGTCCTCTCCTGGGCTGAGCCTGAAGCTCTGCCTTAAGTTCTCACAAACCTCCAATGGATCAGCTGAAGTCCGGGGAATGTTCCCAGAGGGCAGCGGTGCTTAATTGAACACCCTGCAACTTGCACGATTCTGTTATTAGTCTCATTAATTAGTTTAAAGCGTTTCTCACAAAACAAATTCTCAAAACACACGGAAATTAAGGATCTCCCTCTTGTTTTATAATCTCATAAATTAAGACATTAGAAAAAAAATATAATTGAAATGAATGTATCACATTTCCACTTACAACTCGACAGAAAATAAAGCTACCGGTTGTACCAGGTTAGGATAACTTGGAAGATTCTGAGGCTTCAGAGGCCATCCACAGACACTCCCTTCACGGTGCAGAGCATTCCGAGTTAAGCGGCACGAAAACAATCACTCAAAAATACTAAGCGATAACGTCTAAGACATTTTCCCTTTCATCTTTACGCTGCTGCATTTGCTGTTCCCTAAACCCTGAACATCCTTCCTTCTCATCTCTCCTTCATCGTGTTAATCATCTCTTTCCTGATTCCTTGCCTGCCCTCTCCATATTTTGCCTCACCCCTCCGCAGTGGAATATAGCCCTCTGTGCTCCATGACCCCCTAGGCCTCTCTCTGTCAACTACTTCTCTTCTTGTGCTTAGATGTATTTCTCTCCCGTACCTTCAACTGAGCCCTGGGAGAGCAGGGCAAGGGTTTCCATTTTGTAAAGGTGGGAGAGAAGCCAGAAAAGATCCTCATCTCCTGTGATCTAGCTTGATACATAGAAAAGTTTAGGAAAATTGTCCAAAACTGGAAAAGGGGATTTTCCTATTTCAGATCCAGCATGTAAAGAGCTTAGAAGTTGTCGCTCTAATCCTTAGAACAAGAAGAAAGCGAAACACATGAAAACCAATGACTTTTCTTGGACCCATGAGAGGACTGAGATTGCAGGAGAAACTGCCATCCTAAAACCTTGAGAGACAAGCGAATCCAGAGCGTTACAGCTAAGCTCTGCTTACCTAGAGTAGAAGCTGGCTGGTAGAAACACTCACATGGCAATTTGGATGAATTGCTGGAGGCCAAGTGTGGACTAGTGTGAGAATCATAAAGCTTGGGGAGCTGCAGTCTTACAGGGCCCTCTTTGTGGGTTTTACCTCCAGAAACCTTCCAGATTCTCATTGTGAAGAGCCAAGAAAGATCCTCTCTGACACCGGTAGGGGCAAGCAGAAAGTCACCTTTGTGAAATACCCAGAGCGTTTCTGTAGCAAAGGCCCACTTTACGTGGAAAAAGACGTCATCAGAGCCTAATCCCACCTGGGGATGGGCTTTTTTCTGACTACAACCCCCTCCAGCCTTGCTGCATTACAAAAGGGGTAAAAGTAACACTAAGAAACACTTGTGAAGATCACAGGCCAGGCCGACTGAAAGACTAAAATTTAATCATAAGATAGTGGAAACCTTCCCTTGCCCACATTTCACCACCACACCAACAGGGCTCCGGTATAATTGCAATGGATTACAGCTGAGAGAGTTGCAAGATGAAGGCTCTATCCAGGGAGCGATCCTAAGGGAAGACCATAAAGACCACACGGGATTGTAAAACAAGGACACTCAAGGAGTTTGAAGCCTCTGACACCCGCAGCTACGGCAAACATTAAACAGCCCTACCGTTCGCCATGTTTTTAAAAAACCTTCACACACTACAGGCCTTTTTAACCTTAGTTCCTATAACTCAATACAACACGTAGGTATAGCTCTCAACAAAAAAATTACAAGGTACACCAAAGGCAGGAAAACACTGAAGCAGCAAAGCAAACATTAAAACCGGAGTTGATACAACAGAAATTTGGGATTACGAGACACAGAATTTAAACTACCTATGACTAATGTGTTAAGGGCTCTGACAGCAAAGTAGATAATATCTGAGATCTGATGGGTAATACAAGCAAAGAGATGGAAACTCTAGCCAAGTATCAAAAGAAAATGCTAAAAATCAAAAACACTACAGAAACGAAAAACATCTTTGGTGATCTCACCAGCAGACTTGTGACAGCCAAGAAAAATCAGTGAGCTTGAAGGCAGGCAAATAAAAACTTCCCAAACTGACATACGAAGAGAAAAAAGAATTAAAAAAAACAAATGGACCATCCAAGAACTATGGGGTAATTTCAAAAGGTATTACATATGTGTAATGAGAATATCAGAGGGAGAAGAAAAACAGAGCAAAGCAGAAGAAATATTTGAAGTAATAATGGCTGCAAATTTTTTCGAAATTAAGGACAAACACCCAACCACATAGCCAGGAAGCTCTGAGAACACCAAGCAGGATAAATAACAAAATAATTTACACTAAGGCATATCATATCAAACTACAGAAAATAAAACACAAAGAAAAAGTCTTACAAGAAGCTAGACTGGGAGAAGATGGGGTGGCAATCATACCTGTATTAGATCAAGGATTAGAATTATAGCAGACTTCTGTGGCGCCTGAGTGGCTCAGTTGGTTAAGCATCCAACTTCGTCTCAGGTCATGATCTCACAGTTTGTGAGTTCAAGCCCCACGTCAGGCTCTGTGCTGACAGCTCAGAGCCTGGAGCCTGCTTTAGATTCTGTGTCTCCCTCTCTGCCCTCCCCTACTCGACCTCTCTCTTGCTGTCAAAATAAACATTAAAAAAAATTAAAAAAAAAAAAAAAGAATTACAGCAGACTTCTCATCAGAAATCATGTAAGCAAGAGGAGAGGAGAGTGAAATATTTTCTGTTGAAGGAAGAAAACCAAAGCTGGAAAATAAGATTTTAAAAGGACTTACATGTATTTTTATAGGGGGCGGGAGTCTCCTTTTTAACAACTTCCTTGGTGTATAATTGATGTACAGTAAATTGCATATGTTTTAATTGTGCAACTTAGTAATTTTTGACATATGTATATGCTCATGAGACCATTACCTCAATCAAGATAATGAATATATCCATCACCCTCCCAAAGTTTTCTTGTGCATCTTCATAATTCCTCACTCGTAGCCTGTCTTGCCCCACCTCCCCAGGCCATCTGTGATCCACTTTCTGGCACCACACATTATTTTGCATTTTCTGTAATTTTATATGAATGGAATCATACAGTACAGTATTTTATGTCTGGCTTCCTTCACTCAGCATAATTATTTTGAGAATTATCCATGTTGCAGCATGCATCAACAGTTTATTCCTGTTTACTGCTGAGCATGGGTTCTGTTTATGGATTTCCCACATTTTGTTTATCTATTCATCTGCTATTTGCCTATTTTGGTTGTTTCCAGTTTGGGGCTGTTACAAATAAAGCTATTACAAAGTGGGTAAATAGCTAGTAGTGAAATTGGATTGTATGTTATGTGTATGTTTAACTATTTAAGAAACTGCCGAACTGTTTTACAAAGTGTTTGCACCATATTTCATTTTCACCAGCAGTATATGAAAGTCGACTTCTCCACATCCTCACCCACACTTGGTAAGGTCAGTGTTTTTAACTTTAGCCTTTCTAGTAAGTGTGTGGTGGTATTTCATGGTTTTTATTTGCATTTCTCTAATGACTAATGATGTTAAACATCTTTTCACGTTCTTACTCACCATGATATATCTTCTTTGGTAATCTATTTCCTGTTTTCTAATTGAAATTTTTGTTTTCTTACTGATTTTAGGGAGTTCTTTACGTGTTCTTGATCCAAGTCTTTTTTTAGATATATGATTTGCAAATATTTTCTCCCAGTCATTGGCTTGTCCCCTCATTCTCTTAAGAGTGTATTTCAAACACTTTGCTAAATTTCTATTTATCAGTTTTGTCTTTTATGCATCATGTGTTTGGTGTCATTCCTAAGAAATATTTGCCTAATGCAAGGTCATAAAAGTTTCCTACTAAGTTTTTTACTAGAAAGTGTATAGTTGTAGATTTTGCATTTAGTTTTACGATCCATTTTGAATTCATTTTTATATATGATACAAAGTATGGTCGAAGTTACTTGGTTTTTGTTTTGTTTCATTTTGCATGTCTATCCAGTTATAAGTCTATCCACTTATTGCAAAAGCTGTCCTTTCTCCACTGACTTGTCTTTGCAGCTTTGTGAAAACTCAGTTGTCCATATACCTATGCCATATATATGTGGGTTTATTTCTGGACTTTCTCTTCTATTCCACCAGTCTATTTGTCTGTCTCTGTACCCCTATCACACTCTTTTGATTACTGTAGCCTTATAAAAAGTCCTGAAATTGGGTGATGTTAGAGGTTGGAAGGGAAAGTATGATCAGCATTGAGGTGTGGCCCCAATTTGTTTTAAAAGAACCAACAAAGGACACCCAAGTGACTCAGTCAGTCATTCGTCCAACTTCGGCTCAGGTCATGATCTCAGGGTTTGTGAGTTTGAGCCCCTCGTCGGGCTCTGTGCTGACAGTGAAGAGCCCACTTCAGATCCCCTGTCCCCCTCTCTAACTGCCCCTACCTCACTTGTGCACACACGTGCCCTTTCTCTCTCTCTCTCTCTGAAAAATGAATAAACATTAAAAAAAAAAAAAGGATCCACTGAATAGCCTTGAAGAAAGCTGTAACACTGTGACATCACCTGAACTCAGATTTTTTTTTTTTACTTCGAAGAAAATTTCATTGTTGTTTATCATTAAACCATGCTGTTCCTATCTCCTGATTGCATTTGTAAAAGAAAGAAAATGCTGGAAAATAGTTGTCTATGAATATCTTATGTCTTATCTCTGTATGTATAGCTCAGGTGCTATCAATTGCTACCTGAAAGGATGTGTGTTGAACAGTTGCTTATAAGCGATATAGGTTAAGAACCACAGGACTGCAGAAAGCACATGTAGAAATAATCTTTAATGCAAGAAAAAAAACAGAAAATGAAACGAAGCTGGACTATTGGTGTCCTTTATGCAGTGTTAATTAGGATTGAATAACCCCAGATATGCTGATGTTTGATAATATGTGCTGAGATAATTTTCCTACTATAATTTTCACCCTCCTCCCCCCCCCCCCCCATGGGTGGGAATAGAGCCTTCTCTAAATGAAGCAGATACTTCCTCTTCAGCCATGCTGGAGAAAGGCCCCTTAGGACAGAAAATGAGAATTAGGAACTTAGCTCAGACTGAGACAAGTATCCCAACCGAAGACATGGAAATTCTTCAAGTCGATACCTGTCCATGGAGACGCACAGTACAGCAGGCAGGGAGGGCCCTCCTAGAGGACCGGCTTACACAGTAGCTGCAGTAAGGAGCCCTTGTGTTTAAATTAGCCCTTGTGTTGGACTTCCTAGATATTATTCCATGAGACTCAGCAAGATCTTGCTCTAGGAGGCAGCCTGGTTTGCGCTGTGAGAAATGAAGGACGAGGACTGGATGTGGCTTCCTTCTCAGGGGCCTGGGATGAGGGAGTGATAGCAGCAGCTGGCAGAAGGAAGCTGTGCTCAGAGAAGCAACAGGTGGCAGAGGCAGTGACACGCTGTGCACGAGGAGCGGGAAACATTTTTCCTTCCTCCTTTCTTGGTTCTTCGGCTGGTTTAATAACTCAGTTGACATAAGACCAATTAACAGGGGAAAAACACATTTTATTTTTTATGTACAGGAGCCCCATAAAAATATGAGACCCAAAGGCAATTGAGCAGTTGGGGCTTATATGCTATCCTGAGCTAAGGAATAGGACGGGGTCTGGGGCTTCAAAGGGGAGGGCAGCTCACAGCAAATATTTGGTAATCAGCCATTTGCCCTACCATCCAGATAAAACCTTTTTCAGATGAAACATTATTTCTGGTAATAGCTCTCTTTCTGGGCCAGGCCCCCTATCTAAAGTCTTTTAGGCACTTAAGAGAGAGATAAAACTTTTTCCCCCGAGTCTTACATTGTCTCGATTGCCTGGTGGCATAATCCACATGCCAAAGTGGCACACAGTGGGTGGCATAGCCTGCTCCCCTTCAAGGGGAACATGGGAAACCTGCCACCAAAGGTGGAAAAGCACTGAGGAATCCTCAGAGTGTTGGTGGTTTGATGAGAAAGCATAAAGTCTGGGATCATTTTGAAGGAGAATAGAAAAGAGAATTTAACAGGGAAACATAGTTTGTGTTCAAATCCTGGCTCTGCCACATATTAGCTGAATTAACTAAGGCAAGTAATTTATCTTCTTGTCCCTTAGTTTCCTTATCTGTAAAATGGGTATAATAGTAATCCTATTATTGGGGCGCCTGGGTGGTTAAGCATCTGACTTCAGCCCAGGTCCTGGTCTCACGGTTCATGGGTTCGAGCTCCACGTTGGGCTCTCTGCTGATAGTTCAGAGCCTGGAGCCTGCTTTGGATTCTGTGTCTCCCTATCTCTCTGCCCTTCACCCACTCAGAGTCTGTCTCTCTCTCTCTCTCAAAAATAAATAAACATTAAAAAAAACTTTTTAAAAATAGTAACACTATTATAAATAGGTTGTTCTGAGAAGGACATGAGTTAATACATATAAAGTTTGTAGAATAGTGTTAAACACATGAAAGGTCATTGTTGACATAGATCAGTAAGGGCTCACCAAAGCATTTATTGGTGGAAATGTAGTCATGATGCAGTTAATGAAAAATGTTATAAAATAATATGTACATTTGAATCAATGCTGTCAATATATTCAGAGATACAAAGAGAAATGATGGAAAAACATAGTCCAATGTCTCTAGACTGGGAGATTACAGGCCCTTTTAATTTTTTCCTACTTCTAATTTTTTTTTAATTTATTTATTTTGAGAGAGAGAGAGAAAAAAAAAACACGAGTGGGGGAGGGGCAGAGAGTGAATCCCAGTCAAGCTCTGCACTGTCAGCACACAGCCCGACATGAGGCTTGAACTCACAAACCCATGAGATCATGACCTGAGCCGAAACCAAAAGTTGGATGATCAACTGACTGAGCCACCCAGGAATCCCTTTCCTACTTCTAGAATTAGCTATAGTAAACTTTTATAATTAAAAAAAATACATTTTAATACACAATGAAAGAGCAATACAAAAATTCTAGAAAGCTGATTGATAAAAATTAGATCCTTCAATATGCCCCTAAAAAATTAATTTTAAGTTTAAAATGCTCTGAGAATTCAGAGGAAAAGTCCCAATTTGACTCTTTACTAGTGTGATGTTTAACAGTTATAGTGTCTGCTGGTATCCAGCTATCCTTTTTTTTTTTTTTTAATGTTTATTTGAGAGAGAGACAGAGTGTGAGCAGGGGAGGGGCAGAAAGAGAGGGAGACATAGAATCTGAGGCAGGGTCCAGGCTCCGAGCTGTCAGCAGAGCCCAAAACGGGGCACGAACTCACCAATCCTGAGATCATGACCTGAGCCAAAATCAGATGCTTAACTGACTGAGCCACCCAGGTGCCCGTATGCAACTATCTTTTTAAACATGATTCCATCCTTGTCAGCAAAGGATACTATGCTAGAGCCACTCTCCGTGAATAGGAAGGGAATTGACAGAATTAAAAAGTCACTTGGCACAAAAGCAGCTATACATTAACCTCATCTTGAAACACTGGATAAGACTGACCACTCAGGGGGCGCCTGGCTGGCTCAGCTAGTTAAGCATCAGACTCTTGATCTCAGCTCAGGTCATGTTCTCATGGTTCAAGAGTTCAAGCCCTGCATTGGGCTCTGCACTAATAGTGAGGAGCCTGTTTGGGATTCTCTCTCTGCCCCTCCCTCAGTTTCTCTCCCTGGTCCTCCCTCCCTCTCTCTCTCTCTGCCCCTCCCTCACTCTCTCTCTCAAAAAAAGGAATAAATAAGCATAAAAATATTAAAAATAAGACAAAATCCTCTTGTGGAAGGTGCCATCTCTTATAGGAAAGAAAGGAACATGCTTATCTCCAAAGACAAAGGGTCGCCCAGAAGGACATTTCCCGCCAATAACTACCTTAACTCATACTCTGACCTATTATATTTCTGCAAAACTGCCCACTCTCTGTCAAACCTCGCATAAAATATTCAGGTGTGTGTCTGTGGGTCTTCATTTCCTTAATGAAGGCTCCTGTGTCATGTAAACTTATATAAATGTGTATGCTTTTCTCCTATTAATCTCTGCCAGTTTAATTTTCAGACCCAGCCAGACACCCTCAGAGGGTCAAGAAAAACTTTTTCTTCCCTTACAATATACAAATAAAGGTGAATGCAATTGAAAGGCATGATACCCAGCAACTATCTGTAACTGAGGGCCCATTTATCCAGAGTGATTTAAAAAAAAAAAAATTCTATGAAAATGACCATCCTCTATGAATGGTGACTGAATCTAAGTCAGATTTTACACTTGGAAGACACTTTGTTTTGATGGTGATGTGTCCTTCTCCTTCTTCAAATGCAGGGAAAACTCCTTGAGCACCGCCTCAGCCCTTATTATAGAAGTCCTGCTTTGTAATGGAGTCATTATCTTTCTGAGGACTGAGTAAGAGAAAGTGTTCCTTCTTTTTTGTATTGAAGTGCCTGCTCCTTGACTCAGTTATTAAAATGAGGGAGCAAATAGCTCCTTGTTCTAATTTTCCTTATCAGCCTCCACAGGGCCCATTTCAGGCTGTCTGTGAAGTGTTAGAATGCAATTGTGTGCTTGAATAAAAAGGAGAAACTGAATTAGAGCCTCTTAAGACCATTATATTGTCTTATTTAGTGACACTGTTTGCCTCACCATTACTAAGCAATGAGCTGAGTGTTCTTCCTGAGTAATAACAATAATATCCCCATTTAACTAGCACTTTAGACTTTGCAAAGCACTTTTGCATACTTTATCCCTTTTGAGCCATTCAACAATGCCAGAGCTGATCAGGAGGGCATTATGATCATTAGTTTATAAAGGAGGGGACTGAACTGTGGTTAAGTTATCGTTTAAAACTTGAAAGCCAATATTTGAAAGCAGATGAGCCTGGTATTAAAGCTGAGCTTGTCCCTAAAACATTAAAAAAAAATTTTTTTTTAAAGTGGGGTGGCGGGGGGGGTTGTGCCTGGGTGGCTCAGTTGGTTAAGCGTCCGACTTTGGCTCAGGTCATGATCTCGAGGTCCATGAGCTGGTGCCCTGCGTCGGGCTCTGTGCTGACAGCTCAAGAGTCTGGTGCCTGTTTCGGAATCTGTGTCTCCCTCTCTCTCTCTGCCCTTTCCCCGCTCATACTCTGTCTCTCTTGCTCTCAAAAATAAATAAAATGTAAAAACAAATTTTAAAAAAGAAAAAGATAAGCTCGTCCCACCTTTGGGACAGACAGCATTCCAGCTAATAGGAACTCAATTCTGAGCCTCCCTGATGCTTCTGGGTAGAAGCCCCTGAATCCTAACTTACATGATTACTCTTTGAAAGGACACAAATGAGGTATATCAGAAGCACTTCATATTAGTGAACATAAGCATGAATATTTGTTATTAATCCATACATTATGGAGGACAGGTCATTTTTAAAGGGTTTACATTTTTGAACAGCTTGTTTTAACCATGCATATTTATGTGAATATTTTCATCATCTATGTAGATACTCTGTCATATGCCAAGAAAAGTCCACACTTTATAGAACATTTCAATATTGTCACAAGTGATCTTTGATTATGAATGACTCTAGCACATATATAAGCTGGTTTGCTTCTGTTAGAAACAAACATAATCCTGGATATATTTGTATAAACCAATTTTCTGATAAATCAAGTTTTATGAGAGGTTTTTTCTTATTTTGTATAATTCTCTAAAGAGGCTATTTTATGATGCGAGTAATCTGTCTTTGACTAACTGCACTTATCAATTTGTATTTTGAGTTAAGTATAAGGTTTTCTTCCATCAGAATGTCCATGAATGACTTTTAGATATTTCAGAGCTTTAGTTTAAGGGGGCGCCTGGGTGGTTCAGTTGGTTAAGCCTCCAACTTAGGCTCAGGTCATGATCTCACAGTTCGTGGGTTCAGGCCCCGTGTCAGGCTCTGTGCTGACAGCTCAGAGCTTGGAGCCTGCTTCGGATTCTGTGTCTTCCTCTATCTCTGCCCCTTCCCCACTCACGCTCTGTCTCTGTCTCTCTCAAAAGCAAATAAAGCATTTTTTAAAAATGTAACCCTTTAAAGTCAGCTATAGCATCTGTTGAGTCCTTCCTGGGTGCCATGAATCTACTGCAGACCAAGAATTCAAAGACAAGCATACATACACTTGTGCTCAGGTGTTCACAACCGTAGGTGGGAAAGAAACTAACTTGGAAAATGTTCTAACTTCCCATTGATGGCCTGCAAATTCCCAGAGATTTCTAAAACTATTTACATCATTACCACAGATAGCATCCTATCTTAGCCTGGGGCCTCTGGAAGGTAGAGCCTTGGTAGTATTTTGGTGGGAGGCGGTGAGGTCAAATCAGAGGGTAAGGAAAAAGGGCAAGGAAGCAAGGAAGGAAGGGATGGGATACACTAAGGCACCGCTGTGTGACCTTCACTTCATAATGAAGCATATTAAAACAGGTTTGAATCAAGCAGTACCAAACTGGCAGTGGTTAGGAGTGGTCCACTGACTGGAGCGAGGGGAAAGGTTTTTATAGAGCAGAGATGGAAGCAAAGCAAGGAAATGATTTGACTGGCTATAGCTTGAGCAGGTCCACTATTTGAGAAAGCCTCATTGGCTGTTGTTGGCTGGTTGTCCTCAGGTTTCTATTTCTTAACCTGGAGGCATTACAGGCTTAGGTTTTGGTTGGCTTTAGTAGGTTGCTAAGGTATTAGAACCACCTCAGTCTACGGGCTTCCTTGTATAAATAAGTCCTCCTCTCCTTCTCTTCTGTTTCCAGCTCTTGGGTTTTTTGAACAAGGGAAAAGAATTAGAGAAAAGTGTTGTCTTTTTATTTATGGATGCTTCTGTGGTCTAAGACATGGATGCCCTCTGGGTGGCAAGTGTCCAAATGCTGGTTCTTCTGTGGAGCCCATGTGTACATCCTTTTCTGGAGGGCTGGGAGTGGAGGGAGTTTCTGCCAAGGCCTCTATTCCACAGAGTTCCTTGATGTGAGAGACATGCCTCAGCCCAGCCTCCCCAACACCCCCTTAGCTCCCACTTATGGTGGTCCACTCCTTGGGCTCTTGCTCCGGGAGTCCCCTCAACCTGGCATCCAGCCCCCTCAGGAAGATGAGAGAGGAAACTACTAGCCAGATGGCTCAAGCAAGCTACTTCTGGAGCATATACTTGTCAAAGAGGATTCCTTCACACTGTTATGGCAGTCTGAAGGGCTCAGTGATTTTTTTTCCAGGGAAGGGAAAAGTAGGGAAGGGGAGGGGAGGGGAGAAGGCAGGAAAAGAGACAAAAGAAAATGTGTAAAACTAAACACAGGTATCCAGAGCAGCCATTTCAGGGCACGAGACATCCTCAGTTGAAGCTATACATCTTCTTTAATCCTCTCTTCCATTTGATTTTCTGACCTTTACCCTTTGCACTCAAATCACTAGCAGGTGATTAAATGACTAAAGTTAATCTAATTCCTGTTGTGGTGGTATTGACAAGTCTGAATGATGTAATGGTCTAGCCTACCCAGATAACACATTTGCAGTTTACTGGGTCCTTCAAAGCCTTACCTGTAAGGAAGAGGGGTGGGGAAATGTTAATTTTGAACGCTATTGCAAATCAATAAGGGAGACATTTTAGATAGGCAAGAGCATTCTTTCAGTTCTTCTTAAGTCTATCATTTATCTAAGTTGCTGCTTCCTATCCTTCCTAGAAGCATTAAAATCTATATTTTTACTTACATCAAAGAGAAACATAATCATTTTATAAGATTTTTGTGGCACATCTTGAGATAATTGGAGACGTCCTAATGTGCCATAAAACCAAGGATTGAAATTCCCTGTACTAAGTGGTTTGGTAATTTATGAAAAACTTACGTATTAAGGTACTTCCAAAATGAGACCAAATACTCAAATTTTCCCTCTAGAGCCTTGGTTCTAATCCTTAAATTATTCCGATCCGCTTTTGCAGGCGCTACATGTGACAACTGAGCTATATTTGCTAGAGATACTATAAATTAGATGGTGTTATGTCTTTTTCTTTGATAAAGTTAAACTCTTACCATTAGTCAGAAACTGATTTAAGTAGATTACAGGTCCAGAGCGCCACCTGCTGGTATAATATGTACACTCATGCAACTTTCCTTGATTATAGCTAATACTTTGGTCATTTTTCTATTCCCAAAAATCACAAAAATAAATTTTAATTTCAGAAAAGATGTAATTAACATAAATTAAAATGTGTATATTATTTTTCTGAATTAACATCTTATAAGGAAAAAAAGTCACTGAACTCAGATAACCTAACTTGGCTCTACCAATTTCTAGCCAGAGAATGATGAAGAAGCTTTTAATGTTATTGAGCCTCAGGCTTCTAATCTGTAAAACTGGGTTTAAAAAAGACTGTTCTGGATGAAATACAATACCATAGAGTCTGAGGAAGGACAAAAAGTACTGAGAGTTGAGGAATGAATGCAGAATGAAGAATTTGCTTACATTGATCCCAAGTCCTGCAAGATAAGATTTGCAGTTTGGTGGAAAAATAAGAGAAGAAGGTACTGCAAGAAACTAAAAGACACTGTGCAAGGGATGTACGTCCCTTAGGAATTTATGTAAAATGCTTCTTGTATGCCCAATCTTTAGATTAAAAATATATAGCTGCCTCTTTAAAAAAAAAAGTGTTTTTAGTAGGAAAAAACCCCTAACATCTAGACTTAGGAAAACATGAAAGTCAAGAGACTAGAGATCACAATGAGATGAGAGAAAAGGTAACCTGCAAATAAGGAAGTAAGTGGTTCGGAGGCTAGGACAGACAGGGATTCATCCCCAAGCATCCAGATGAAGACAATGTCACAAGTGTGGTTAAAAGTATATGTCACAGGGGTAGAGGTACCACTAGGTTAGGTGTTGGCTGAGTTGTCTAGTGGACATTGGTTGGTCAATGGCAGCAGAGAGAAAAGAGCATCAGCCGGTGTCAATGTCATTATGAAATATAAGGGAGAAGCTAATACAACAAGTAGGAAGAGAAGACGGTATAGGCAGATGACATCAGTGCCAAAACAGGTGTAATTTTTGCTTGAGGACAGCAGTTTCCTCATCAAATATGTATATGTATATGTATATGTATATGTATATGTATATGTATGTGTGTGTGTGTGTGTGTGTGTGTGTATACACATATATATATGGAGAGAGAGAGAGAGACCCAAAAGTCATAGTGTAGTTTAGGTATCAGTAACTCCAAAATTATAAATGCTACCAACTTGCAAAAAAATCATTTCAGGGTTTAACTATTTAAATTTTATTCACTCTTATTTAGTTTTGTGGTTTTTAAATACAAAATTTCTAATTTTAACTTGTAGTTTCAGTCAGAGTTTGCCATCTTCAATCAGAGGAACTGAAAATATTTATTCAGCCAAGATTGATGAAGACCATCCAACCTACTGAGATTCATAAGCACCCCCTAGCAACAGTGGGGGTGATTTTGATTCCTATTTCATAGGAATAATTATTTGATACAGGAAGGTTGGGTTGAGTTTCCTCTCCTTCTCAGTATGACCAGCTTCATCCAGACACACATATTCATGTATTCACTCATACGTTCAGAGACCAGTTCAAAAGCTATAAACTTGGAAAAGCTTCCCAGTTTGTTCCTGGAGATGCGCAAAACAGCTGGTCAATTGTTAAGATGTAGCACTGTCTCAATTTCAAAAACTAAGGTCATACTCCTGGGAAATTTTTGCTAAATGGACCAGGTAATAACTTAGATTTCCTGGCTTTTAACTGGTTCTTTCTCCCTTGTAAAAAGAAATCAGCTACATTGAAACATATGTTAATAAAAACTACCATCAACTTTATCATGTAAATGGTATATGCCATATATTAGTTTGTGTCAGTGTATTGTGTATTAAACATTATACTATGTGGAAAACATATTTTTTTAATGTTTTATTTTATTTTCGAGAGAGACAGAGCATGAGCAGAGGAGGGCAGAGAGAGAGAAAGACACAGAATCAGAAGCAGGCTCCAGACACTGAGCGTGTCTGCACAGAGCCGGACGCAGGGCTCGAACCCATGAACCGTGAGATCATGACCTGAGCCGAAGTCGGACGCTTAACCAACTGAGCTACCCAGGGGCCCCAGAAACACATTTACTTATAAAAGTACAAAACTTGAGGTCATGCTGCTAATTTCAGCATGTGTTCAGGGGTGGTAAAATAGAATTGCTAAAAAGCATGAACTCTGGATTCAGACTACCTGGGTTCTATCTTCTAGCTAGCTAGGTCATCTTTGGTTAACTACCCTGAGCCTCAATTTCTTCTACTATAAAACGGGGACGGTAATAATACTCCTCATCTTACAGGTTCATGAAGAGAATTTAAAGAGGGAACATCTGGAAAGCTATAGCAATGCAACAGAAAGGTTGTTACTTATAGTACAATTAGTTCCACCTTCAGTCCATCATCCCTCTCCTGCCCAACCCCCCACCAATCCACATGCTAGCCTCGCCTGTCTCAACAATCATTTCAAGTGGGAAATTAAACCTAGCATGCAAATACTCTTTTTCCAAAATCACTCTAGAAAATAATGCTCCTTTTTCTTTGATCTTCTTTCTCTACATAAGAATTTGGGGCTTAAATGTAAGACAATTAAATTCATTTTAATTTCAGGGGGATCTGAGCATATTTGAGCCCTGTGTCTACTCACTGTAATCGACTTTAAATGTTAGATTCTAGTTCTTAGACCAAAAAGAATTGTGGATTTATTCTTGGCAAGCCAAATTCTCATTCCTTGGTGTTCCCTGGATACAAATGAAATGGAGATTATTAAAAGGTTAAAATATTTTTGGAAACTGTAACTATTATGCCTAGCTTTAACTAATTAACCCTTCCATTGAATTAATGACAGGGTTAATTAGCTCATAGAGAATACATGATTTAGTTTGGAGGGGGAAAAAGCCTTGGAGATTAGAGTCATCCTTTTGCCACCTTGTGGTTTCGTTTGCACACTGCATTGTGTTAAACAGATCTTTATAAAAGCTGAATAGATACACTGTTCATCTATGTAATATTAATGTATCTCAGCATGATATTTAAAGCTGCCACTTAAAATACTAGATGATTGCATTTGGTCCCTGTTTTTCAAAATGCCAGATATTCAAAAGTTCAGTCCTGATAACCTTTTAAAGGGGAGAATATTTTGTATACATTGGCAATAAATGACATAAAACATGAGAAACTGCCGAGTTTAAAAAGGAAGACTAAAATTTGCACAGTTCTGCGGGTTTCTTACTTAGAAGCTAGTCTCTGCAAGAGTATCATTCCTACTTCTTATCAGTAAAACTACTGATATCCCTGGAAGATATAATCAATACGACTTCTTACTTGAAGACAAAGTGTTGTTGTGGGATGCTATTGTTAGTTTGTTAACTTTCTATTGTTACATCCAGACGGCCATTTTCTGCACCTCCCCCACATCACTCTAACTGCTGACAAAGCGAGAGCCCTAATGTCCCTTTCATCTTCAGTCGCCGGCATTGGCTGGAGGACACAACTCCAGGGTATCAGTGCCAAACTCAAGAAAACCTTTAGGTTCTATATTTTCTGGTGCACTTTTATTTCCACCATACACTTGAATCATACTCTTATTTACATAGCACATATGAAACAAAAATTCTCCTATGTTTCCATGGCTCCAACAGAGAACTACCAGAGATGACCTTTGAAGCTAAAACAGAATCCACAACTTAAGCTAATCTGTAATTTCCCAACTAAAATGCTAACTGAACATTAGACTTCAGACACATCCATCCTTAAATAATGCCTTGCTTTGTCTCAGACATAACACTATAACTGAATTCACTAGAAAAGACTTTCTAATCTGGATCAATTAAGTTATTACAACTAATGGTGAGCTGAGCAATTGGTATCTGTAGCTGTATAAGAAACCATGCAAAATGCACTGAATTAAATAACAATAATTCTGCAGTTCAGTCACTTGGATTGGGCTCAGCCAATGGCTCTTCTGGTCTTCACCACCTCACACATACATCTCTGGTCATTTGCTGGGTTGGACAGAAGGTGGTTGGTCTTCGAGGAGCTTAGTTGGGACTACTTGTCTCTGTTACCCATTGTCTCTCACCCCTCAGCAGGCTCACCCAGGCTCATTCTCATGCCGTCAGAGCAGGTTTCCAAGGCCAAAACTGAGAAGTATTCAAGGACTCTTGAGACCTATGCTCAGATTTGGTACACTATCACATCTGCTGCGTTCTATCAGCCAAGGTGAGTCACAAGGCCTGCAAAGTCACGTTGTAAGGGCATATATCCAAGCAAGAGTGAAGGATTATTGTGGCTTTTTTTTTTTTTTGGTCAATCTGCCATGTATATACCCAACATATGTAATTGCATCATCTTTAGTCAACACTGTCAAGTGACTATTAATAGACATAGAGGAAGAAATTGATAGCAATACAATTATAGTAGGGGACTTTAACACCCCACTTACAACAATGAATAGATAATTCAGACAGAAAATCAATAAGGAAACAGTGGCTTTGAATGACACATTAGACTAAATGAACCTAACATATATATTCAGAATATTCCATCGAAAAACAGTGTAATATACATTGTTTTCAAGTTCATATGTAACATTCTCCAGAACAGATCACGTTAGGCCACAAAACAAGTCTCAAGAAATTCAGGAAGATTAAAATCATATCATGCATCTTTTCTGACCACAACAGTATGAAACTAGAAATCAATCAAAAACAAAAATAAAACTGGAAGGAACACAAATACATGGAAGCTAAATAACATACTAATAATCTGTAAATGGGTCAACCAAGAAATCAAAGAGGAAATCAAAAAATACATGGAGACAAATGAAAATTAAAACACAACAGTCCAAAATCTTTAGGATGCAGCAAAAGCTGTTCTAAGAGAGACGATTATAGCAGTATAAGCCTACCTCAAGAAACAAGAAAAATCTCAAACAACCAACCTTACACCTATAGGGACTAAAAAAGAACAAACAGCCCACATCCAGTAAAAGAAGGAAAGTAATAAAGATTAGAATAGAAATAAATGAAATAGAAACAATAAATAAATAAATAAATAAATAAATAAATAACAGATCCAGTGAAAACAAGAGTTGTTTCTTTGAAAAGATAAACCAAATTAATAAAACTGTATATTAACTTTATAATAAAACTCTATATTTATATATATATATATATATATATATATATATATATATATATATATGTATATAATGGAATATTACTCAGCCATAAAAAAGAATGAGACCTTTCCATTTACAAAATGGACCTGAGGGTATAATGCTAGGGGAAATAAGTCAGTCAGAGAAAGACAAATACCATAGGATTTCTCTCATGTGGAATTTAAAAAAAGAAGAAAGAAAGAAAGAAAGAAAGAAAGAAAGAAAGAAAGAAAGAAAGAAAGAAAGAAAGAAGAAAAAGACAAACAAAAAACAGACTTTTAAATAGAACAAACTGATGGTTACCAGAAAGGGTTGGGGGGGGGATGTTGTGAAATAGATAAAGGGGATCAAGAGCACACTTATCTTGGTGAATAATGAGTAGTGTATAGAATTGTTGAATCGTTATATGGTACATTTGAAACTAAGAAAATAAACTAAATTAAAAAAAATTTTTAACAAAAAAACATGAATACTTTCAAACTGGTTCCCATTCAGTTTAGGACAGCTGACTCCTGGTGTTACCAAGAAGCTAATAATATTTATGCGGAAACTTATTCAAATCATTTTCACAAACTATTTTAACCTGAGCATACTGTACACCTACTTCACAGGCTGTAACTAGGAAGTAATAATTACCATCAGTGCCATGCAGAAAAACAATGTATTCTAGGGAGGAAAGCAGAGAGCTAAAAGCAGATAAAACACTTGCATTTTAGTGCCACCTGTGACTCCCTAAAATTGTGTCTTCAGGTTAAACCTAAGGACCAAGTAGTTTTCCAAATTCATAAACTCCACTCGATCAAAATAAGATAAACCAATGGAATGAGGAAAGGTATATCTGGTGATGCTAAAGAAGAAGACAAATGGTTTTCCTGAAATATTCTTTTGGGGGGTTAGCCTGATAGAACAGAAAGAGTACTGGGTTGAGAAACAGAAAGCCTGGACTCTATTCCTAGCTCTACCACTTACTTACTGATGACCTTGGAAAGATCTTGATATCTGTAAGGTTATGTTTATTCATTTCCATAAGTTAAAGCAATAGATTTCAAAACCCCTGCCAACTCTTAAAAAAAAAAAAGGTATGCTGAATTCACCATGTAATCACTATGCCTAGTTCCCATCCTTCCTCACCCTCCCACTCCTACTTCCCACCCATCACAAAAAACAAATCCAAAACTATGTGTGGAGAATGGCCTCAATCCAGCTGGGCCAAGTGTACTTGCAATGTAAATGGGAGATTTCAATATGCTAACGTTGGGAGTGAGTGAATCTTGTTTGACAGTCAGACTACATGACAGACAAGACAAGACAAGACTGCCAACAACCTCCTGGATGTGTGACTGGGGTGGCGGGTGCAAAGAATGACAGTGACATGAAGGAAATAAAGGCTTTTCCCAGGAAACAGATGATCCAACAGAGAATAAAAATGAAGTTGTTTTGAACAAGGTAGATAAGACTTCAAGATAAACTCCTTGAGTAGCTGCAGGAATAAGGTTTGAAAGCCAAAGGTTAGAAGAGGAGAACAGAGAATATAACTCAGGGAGCTGAATGGGGCTGTGTGCCAGAAAAGGGGAAATTCAGAGAGATTTCTAGGAATGAAGTTCCAGGAAAGAACCAGAGCTCAGTTCAATTCAATAGATTAAACAAATCTGTATGGAGACACTATTTTATGCCAAACAATATTCTTGCAGTAAAAGGATTTTTGAAATACATATTCTTGTCCTTGTTGAGCATTTTAGTAAGGGAAGACAGACCATAAGCAATATAAATAAGCAAATAAATACGAATTAGAAAGTGCCAGGGGTTATGGGGATAAATAAAGCTGCAAAGAGGCTCACAGGTGGGATCAAGTAGATTGCAATTTTAAACAGGACGGTCAGGGAAGGTTTCAAGGAGAAGGAGGCATTTGAACAAAGACAAGGAAGGTGTGAGGGGGTTAGACAGGTGGGCATCGTGGGAAAGATAGGCAAAGCAGAGCATGCCTTGTATATTCTAGGTGCAGAGAAGCCAGTGTAGCTGGAATGGGGTGAGTGGATGGAGACGTGCAAGAAATCAAAGAGGAGAGCTGGTGTGGGGGGGATGTTGGAAAGCCACTGGAAGGGCTTGAACTTTTACTTGGAGTCTCCTGGGAAACCAGAAGTCTGGCTTCTTCGAGCAGAAGTCTGGCTTGACTGCCATGGGGCTTTGGGCTCAGTGTGGCCTGGCTGGTTCATAAACAGTACATAAGAAGGTCAAACATAAAACAGAACTAGGATCTCCAAATCAGTTTACTCTTCATTCAATTAACAATTATTTACTGAGTGACCAAACATTAGCCTAAATTCTAGGGATACAACAGTGAGTATAACACAGAACACAGGAATGAAAGTTAGTGGGAGAGAGAAATGCGTCACAACTCAGATGTAATTTTTTTTTTATTCTTTTATAAATAAGCTTAACTTCCTCAAAGGCCTTCATTTCCACTCAACAGCAGGAAAAATTGCCCATTCACAGTAACTTCTATATTAAAAACAAAAACAAAAACAAGGGGCGCCTGGGTGGCTCAGTCGACTTCGGCTCAGGTCATGATCTCGCGTTTCGTGAGTTCAAGCCGCGCGCCGGGCTCTGTGCTGACAGCTCAGAGCCCGGAGCCCGTTTCAGATTCTGTGTCTCCCTCTCTCTCTGCCCCTCCCCCATTCATGCTCTCTCTCTGTCTCAAAAATAAATAAACATAAAAAAAATGTTTTTTTAAATAAAAACAAAAACAAAAGCCTCTCTTCCAATTTAGTTCAGTCTCTGGTTCTCCCAGAGGGTTTTCCGCCTCTCAGAGTGGAGGGTCAGCTTAGGTAATGAAGGAGGGGTATCTCCGCCTATGTTGATCTCTGAGGTACCCTAGTACCTTGCCTGGGTCTCACTTGTAAGCATCCTTCTTTCAGCCTTTTTCAGCTGAAGGATCTGAGTGCTAACTATTCTGTCAACACTGCCCACATCGGTGGTCTCCTCCACCACTGTGACTGGCTTTTGCCCTGACCCTCATTGACCTCTGTGACTTTCCCATGACCCCCATAAGCCTCCAGCGTTGAGCTATCTACCTGCAAGCAACGTAGTCCCACACTTCTGGACACATCCCACATACCCCAGAAGGACATAGAAACCATCTTCGTCCCCTTCACGCCACTCATAAGCGTCAGGGAATCAAGTAGGGTAAATCCCCCACAACCACTTCACACTGGGGAAGGACTGCAGGACCTCTCTACCCAGATTCTCTGATGGAAAACCAGCCACAAAGATACTCTGCTTTCAATTGCCCAAACTTCTCTTCCCCCCAATCCAAGGTTTATACCTTGAGGTGGGGACAGGGAGTAGGCCCTACACCTACCTCCATTCTGCAACTCTACCCTCTCTTCCCCATGTAGGCTCCTGCCTGAGCTGAAAAAAAAGGGGGGAGGCACCTCTCCCCTTCTGTGTAATACATGCCTTGATATAGCCTGCATTCTGTCTCCTCAATACCTTGGTCTCAGGGTCCTTTTACACTCTTGAAAAATTTGAGGACCCCAAAGAGCTTTTGTGTGGATTATATCTATTAAAATTTAATGTATTAACAATTAAAATGGATAATTTTTAAGTGTTTATTTCCAAATTATTTGAATTATTTTTTAAGTAGCAATAAACCTATTACATGTTAACATAACACATAGTATTTCATAAGGAAAAAAACACATTTTCAGAAAGCGTGGCATTATTTCATGTTTTTGCAAATCTATATCTACTTAATAGATGTCTTTGTTCTGCTGCTGTAACAAAACTACCATAGACTGGGTGACTTAAACAATAGAAATGTATTTTTCACAGTTCTGGAGGCTGGGGAGTCCAAGGCTACATCAGCAGTCAGCAGATCCAGTGTCTTGTGACCTAACCTTGGTCTGCAGATGATTGAAGACCTGCTTACTATGTCTCACTTAGCAGGGAGGGAAGGAAGAAGGAAGAGGGGGCAGAGAGAGAGAACACTGTCCTGTCTGTTCTTATAAGGGCACTAATCCCATCGTGTGGGCTCCACCTTCATAAGCTAATCACTTCCTAAAGACTCCATATACCATCAAATTGGGGACTGGGGTTTCAACATATGAATTTTAGGGAGACACAAATATGCATCCATAACAATAGAAGACAGCCGGATTCTCACCTCTGGGTCTGCATTCAGTGTGCCGCAACATGTTGTTTTGGTTGAAATACACCAAGAAAATCTGGTCACACAGATATGTGTTTGGAAAAGGGAGGGGTACTTTAATAACCTTTTCAGATTATAGTGTATATTCTTCTTTGATACTATGAGAAAACTTGGCAAGTGGTAGCATCTTAAATGTTAGTTGCAATGTTACATCTGAAATGCCACATTATCGAACTTTCTGAACTCCATTATATTAAACTCCATTGGTTTCTCTTATACTTTGAATGGATCTTTTATCCATATATGATTTTGCATCACACGTGGCTCATTTAAACATATTGGTTCACTGAGTTACACAGATCTTCCAGTGTTAGCACATTTCACTCTAGCATATCAAAAACTCATGTCTATTTAGGAAGCAGTTTACAGCAGATGACGGATACAAGCTGGCAGATACAAGTCTCCAAGTCTTCAAAGAAAATTCTAATTCTCACCTGAAAGCTCAAATTTATTATTGGACACACATATTCTCAGTTTCCTTGTTTTTACAGGCTCATTTAATTAAGTTTAAAAACATGTCCACCCAATACCTAAGTCTGAATAACAATAGCCTCTGTCAGTCACTCAGGTAAAAATGATGTTCCGTGAAAAAAGTGGCTGGTTCAGCTCACAGCTCAAACATAAGTGCTCCTCCTCCAGACAGCCATGGTACTTTTTTAAAAAAATAGTTCTTTTGAGATAAAATTCACATGCATACAGTTCATTCAAAGTGCAAAACTCACTAATTCTTAGTACATTCACAGAGTTGTGCATCAGACATCATCACCACTATAGATTTTAGAACATTTTCAATCCCTGTGTAAAGAAAATCACCACCCTTCTTTACACATCATTTTCCAATTCCTCTTTCCCCACCAGCACTAGGCAACCATGAATAAAGTTTCTGTCTCATAGTTTTATCTATTCTAGACTTTTTACATAAACAAAATAATGTGGTCTTTTGTGACAGGCTTCACTCCCTTAGCATAATGTTTTCAAGGTTTATCCAAGTTGTAGCATGTATCAGCATCATGTTTATGGCCAAATAATACCCCACTGTACAGATATCCAGATTTCACATACGCACTCATCTGTTGATAGAGTTGGGTTTGTTTCCACTTCGGAGTTATTATGAATATTGCTGCTATGAACATCTGCATACAACTTTTTGCATGAATACATATTTTCATTTTTCTTGGGTATATATCCAGAAGTGTGATTGCTGGATCATATGATAACAGAGGTTTAACTATTTAAAGACTTATTAGACCATGTTCCAGGCAGCTGCACTGTTTTTCATCCCCACCAGCATTTCATGAGGGTTCTGATTTCTCCACATCCTTTCCAAGACTTGTCTTTATCTGTGTTTTTTATACTAGCCATCTTTAATGGTTATGATATATCACTACGGTCTCAATTCAAATTTCTTTAATGGTTAATGATGTTGAGCATCTTTTCATGTGATTATTGGCCATTTGTACAAATCTTTGGTGAAATATCTTTTCAAATTATTTGCCCATTTTAAAATTGGATTATTCGTTTCTTTATTATTTAATTGTAGGAGTGCTTTATATATCAGATATACAAGGGTCTCTCTTTATTTTTTTAATTTATTTTTGAGAGAGAGAGAGAAAGGGCATAAGTGAGTGAGGGGCAGAGACAGAGGGAGAGAGAGAGAATCCCATGCAGGCTCTGGGCAATGCAGACCCCAAAGCAGGGCTCCAGTTCACGCAATTCAGGACTCGAACTCACGAACCACAAGATCATGACCTGAGCCAAAGTTGGATACTTAATCGACTGAGCAACCCAGGAGCCCCAAAGATACCAATCTCTTATCAGACTTACAGTTTGCAAATATTTTCTCCCATTCTACGAGTCTTTTACTTTCACTAATTTTTTAAAAATATTTATTTATTTTTGTGGGGCGCCTGGGTGGCGCAGTTGGTTAAGCGTCCGACTTCAGCCAGGTCACGATCTCGCGGTCCGTGAGTTCGAACCCCGCGTCAGGCTCTGGGCTGATGGCTCAGAGCCTGGAGCCTGTTTCTGATTCTGTGTCTCCCTCTCTCTCTGCCCCTCCCCCGTTCATGCTCTGTCTCTCTCTGTCCCAAAAATAAATAAACGTTGAAAAAAAAATTAAAAAATAAATAAATAAATAAAAATATTTATTTATTTTTGAGACAGAGACAGAATGCGAGTGGGTTAGGAGCAGAGAGAGAGGGAGACACAGAATCCAAAGTAGGCTCCAGGCTCCAAGCTATCAGCACAGAGCCCCACATGGGGCTCGAACTCACCGGCCGTGAGATCATGACCTGAGCTGAAGTCAGACACTCAACTGACTGAGCCACCCAGGCGCCCCAAGTCTTTCAATATTATTAATGATGTTTGTTGAAGCATAGTTTTCGTGATGTCTACTTTGTTGTAGAATGAATGTTTGTATGCCTTCAAAACTCATACATTGAAATCCTAATTCTCAATGTGTTGGTATTTGGAAGTGAGGCCTTTGGAAAGTAATTAAGTCATGAGTGGAGCCACCATGATGGAATTAGTGCCCTTATATAAAGAGACAGAAGGGAGATTCCTTCCCTCCTCCATTCCCTTTCTATGTGAGGTCACAGTAAGCCGAACTCTGCTGCAAACCAGGAGGTGGGACCTCACCAGATACTGAATCTGCTAGTGCATTAATCTTGGACTTCTTACCTCCAGAACTGTGAGGAATAAATTTCTGTTGTGTAAGCCACCCAGACTATGGTTGTTTAAGCCACCCAGAATAAGACAACTTTAATCCAAGTGTTGTTCTCTCCCCATGTACTTTCTTGCATGCTATTTGTGTTAGGGTTCTCCAGAGAAACATAACATATATATATATATATATATATATATATATATATATATATATGATACATAGGATATGTGTAGAGATACAGATATTTATTATAGGAATTGGCTCTCACAATGACAGAGACTGAGAAGTGCCACAATCAGCCATCTGCAAGGTGGAGAACCAGGAAAGCCAGTGGTGTGTCATTCCAAGTCTGAAGTCTTGAGAATCAGGAAGCTAATGGTGTAAAGTCACAATCTGAATCCAAAATCCTGAGAACCAGGTGCCCCAGAGTCCAAGGGCAGGAGAAGATGGATGTCTCAGCTCAAGCAGAGAGAGAAAGAGAATTCGTCCTTCCTTAGCCTTTTTGTTCTATCTGGACCTCTAAACATGCCCACCCACTCTGGAGAGGACCATCTGTTTTACTTAGTTCATCACTCAAATGCTAATCTCTTCCAGAAACACCCTCACAGGCATACCAGAAATAATATTATACTAGCTATCTACGGATCCCTTAGCCTAGTCAGGTTGACACATAAAAGTAACCATCCCACTATTACTCAAAGCCATCTTCCACCACAGCAATGCAGGGTCACAGGGAGTGAGGTGAATCAGAATAATCTCCAGCATTTTTCTGATAGAGATACCAAAGAAAACACAGCATGTGAAAGAGTACAAAACTAGAACAGGCCATCTACCTATTTTTCAGTAGGAGAGATTGAAAGATGTACATAGAGAGAGAAAGAAAGACCCAGAATGCTCTCTTCTCAGAGCTGAATCTCAGTTTCTAGTCCCGAGTCTCTACTTCCTGCAGTTTTTCCTTCTAGTGAACTGCTACAATATCCTCCCAATAACATCAGCCAATATTTTTTTCTTTCTGCTAGAATTGGGTGGGGGTCACCTGGAAGTAAAAGTGACTGGACATTTCAGTGCTTTCTTATTATTGGAGCACCCTGTGGAATTAGAGGTATAGCAGCATCAGTGGGGTTAGAGTGAAACACCAGTGGGAGAACACATTTCTAACATGGTAGGAAGTCTGGATGTGTGATTTCTCAGTGAGTCAGTGGAGATGCAGCAGCTGATATTTTGATAAACAAAGGTATCTTACAAATCACTTTAACCTTGATCATAAAAAAATCCATTGGTTACCAAAAAGTTACTTTAACTCTGTTGCCCAATTGCAATTAATTAATTGTTTTAATGAAAAAAGACGACTAAGAAAACATCAATGATACCACTTCACATCTACTTGGATGGCTATAATTTTTAAAAATACAGAAGATAAAAAGTGTTGGCAAGGACATAGACAAATTGGAAACCTAGTGCATTGATGTTGGGAATGTAAAAATGTAAAATGGTGTGTCTGCTGTGGAAAACAATTTAGTGGTTTCTCAAAAAGTTAAACATAAAATTTCCAATAACACAGACATTCCACTCTGATGTATATACCCAAAAGAACTGAAAGCCGTGGGATTGGGTAACTGTCCACAGGGCTGCTGCAGCAAATCACTGCAAACTTGGTGATTTAAAACAACAGAAATGTACTCTCACTGTTCTAAGTGGCTAAAAGTCTGAAATCAACGTGTCAGCAGGGCCACACTCCCACTGAAGGCTCTAGGGGAGCATCTCTCTTGGCCTTTTCCAGCCTGTGGTAGCTGTTGACATCCTTTCTTTAGCCTCCCTAGCATAACTCCAATCTATGCCTCCATCTTTATGTGGCGTGGGTGTCATTTTCTATCTTTTAGAAGAACACTAGCATTGGGTTTAGGGCCCACCCTAATCCACTATGCTCCCATCTCAATCCTTAACTTTTTAAAAGTTTATTTATTTATTTATTTTGAGAGAGAGAATAAGCAGAGGAGGGGCAGAGAGAGATAGCGCAGAGCCTGACCCGGGCTCGATCTTACAAAGCATGAGATCATGACCTGAGCCAAAATCAAGAGTGGGATGCTTAACTGAGACACCCAGGTGCCCCACAATCCTTAACTTAATTACATATGCAAAGATCTTATTTCCAAATGAGATCAATCATGAGGTTCCAGGTGGACATGAATTTAGGGGACACTATGCACCCTGTACACTAATGAAGGGAATAGGCCTCAGAGAGATTTGGATTCAAAGTCCCAAATCTTCCCCTTTCTAACTCTGTGACCTTAGCAAGGCATGTCTTTCTGGGTCTCAACACTAGAAATGTTAATTATATTCTGTTATAATATTTTGATCTGATTTTAAGTGTTTAATTATATAACTAAAAAGGGAGGAAAATCAAGTAGTGGAAAAGAGACAACGCTTCATGATTTTTTCTTTTTTAGATATTCTGAAGAGTTTAATATTAAAAATTGTGACATTTTTGGTCCTCAGATGATATAGACTAATAAAGGTAATGAATATATTGCTTAAATACATACTTGAAGGAGTTAATTTAAATAATAAAATTCAATACAATTAATGGCATTTTCAGTGTCATCAAAACTGTTTTTGTTGATCTCTCATTCCAAATCCTGTTTTGAATTTATTTCCTCTAAATAAGTAGTAACCAGTATGAAATGATACTATCTTGTAATCACTTTTGTGGGCTGAATTTTGTCCCTGAAAAGTTCATCTATTGAAGCCCTGACCCCCAATACCTCAGAATGTGACTGTATTTGAAAATAAACCTTTAAAGAGGTAATTAAATTAAAATGGGGTCAAAAGAGTGGGCTCTAACCAAATATAACTAGCATCCTTATTAAGAAGAGGAATTTTTGTGGTTTATATACACAATGGAATACTATGTGGCAATGAGAAAAAAATGAAATATGGCCTTTTGTAGCAACATGGATGGAACTGGAGAGTGTGATGCTAAGTGAAATAAGCCATACAGAGAAAGACAGATACCATATGGTTTCAGTCTTATGTGGATCCTGAGAAACTTAACAGGAACCCATGGGGGAGGGGAAGGAAAAAAAAAAAGAGGTTAGAGTGGGAGAGAGCCAAAGCATAAGAGAGTCTTAAAAAACTGAGAACAAACTGAGGGTTGATGGGGGGTGGGAGGGAGGAGAGGGTGGGTGATGGGTATTGAGGAGGGCACCTTTTGGGATGAGCACTGGGTGTTGTATGGAAACCAATTTGTCAATAAATTTCATATATAAAAAAAATAAAAAAAATAAACTCCAAAAAAAAAAAAAAAAGAAGAGGAATTTGGACACAGATACACACACAGAGGAAAGACCATATGAAGACACAAAGACCTCATCTACAAGCCAAGAGAAAAAAATCAACCCTGTTGACACATTGATCTTTTTGCCTCCAGACCTGTGAGAAAATTAATTTCTCTTCTTTAAGCTGCCCAGTCTGTGGTACTTTGTTATGACAGTCATAGCAAACTGATCCACTTGCCATTCATTTTTTATATATCACACTAAAATCTGAACATATTCATAATTTTCTCTACGATCAAGAACTAACTACTCTTTTAGGAAATGCTATGTTGGTTGTAATGTAAACACTGTCTGGATACATGGCTGGTGCTTCATTGAGCCCAACTGATGTTCCAGAACAAAGTGAATTTTGCCTTAAAGATAAATCTAAGCCTCTACCTTTTAGGATATAGAACACCAACCTTGACTTTACTTTTTTTTTCCTTCAGTCTTTGTTCACTAAGATTCAAAAAAATCCCGAAGTCTAATCTCATGCAGGGATACGCTGTCACGTTACTATGGAAATTTAGAGAAAGGAGAGCTCACATCTGGTCAGGGGGTGGGGAACGTTCCATTGAGGGGGTGATATTCAAACAGACCCCCTAACAATGAGACCAGCAGCAATTCATAGGCAGTATATTCTAGCTGGAGATAAAAGATTAAGAAAATGAATAAAGTCTGAAAATTTTGGTGTTTGGAGAACTTGAGATAATATTTCATTGAAGCATGTATATGTGTTTAGAGGTGATGAATAAAAACAAGAGTATTCTAGAAACCAATTATTGAAGATTATTATAAAGCTAAAGAATTTGGATATAAAAAACCAGTGCATTTCAACAATTCACCTGAGATGTTTGTTAAAAATGCAGTTTCTTGAGCCTTATTCATGATTAAATAAGTCAGAATCTCTACCAGTGACTCCCCAGAGCATGCATTTGTAGCTAGCTCTGTGGGTGTTGTTTGTCACACTGAAACGTGAGAACCATTGCAAAAGGTGGCAGGACACTATTAAATGGCCCTGAAAATTTTTGAGCAAGGGAATAACCAAATTATGTCTATATCTTAGGATGATTAATCTAGTAGCTATTGGTAACATGGCTATAATAAAGGAGATATTACAGACAAGGCAGGAGACAGGTTTGGGAGGCTGATGCAACAGTCTAGGCAGAAAACAAGGCTAGGATAAGGCTGGATATAAAGGGCCTATTTGTCATTTGAAATACATGACAAAACAGAACTGCAGAATTTTATAATATAATATATAAGAGGATGAGAGAAAGGAAACATCTGGAAAGACTAAGGTTGCAAGCCTAAGTAGTTTAGATAATGTTAATTACAGGTAGGGCAGTCATAAGGAAAATCTTGTTGGGCGTTTAACCACACATGATGGATTCAGACTGGGACACGTTGAGTTTGAGATTTTAGTAGGCATCCAGAGCAAGACATTCAACTGGCAGTGAGAAATATAGACTAGAGTACATGAGTGAAGTAAAAGCTCAAAATACAGATTCAACATTTATCTGGCTAGAGATGAAGCAATCTGGGTGGATGACTCTTGGCTATTGTCTACCCAACACAGGCCCTAGGGGAAAGTCATACAGAACCCGTGGGTTTAATGAGAATTTGTAAGTTATAAACTGAAACTGTATTATTATTACTTTTAAAAAAATGTTTTTAAGGTTTATTTATTTTTGAGAAAGACAGAGTGCTAACAGGGGAGGGGCAGAGAGAGAGGGAGATACAGACTCTGAAGCAGGCTCCAGTCTCTGAGCTGTCAGCACAGAGCCCAATGCAGGGCTCAAACTCATGAATTGTGAGATCATGACCTGAGCCAAAGTTGAACGTTTAACCGACTGAGCCAGCCACCCAGGCACCCAGAAATTGTATTATTAATGATATAATTTCTTGCAATGTTAAGTTAAGGATAGCTTACGCTATGATCTGTAACTAAAATTACATCTCTGGGCCTTCTACATTACGTTTATTTTAAAACTAAAACAAACAGCCTTCACAATATAATTTTAATGAATATTACACTTTTCAGTATAGAATCAAGTTACAGTAAAGGCTAAAGAAATGTATCTCTTGGGGCCTACCATTCCTTACTATTTCCAGTATCTTCTGAGTTCATATGTAAAAAAAACACTTCTTTTCTGGAGTGCATTCTCAAGTTTCTTCATACGATGTCTAATGGTCACAAACTTTTTTAATGTTTTCACTTTAACAATCTATCTTACCTTCACTTGATTACATGGCTATGTATAGATTCTAAGTTCAAAATCATTATATCTCAGGCTTGGAAGAAATTTTCCTTTTCTTACCAGCCCACTATTGTTGATGAGATGTCTGAAATTGATTCTTATTCCTTTGTAAGGCTCTTGTTCTATTTCTCTCTGAAAGCTTTTAGAATTTCCTTTATTATCCTTAAGAGTTCAGAAAATGTTGTCAAAATGTTTCTAGATGCATCTTTTCAAATTCTTTTCTTCTTGGCTCTTAGCGGATTCTTTCAGTATGAAAACTTTTCTTTCTTTAACTCAGGAAAATTGTCTGCCATTATTTTTCTCCTTTCCAGTCTGTTCCTTCTTAATAGAACTTCTACAAATGCTGTACCTGCTAAATCTATCTACCATGTCCCTTAACTTTTCTGTATATTTCTCTTATTATCTCTGCCTTTCAGATTGCTGATTGGTTTTTCAACCATGTCCTTTTTAGTATTTAGCATGCCTACAGAATATTTAGATTACTAATAACTCTTTTTTATTCCCTGGCAGGTTTTTTTTTTTTTCCCAACAACACTGATGCTTATTTTGTGGATCCAATTTCTTCTTTAATACTTCCAAAGATACTAACTAGAATTTTTCTTTTTTTAGATTTTCTTCTCTTACCTGAATTGTTTTCTCTCTTGTTGGTTGTTGGGCCAGTTCATCCTGATCTTTTTCATGCCAATTTTTTTCCTGCTGTGTGGTTTTCCTCTGCAGTTTGGTTGTTCTTTCTCCCTAATAATCCTTTCATTTGAGGAGGATAGTAGGCTCCATGTAGAGGAAGGGACACTTGTCAATAGCAAGCTTCCCTTCAGGGTGTAGCCTTGGAACCAACCAACAGGCAGACAGAGCTGCCATTTGAAAAAATAAGGACACAGAGTATTTAGCATTTTAACCCATAAATGCAGTCACCTATTCTTTTAATTTTCATCTGTATCTATTTTGGGGGATCCAAGCTGTGTTCTACTTTTTTCTCAGGATCCAGTACCTAAACCTGGAACTGCTCAACAATCTCCTCCATTCTGGGGGGTCAGGGGTGGTGGAATGTGTGGTGCTTAGTCTATTATCTTGAATTAGGAAACTTTAAGTTAGTTTCTTAACAATACTCTCTTAACCAGTAGGCATGATTGAAGTTAGATAATATTCAGATACTTTGCCTTGTATTCAATAGCAACAACAAAATTCCTTGTTGCTGCTTCTTATCATCATCATGAAGAGACTTTATTCTTTAGAGTGGTTTTAGGTATACAGAAAAATTGAGTTTAAAGTACAAAAAATTCCTACATGCCCCCTCTTCTGACAGAAGTTTCCTCTATTATTAATGTCTTGCACTAGTGTTTTATATTTGTTACAGTTGATAAATGAACAAACACCATGTTATATCACTATGTTATACATACATACATGTATGTATCTATTTATATATATATATATATATACATACATACACACACACATATATATATATATATATATATACATATATATATAAATAAAACAAAGTGATCACCACAATTAATCTAATTAACACCTGTCAACATACATTTTTTTTTGGGGGGGGGGGGCACCTGGGTGGCTCAGTAGGTTAAGCGGCCAACTTCAGCTCAGGTCATGATCTTTCGGTTCATGAGTCAGAGTGCCGTGTCAGGCTCTGTGCTGACAGCTGGGAGCCTAGAGCCTGCTTCTGTTTCTGTGTCTCCCTCTCTCTCTGCCCCTCCCCTGCTTATGCTCTGTCTCTCTTTCTCTCTCAAAAATAAACAAACATAAAATTTTTTTTATTTTTTCTTGCGATGAGGACTTTATAAACATCTGTTAACAACTTTCAACTGTGCAATACAGTATTAACTATACTCACCATGCTGTACACACATCCCCATGACTTATTCTGTAGCTGGAAATTTTTACCTTTTGACCCCTTCCAGTCATTCACCGACCTCTCATCCCCCACCTCTGGCAATCACCAATCTGTTCTCTGTATCTATGAGGCTGGTTTTGATTGTTTTTGTTTTAGATTCCACTTCTAAGTGAGATAATGTGATATTTCTCTTAAGGTTCATTCTTGTTGAAAATGGTAAGATTTCCTTCTATTTGGGGGCTGAATTCTATTCTATAGATAGATAGATAGATAGATAGATAGATAGATAGATTCTACATAGATGATAGATATAGATATAGATATAGATATGGATATATAGATATATCTATTCTATAGATATAGATATAGAATTATATACCACATTTTCTTTACCCACTCATCTATCAACGGACATTTACTTTGTTCCCCATATCTTAGCTATTGTAAATAATGCTGCAATGAATATGAGGGTGCATACCTTTTTAAGTTAGTGGTTTTGTTTTCTTCAGATAAATATCTGCAGTAGAACTGCTAGATCATGTGGTAATTCTATTTTTATTTTTTTTAAAAGAAAACTCCATTCTATTTTTCATAGTAGATAACTAATTTACATTCCGACCAATATTATGTAAGAGTTCCCTTTTCTCCACATCCTTGTCAACATGTATTTCTTGTCTTTTCAATAACAGCCATTCTAAAATTTTTTTTCAACATTTTTTATTTATTTTTGGGACAGAGAGAGACAGGGAATGAACAGGGGAGGGGCAGAGAGAGAGGGAGACACAGAATCGGAAACAGGCTCCAGGCTCGAGCCATCAGCCCAGAGCCCGACACGGGGCTCGAACTCACGGACCGCGAGATCATGACCTGGCTGAAGTCCGACGCTTAACCGACTGCGCCACCCAGGCGCCCCTTTTTTTTTTTTTAATTTTTTTTCAACATTTTTTATTTATTTTTGGAATAACAGCCATTCTAACATGCGTGAGGTGATATCTCATTGTGGTTTTTATTTGAATTTCTCTGATAGCTGGTGATGTTGAGTTCATGTACCTGTTGGCCAGTTGTATGTCTTCTTTGGGAAAATGTCTATTCAGATCTTCTGCCCATTTTTAATCAGATTTGGGTTTTTTGCTATTGAGTTGTATACCATTACCGTGCTTTCTTATAGCACTTTATTGTTTACAAAAACCTTTAGTTGCATCATTTAATCATCAGATAGCAGGTGTCCAGTAAATACTTTTGGATCATTGAATGAATTAAGCAGCTGTTTATGAGCTACAATTGGATTGTAATTAAATGCAGATGGCAGGACAAAAATATTAAAATAACTATCCTTCTTAAATTCAGTATGTATCATTTGCTAAATTACCTATTCCAGACTACTAATAATTCCTTGGTATCTTGATAGGGTTGATCTGCTTCACTGGAGTGAGAATCTGATATCTAAAATTTTCTCTCCCTCTGGCTCATCAGGCAACGTGACTAAGCACATAATCATATTTTTTTTAAAAACACCTAAAATTATACTTTATCAAAATATTGTTTTTATAACCCCACTAAATTGTAGCAACATCTGGCACAAATTATTAAAACTAGTTTTACTAAAAATATGCTCTTTATATTACCCACATTGAATCATATGAAACATTGCTTTTGAAGGCCTACTCTGTGCTAAGAAAGTATATTCTAACTAGCAAATATTTGTGCTAAGATTTTAGGAAATTTGGTGGGAAGAAATTACCAGAATTACCAGAGGAAGAAAATGCTCAAATATTAAAAGACTAATAAGGTATCTTATACTACATAAATCCTTCATACTAACAGCATCAGTGGATTGTGACCTACATTTTCTGATGTGCAAGATTCTCTGAGGGAAAACAAAAAGTATTCACTCATAGAGGTCTGATCTAAAAAGCTGATCTATCATTGGGTAGAAATCCAACCACAATGGTAGCTCAGAGTTTCATAACCTAACCCTGCCATAACTATTATTTGTCTAAGTCCTTTAACTCTGATGGATTTTATATGACAATGTGGGAAAAGGGTCTGTATCTTGATTGCTGAGGAAAAAACTTTTGCCATGTTGTGTCCTTTTTTTTTTTTTCATTTATTTATTAGAGAGAGAGAGAGAGAGAGTGCAAGCAGGGGAGGGGCAGAAACAGACAAAGACACAGAATCCAAAGCAGGCTACAAGCTGTCAGCACAGAGCCCGATGTGGGGCTCAAACTCATAGGAGGCAAGATTATGATCTGAGCTGAAGTTGGACGCCTAACAGATGGAGCCACCCAGGCGCCCCATCATGTCCTATTCTTAAGAGGCCATTAGAGGGGAAAAAAAGGCAATAGCCAAATAAGGAAACTATTATTCTTTTCTTTTTGTATATGTTCTGCATGTTATGGCCTGATTACAGAATAATCAGGATGCGCCAAAAAAGAACTATGAGTTCCAGAAGGCCAAGAATATCAGAATAATATGAAGCCTGGGAATATTGAAGTAGTAGGAGTGTGTATAAAGTAGGAGTGTGTATGAAGCCCACTGTCATAGTCTTAGAGATCATTCTCATCTTTAACCATCATAACCTTGGCAAAGGAACACAAAAAGATTTGGTGGAAAGGAAATGAGTTTGTCGACTTCATATACCAACTACTAACCCTAATGTTGCTATGCAGTGAATTTTAACCTATTAAACTTCTTAATATAAGCCAAGAACCTTCACACGATATAAGATTTAGCCCCACACTTCCGTAATAAATCTTTAAAAAGTAGAACAGAAGAATATTCCTTAACACTATAAATAATATTAAGAATATCTATCTTTTTAAAAATTTTTTTAATGTTTATTTATTTTTGGGAGAGACAGTGACAGAGTGTGAGTGGGGGAGGGTCAGAGAGAAAGGGAGACAGAATCTGGAACAGGATCCAGGCTCTGAGCTGTCAGCACAGAGCCCAACGTGGGGCTGGAACTCACAAACTATGAGATCATGACCTGAGCCAAAGCTGGATGCTTAACCAACTGAGTCACCCAAGCGCCCCTAACACTATCTATCTTAAACCAGTATCTTAACAATGTACAACAATGTACATTACTGTTATTTTATTTATTGTTAATATTTTTTAAATTTACATCCAAGTTAGTTAGCATATAGTGCAACAATGATTTCAAGAGTAGATTCCTTAATGCCCCTTATCCATTTAGCCCATCCCCCTCCCACAATCCCTCCAGTAACCCTCTGTTTCTTCTCCATATTAGAGTCTCTTATGTTTTGTTCCCCTCTCTGTTTTTATATTATTTTTGTTTCTTTTCTCTTGTGTTCATCTGTTCTGTGTCTTAAAGTCCTCATATGAGTGAAGTCACATATTTGTCTTTCTCTGACTGACTGATTTTGCTTACAATAATACCCTCTAGTTACATCCACATAGTTGCAAATGGCAAGATTTTATTCTTTTTGATTGCCGAGTAATACTCCATTGTATATATATACCACCTCTTCTTTATCCATTCATCCATAAGTGGACATTTCGGCTCTTTGCATACTTTGGCTATTGTTGATAGTGCTGCTATAAACATTGGGGTGCATGTGCCCCTTCAAAACAGCATACCTTTATCCCTTGGATAAATACCTAGTAGTGCAATTGCTAGGCCATAGGGTAGTTCTATTTTCCATTTTTTGAGGACTCTCCACACTGTTTTCCAGAGCGGCTACACCAGTTTGCATTCCCACCAGCAGTGCAAAAGAGATCCTCTTTCTCCGCATCCTCGCCAACATCTGTTGTTGCCTGAGTTGTTAATGTTAGCCATTCTGACAGGTATGCAGTGATATCTCAGTGTGGTTTTGATTTGTATTTCCCTGATGATGAGTGATGTTGAGCATTTTTTCATGTGTCGGTTGGCCATCTGGGTGTCTTTGGAGAAGTGTCTATTCATGTCTTTTGCCCGTTTCTTCAATGGATTATTTGTTTTTTGGGTGTTGAGTTTGAGAAGTTCTTTGTAGATTTTGGATACTAACCCTTTATCTGATATGTCTTTTGCAAATATCTTCTCCCATTCTGTCAGTTGCCTTTTAGTTTTGCTGATTGTTTCCTTCACTGTACAGAAGCTTTTTATTTTGATGAATAGTTCATTTTTGCTTTTGTTTCCCTTGCCTTTGGAGACATGTTGAGTAAGAAGTTGCTGCAGCCAAGATCAAAGAGGTTTTTGCCTGCTTTCTCCTCAAGAATTTTGATGGCATCCTGTCTTACATTTAGGCCCTTCATCCATTTTATTTTTGTGTATGGTGTAAGAAAGTGGTCCAGGTTCATTCTTCTGCATGTCACAGTCCAGTTTTCCCAGCACCAATTGCTGAAGAGACTGTCTTTATCCCACTGAATATTCTTCCCTGCTTTGTCAAAGATTAATTGGCCATATGTTTGTGGGTCCATTTCTGGGTTCTGTATTCTGTTCCATTGATCTGAGTGTCTGTTTTTGTGCCAGTACCATACTGTCTTGATGATTACAGCTTTGTAATACAGCTTGAAATCCTGGATTGTGATGCCTCCTGCTTTGGTCTTCTTTTTCAAGATTGCTTTGGTTATTCTGGGTCTTTTCTGGTTCCATGCAAATTTTAGGGTTGTTTGTTCTAGCTCTGTGAAGAATGCTGGTGTTATTTTGGTCGGAATTGCATTGAATGTGTAGATTGCTTTGGGTTGTATCAACATTTTAACAATATTTGTTCTTCCAATCCATGGGCATGGATATTTTTCCATATTTTTGTGTCTTCTTCAAATTCTTTCATAAGCTTTCTATAGTTTTCAGTGCATAGATTTTTCACCTCTTTGGTTAGATTTAGTCCTAGGTATTTTACAGTTTTTGGTGCAATTGTAAATGGGATTGATTCCTTGATTTCTCTTTCTGTTGCTTCATTATTGTAAAGGAATACAACCAATTTCTGTGCATTGATTTTATATCCTGTCACTTTGCTAAATTCATAGATCAGTTCTAGCAGATTTTTGGTAGAATCTTTAGGATTTTCCATATAGAGTATCATGTCATCTGCGAAGAGTGAAAGTGTGACCTCCTGGCCGATTTGGATGCCTTTTATTTCTTTCTGTTGTCTGATTGCAGAGGCTAAGACTTCCAATACTATGTTGAATAGCAGTGGCGAGAGTGGACATCCCTGTCTTGTTCCTGACCTTAGGGGGAAAGCTCTCAGCTTTTCCCCATTGAGGATGATATTAGCATTGGGGTGTTCATATGTGGCTTTTATGATCTCGAGGTATGCTCCTTCTATCCCTACTTTCTTGAAGGTTTTTATCAAGAAAGGATGCAGTATTTTGTCAAATGTTTTCTCTGCATCTATTGAGAAGATCATGTGGTTCTTGTCCTTCCTTTTATTGATGTGATGAATCACGTTGATTGTTTTGCGGATATTGAACGAGCCCTGCATCCCAGGTATAAATCCCACTTGGTCGTGGTGAATAACTTTTTTAATGTATTGTTGGATCTGGTTGGCTAATATCTTGTTGAGAATTTTTGCATCCATGTTCATCAGGGAAATTGGTCTATAGTTCCTTTTTTTAGTGGGGTGTTCGTCTTGGACTCAAGGTAATGCTGGCTTCATGGAAAGAGTTTGGAAGTTTTCCTTCATTTCTATTTTTTGGAACAGCTTCAAGAGAATAGGTGTCAACTCTTCCTTAAATGTTTGGTAGAATTCCCCTGGAAAGCCATCTGGCCCTGGACTCTTGTTTTTTGGCATATTTTCGATTACTAATTTGATTTCTTTACTGGTTATGGGTCTGTTCAAATTTTCTATTTCTTCCTGTTTCAATTTTGGTATCATATATGTTTCTAGGAATTTGTCCATTTCTTCCAGGTTGCCCATTTTTTTGGCATATAATTGCTCATAATATTCTCTTGTTATTGTTTTTATTTCTGCTGTGTTGTGATCTCTCCTCTTTCATTCTTGGTCCTTTCCTTTTTCTTTTTGATCACACGTTACTTTTAAAATCAGAGACAAAGCTTTGTTCTGATAATTCTGGCCAAAGTACTTAAATGTAAAACCTAAACCTCTCATAAGAACCCTCTTATAAAAGAGAAAAAATAAACACACACACACATGCATACACTTCCAAATTCAGTCCAGATGTAGATCCTAAAAAAGTCCTATAACCTAGCTATAGCCCCTCTTAGCCACAGGATGAAAGATATTGAAGAAGACACAAATAGAAAGATACTACTTATTCATGGATTGGAAGAATTAGCATTGTTGAAATGATCATCTTACCCAAAGTCATCTAGAGATTCAATGCAATTCTTACCAAAATTCCAATGGCATTTTTCACAGAAATAGAAACAACAATCCTAAAATTCATATCAAACTATCAAAGACCTCAAATAGCCAAAAACAATCCTGGGAAAGAACAAAGCTGGAGGCCTTACACTAAGTTCAGACTGTCTTAAAAAGCTATAGTAATGAAAACAGTATGGTATTGCATAAAAATAGACTCATAATCCAATGGAACAGAATAGAAAGCCAAGAAATAAATCCATGCATATACATTCAACTAATCCTTAACAAGGATACCAACAATGGACAAAAGGGGATCTCTTCAATAAATGGTTTTGGGATAACTGTATATCCATATACAAAATAATGGAGTTAAGATCTTATCTTACACTATACATAAAAATTAACTCAAAATAAAGACTTAAACATAAGACGTGAAACTCTGTAACTTCTAGAAGAAAACATAGGGAAAAATCTTGACACTAGTCTTGGCAATGATTTTTTGGGGTTTCACACCAAAAGCACAGGCAACAAGACCAAAAATAAACAAGAGACAACATCAACCTAAAAAGCCCTGTACAACAGAGGAAAAATTCAACAAATAAAAGGCAACCTACAGAAAAAGTATTCACAAATCATATATCTGAAAAGAGTTAATAACCAAAATATATAAAGAACTCCTATAACTCAATAGCAAAACTAAATTAAGTTAAATTAACATGAAAATAAATACAATTTAAAAATCATAAGAGGACTGAATAGATATTTTTTCAAAGATTATAAATGGTCAACAGGTATATGGAAAGGTTCTCAATATCACCCCTCATCAGGGAAATGCAAGTAGCCAGAGTTATCACCTCAAATCCACCAGGATTGCTATTATCAAGTCAAGAAATTGCCAAGTGTTAACAAGAGTATGAAGGAAAGGAAATCCTTGTACACTGTTGATAAGAATGTAAAACTGTACAGCTTTTATGGAAAACAGTATGGAGGTTCCCAAAGAAATAAAAACAAAACTACCATACAATTCAGTAATCCCTTTTCTGAATAGCCAATGGAAATGAAATCAGGATCTCAAAGCGGTATCTACACTCCCATGTATGTTGTAGCATAATTCACAATAGCCAGGATATTGAAATAAACCAAGCATCCACTGATGAATGGACAGAATAATATGGTACACACACACACACACACACATACACACACACACACACACACACACACACACACACACACACACACGGAATATCGTTCAGGTATTAAAAAAAAAAAATCCTGCCATCTGCAACAACATGAACCTGGAGCACATTATGCTAAGTGAAATAAACCAGAAACAGAAAGACAAATACTGTATGATCTCACAGGTAGAATCTAAAAGAGTCAAACTCTAGAACTAGAGAGTAGAATGGTGGTAGCCAGGAGGTGAGGGGTGGGGAAAATGATATGTTGGTCAAGAGTACAGAATGTCAGTTATAAGATGAATAAGATCTGGGGATCTAATGTACCGCATGGTTATAATTAATAATATTGTATTGTACAATTGAAATTTACTGAGCGTAGATCTTAAGTGTTCTCACCATACATCCCCAAATGGTAACTATGTGAGGTAATGAATGTGCTAACTTGATTTTGATAATCATTTTACAATGTATACATGTTATATATCAAGTTGTACACCTTAAAAATACATCAGTGTGCCTGAATGATACTAAAAGCGTGATCTATAAAAGAAAACAATTCATAATTTGATTTCATCAAAATTAAAACTTTGCTTTTCAAAAGACCCCATTAAAATGATGAAAAGGCATGCCACAGACTAGTAGAAAATATTTGCAAACCACATATCTAACACACGACTCCTATCTAAAATATATTTTTCCCATTTTATTGAGATATAATTGACATATAACATTGTATTAGTTTTAGGCATATATATTTTTAAACATTTATAATGTTTATTTTTTATAGAGAAAGAGAGACAGAGTATGAGCAGGGGAAGGGCAGAGAGGGAAACACAGAATCTGAAGCAAGCTCCAGGCTCTGAGCTATCAGCACAGAGCCTGACACGGGGCTTGAACTCATGAACTGTGAGATCATGACTGGAACCAAAGTCAGACACTTAACAAACTGAGCCACCCAGGCACCCCAGGTGTATATATTTTTAAATGATCAAACCTCAACATTAAAAAATCCAAATTGAAAATCGTTAAAAGACATAAAGAGACAGACATTCATTGCACTGAAGAAGATATATGGATGACAAATAAGCATATGAAAAGATGTTCAACATCAGTAGAGAAAAACAAAGACTATAATGAGATATCACGAACAGAACAGCTTTAAAAAAAGGGGGATAGCAAATGCTGGTGAGGATGTGAAGAAACTGGTCATCTCATATTGATAGTGGGAATGTAAAACAGTACAGTCACTCTGGAAAATAGTTTAGCAGTTTCTTAAAAAAAAAACTTACCAAAAAACAAAACAAAACAAAAAAAAACTTACTATATGTATTTCCGCACATTTATTCCAGAAAAATAAAAACTTACATTTACACAGACACAGGTACACAATACTATACCATCTTTACTTGTATCACATCCATATCAAAGAACACTACTCGGCAATAAAAAGAAATGAACTATTGGTATGTACGACAACTTGGATGGCTTTCAAGGGCATTATGTTGAGTGAAAAAAGCCAAAGGTTATATACTCTATGATTCATTGATGTAACACTCTGTAGGTGGCAATATTAAGAGATGAAGAATAAATTAGTGTTTGCCAGAGGTTAAGACTAGAAGGCAGGGTGGTGGGAGGAGGGGAGTTGATGTGACTATAAAGAGGGAATATAAAGGATAGCTTTGCAGTGATAGCTTTGTATCTGGATTGCAGTAGTGGTTACATATGATAAAATGCATGGAACCATACCCACACATTTTACCCATGCAAATTTTGTGTTGGACATTGTATTAATAGTTACATAACATGTAACCATTGGGGGAAATTTTATGAAAGGTGCATCCATTCAGCAAGTGAATGGATAACAAAACTGGAATACTACCAGACAATAAAAATAAATTATTACAAGCATCATGAGCTTTTGTGGGAGATGACCATGATTGATTAATGGATATTAAACTTATCCTCCCAGCACAACTCTAAACTAGCAACATGTTAAGAAGTAACTATGTGCAGGCATTGGCCAACAGTGTAGGATGCAAAAAGTTAACTCCACAGTCACCTGATTTCATTCCTAAGGGCACTTTCCAACACTGAGCACAGGGAGTGGAATTCAGAGCAATGACCTCACTGGGCAAAGAAAACAGATTATATGGGGCTGTTGACAGAGCTGGAATTGTAGAGTGGGATATCAAAAAGGAAACAGAGCTTCAGAAATCTGCATGGTGCCCAAGAACAGTGTTGTGCAATAGAACTTTCCGCAATGATGGAAATATTTAATGTGCTGTCTGGTATGTAGCCACCAGTAAGTACCAAGCTACTGAGTACTTGAAATGTGGCAAGTGTAAGTAAGGAACTAAATATTTTGTTGACATTAAATTTAAATGGCTAGAACATATGGTTTGTGGCTACTGCATTAGCCATCATAGCCCTAGAATTTGACTGAATAAATTGCAAATATGCAGAGCAAAATTCTGTGAGCCCTTTCTAGCTTACTTCACTTTGCATAATATAGTCCCGATTGATCCATATTGTCGCAAATGGCATGACCTCCTTTTTTAAGACTAGCATCTATTGTATGCATATATGCCACAATTTCTTTATCCAGTCATCTGATGACAGTTCGTTTCTGTATCTTGTCTATGGTGAATTGTGCCATAATGAACATGGGTGTGTAAATTGCTCTTCCAGGTATTGATTCATTTCCTTTGGATATATATCCAGAAGAGTGAGTATAGAACTGCATGATAGTTTTATTTTTAACTTTTTGAGGAAACTCCATGCTGTTTTCCATAAAGGCTGTCCCACTTTACATTCCTACCAACAGTGTACAAGGGTTCTCTTTTCTCCACCTCCTCATCCACACTAATGTTTTATCCTTTTGATGATAGCCATCCTAACAGATGTGAGGTGATAACTCATTGTGGTTTTGATTTGCATTTCCCTGATGATTAGTGATTTGAGCATTTTTTTCATACACCTGCTGGCAATTTCTATAAATTGCATATATAAACAGACATATACAGGTCTCCTCTGGAAAATATCTCACTTATATGTGTGAAATACACACACACACACACACACACACACACACACACACACACACATATACACACACATATACATATTTATAAAAGTAGAACACATGAAAGAGTAGAACAGTGGTTACTGGGGATGGGGAAGTGAAGGAAATCAGAAGATGGTTTTTGAAAGGGTACAAAGTCACAGCTATGTAGGATGGGGAAATTCTAGAGATGTAATTTGCAGTGTAATGACAACAGTTAATAGAGAATGATACACTGAAAATTTGCTAAGAGTAGACTCCAGATGCTCTCATTACACACACAAACACACACACCAATGGAAACTGTGAGAAGACAGACATGCTAGTCGACTGCAGTACTCATCTCACTGTATATGTCAAAACACCATGTCATACACTTTAAATATATACAATTTTTATTAAAAGCAAACAAACAAAATATCTTTGTGAGGCCTGATGATTACCAGGAGCTGTGAGCTGACAGAAGTGGCAAAATATAGACACCAACCAAGGTAGAGAGCCCTTGTTGAACAACCCAGGCTTTTACTTTTAGACACAGAAAGGGCACACTTGAGGAAAGCTACTCTGTCTCTAGAGCATGGTTTTACAACCTCAGTATTACTGACATTTTTAAACAGATAATTATTTGGCATGCATGTTGGGGGTGGGAGGGGGTGTGTTCATTTTAGGATGTTTGCCAGCCTTCCTGGCCTCTACAAACTAAGTGCCAGTAGCATCCACACACATACTCACTGTAACAATCAAAACTGTTTCCAGACATTGCCAGATGTCCACTGAATCATAAAATCACCCCTGGTTGGGAATCACTGCTCTAGAGTAACAACCAATCTAAAACTATCCTAACAGACTAAAACAAATTCTCAACAGGATCATGCTGATCAATAAATAATAATTTAACTTCCAGGGTGGCTCAGTTGGTTATGCGTCTGACCTCAGCTCAGGTCATGATCTCAGTTCGTGAGTTCAAACCCCATACTGGGCTCTGTGCTGACAGATCCTCCGTCTCCCCTTCTTTCTGCCCCTCCCCTGCTTGTGTTTTCTCTCTAAAATAAGCAAACATTAAATAATAGTAATTAATAACAATTACTATTATTTAGCCTCCTAAATAAAATTCTTTAAAAGAAGAAAAACTCGGTAAGACAAATGAAAGGTTATTTCCAATAATACAAGTATGAAGAAGTCAAACAAAAATGGTCAAAAACTATCATTTCAAGGCACTGGAAATCAACCAAAGGTAAATAATAAGTTGAGAACTATTCCTGAAAATTGCTAGAGCTTTGGATAAAAAACAGTTGGGAGTCTGGGATTCTTGAGTGAGGTTCTCATCCTACCTAAATTGGTCAGTAAAGATTATAGCTTTAACAGGTTGTAGCAGACTATAAAAATCAACAACTTTGCTGTAAGATGATGGACTTGATTCAGTGCAGCAGTGCAAACACACAAGTTTGCCAGTTAAAGTGGGGGAAATCAGGAATGGACCAGGAAACCTGTAGTTACTAGCCAAAAGTTTCTGTCCTAGTTCTCGGAGAGCAGCAGAGCTGCCAGAAGTTTACTTAGATGATCTTGGAAACAAGAATGAAGGGCTATGATTAGTTCTGTAAACATTCTAGCTCAAATATGATGCATGCATAGGAGAGACCCAAGAATGACAAAACATGAAAGTCAATGAAGACTTTAGAACTGGCTACAACACTGTATCTCCCCCATCCCACACAGGAAGCAATGAGCAGAGGGTAGAAAGTCTATAGACTCAAAAGTGTTTGATGTTAACCTCTGTTTACATCATTTCCTGATTTATATATATGCTATATAAAGACAGAAGCTACCTCTATGGATGTAGTTTTATTCTGGATAAAAACTGAAAGAATTTAAAAAATTGAGCAGAGAGAGCAAAAGCTCCACACCACAGAGGCAACAGATTCCATAGTTTGAGTCCAGGCAAGCTCCTAAGTTTAAAAAAAAAAAAAAAGGAGAAGGAGGAGGAGGAGGAGGAGGAGGGGGAAGAGGAGAGGAAGAGGAGGAAGAGGAAGAGGAAGAGGAAGAGGAAGAGGAAGAGGAAGAAGAAGAAGAAGAAGAAGAAGAAGAAGAAGAAGAAGAAGAAGAAGAAAGAAACCTTAAATATAAAACATAATCAAGACTTGCTACATTACCTAAAATGACTAATTTTCAACCAAAAATTATTAGACATACAAAAAACAGAAAAGTATGAAACATACTAAGAGAAAAAAGCAGTAGCTAATGGTAATGGAGTCTGCATGGACCTAGATGTTAGATTAACAGATATTTCAATAAGAGATTAATAAACATGTTTAAAGAATTAAAGGTATGTGTTAAAAATGAATCAACAAAAAAGGAAATCTATATGTAAAAATATAAACTATAAAAATAACCAAATTTAAATTCTAGAGTTAAAAAGCATAATTACTGAAATTAAAAATAAAAATCATTAGATGGGCTCAACAGCAAATGTGAGATAGCAAAGACTCATTGATTTCAAGACAATCAATAGAAAGTATCCAAATAATTAGAAGAAAAAAAGATTGAAAAAATGAACAGATCAGAAACAAACACGTGTAATGAGAGAGGAAAGAGAAAGAAGTAAAAAACTTTTGAGTAACAGCCCAAAACTTCCCAAATTTGATAAAAAACATTAACATTCAGATACAAACAGCTCACCAAGTCCCTAGCAGAATAAATACAAAGAGAATGCATCTAGAAACACCACAAAGTGATAAAATACCAAAAAAAATCTTCAAAGGAGCCACATAAAAATGACACATCACAAAGAACAATATACTTAACAATGGACTTCTTGTCAGAAGTGGAGGACAAAAAGCAATGGAAAAACAAACTCAATGTGCTAGAACAAAACAAACTGTAACCTTAAAATTACCTATTAAGGGAAACCATCATTCAGAGATGAAGTCAAAATAAAAGCACTCCCAGATACACAAAAATTAAGGGAATATGTTGCTAATAGACTTACCCTGTAAGAGGTACTAAAGTTCAGGCTGAAGAGAACATCACATGGTAAGTTAGATACATAGGAAGGAATGAAGGACAGTAAATATAAAAGACTGTATATATGTTTTCTCTTTTTTAATTAAAAGAGTATCATTCATTGGAGCACCTTGGTGGCTTAGTCAGTTGGGTGTCTGACTTGAGGCTCAGGTTCAAGCCCTGTGTCGGGCTCTGTGCTGACAACTCAGAGGCAGGAACCTGCTTCAGATTCTGTGTCTCCCTCTCTCTGACCTTCCCTGCTCGCACTTTGTCTCTCTTAAAAATAAACATAATAAAAAAAAAAAAAGAGTATCATTCAAAACAATAATTATAACATTAAATTTTTGGAACATATAAATACACATAATCAAATATATGCATATCATAATGTAATTTATATAATAATGATGGCATAAATTAAAAGGGGAAAGAAAGAAAATGATAGCAATGCAAAATTGCTAAATTTTACTGAAATGAGGTTAGTAGTAAGTAACCTCACAGAGACTGAAATAAATTTAAGATGAATAAAGAAATCTCTACAGCAACCACTAAAATAATTCAAAATATAAATCCAGAAGATTTAAAATGGCACACTATAAAAACTGTCTAAACCAAAATAAGGCAGAAAGGAACAAAGTTGTAACAAACACAACAAAAACCCCTTAAGAAGTACAGAAAACAAAATGGCAGACATAAATCCAATCTTACCAATGTTTACATTAAATGAGTGGATTAAATATTCCAAGTAAAAGGCAGAGATTAGGGGCGCCTGGGTGGCTCAGTTGGTTGCACTACTGACTTCAGCTCAGGTCATGATCTCACAGTTTGTGAGTTTGAGCCCCACATCAGGCTCTGTGCTGACAGCTCAGAGCCTGAAGCCTGCTTCAGATTCTGTGTCTCCCCCTCTCTCTACCTCTCCCTTGCTCACACTGTGTCTGTCTCTCAATAATAAATAAACGTAAAAAAAAAAAAAAAAAAAAGACAGAGACTATTAGACTGGATTTTAAAAACTCCCAACTATGTGCTTTCTAAAAGAGACATGTCTTAAATTCAAAGACATAATAAATTAATGTAAAAGGACAGAAGATATATCAAATGGTATATGTGAGACAGCTGAAGTAATTACCGATACTAACATCAGGCGAAATAAACTTTAGAATGGAAAATCTTACCAAAAAAGGTATTTCATAATGATAAATAAGTCAACACAACAGTAAAATAATAAATGCAAATGAACCTCAATAGTCTCAAAATAGATGAAGGGAAAATTGACAAAGAAAAGGAAATATTCAATAGGTAGAATCAGAGGTATCAATATTCCTAATCAGTAATGGAAAGAAAAACTACACACAAATCAGTAAGGATATGGAAGACTTAAACAATACTATCAATCAACAGACAGAATATTCCAATAGCAATGGAATACACATTTCTAACACAGGAAACATTCTCAAAGACAGACCATACTGCAGATCATAAGAGTATCAATAAATGTTAAAGGACTGAAAGCATACAAAATATGTTTTCTGTACACATCAGGGACTAGCAAATCACACCCACATGCTGAATGAAGATCATTGCATTTCTGTATGTAAAGTTTTATCGCAACATTATTTCATTTACTTTGTCTACGGATGCCTTCATATTTCAACAGCAGAACTGAATAGATGCAATAGAAATCACAGGGCTGCAAAATCTAAAACTGTGGGAAAACTTAGCAAATCTCCAAATTAGTTCAGCAAAAAAAATCTGGGAAACACAAATATTTGGAAATTATAAGAGGCACTTCCAATAACCCACTGGTCAATGAGAACATAACAAGAAAAAATTTTAAATGTCTTGAATTAAATGACATATCAAAGTGCAGCTTTCAATGGCTGAATTAGAAAGGGAGAAAATTCTAAAATAAACAATCTAAATACATTCACCTTAAGAAGGTAGAAAAAAAAATCAAATCCAAAGTAGAATGCACTGAATTATAAAAATCAGATCAGGGGCGCCTGGGTGGCGCAGTCGGTTAAGCGTCAGACTTCAGCCAGGTCACGATCTCACGGTCCGTGAGTTCGAGCCCCGCGTCAGGCTCTGGGCTGATGGCTCAGAGCCTGGAGCCTGTTTCCGATTCTGTGTCTCCCTCTCTCTCTGCGCCCCCCCCCCCCCCCGTTCATGCTCTGTCTCTCTCTGTCCCAAAAATAAATAAACGTTGGAAAAAAAAAAAATTAAAAAAAAAAAATCAGATCAAAAATGAATGGAATAGAAACACGAGAAAAATCAATGAAATGAAGGTTAATTATTCTAAGAGTAACAAAACTAATAAATAGCAAAAAATGACCAAAAAAAGATTAAAAAATTGTTAATAGCCTAACTTGTGCTTCAGATCCTGCACTAAGCATTTTTATATTAACTTATAAATATTTTAAGATATTATATCAAATCTCAAGAAAGCTCTTGAAAGAAAAAAATATTATCTCGTGCAAATCAAGTTGAAATTTAGATATAGGCAAATTATTCAAAAACCAAAGTTACCAAAATTAAAGAGATAAGAAATATGGATATTCTGATACTTACTAATGAAGTTAAAGCCCTAATTAAAAATCTCCCCAGAGGGGCGCCTGGGTGGCTCAGTAGGTTAAGCGGCCGACTTCAGCTCAGGTCATGATCTCGCGATCCGTGAATTCGAGCCCCATGTCGGGCTCTGTGCTGACAGCTCAGAGCCTGGAGCCTGTTTCAGATTCTGTGTCTCCCTCTCTCTGACCCTTCCCCGTTCATACTCTGTCTCTCTCTGTCTCAAAAATAAATAAACGTTAAAAAAAATTTTTTTTAATAAAAATAAAAATAAAATAAAAATCTCCCCAGAAAGAAAAGTCCAGACTTGGATGGTTTTACTGGTAATTCTTTCTTAACATTTAAGAAGGAAATGTTAACAATCTTGTATACTCTTCTAGAGATTACAAAAAGAAGGAACAGTGCTCATCTGCAATACTACTAAGCAATAAAACATGAATGAACAACCGATAGACAAACCACCACAGTGGATGAATCCTAGATACTGTGCTGAATGTAAGTATTTTATGAGTCCATGTATGTAAAGTTCTAGAACAAGTAAAACTTCTTTACCATGATAAGCAGAACAATGAATGGCCCAAGAGATAGAAGTCAGGCTGGCAGGAACTGGATAGAATAGGAACATTAAGTGGAAGAAATTTTGTGGGTTACTTAGGTAGAAGATGTACTTGCAAAAACTCATTGAACTGTGAGATCCATGCATTTGACTATTTGTAAGTTACATCAATAAAATAAATGTTTCACTTAAAAAAAAAAAAATCAAGCCATTGCAAATTACTGAGCAAAATCTGGCCAGTCTAAGTAAAGACCAAAACACAGCTAGTCCTATTAACTCTTTGTGGGGAATAAGCTTAGAAATTCCCTGGGTTTACATCAATGGGTTAACAAGTCATAAAGAAGTACAAAGCCATAGGATGCTCACACCCAAGTTTGGGTAAACAAGATTAGGCAAATAAGGATAGAGAAGGGGGGGGCTAAGGCCCCCATAATAAAGTAGGGAGCATAGGCCCCAATACATAGGTATATGAAACAAGATTAGGTATTCAGGGCACAAGTGACCCCCAATTTAGTACTAGAGCAGAAAGCTGCTTTCACATAGGAGGGAAGAGTCAAGTTAGGTAAACAAGGTAATAAACAGGGCAATAGACTGCCTCGCTGCCCAGGGAGAGGATTAACAAAAGAAAAGGTGCCTTGTTAACCCTGAGGTCATGTGTCCTATCTCATCACCTAGGCTAGCTAAGATAAACAGAGGGGGTAGACCTCAGGTCTGCTTTTAACAACTTTCAGCAGGGCCAGGATTTTGTTTGGTATTAACCCAAACCCCTACCCCCTAACCCCGAATATCTTCAAGACTCCCTTTCCCTCAGGTCCATGAGCTAATCTTCACAGATTTATTGTCTCTTTGTGCACGTTCATCACCATGTTTGTAAGCCTTCGGATCCTAATAAAAACAGGGCAAGGACACTTATTGGGGCTCTTGTCTTTTCCCAGACATTAGCCATCTCTGGCATTTTAATCCTGCGTCCAGCTTTCTTGCTAAACAAGAAAGAACTTTAGACTTAGAGTCTACAACAACTCTTGACCTGGGAAAGCAAGTATACCAGTTTCTCTAGTGATAAAAAGTTTATTCATTTACTAAACTCTGCAACTTTGTATGGAGACACTGAGAAGTTCATAGACAATGCCCTACCAGCTTCAAATGAAAAAGTAATACATTTGCATTGATCTTTCAAAATAAGAGCAACATTTAAAACATACTGTTCGATTATAATGATGACAAATGAAACTCAGATTTTCAGGTTAATAGAATACTTAAAATGACTACAGAAATACTGCTAGCAATTTGTTTTTGACATTTAACCATTTTATCCCCTAAATCTCTTTAGTTTCCTACATATTTTCAGTGCATCTGGTAAGAAGAAAGCCTGAGTTATTTTTTAAATAATCTTTCACACTTTTACTTTTTTAATGATTTTTTTAATATTTATGAGAGAGAGAGAGAGAGAGAGAGAGAGAGAGAGAGAGAGAGAGAGAGAGAAAGTGGGGGAGGGACACAGAATCCAAAGCAGGTTGCTTGCTCTGAACAGAGCTGGACACAGAGCTTGAGTTCATGAACTGTGAGATCATGACCTGAGCTGAAGTCAGACTCTTACCCAACTTAGCCACCCAGGCACCCCCTGACTATCCATTTAATAGAAAGAGGAATTCTAAGCAGAAACATTATTGTGAAACCTACAGAATTCAGAGAGAACATGGCCCTGCCAACATTCTGATTTCAGATTTCTAGCCTACAGAATTGAGGAAATACATTTTTGTTTTTAAGCCACCAGTTTGTACTATTTTCTTACAAAGCCTTAGGAAAGTAATTCAGATGTACTAGTGATATATATCCACAGTTCCTATTACTGGATTCGTCACTTAACACTAACATTTGGAAAAGATTTTTAAATGAATTAATATATTAATCAAATCTCTTCTAAAATAGGTAATGTCCTATATTTCACCATGAAAGCAGTGATTTTGGTATTCTTTTCATGTTATTAAAATACTATGAGTGCGGGTATCAATACAGGCCTATAGGGTACATTTGTGGAAAAAGTTGAAGACACATATGGGAGTTTGAAATGTTTATCAAATAAAAGAACACAAAATTGAATAAAACTTTTATTTTAAAACATCACAAATAATTACAAAGATAAATGTCTCAACTGCACAAACTGTTTTATACATATATGTGTATATGTGTGTACACACACACACACACACTTATTTAAACTTTGCTTCATCTTTCATCTTTTTATCTGAGTAAAAAGAAGAATACTTTCCTCATTCAGGAGATTTTTGATGTTGTAATAATTACCTAGAAGTAAAGCAGTAAGAAAAAAAAAGTTATTTCCATAGAAATCATTTCCTTTTGATTAAATGTTTAGCTATCACTAAGGCAGTTAAAAAGTATATACTACCAATTTTTTTTGAAGATAAATTCATCTAAAGTAAGTCTTATTTAATTCCATGAACTAAAAAAATCCAAGAGTTAACCATCACCTGTAATCCAGATAAGGTTTGAAAAAGTGAAAATTTTACATCATTCTGATCATTCTAAATGCAAAGATGAATCAGACAAGGGTGAAGGAAGAGGAAATTTTTCCCTGAATTCAACTGTTATTAGTTCATTGAAACTGCTGTAGATTCCCCTAAACCAGATATATGCATATAAAAGTAATTATAAAAGGTAAAACAGAATCTCAAAGTTTAAAAAGAGCAAATGCTTCTCTTAATTATAAATAACAACAGAAGTAAAATACAGAATAGCCACACATATAAGGTAGGTTTATAGCAGTAAGTACAATACTGTAACACACTGTGACTTTCTATGTATTAGAAGTTGATACATATTAGGATTAACTGAGTTATAATAAATAAAGTGTTCACAACAGTGCTGGTACATACTAAAGACTGTATAAACACTGCTACTATTACTGTCTCCTTTCATTAGAACGTAAGCTCCATGAGGACAGGGATTTTTCCCTATTTGGTTCACTTATGTATCCCATTCTTAAGAGCAGTGTTTGAGAGACTTTCAGTCACCTTCATTGAATGATGAATAAACAAAAGAACAAATTAAAAGTCCTCTTTCCAAAGGCTTGTGCTCTTCAACAGCTAACGAAACACACTATTCTGTATGCTTAAAATAACCTACTAAAAATTGTTTGACGACATAATGTCTTAGAGATAATACAGGAGAAATAATTTTCCTCCTACATTGGACACAACATATCTTCTAACTAAATATTTTTACCTTTAGTAACAAACAACTCCTGTTCAATTTTCAGGTAACCAAATACTAACATACTTACCCAATGATAAAATTAAAATATGTATCAAACTTCTTTGGCATCAGTCACACAACAGTTTCATTTTGACCACTGTGGATTCCATTTGCATGGTGCTCATGAGCAACTATATAAATATTTAACTATATGAAAGAAAATGTATTTAATTATTCTTACCTGAAGGAACATAGAATGAATCCCCAGTTGTTATTATATAAGGTGTTTCGTGTAAGGTACATAAAAGGTCACCAAAGTTAACATAAAAAACCTGTAAAATTAAAAATTAAAATTTCATTTCAAATTGAACCACCACAACTCACTCACTGTAATGAAACTTAAAGGAAACATTTCCTTTAAGAATAAGCAGAAAAATGGCCCTCCAAAGATGTCCACACTCTCATCTCCAGAACTTGTTTTGTTACATGGCAAAAGGGACCTTGAGATGGGGAGATAAATAAGCCTGGATTATCTAGTTGGGCCCATTCTAATCACACAAACCTCTTAAAAGTGGAGAATTGCTTCTGCTGGAAGCAGAAGAGAGATGAAGGAGAGGAAAAGGCAGAGAAATTCAAAGCATGTTAAAGACACCGACTGCTGGCACTGAAGATAAGAGGGCCATGAGCCAAGAAATCGAAGCTACTTCTAGAAGCTAAGAATGACATTCTGACCAAGAGCCAGCAAGGAAATGGGAGCCTCAGTCCTACAACCATGTGGAACTGACTTCTGCCAACAACCTGAACGAACCTGAAAGCAAATTCATCCTAAGAGCCTCCAGAAAAGAATACAGGGCTCCCAACATCTTAATTCCAGCCTTGTGATACTCTAAATGGAATACTCAGCCAAGCTCACCAAAATTCTAACCTATAGGGGCGCCCAGGTGGCTCAGTTGGTTGAGCTTCCGACTCTTGATCTTGGCTCAGATTATGGTCTCACAGTTTGTGGGTTTGAGCCCCATGTCTGGCTCTGCACTGTCAGCACAGAGCCTGCTTAGGATTTTCTCCCCCGTTCTCTCTCTCAAAATAAATAAACATTTAAAAATAGAAGAATTCTAACCTATATAACTATGAGATAATAAATGGGTGTTGTTTTAAGCCACTGGAACTATAGTAATTTGTTAAAACAGCAATAGAAAATTAACATGGGAAGAAATTTCTTTTGTTCTTATTTTTTACCAGCTTATGAAAATTCAGAACCACTGTAAATAAGATCACTTTAGTATACTAGAAAAACAGCTAGGTTTTATATACACCTCGTTGAAGGTTACATGCTCAGGACATGTAATTCAAACTGACAAACCAAAGAGAGAGCAAAAACAAACCAAACAAATGATACATTTAAATAAGTATCAACATTAAGAAAGTAAAAGGATAAAACCAACTCTCAGTCGTACAGGCTTCCATATTCAAACATGGCAATTTTTATATTTATGTGTACGTAGCATCCTGGCAATGATCTGTTTTTTGGCAACTAAAACAACATAAAGCCTTCAAACAATGAGATTCAGATTTTGAGATTTAGCAATCAAAAACATTCTGAGAATTATTCCTCCTCTTCTTCCTCCTTTTTTTTCTTAACTCTTTGTAAAATGAGCCTAAAATACCAGAAAAACAGCAGCTAGCACTTATTTAGCACTTACTCCTTGCCAGCCACTGTTCTGAGCACTTAATTTATATTCATTTAATGTATGTACTTACCAGTGAGACAGGTACTATTTTAATAGCTTTATACAAATGAAGAAATAGAGGCAACAGAGGGGTGTAATTTTCCAAGTTCACAATGTAAATGGCAGAGCTGAGTTTGAACTCAGGCACTTTGATTCCAGAATGCATGCTCTTTTTCTTTAAATTTTTTTTTTTCAATGTTTATTTATTTTTGGGACAGAGAGAGACAGAGCATGAATGGGGGAGGGGCAGAGAGAGAGGGAGACACAGAATTGGAAACAGGCTCCAGGCTCTGAGCCATCAGCCCAGAGCCTGACGCGGGGCTTGAACTCATGGACCACAAGATCGTGACCTGGCTGAAGTCGGACGCTTAACCGACTGCGCCACCCAGGTGCCCCAGAATGCATGCTCTTAATATGATATACTAACTCCCTAAATGGTTCCAAAGGTACTTTTATAATTTAATTAAAAAAATTTTATTACATCTAAAAAAATTTGTCCCAATTTAAAAAACAAAAGGCAACAAACATACTACCCAGAACGTCAAGCATATATTTCTAGGTGTTTTTTTTTTTCTTACCTATTCAGTTTGGCTCTCTAAGCACAACTCCTCATTTCTGTCAACATTTTAGTAAGAAGGCTTTTGAAATACACAAAAATAGAATGTTGAACTACCATGAACAGGGAACTACCTTCCCTGTTCAGTCTCTTTACTTCCCCCATTCCATATTATTTTGCAATAATACCCCAGCATCATAAACCCATCTATAAATATTTCAGCGTGTACTAAAAAATCAAGGTGCTTTTTTATTTTATGTATTTTTTAAAGTCTTGTTTATTTTTTTTTAGTAATCCCCACATTCAAAGTAGGGCTCAAACTCACAACCCTGATATTAAGAGTTGCAGCCTCTGCCAACTAAGCCAGCCAGGTACACCTCAAGGTGCTTTTTAAAAACACGACTACAACAGCATTATCACACCTAAACATGAATATTTAATATCACATACCCAGTCTGTATTAAAATTTCCAATTGTCTCTTAAATGTGTTTTGAAGAGTTTACTTATCCTCTTAAATCACTTAAATCACTATAGTGGCTCTCAATTTGGGGATGATTTCTCAATTTCAGGACACAACAGGCAATATTTGGGAACATTTCTGATTCTTACAACTAGAGAAGTACTATTAGAGTCTATTTGGTAGAGGCCAGGGATGCTTCTAAACATCCCACAATGCACAGAAAGCCCCTACAACAAATAATTATCTGGTCTAAAATGTCAATAGTGCCAGGGTTGAGAAACCCTGATCTATATAGGTTCTACTTGGTTCTTTTTTATTTCTTGCAATGTACTTATTAAAGAAATCGAGCAGCAAAGTTTGTTGTAAAAACCTCTGCACAGCTGAATTTTGCTCATTACACTCCTAGGGGGTCATTTGAAAGGTCATCTATTCTTTATTTCCTATACTGGTAGTTGGATCTTAAAGTTTTGATCAAATTCAGGTATTTTTGTTGTTGTTAATTTTTTTTAAGGGGATGGAAGAGACAAGACTATTTCATACATATTGCTGTATTCTTCCATGAGGAGGCACATAATGTCTGGCTGTCTTTTTTTTCAGATGTTAGCAGAGACTGATGCTCCATATCTAGATAGATCCAACAGTTTCTCAGGGGTTGCAAAATGGTAATATTTCATTCTAACACTTCTTCCTCATGTATTAATTGGAATATTTCTAAGAGAACAAATTTTGCCTCATATCTATTTGGTTACATAATAGTACGGTTTATATGAAAAGGGCAGAATAAATGTTTGATTCTTTCCCTTTATTTACCATATTTGTTGTCAAAATGAGTTAGCTTCCTAGAATTCTCCGACAATGGTGAATTAGTTTTTCTTTTTGTAGCTGTCTTTAAAATTCATGAATTTAGATATAACAGATGTGTATCAATTCACTTAAGTTATTTTTATTGATACTCAAGCTTTCACATCTTTGTTCAATGAAAGCATCTTCAAGTTGGATCCTGTGACCTTATGACCCAATTCTAGTGGTCTTTGGTAAGTTTGCCCATAGGTATGACCAAAATATTTCAAGCTCAGCCCCAGGCCTGCATTCAGACATTTCTCTAAGGAACTCTGGTTCCCTTAAGTGTGTTGCTCTCACTTTTCTGTTTTTCAGTTCTGGAACATTTATTGTCTAATTTTTCAAATATTTCTACACTTCACTCATTTGTTCTTTTATCTCTCTTCTATTTTTTTTCTGTTCCCCACATCGCTTCACTTTTATATTTTCCATTTCTTAATCTCTTCTTGTCTTCTGGGAGAGCTCCACAACCAACTCCTATAGTTAATCTGTTAATTCTTCTGTGGTTTGATTTTAACAAATCTACTACTGCTATCATGTCCCTCTCATAGAGAGTCTTTAACATTGAGTCTGAAGGAAAGAGTTAATGCCCTATGCTGGTTCTCCACCTGGTCCCTTTTGTTTCTCAAAAGCATATATTGAAAAGCACGCTTCATGTTTTGGGCACCTGGGTGGCTCAGTTTGTTAGCCAACTCTCAATTTCAGCTCAGGTCATGATCTCACAGCTTGTAAGATCGAGCCCTGCATTGGGCTCTGAGCTGACTGTGCTGAGCCTGCTTGACATTTTCTCCCTCTCTCAAAAATAAATAAACTTGGGGCGCCTGGGTGGCTCAGTAGGTTAAGCAGCCGACTTCGGCTCAGGTCATGATCTCGTGGTCCGTGAGTTTGAGCCCTGCGTCGGGCTCTGTGCTGACAGCTCAGAGCCTGGAGCCTGTTTCGGATTCTGTGTCTCCCTCTCTCTGACCCTCCCCTCATTCATGCTCTGTCTCTCTCTCTGTCTCAAAAAATAAATAAACGTTAAAAAAATAAAAATAAAAATAAACTTTAAAAATTTAAAAAAAATAAAAGTGTGCTTCATGTTTAAACAAAAAATGTAAAACTATTCTCCTTGTTGTCAAGAAAAAAAAACGAACTCATTTTCATTAAAAACCGTTAAAGACAATATTTCAAAGAAATAAAAATCAACTATAATAACCTAATAACATGTTATATTTCTACAGTTCCTTCAATTTCATTTTTAAATTCTAGTCACAGTAAAATAGGGAACTCTCTATTTTATAAAAGTTTGCTTAAATATTTATCCTAAAGGTCTTCTTATATGGCTATTCTTTAAAATAATATGTCTAAACTGATATAAAAATACTTAGGAGAGTACATGGAACATCTAAGTGCTATATAACTGCTTAGTATCATACAATGGTTTATCTCGTTAGGTCAAAATATAAAATATAACCATTCCTTCCTGCAGCACATTTCAACTGTCTCTAATTTTTGCAATTACCATCAGTGTTACAATAAATACCTACATATGTCCAGCTTCCCTAACCTTTAAATTATGTTCTTAGGAAAATATTCTGAAATGAGATTCATAGGTCAAAGAATACAATTATCTTTCCAATAATTTCTACTAGTTCAGTAAATATAAAATATCCACATTTCTAACGTGGATTCCTTTGAATAGTAGCCAGGTTAAATACTTACAAAACATTCACTACTCAAATTTTCTTTTGTATAATAATGGCATTACAATTTAATGGGTAAGTGCTATTATTTCAATGTTAGTATTGCACAATGCTTATCTAATTAATTGTTCTTTAACGATTATACAGGAATTATTACTTCAGTTAAATGCGTTACTTTTACTCCTTTAATAGCACCTGAAGATCAATAACATTTTAAGATTGGCTTAAAGTATATCTTAAAGTATTTTAAATCTGGGGCGCCTAGGTGGCTCAGTTGGTTAAACGTCCAACTTTTGGTTTTGGGTCAGGTCATAATGTCACGGTTTGTGAGTTTGAGCCCTTTATCAGGCTTTGTGCTGACTGCTTGGGATTCTCTGTCTCCCTCTCTCTCTCTCTCTCTCTCTCTCTCTCTCTCTCTCTCTGCCCTCCCCCGCTCATGAGCACACGCGTGCGCTCTCTCTCACAAAATAAGTAAATAAATTAAAAAAAAATTAAAGCATTTTAAATCTGGATTCTACTTATACTAATGTAATAATGAATTACTCTTTTACTCTCATGTGTAACTTCTTTCCTTGTCTCAAATTGCCCTTCTTTGTTAATACAAATTCAAGGGCCTGCATGTTCTTTCTTTTTTTCCTTCTTGAGTTTACTTCAATTTTGTCAGTAGAAATAATTGTTTTGAACACAATACTCTACTAACCCATGATACCACAAGTTCCTGAAACGCTACTTACTGAAAAATGTGCCTCAGACATAACGTTTTTTAAATGTCAGTAAAATATTACTATTCTTAAAATTTGGTGATTTTCAAATTCTGTAATTTTCAAATTCAAAATGTGCAAATATATGTATCTCACATCAGTGGTGTAGGGGTGTGTATCTCCAATAAGAGACAGAGGCAGAGACTGACCCACCTTGCCATCTCATTATAATTTCAGCCAGTAATACTGCCATATACAGTAATACATTATTTAGTACTTACTGAAGTAACTAGCTTCTAGTCCTCCGTCTACTGCTAATTACATGATTCTGAAGAAGACTTTTAAAACCTCATTGTTGCTAAACTACATGATCTGAGAAACGAGATTTAGGCTTAATTTTCACTGGCTTTACTGATTTGTCTGCAAACCTAGATATATTCTAGGATTCTTTTAAGTAAAGAAACGTCGGAATTTTTGAAGTTTGAAGTTACAGTGCTATGTACAGAACAAGTACTTTTAAATAACCATTGGTTGACCAACTCTAAAAAGACTTAATAAAAAAAATTCTCATGCACTATAGTAATTTCATTTCTGAGAAAATAGTGTTTTTAATGCCTCATCAAGTCCAATAAGTGAGAGTTATACCCAAACATAAATATATGGAGAAATACACTTACCAATATATCTGAGCCAACATGCTGTTTTCCCTTTTCTTGATGTGGTCCTAATATCAATTTTCCCATCGAAAAAATGGGTGTATCCAGTGTTTTATATACCTTCAATTCACCATGCTCAACAAAAAACTGGTATGTATCTCGTGGCCTTAAAAGATCTAAGGGAAAAACACTACTATAAATATAAAGCAATAGCAATAATAATGATCAATGATAGAACATATACACACATATATACAACAAGAGTTATTTCTAGATATAAACCTCATTTACTCGAGCTAAATAAAATGGTAGAGGTAGAATTTTGTCTGCCTTATAAGCTGTGTGACCAGGCAAGTTATTTCTCACCCTGTGCCTGCTTCCTTTTCTATAAAATGAGACAACAGTTCATCTATGTTAGAGTTGTGACTATCAAATGAATTAATGTGTATAAGGTATTTAAAACACTGCCTGGCACAAAATAAGCATTAGATAAGCCTTGGATATTAATGATAATAGTGGCAGTATTATTATTATTTCTATTATAGCTCAGAAAACAAAATTAGCTAAGACACAAGGTAGAATTCCATATCTTTAAAAAGTTTAACAAAGCCCACAATTAACAAATGTATCGTCATAACAACAGATTTTGTGCTTGCCTGACTGATTATTAAATAGCAAGATTTCTGTCATGTGAAGCAAGAGTTCTAATAGATGCTCAAAAATAACTACCTCACTCTTCAATTTCCCTTTTACTTATAAACCTTGCCAAATATATAGTTAATATATTCTTTATCATCAGCTTGTTTCCTTGGATTTTTGGTAATGTTAGTAATCTCACAGGTTATAGGACATAGAAAATACATAGATGCAAGAAACAGATAAAAAGCAATGAACTCCTGACAAACTCACTACTTTTCGAACCTAAACAGCAAATGTTTTAAGATACTACACTAAACAAAATTTTCTGTACTTCTACCTATTGCCAAATAAACAATCTGATTATAAAAATAACTGTGCTACTTAAGATGTCAAATGGAACTTACTTCACAGCCAAAATTTTAAGTGAAAATACCATTACTACCTCTCTGACTTGACCTATTTGTCCTTTGACTTAGGATAAACAGTCCTCAGTACTTACTGGTACTGTCAAAACAGTTAAAACATCTAAATATTTCCTGTATGTAAATACTGCCTGGTTGCTAAACAGCTGAGTGTCCCCTACTTGCCCTTCTCGCACTATAGCCCCTCCTTCGGAACCAATCATGGTGTCCCAGGCACTGTACCTTTAATGTCTACTAGATACAACAGGAGGCTTCTAGGACCCTGTGCTGACCTTAAACTTAAACCTGGCATTTGTGTGGCAGATCACTGTCCTTGCTAGTCATCATCCTAAAGGTCTGATATCCCAGGTATTATTTTTGGTATGTATGACCCATAAGGCTGTCTAAATCCTGCCCACAGTCCCTGTCTGGTCTCACAGTAAGGGGGTATCCTGGGATCTACCAGCTAAATTGCAACAATTACCCATAAAAAGCCCTTGTCCCCATGTGTCCTCTTGATCAAAGAAGACCTGTACCCTACCGGGGAGGCAACACTCCTAATGATAGCACTTGTAACCCAGAGTATAAATGCATTGTGTTATGTGCCCTCTAGATGTTGTTTGGTATCAATGCTCCTCCAGAGTAGTCTTCACACAGTCTGCTTATTGGAATTAGACACCCTACTGGACTTTGGCTCTGAAACAGCTGGGAAGAAAAAGAAAAAGTAGATAGGCTAGTCATCCAGCCAGCAGTTTGCCCTTACTAGCTGTTAAATTAAGCATTTTCAGTATCATCTCTAATCTTACCCATGAGAATCACCTCTCTTGTTTCTGGGTCCTTTACCCTTGTTGGCTGCAACGGATCTCCCAAAGGTACATTCAGATTTAACATGAATTTATTCTCTGCAAAAGAAATATCATTGAAATAGAAACTAGTTAAATAATTCTTCTCAATTAAAAATAAGTCTAGTATGAAATATAGCTACAAACCAACCACAAAAAAAAATTGCCAGAGGCATAACACTCTCTTCCAATTTTCCTATTTATAAATGACCACTCTGATAAAGAAAAATTCAAAAACCACAATGATTTAGTATGGAAGCAAACATACTAAATTTATTTTTGTAAGCTTGATGTGACAACTCTTGATACTCTCGGGTCATCAAGAAGTTATATGGCATACTGAATATCCTTTAAGAGAGCTGAAGTATGTAATACACTTGAGAAAAAAATTTATTGAAATATCTATTTCATTTTATTTGTATTGAAGTAGGCTACAACAGAGTTGAACTCATGACCCTGAGATTAAGACCTGAGTTCAAGAGTCAGATGCTTACTGACTGAGCCACCCAGACACCCCTAAAATATCTATTTTAATCATAGTTTGAGCACAGGAAAGGGCAGTTTCAGTGAAAAGCAATTTACTCATGAGGAAATGCTTTACATTATGCCATTAATAATTTTTTTAAAGAACAAAATCAGCGTATTTCCAAAATCTTGACAAAAGTGGACGGTAAAAAGTAAATTCAAAATAAAAGAAAAACATGGGGCATTGTGTGACTCTTGATCTCAGGGTTGTGGGTTCAAGCCCCACATTGAGTGTAGAGAAAGGAAAGGGGAGGGGAGGAGAAGGGAAGGGAGGAAAGAAATGAAATGAAATAAATGAAATGAAATGAAATGAAATGAAATGAAATGAAATGAAATGAAATGAAATGAAATAAATAAAATAAAATAAAATAAAATAAAATATTCCAAAACTCATAGAATGCAGCAAAAGCAGATGTTAAGAATGAAATTTATGGTTATAAATGCTTGTATTAAGAAAATTTCAAATAAACAACTTCACATTACACCACAAGGAACCAGTAAGAGAAAAGACTTAGCTGAAATTTAGTAAAGGAAGGAAAAAAACAAAAATTAAAAATAAATAAATAAATAAATATCAGAAGTAAATAAAATAGAGACCAGATTAAACAATAACATTGAAAGTAACGACAAGTTTTGCGTTGATTTCTTATCTGGCCCAATCTTGTGGAGTAGTGTGTTAATATTTATGTATTAAATATTTAATATTTACACTGTAGATTCTCTAGCTTTATTTTATTGTTAATCTTCAGTTTTATACCACTATGGCTGGAAAATATACTTGATATGATTTCAGTCTTCTTAAATTTGCAATATTCATCATATTTCTTTTTATGTGATTTTAATAGGGGATTCTTCTGTGTGTACTTGAAGAAAATGTGTATTCTATTTTAAATATATCTTTTAGAACCATGTATTCTGAAGTATGCTTCAAGTAAAAAATGTCGTTAAAAAAAAAAAAAAACTTTAACTGAGGGTACTCATTTAAAATGAAGCATATCAGAGGGGAGGTGGGAGAGGGGCTGGGTGAAATATGTGAAGGGGATTAAGAGTACACTTATAATGAGCACTGAATAATGATGTATAGAATTGCTGAATCACTATATTGTACACGTGAAACTAATATAATACTATATGTTAACTGTACTGGAATTAAATAAAAAACTTAATAGAAAAGACAGAAGAAAAAAAGTGAATTCACCCTAAAGTATTATATCTAAAGGTTTTAGAAATAAATTTCAAAATTTATAAAGAGCTACCTCTCAGAGCACTACTTATTTTTAATGTTTATTTATTTATTTTCAGAGACAGCACAAGCAGGCAAGTGGCAGAGAGAGCAAGAGAAAGAATCCCAAGCAGATTCTGCATTGTCAGCCTTGAGATCATGACCTGAGCAAAATCAAGAGTCAGAGCCACCCAGTTGCCCCACCAGCATACTATTATTTAAAATAAAATCCAAAAGTTACTTTCAGGAATAAGTTCATACTTCTTTCATCATTATCAAGACAGATCCTTTTCCTATTAACTAATTTGTTGACTTTTCCAATGTTTCCTTTTGCCTTCCTTTTAGATGATACTGTGTCTGGGGACAGTATTCCACCAATCACAAATCCTCCTGGAAGTTAACAACAAAAAAGGTAATAAAGTATCATACCTGGGAAAGTAAAAATATTTAAAAAAATTTAAATATAGCATTATTTCCTTTCAGACTACCAGAGGATATACTACTATTCCATTTTACAGCTAGTAACTCAAATAACACAAATACCAACCAACCCCACTTATGTTTCTACTACCCTAAATACAGATGAGCTGATGGAAGATGGGAGAATGATCTCTGTTGCTTGAAATCAACATTCATCAATGGAAGGTTAAAAAACAAACAAAGAGGAGAGGTTCAACATGGCAGAGAAGTAGGGGGACCCAAAGTTCCCTCATCCCTCAAACACAGCAGTGTTGAGGCCAAAGGACTTTGAACTCCAAGAGTCCAGGCTGCAGAGTGACAGAGATTTCTCCAGGGGCCCGGACAACCTGGTAGGCCATAGAGCTACTTTAACAAACAAACAAAGCACACCTGGTACAGGGTCCAAAACAACACTACAATTAGGGAGATAAAGCAATCAGAGTCACAACAACAGAGAGCAAGTAACACACTCCAAAAAACACCTCCTGAAGGGCCAGGCCCTGGACAGTGTATGACCCCTCTTTAATATAGTAGTGCTCACAGGTGCAGGACACATAACAAGCTTTTAAAACACATAAGGTACAGAAAACTAGCCAAAATGACAAAACGGAAGAATTTTCCTCAAAAGAAATTCCAGGAAGTAGCAATAGCTAAGGAATTGATCAAAACAGATATAAACAATATAACTGAACAAGAATTTAGAATAAGTCATAAGATTAATCGCTGGTCTTGAAAAAAGCATAGAAGACAGCAGAGAATCTACTGCTGCATAGATCAAGTAACTAAAAAATAGTCATGAATTAAAAAATGCTGTAAATGAGGTGCAAAATAAAATAGAGGTGGTGACAGTGAGGATTGAAAAGGCAGAGGGGAGAATAAGTAAAATAGAAGATAAAATTATAGAAAAAGATGAAGCTGGAGTTGACTCTAGAAGATGGTGGCGTAGGAGGACACTGGGCTCACCACGTCCTGAGCGCTTAGATTCCACCCACATCTGCCTAAATAACCCAGAAAACTGCCAGAAGACTAGCAGAACAGACTCTCCAGGGCCAAGAGTAGACAAGTGGCTCATGGAAGAGCAGAGAGGCGATGCGCGCTATACGGACTGGTGGGAAGGAGCTGGGGCGGTGGAGGGGCAGCCTGCCTGCCAAGGCAGAGCCCCCGAAGTCTGGCTTGCAAAAGTGGAGGGGCCGGACTGTGTGAGTTCTGACAGCCAGCAGGACTTAACATCTGGCATGTTATAAGCCAACAGCTCTGTTCGGAGAGCAGGAGGATAACAGGACACCGGGAGGGAGAGGTGTTGAGCCCTGGAAGACAGAGCTCAGTTCGGCAGGGAACAAAGGCGCTGGCAAGCACCATCTCCCTCTCCCATCCCCCAGCCGAAATCCCAAAGGGAACCAGATCCCCTCATCGAACTTGCTTGCACCGCGCAAACACCCAATGCTGTGCTTCTGTGGATCCATCCTTCCCACGGGTCTGCCTCCCTCCTGGTGCTACAGGGCCCCTCCCGCAGGGGACCACCGATGGCAAAGGGAGCTAAGCCTGCCCCTCCCACCACTGTGCATCTTGTGGATCCACCCCGGCTAATAGACCAGATCCCATAGAAGCAGCACCACAAGCCTGGCACGTGCAAGTAGCCCAGACAGGGGCCACACCACTCCACAGTGAGTCCTACCCCTGGGAGAGGAGAAAATAAGGTACACACCAGTCTGATTGTGGCCCCAGCAGTGCGCTGGGGCAGACATCAGGTCTGACTGTGGCCCCGCGCACCAACACAAGTTACCTGGACAGTACAGGGAAGTGCTCTGCAGTTTAGAGCCACCCAAGGGACTACCCAAAATGACGAAACAGAAGAATTTTCCTCAAAAGAAACTCCAGGAAGTAGCAACAGCTAACAAAATGATCAGAAACCATTTAAGCAATACAAAGGAACAAGAATTTAGAATAATAGTCATAAAATTAATTGCTGGGCTTGAAAAAAGCATAGAGGACAGCAGAGAATCTATTGCTACAGAGATCAAGGGACTAAGAAATAGTCATGAGGAGCTAAAAAATGCTATAAATGAGGTGCAAAATAAAATGGAGGCGACCACAGCTCGGACTGAAGAGGCAGAGGAGAGAATAGGTGAAGTAGTAGATAAAATGATGGAAAAAGAGGAAGCTGAGAAAAAGAGAGATAAAAAAATTCAGGAGTGTGAGGGGAGAATTAGAGAACTCAGTGATGCAATCAAATGGAACAACATCCATATCATAGGAATTTCAGAAGAAGAAGAGAGAGAAAGGGGCTGAAGGTGTACTTGAACAAATCATAGCTGAGAACTTCCCTGATCAGGGGAAGGAAAAAGGCATCGAAATCCAAGAGGCACAGAGAACTCCCTTCAGATGTGACTTGAATCAATCTTCTGCATGACATACCATAGTGAAACTGGCAACATACAGGGATAAAGAGAAAATTCTGAAAGCAGTTAGGGATAAACAGGATGTAACTTACAAAGGGAGACCCATAAGACTAGTGGCAGACCTATCTACTGAAACTTGGCAGGCCAGAAAGGAATGGCAGGAAATCTTCAATGTGACGAACAGAAAAAATATTGCAGCCGAGAATCCTTTATCCAGCAAGTCTGTCAGAATTAACAGAAGGAGAGATAAAGGTCTTCCCAAACAAACAAAAACTAAAGGAATTCATCACCACTAAACCAGGCCTACAAGAGATCCTAAGGGGGATTCTGTGAGTGAAATGTTGCAAGGACCACAAAGTACCAGAGACATCACTACAAGCATGAAACCTACAGACAACACAATGACTCTAAACCCCTATCTTTCAATAATAACACTGAATGTAAATGGATTCATTGCTCCAACCAAAAGACACAGGGTATCAGAATGGATAAAAACATAAGACCCATCTATTTGCTGTCTACAAGAGACTCATTTTAGACCTGAGGACACCTTCAGATTGAAAGTGAGGGGATGGAGAACTATCTACCATGCTACTGGAAGTCAAAAGAAAGCTGGAGTAGCCATACTTATATCAGACAAACTAGACTTTAAAGGCTGTAACAAGAGATGAAGAAGGGCATTATATAATAATCACAGGGTCTATCCAGCAGGAAGAGCTAACAATTATAAATATCTATGCGCCGAATACAGGAGCCCCCAGATATATAAAACAATTAATCACAAACATAAGCAACCTTATTGATAAGAATGTGGTAATTGCAGGGGACTTTAAAACCCCACTTACAGAAATGGATAGATCATCTAGACACAGGATCAATAAAGAAACAAGGGCCCTGAATGATACATTGGATCAGATGGACTTGACAGATATATTTAGAACTCTGCATCCCAAAGCAACAGAATATACTTTCTTCTTGAGTGTACATGGAACATTCTCCAAGATAGATCACATACTGGGTCACAAAACAGCCCTTCATAAGTATAAAAGAATTGAAATCACACCATGCATACTTTCAGACCACAATGCTATGAAACTTGAAATCAACCACAGGAAAAAGTCTGGAAAACCTCCAAAAGCATGGAGGTTAAAGACCACCCTACTAAAGAATGAATGGGTCAACCAGGCAATTAGAGAAGAAATTAAAAAATATATGGAAACAAACAAAAATGAAAATACAACAATCCAAATGCTTTGGGATGCAGTGAAGGCAGTCCTGAGAGGAAAATACATTGCAATCCAGGCCTATCTCAAGAAACAAGAAAAATCCCCAATACAACATCTAACAGCACACCAAAAGGAAATAGAAGCAGAGTAGCAAAGACACCTCAAACCCAGCAGAAGAAGAGAAATAATAAAGATCAGAGCAGAAATAAACAATATAGAATCTAAAAAAAAACTGTAGAGCAGATCAATGAAACCAAGAGTTGGTTTTTTGAAAAAATAAACAAAATTGATAAATCCCTAGCCAGACTTCTCAAAAAGAAAAGAGAGAGGATCCAAATAGATAAAATCACAAATGAAAATCGACTTACCACAACCAATCTCACAGAAATACAAGCAATTATCAGGAAATACTAAGAAAAATTATATGCCAACAAACTGGACAACCTGGAAGAAATGGAAAAATTCCTAAGCACCCACACACTTCTAAAACTCGAACAGGAAGAAATAGAAAACTTGAACAGATCCATAATCAGCAAAGAAATTGAATCAGTTATCAAAAATCTCCCAACAAATAAGAGTCCAGGACCAGAAGACTTCCCTGGGGATCTATGAGACTTTTAGAGCACAGTTAATACCTATCCTTCTCAAGCTGTTCCAAAAAATAGAAAAGGAAGGAAAGCTTCTGAACTCATTCTATGAAGCATTACCTTGATTCCCAAACCAGACAGAGACCCCACAAAAAAGGAGTTACAGGCCAATATCCCTGATGAACATGAATGCAAAAATTCTCAACAAGATATTAGTAAATCAAATTCAACAGCACATAAAAAGAATCATTCACCATGATCAAGTGGGATTCATTCCTGGACTGCAGGGCTGGTTCAATATTTGCAAATCAATCAATGTGATACATCACATTAATAAAATAAAGGATAAGAGCCATATGATCCTGTCAATCGACACAGAAAAAGCATCTGACAAAATTCAGCATCTTTTTTAATAAAAACCCTCAAGAACGTTGGGATAGAAGGAACATACCTAAGCATCGTAAAAGTCATATATGAAAAGCCCACCACAGCTAACATCATCCTCGATGGAAAAAAACTGAGAGCTTTCCCCCTGAAATCAAGAACATGACAGGGATGTCCACTCCCACCACTCTTGTTTAGCATTGTGTTGGAAGTCTTAGCATCAGCAATCAGACAACAAAATGAAATAAAAGGCATCAAAACTGGCAAAGAAGTCAAACTTTCACTTTTCCCAGACAACATGATACTCTGCATGGAAAACCCACAAGACTTCACCAAAAGGCTACTAGAACTGATACATAAATTCAGCAAAGTCGCAGGATATAACATCAATGTACAGAAATCAGTTGCATTTCTATACACCAATAATAAAATATCAGAAAGAGAAATCAAGAAATGATCCCATTTATAATTGTACCAAGAACCATAAAATACCTAGGAATAAACCTATCCAAAGATGTAATAGATCTGTATGTTGAAAACTATAGAAAATTTATAAAGGGAATTGAAGAGAACACAAAGAAATGGAAAAACATTCCATGCTCATGGATTGATTAGAAGAACAAATATTGTTAAAATGTCTATCCTAGGGGCGCCTGGGTGGCTCAGTCAGTTGGGCGTCCAACTTCGGCTCAGGTCATGATCTCGCGGTCCGTGAGTTCGAACCCTGCATCAGGCTCTGGGCTGACAGCTCAGAGCCTGGAGCCTGTTTCGGATTCTGTGTCTCCCTCTCTCTCTGACCCTCCCCTGCTCATGCTCTGTCTCTCTCTGTCTCAAAAATAAATAAAACGTTAAAAAAAAAAAATTTTTTTTTTAAAGTCTATCTACCCAAAGCTATCTACACATTCAATGCGATCCCAATCAAAATTGTACCGGCATTCTTCTCAAAGCTAAAACAAACAATCCTAAAATTTGTCTGGAACTACAAAAGATCCCGAAGAGCCAAAATAATATTGAAAAAGAAAACCAAAGCATCACAATTCCAGACTTTAGTCTCTACTACAAAGCTGTAATCATCAAGACAGCATGGTATTGACACAAAAACACACACACAGACCAATGGAATAGAATAAAAACCCAGAATTAGACCCACAAATGTATGGCCAACTAATCTTTGACAAAGCAGGAAAGAGTATCCAATGGAAAAAAGACATCTCTTTAGCAAATGGTGTTGGGAGAACTGGACAGCAACATGCAGAAGAATGAAACTAGACCACTTTCTTACACCATACACAAAAATAAACTCAAAATGGATGAAAGACCTAAATGTGAGACAGGAAACCACCAAAACCCTAGAGGAGAAAGCAAGCAACAACCTCTTTTGACCTCAGCCACAGCAGTTTCTTGCTCAACACATCTCCAAAGGTAAGGGAATTAAAAGCAAAATGAACTACTGGGACCACATCAAGATAAAAAGTTTCTGCACTGCAAAGGAAATAATCAACAAAACTAAAAGGCAACTGATGAATTGGGAAAAGATATTTGTAAATGACATATTGGAGAAAGAGTCAGTATCCAAAATCTATAAAGAACTTACAAACTCAACACCTGAAAAGCAAATAATCCAGTGAAGAAATAGGCAGAATACATGAATACACACTTTTCCGAAGAAGATATCCAGATGGCTAACAGACACATGAAAAGATGCTCAACGTCATTCATCATCAGGGAAATACAAATTAAAACCATAGAGATACCACCTCACACCGGTCAGAGTGGCTAAAATGAACAACTCAGGAAACAACAGATGCTGGCGGGATATGGAGAAATGGGAACCCTCTTGCACTGTTGGTGGGAATGCAAACTGGTACAGTCCCTCTGGAAAACAGTGTGGAGGTTCCTCAAAAAATTAAAAACAGAATTACTCTACGACCCAGCAATAGCACTACTAGGAATTTACCCAAAGGACAGGAGTGCTGATGCATAGGGGCACTTGTAACCCATTGTTTATAGCAACACTTTCAACAAAGGCAAATTATGGAAACAGCCTAAATGTCCATCAACTGATGAATGGATAAAGAAGATGTGGTTTATATATACAATGGAATACTACTTAGCAATGAGAAAGAATGAAATTATGCCATTTGCAGCAACATGGATGGAACTGGAAGGTGTTATGCTAAGTGAAGTAAATCAGTCAGAGAAAGATATTATATGTTTTCTACTCATATGTGGAACTTGAGAAACTTAACAGGAGACCATTCGGGAAGGGAAGGGGAAAAAACATAGTTACAAACAGAGACTAAGGAGACAAACTTTAAGAGACTCTTAAATACAGAGAACAATCTGAGGGTTGATGGGAGAGTGGGGGAGAGGGAAAAATGGATGATGGACATCGAGGAGGGCACTTGTTGGGATTAGCACTGGATGTTGTATGTAAGTGATGAACCACAAAAAAGAAATCTACCCCAAAAAGCAAGAGCACACTGTACATACTATATGTTAGCCAATTTAACAATAAACTATATTTAAAATAAACAAATAAATAAAAAACAAAGAACACAAAGGCCAGCAATGAAATATTTATAATAATCCACATGCAAGCTTAGCTCACTGACTTACATTTACCCATCACAGAAAGGAAATAACTTTTAGAGAACACTCATTGTACTTCCTTGCCCACTCTCTACATTATGTAGAGAAATATGATGAGAAAGTGGGATGAGAACAGTAAAGGGAAATACTTAATATCTGCCAGTCATAATTTTCTCATATTCTGATCTAGTGACTCATTTTATGCATTTAAAAAACCTTGTTTAATAGTATGGAATAATAAAACTCTATAAAGCCACACACTCACCTCAAACTGCTACCAAATAGAGAAAAAGAAAAGCATCTCTATAGTAATCAGACAAATTTGTACTTGAATCTATTCTTGACTCATTTTTGAAGGATGATGATAAAATGAGGTAATCTGAGTAAATATTAAGATAGTGCTTGAAACGTAATATATATAAATAAACTGTGGCTATCCTCATTATTTTTTATTGTCAGATATTAAAGTGTAAATTGGAATTTACCTGATGGCCTTCCATGATAATCTATTCGCTCTCCTCGCCAATATTCCAAAGGTTTCAATCGTGTTCTCTTGGTCCTGCGAACATCTGGTGTGTTGGAAGGCAATACTGTAAAAAAATATTAAACAAAAATGTATACATATAAATGTTTAGTTGTATGGTACTTTGTAGTGGAAAAATTGATATTACCCTATAGAACACTATTGTTTCTAGACAAACCAATAGAAAAACAAAATTTTACAATATATTTGTGTTAGTAATTAAAGAAATGCCAATGTAACAATAAACTAAAAAATTGGCAAAGATTAAAAAACTTAACACTCAGAGTGAATGAGGTTAAAGAGGCACAGAAATAAATACACTGTAGGTGGAAATATAAACAGATTGAGGATAAATTAGCAATAACTATTATAATAATCTTTGATTCAGAATTTAATTTATAGAAAAGGAGTTTGCAAAAATATTCACAATAAGAGCCAAAGCTAGAGGTGGCCCAAAATGGTGGCATAGGGAAGACCCTCAATTCCCATTCTCATGGACACACTGAACCCACACCAAGATATAGAGCGATTCCTCCTGAAGAACTGAGAGCTGACTGAACAGGTTCTGCTCAACAAAGGACAGAGGGACACAGAGAGAAAGGAGAGACAACACACAGTAACATCAGAAACCCTACCCTGATACTGTGACCTGCAAAAGGAATGGATGTCACTGAGAAATGCAGATTCACCTGCTCTGAGGCACAAAAACAAAAGAAAACAAAACGATACAAAACAATATAAAACAAACAAAACAGTGGTTTAAAGGGTACTGGACCCAAACTGAAGGAAATTCATTTACTAACCCTACAGCATCTGCCAAAAAGTGGTGGAGCTGCCAGAACTCTCTCCAGATCAGAGGTGCTGGCAAGCACTATTGCTTATGTTCTTCCACCTTGATAACGCAGATGGGATCAGAATTTGGGTGCTCTAGCTAGTCTGCTAGGGTTGCTAGACAGCCCCAGGACCCTAGCTCCAGCTATCCTCACAGGGTAGCAAACCATCCCTGCACCCTAGCTCCAGCCACCCAACCAAGACAGTGCTCGCATGAAGCACCCAGGGACCCCCTCCATCCTACCCTTGCTCCAGCTCCAGCCATCATGCCAAGGTGACCCCAGCCCAAGCACAGTCCAGGTCCAGCCATCGACATGGGGCAGCCTCGGCATGAAATGCCCCAGAACCCTCAGCCCATGCTCACTCTGGCTCCAGCTGGCCAGGCAAAGCTGCCAAGCACACACAGTCTATACAGGTGATATTCCTACACAAGTCCACTTCTTCAAGACCAAGAGAGGAAGCTGTTCTAATTCAGAGAAACAAATAGAACATTAGACAAAATAAGGAGACAGAAAAATATGTTGCAAACCAAAGAGCAAGATAAACCACACCGAAAAAAAAAAAAAAAAAAAAAATATATATATATATATATATATATATATATATATAGGAAATAAAAAGGAACAATCCACCTGGGCACCTGGGTGGCTCAGTTGGTTAAATGTCCGACTTCAGCTCAAGTCAAGATCTCGTGATTCGTGGGTTCAAGCCCCGCATCAGGTTCTGTGCTGACAGCTCAGAGCCTGGAGCCTGCTTCTGATTCTGTGTCTCCCTCTCTCTCTCTCTGTCCCTCTCCTGCTTGTGCACTCTCTCTCTCAAAAATAAATAAACTTAAATATATATATATATATGTATCACTATACATTAACCGAAACTAAATAACTAAATATTTTTTAAAAGCAGTAGAAAAAAAAAGCAGTATCAATAAACTGAAACTCTTATAAATAATCATTACAACTTTTAAAATACTTTGGTTGTTACAGTTTATCATAACCATCTACCTGGCTTTCTGTTAGAAGTATTTCTTCCGAATTCTCAAGAGCTAAGTTTTGGAGTCAAACTTACATACTAACTATACCATGAACCAGTTGTGAAATATCACAGAAGCTAAAGTCATTCAACATCTGTAGTTTTTTCCATCTGTCTAATAAGGATAAATAATAGAAACCACCTCATGGAGTTTTGTGAGATATAAATTAATATAATGCTGTAAAATGCCTGATATATAGCAATTCATTAAACAGTAACTATTACTGTTTTTTTCATTCATTCATTACACCCAACACGGGGCTCAAACTCATGACCTCGAGATCAAGAGTCACATGCTCTTCCAACTCAGCCAACCAGGCAACCTTCTATTACTTTTTTTTTTTTAATGGGCAAAGCTATATAGTCAAGAATGTTCATGGTAGTACTATTCATAGTTAGAAAACAAAAACCAGTTTGAACACCATCTAAATGCTCCACAGTAGGAAATTTGTAAATTGAGGTAGTTACGTGTGCATGTTTGTATACATAAATCCACTCATTTTATCTGAACAATGCAAAGTTCTATATACTAAACTCACTTTATTGGCTATATAATTAAATTCCTATGCTCTTACTTACTGTTTGTTAGAAATTTCCAATTCTGAAAGTAGTTTATTAAAATTTCCCAGTCTAACTGTACTGTTTAAATAAAAATCTTGCTTTTTCTTTTTTTCTTTATACATTTTAGTTGGTAGGTTGTTTGGTACATAAGAGTTTGTGATTTTTCTTTCTATTTCATTAATTCTTTATTTTATCACTAATGCCCTTCTTTATTCTGTTCAGCACTTGTATTTTAACCTTAAATTCCACTTTGCCTAATACTGAAATTACACTATTTTCTTTATATTACACTAGCCCACTTAATTTTTTGACAATCTTTTATTTTAAAACCTGTTTTAAGTGTTTCTTATAAACACATAAGTCAATTTGTACTATTCAACCAAATCTGAGAGTCCCTACATGAGAGGAATTCAATCCACTTACACTTATTTAGTATAACAACTAACTTGTTTCCTTTTATTCCTTCCATCTTACTTTACACTTACTAGTTATATCAGTGCTTCTTCTTTCTCATTTTTATTGGTTCCAACAAATGCCCATTTCTTTTTCCTCTCTTCCCTTGGTCATTTCAAAGTTCTACTGTGATTTTTCACTCTAATATTGGTCACCTTCCCATTCCTGACACTCAAAAGTCAAACTCTCATTTCTCCGTGATTATACTTAAAACATTATATAACCCTTACCAAGATACACTCTCCTCTCCTTTTTCTCATTCAGTAAAATAAAACTTTTAGACTACTTTTATTTTTTTTAATTTTTTTTTATGTTTATTTATTTTTGAGACAGACAGAGCATGAGTGGGGGAGGGCCAGAGAGGTGGAGACACAGAATCCGAAGCAGGCTCCAAGCCATCAGCACAGAGCCTGATGCGGAGCTCGAACTCACAAACCACGAGATCATGATCTAAGCCGAAGCCGGACGCTCAACTGACTGAGCCACTCAGGCGCCCCTAGACTACTTTTTATACCACTCTTCTGCCACTACTCTCTTCCCTACCATACTAAGTTGTATTAATATAGTCTGGATTTCAAGGTACTATTACAAAATCATTATTTAGCACTTATAAATCCCCATTCACATTAGCATTAGTTACTAGTCACACCCCAAGGTAATCAGCAATGATTCACATCCTTGTATAATAATCCTCTCCCCTAAGATGTATGTGTGAACTGTGACTTTCTTCTCATTTGGAGAGTATGGCGATAGTAATAGTAACAATATATAATCCTGTGATTACATCATGATTTTATATATATATATATATATATATATGTATGTATACACACACACACACACACACACACACACACACACATATATGACAATATATAGGGTATTATACATTTAAGACACCATCTAGCAGAAGCAGAGAGAAATTCTTCCTTGCTGGCTCTGAAGAACCAAGGTGCCACACTGTGAAGGGGCGTCTGGAAAGGGTCATGTGGCAAGGAACTGCAAGTACCCTTTAGAAGCTGAAAAGTAATGGCCCATGGCTGACAGCTAGCAAGAAAACAGGAACCTCCGTCCCACAATTTCAGGGAACTGAATTCTAACAACCACATTAGCTTTGAAGAGGACCTCAGATGACACCACAGCCCAGGATGATACTTCGGATTGCAGCCTATGAGACCCTTGAACAGAGGACCCAGCTAATCTGTGCCTGGGCTTCTGACCCACAGAAAATACGGATAATAAATAAACGTGTGTTGTCTAAGCCACTAAATTTATGGTAATTTAGTACATACCAACAGAAAACGAATACACATTATTTAAATTTAACCACATATATTACAAGAACTATTCCTCATCACTGTTTCCTCTCTTGGACTCCATTCTGATTTATCTACTTGTTTAGAATACCTCATATGAGTATTCTGCCTGGAGGATTTAGAGTAAACTCAATCTTTGCATTATCTGCAAAGTAAATTCACTTATCAGTAAGAAAAATATGTTGGCCAGATATAAGATTATTGGATTATAATACATCTCTAGGCTACAGATGTTATTTTATTCTTCCAATGTTACACAGATAAGCAGTGCTAGTCATTTTTTCTCCTTTATCTGTAACCTTTTCATTCTAAAAGCTTCCCTATATTCTTGAAATTTAGGACTTTTATTCACTGATGACTAGAAGTATATCTTTTTGAAGGATTTTGACTAAAAGTTGGCAAACTCATTCAAATTACAGATAGGAGCCAATCTTTAATCCAGGGGTTTTCTTTAACATATTACTAGTAATTCTCTCTCCTCCATCTGTTTCTCTTTACTGTAAATCCTATTCTTTGCAAGTTTTCTCAACTGTCTCCATGTTATTTCCATTGCATACCTTTTTTCCCCTCATGATTTCCATCTTTCTATATTTCATCTCTGAGGAATTTCTTCCATGTCAACACCAGCTACTAATTCAGCTCTCAGTAACAGTGACCATCTTTATTTTCACTTCATCTACCAACTTTTTAAATTGAAAAAATAGGGTTTTTCAATACCAGAAAGTTTTCTATGCTGTAAATGAATCTTTCTTTTATTGTTAAAATTGTTATCTACTGCAAAAATTCTAGCTCACCAGTAGCTGACTACTGTTTTTAGGCATAATGCTTGATTTTCCTCTCTTTGGTTGATAAAGCCCCTGCTGAGGAACATTTTTATTTCTCTTTGCCTACTCTTGACTAGTTAGCAATCCACTTCAAGACAAGCATTAAGCACTAAGAGTCTCTCTTCATTGGGCCCAAAATACTGACAAGATGTGAGTTTGTGGTTGAAGCAATCCAAGGAAGTTTCTCTTCCAGTGAGTGGTTCTCTTCAGGTACAAGTGCAGGGGCACTCCCAACCTCAAGCACAGAGAGAAACATACAAGGGCACTCCAATCCTACAAAGGTGAGAGGTCCCATGAATCTTGACTGGCAAATATCTCTTTGGGAAGCACAGAGTTTTAATCCTCCATGAACTCTCCATGGGTTCCTCAGCTCCCATCTTTGCCTACTTATTTATTCCAGTTACGGCTTTGTTTACAAGTCAACTGGATAAAAACAGGAGTTGTCAGGGATGTCATCTACCTAGCAGTTCTATTTTACAGATTCTCTGCCCTAGCTTTTAGCCTAGGTGAAATCATGCTTCCTACTATTACTATGTGAAAAAGAGTGAGAGGGATAAAGGATTTATTAAGTGAACAATAAAGAAAATCATTGGCCGGAGATGAGTTATTGTAAAATTCATGAAAACTAAACACTTGGTTTTAATTTATCTGTCAGTTAATCCAAATACTTCCCCCTGCTTCAGAAAAATTAAGTCCTACTTAGTAACAGAGATTTTATAATATGAAGATATTAAAAGAAATAATCTTACCTAACTTGTGATGTATTTTATTCACTGATAGTACTCTAGATATTTTTACTCCTGAGTCACCTGCAAAATGCAAATGATAATATCATGAATAAGACTGTTAATTCCATGTTGAATTAAAGTGTATTAGTTGGTCAATTTCAATATTAAATAAATATTAATTAAATCAATCGATTAAATCAATATTAAAGAAATTTTAACCTGACAATACATTTTATTACTTCTTTTACTTTCTACTGCCAAGGAATAAAGACTAATGAAACATTTCTCTAGATTTTGCTATAATGTATATGTCTAAGGAGCTTAATAGTTAAAAATAACAGAAAAGCAGGCTTCTATTGGCTTCTGGACTTCAGGTGAAATAAGCTACTTGGTAGATAAAAATGCAGGGTGTAATAATGAACAATTAATATGCTAATAATGTAACGCATGATCTCCGAATTTCTAAAATAGTGCAAGTATACTAAATTATCAGTGCTCCAATTAGGTCAGAGTTTTCAACTTTAGTGTTATAAATAGCATCCAAATATAGCTGCCATCAATTCTTTGTCTTCCTGTACATAAATGCTGTTCTTTATCAAGAGGCAGAGTCCAATGCCCTTTTCTTTGAATCTTTGCTAACCTGTGACTTGCTTGACTAACAGAACACGTAAGAAATGACATTCTGGGACTTCAAAGGCTAAGTCCTAAGAAGATAGCAGGTTTCACCTGGGTCTCTTGGAACTTCATTATGGAAAAAGGCGGACACCATATATGACATCTGACCACTCCAAGACTGCCATGCTGTGAGGAAACCCAAGCTAACCACATGGAAAGGCCATGTGGAGGAAAAAAGATATACTTGGTCAGCCCCCACCCACCCTGTTCTAGCCACCCCAGCTAAGTGCTATATATATAAGTGAAAAACTCACCCTGGACTTCCAACTCAGTTTAGCTTTCAAATGAATGACTCCAGCCACAGCAGTTTGCATTTAACTATGAATGCATGACATGGCCCAAGAGAGAACTGCCTAACTAAGCCAAATAAACCCACAGAACCATGAGAGATAAATCAATTACTATTTTAAGCCACTAAGTTTTAGGTGTTTATTATGCAGCAACATGTAACTGGAACACTTAATGCCCATTAATGATCTAAAATTTTTGATACAATTTTACATGTCATATATATTTCCTGAAAAGTAAGTCTAAGCTTTCATTATATTTTCAAATAAGTCCATGATAGCAAAAGATGGTTAAAAATGACTGAATTAGATACTTCATAAAATTGCTGGCTTAGAAGAAACTTTAGTGAGCATAAATCTAATTTCCCTGTCCAGAACAGGCATATCTATAGAGAGCTATGGAAATCAAAGTAGCAGTGCCTGAAAAGACATGAATAGACACTTCTCCAAGGAACACATCCAGATGGCCAACTGACTCATGAAAAAACGCTCAACATCACTCATCGTCAGGGAAATACAAATCAAAACCACGATGAAATACCACCTCACACCAGTAAGAATGGCTAACATTAACAACTCAGGCAACAACAGATGTTGGCGAGGATGCGGAGAAAGAGGATCTCTTTTGCATTGTTGGTGGCAATGCAAGCTGGTGCAGCCACTCTGGAAAACAGTATGGAGGTTCCTCAAAAAACTAAAAATAGAACTACCCTATGACTCAGCAATTGCACTACTAGGTATTTATCCATGGGATACAGGTGTGCTGTTTCGAAGGGACCCATGCACCCCCATGTTTATGGTAGCACTATCAACAATAGCCGAAGTATGGAAAGAGCCCAAATGTCCACTGACAGATGACTGGATAAAGAAGAGGTGGTATATATATCAATGGAGTATTACTCAGCAATCAAAAAGAATGAAATCTTGCCATTTGCAACTACATGGATGAAACTGGATGGTATTATTGTAAGCGAAATTAGTCAGAGAAAGACAAATATCGTATGACTTCACTCACATGAGGACTTTACGATACAAAACAGATGAACATAAGGAAAGGGAAGCAAAAATAATATAAAAACAGGGAGGGCTACAAAACATAAGACACTCTTAAATATGGAGAACAAACAGGGTTACTGGAGGCATTGTGGGAAGGGGGATGGCCTATATGGGTAAGGGGCATTAAGGGCATCTACTCCTGAAATCATTGTTGCAGTATATGCTAACTTGGAGGTAAATTTTAAACAATAATTAATTAATTAATTAAAAATACAAAAAAGTAAAAGTTTAAAAAAAGAAAGAAACCTAATAAGCGTGGAGTTTGAGGAAAACAAGGTTTCCTACAAAGAAAGCAAGAAATAAGTCTGCCTTTAAATTTCTACTCACACATTAGCTATCGTGAAGACAAAGACCAATAGCCAGCTAGTTTAAAGGAAAATAGATTATGATTCAAGGTTATTTTTACTCTTCAACTGGTTGTAAAAAAAATAAATTCCTGAGTTCTTCTTGGCATATATGAGCATGCCTACCAACCTTATAAAGAAGAAGTCTATCTGTTCTCACAGCAGGTACAAATGTGTTAAACATTTATTAAAAGAAAAAATACTGACAGAGAAAGTTAAAAATTCAATCATGTACTGTTTCTAAACCACTATTTTAGTTCCGTAGTAAAGGTTAAGTAAAAGTATGAACAAAAATGTAAGAACAAACCAAAAGAAAGCAAGGGTCACAATATTACTATTAGACAAAACAGACTACAAGGTAAAAGCATTGTAACAGGATCAAGATGATAAATCTGACCAAAGCAGGTACATTCCATATAAAGGCTTATATGCTCAGCAACAGCAGTGAAATGTATAGAGCAAACACTGCAGGAAACAGATGGAGGAAAAAAAGCATACAACTACAGTGGAAACACTTTACTTCAACTCTAGCAGCCCTTAGCAGATTTCGGAAATCACAAGCAAGTCTATAAAGGATCAAAATAACACCTAACGTAACATGTTCAATTCTAAGATCCTGTTCTTTTCCCCCAAATCTGCTCCTTCCCTAGTAGTCTCCAAATCAAGTAGTGACAACACCATTCTTTCAGGTGCTCAGGCCAAAAGCCTTAAAGATGTCCCTGACATCTCTCTCTTCCCATAGCCCCATCCATCAGGAAATCCTGTTGATTCTATCTACAAAAATATTCAAAATCCTACTACTGCTCTCCACCTTTCACTGCCATCACCCTAGTCTAAGCAACCTATCATTGAGATTATGAATGTCTCACCAACCAGTCTCCCTGCTTCCAACTTTACATGAGCCCCTCAAACTCACGAGTCCCTCCCTAACACAGCAGACACAGTAATTCTGTTTATGGGTCCGTCATGTCTCTCCTCTGCTCAAAACCTCCCAATGCCTCCATCTCTCTTAGGAGTAGCCAAAAATTCTTAAAATAGCCTTTAACATCCTATGTGATCTTTCATTCTTGTTGTCTCTGTGACATCATTTCCTACCACTCTCCCACTCTTACTCTGATTTACCCAATCTCCTTGGTGTTCACCACCAGACTCATTACCGCATGAAAACATCTTCCCTCTACCTGGGGCATTATTTCCTCATACAGCTGCATTCTCTGCTTTCTCATCTTTTTCATATTTTGCTCAAATGATCATTTCCTCAGTGAGGCCTTTTCTGCTCATCTACCTAAAAATGTAACCACCATATCCCACCCAAAAATCTGTTTTATTTTTCTACTCTCAACATCCAACAAATCATTAAGTTTTGCTTTTTATTGCTTCTTTCCTGGTACCCCAGAAAGTAAGCTCCAGGTGGACAGTAGTTTTTGTCAGTTTGGTTCTCTACCACATCCCTAGCCCCTAAAAGAATACATAGTAAGTGTCCCATAATATTCTGTAAATATTTAAGATTTCTGTAGTCAAAATATATTCAAAAATTTACACATACTTACATTATTAACAAAATAAAAAGACATATATTTGTAAATCCATACATGTATACACAAAAAAGTAATATTCTCTTCTTTTTCAAGTACCCATGAGAGAACTATAAAATTCTTTCATGAATTTTATGTGTTCTAAGCATACTATACAAAATGCAAAGAAAACCTTAATAAATTCAAAGAATAAATAATAAAAGCCAAAGTTCCCTAGAACAATGAAACTAGAAATTATTAACAAAGAACAAAACATTTTAGAATAACAGCCAATATTATGTATTTAATATAGACCAGATATTAAACTAAACAAGAAAGCTACGGGATTGGAAATGATATCACCATTTTACAGATAAGAAGGCTGAGTTATTAACACTGAAATTTTTTTACTCAAGATAGCATAGTAAATAATATAAAATTCAGCTCAACCTGAGCTGAATTCAACTGTAGGTTCCTGGCTCTGAAGACCAACCTCTTGACTAATATATTCTTGAAAAAAAAACTCCTGGGTCAAAGAAAAATCACTGCAATTTGGGGTGTACTACAATAAGAACATGACATTTAAAATTAAGCCACTACAATAAGAACATGACAAATAAAATTAAGCCAAAACTAAACTTAGGAAAATTCACTGTTTTTTATTTTTTATAAAATAAAAAGTAGAAAAAAAATACAGAAAGCATTCAACTTAGAGGAGAAAAATAATAAAATAAATCTAAACACAGGGAGAAAAAAAACTATTTAAAAGGAAAAAGAAAGAGGGTGCCTGGCTGTGTCAGGTGGCAGAGCATCTCTTGAACTAGAGGTTGTAGGTTTAAGTCCCACATTGGGTATAGAGATTACTTAAAAATACAATCTTTTAAAAAAAATTCCACCTTTCTAGCATTTGAAAAGGAAATTAAAAAGAAAAAGAATTAAGTGAATTAGGAAAGGAAAAATAGTATAACAGATTATATTTCAAGCATACATTCTTTAGAAGCATAAAATATTACAAAATTATTAACAGGCTTTTTAAAAACTTTATTATGGAAAGTTTCAAACACATTCAAAAAAAGAAAAAATGGTATAATGAAACTGATACACCCACTATACAGCTTCAGTAATCAATACATGGCTGATCTTGCTTCATTTATACCCTTTTCAGCTTAACATTTTAAAATATTAGAACAGATATTTTAAGTATCAATTATTTCATTATGTTCTACCTCAAAGAAAGGACTGTCATTGTGTCATTCTTTCTCTTTCTCTCCCTCCCTCTATCACCTAGGTGTAAGGTCTTACAAATCTCTAAACATATAGTAAGGCTCTTAAAAAGTAAATACTCAATACACATTTGCCATTGGTGATAATTTAAATAAAATATGGCACACCGTACTCTGTATGCATAAAGCCACAAATATCAAGAGAGTAGACAATAAATAATAACTTACCTGAACTTTCCTGAAATTCCTTATCATCCACATCAGAATTACTCTTTTCAGATGATAAATAATTCTTGAGCCTGAAAGGTCCACTTTAACATAAAAAAGTAAACCATAAAATTTGTGCCTTTATAATACATATATCTAGTTATCTGCCTTAATGGACATTTTTCTCCTAAAACTGCCAAACGTTCCTTTCTTATAAAACCAACAGTGATTTATAGGTCACCAAGAATATACTTACATGCTCCATAAAACAAAGAATCTATAATTTAATCCTGTAACTGTCAGGATAAATACTGAATTTTATAACCTTTTAAACTAACTCATGTAATAGTTACAAACAGAGAGGAAGGGAGATAAACCATAAGAGACTCTTAAATACAGAGAACAAACTGAGGGTTGATGGGGGGGACCCAGGGGAGAGGGGAAAATGGGTGATAGGCATTGAGAAGGGCACTGGTTGGGATGAGCACTGGATGTTGTATGTAAGCGATGGAATCATGGGAATCTACCCCCAAAACCAAGAGCACACTGTATACACTGTATGTTAGCCAACTTGATAATAAATTATATTAAATAAATAAATAAAATTTTCTAGCAGCCACATTAAAATAAATAAATAAATAAAAATAAACTCATGGATCAGTTAATAAATTTTTAGTCAACTCAACACCTCTTGATAAAAATCAAATTTTAAAAAGTAAAATTAGAAATCAATCAGCTTATGGAATGCAAGCTGGTGCAGCCACTCTGGAAAACAGTATGGAGGTTCCTCAAAAAACTAAAAATAGAACTACCCTGCGACCCAACAACTGAACTACTAGGCATTTACCCACGGGATACAGGTGTGCTGTTTCGAAGGGACACATGCACCCCCATGTTTATAGCAGCACTATCAACAATAGCCAAAGTATGGAAAGAGCCCAAATGTCCATCGATGGATGAATGGATAAAGAAGATGTGGTATATATATATACAATGGAGTATTACTCGGCAATCAAAAAGAATGAAATCTTGCCACTTGCAACTACGTGGATGGAACTGGAGGGTATCATGCTAAGCGAAATTAGTCAGAGAAAGACAAATATATGACTTCACTCATATGAGGACTTTAAGAGACAAAACAGATGAACATAAGGAAAGGGAAACAAAAATAATATAAAAACAGGGAGGGGGACAAAACAGAAGAGACTCATAAATATGGAGAAAATGAGGGTTACGGGAGGGGTTGTGGAAGGGGGGGGATGGGCTAAACGGGTAAGGGGCACTAAAAAATCTACTCCTGGAATCATTGCTGCACTATATGCTAACTAATTTGGATGTAAATTTAAAAAATAAAAAACAAGTTAATAAAAAAAAGACAAAAAAATTTAAAAAATAAATAAAATAAAATATAAAAATGAAAATCACATATACTTTTGGAGTATATATTTAGTGACTAGGAGAATGGAATTGTTTAGGGGGAAATTTTTTTTCTTAATTAGGTTCCAAGACAGTGTTCATTAACAAAATCAATTGCAGAACTTCCTCTGTTAATACTGATCTGATTAAATTTTATGTCATTTTCAAATGTGTCTTTTCTCATAAATACTGCTAAATTCTATTAAAAAAAAACAAACAGCTTATTTTCATTTAAAAAAAAAAGCCAAAAACAAGTGGAATTTAAAATATTTAAATTTAAAAACTGCTCAGAAATGATTCAGCTTATCCCTGTCTGAGATTCCTTGCCTCTATTATGAACACAGGATAGGCATAGTAGTCATAACCCATCAAATAGTAAAGAAATCTCAGCCATCCCTGAAAAGTCTTGAGAATCTGTTATAATTTAGCATTCCTTCATTTTAAAAAAGGGTATATGATTTCAGATATTATAAGAGTAGGTTAATTTGGTTTGTTTATGGAGTGTGCTTGTTTTAAACACAAACCCACAAATTCTTAAATACTTGTTTTTTAAGAGAGAGAGTTTTCCCCTTTTCCTTGAATGTGGTCTGAATTTAATGACTTGTTTCTAACAAACAGAATAAAGTGGAAGTGAAAGTGTGCAACTCCAGAGCCTAGGTCATTAAAAGGCACTATGACTTTCATCATGGTCACACTTTCTCTTGGATCACTTGCTTGATTGGAAGCCAGCTGCCATATTGAACAGCCCCATGGAGAGGGCCACATGCCAAGGAAGGCCTATAGTTAACAACCATGGGAGCAAACTACCTTGTAAGATCCTTCAGTTACAATCAAGCCTTCAAAGGACTGCAAACTTGACAGATATTTTGAATGCTACATCTCATAAGAATCCCTAAGAGAGAACTAGTCAGCTAAGGCTCTTCTCCCAGACTTCTGGGCCACAGGAACTAGGAAACAATAAATGTTTTGCAAACCACTAATAAAAGTTGGGGTAATCTGTTACACAGCAAAGAGTAACCAATATACTAAGTAAATCCAATTATCCTTAGAAAACATGCATACCTTCTTTCCAAAACTGAAGTCTTAGGCTCTCCAGAATCCAAGTTAGACTCTGCTAGTGTCTTGCATGTAAATCCCTTGACCTGAGACTTCGGATGAACATTTTGTGCAGTCATACTATCTTGATCCTTTGGGCTTCTTGTACCTCTGTGAATATGTAAAGTGAAAAATTGTTTACATTTCTCCATAAAACATTCCTTCCAGAAACATACAATCAGTAGATAATATAATATTGGTTGTAACAAATATCAGATAAACCTATTCGGATCCTAGGACTTATAACTAGCCTAGGAAGAAAATTTGTTTCTAGGACCTGCAAAGAAAAATTCTGATAAAGGAAATGGTACAGACCAGGCCTAAGATGGAAGTAATGACAGGAGGACACCCAGAGACATTACCTACGGGCAGCATATGATATATATTACACTTTTAATCTACCATGGTTTTTTTGAAAATCCACAAACAACTTAAATTGTTTTCTTTGACAGCCCTAGTCAGCCTACTGAGGAACAGTAGTGTGTTCAGAGGGATTCTTTAACAGCTACTAGCTAATTATATGTAAAGAAGATATACTATTCCCAGACTGCATAATTTCTCCTCTCTCACATTTCTCTTGTAAGTCCTATGTTTTGTTTCTCACTCAGTCTACCAGCCTATTCTTACCATATGTGAGAAAATAATTTGCATAAACATAACTAAAGAGCATGCAAACTTTTGAGATCTGATGGTTTACTTGTGAAGATTCTACTCTCTCTACAAGTCCTATCATAGAGTTAGAAAAAATATTAAGAGAATACTATGAACAATTATGTCAATAAATTAGATAACCAACGGGGCACCTGGGTGGCGCAGTCAGTTAAGCGTCCAACTTCAGCCAGGTCACGATCTCGCGGTCCCGGAGTTCAAGCCCCGCGTCAGGCTCTGGGCTGATGGCTCAGAGCCTGGAGCCTGTTTCCGATTCTGTGTCTCCCTCTCTCTGCCCCTCCCCCGTTCATGCTCTGTCTCTCTCTGTCCCAAAAATAAATAAACGTTGAAAAAAAAAATTAATTAGATAACCAAGATAGAATAAATTCCTAAAGACATACGATTACCAAAACTAAGTCAAGAAGAAATAATCTGAAAAGACCTATAAGAGAATGAATCAGTAATCAAAAACTACCCAGAAATAAAGGCCCAAATGGTTTTACTGCTGAATTCTACCAGTCATTCAAAGAATATGAATTCTTCACAAACTCTTTCAAAAAACAGAAGAGAACTTCTTAAATCACTTTATGAAGTCAGTATTATCTTGATACCAAAACTAGATAGACATCACAAGAAAAGTGCAGACCAAACAACTCAACAACATACTGGCAGAGCAAATCTAGAGACGTATAAATGTAATTATACATACATCATGACCAAATGGGATTTACACCACAGATGCAGTTTAGTCTAACATCTGAAAATCAATTAACGAAAAACATCATATCAATAATAATAAAAATTACAGCATCATCTCAAAAGATGCAAAAAAAAAAAAGCATTGAACAAAATCCAACACGTTTTTATGATAAAAATACTCAACCAAGTAGGACTAGAAAGAACTGCCTCAACTTGATAAAGGGTAGCTGAAAAACTTACAGCTAGCAACATAAAGACTGGATGCTTGCCCCCTAAGATTTAGGAACCAGACAAGGAAATCTGCTATTGCCACCTGTATTAGCCAGAGCAATTAGGCAGTATAAAATAAATAAAATACAGGAAAGGAAACAGGTCAAACTATTAACAAATGACATGATTTCTGTACTCACAATATCTCACAAAATCCACTAAAAAGCTATCAAAACTAATAAATGACTTCATAAGGGTTGCAGATACAAGTCAAATACAAAAACCAATTGTAGGGGCACCTGGGTGGTTCAGTCGGTTGTACTCTTGACTCTTGGTTTTGGCTCAGGTCACAATCTCACAGTTCGAGAGATCAAGCCCCATGCTCTATGCTCTAGCTCAGAGCGCAGGGCCTCCTTGGGATTCTTTCTTTCTCTGCCCCTCCCCTGCTGGTGCACGCTCTCTCACTCTCTCAAAATAAATAAATAAAATTAAAAAAAACACAAAAAACAAAGGTATCTCTATACACTTGCAATGAACATCCAAAAATAAAATTTAAAAAGCAATTCCATTCAGAATAATGAAGCAGAAAAAAGGAGGGGGATTAAGGCAAAAGACTATGATTAAGAATCAGAGAATTCAGTGACTCATTAAAAAGGAACAACATCAGAATCATAGGGGTCCCAGAAGAGGAAGAGAGAGAAATAGAGGTAGAAGGGTTATATGAGCAAATCATAGCGGAAAACTTTCCTAACCTGGGGAAAGACACAGACGTCAAAATCCAGGAAGCACAGAAGACTCCCATTAGATTCAACAAAAACTGACCATCAACAAGGCATATCATAGTCAAATTCACAAAACACTCAGGCAAGGAGAGAATCATGAAAGCACCAAGGGAAAAAAAGTCCCTAACCTTGCAGCAGACCTATCCATAGAAACTTGGCAGGCCACAAAGGAGTGGCAGGATATATTCAACGTGCTGAATCGGAAAAATATGCAGCCAAGAATTCTTTATCCAGCAAGGATGTCATTCAAAACACAAGGAGAGATAAAAAGTTTCCCAGACAACAAAAATTAAAGGAGTTTGTGACCACTAAACCAGCCCTGCAAGAAATTTTAAGGGGGACTCTCTGAGGGGACAAAGCAACAAAGATTAGAAAGGACCAGATAATACCACCAGAAACTCCAACTCTACAAGCATCATAATGGCCATAAATTCGTATCTTTCAGTACTCACTCTAAAGGTCAATGTACTCAATGCTCCAATCCAAAGACATAGGGTAACAGAATATATAAGAAAACAAGATCCATCTATATGCTGTTTATAAGAGACTCACTTTAGACCTAAAGACACTTTCAGATTGAAAGTAAAGATGGAGAACCATCGATCATGCTAATGGTCAACAAAAGAAAGCTGGAGTAGCCATACTTATATCAGACAATCTAGACTTTAAAATAAGACTGTATCAAGAGGTGCAGAAGGGCATTCTATCATAATTAAGGAGTCCAACCACCAAGAAGACCTAATAATCATAAAAATTTATGTGCCAAATGTGGAGGCATCCAAATATACAAACCAATTAATCACAAACATAAAGAAACTCAATGATAGTAATACCATAATAGTAGGAGACTTCAACACCCCACTCAGAGCAATGGACAGATCATCCAATCAAAAAATCAACAAGGAAACAATGGCTTTGAATGACACACTGGACCAGATGGACTTAACAGATATATTCAGAACATTTCATCCTAAAGCAGCAGAATATACATTCTTTTCCAGTGCACATGGAATGTTCTCCATAATAGGCCACATACTGGGACACAAATCAGCCCTCACCAAGTACAAAAAGGTCGAGATCATACCGTGCATATTTTCAGACCACAACACTATGAAATTCAAAATCAACCACAAGAAAAAATTTGGAAAGGTAACAAATACTTGGAGACTAAAGAACATCCTACTAAAGAATGAATAGACCAACCAAGAAGTTAAAGAGGAAATTAAAAAGTATATGGAAGCCCATGAAAACGATAACACCACACCCCAAAACCTCTGGGACGCAGCACAGGCAGTCATAAGAGGGAAGTATATAGCAATCCAGGCCTTCCTACAGAAGAGACAAAGATCTTAGATACACAACCTAACCTTACACCTTAAAGAGCTGGAAAAAGAACAGCAAATAAAACCCAAAACCAGCAGAAGGCAGAAAATAATAAAGAATAGAGCAGAAATTAATGCTATCGAAACCAAAAAAACAGAATAGATCAATGAAACCAGAAGCTGGTTCTTTGAAAGAATTAAAAAAACTGATAAACCACTAGCCAGTTTCATCAAAAAGAAAAAGGAAAGGACCCAAATAAATAAAATCAAGAATGAAAGAGGAGAGTTCACAACTAATACAGCAGAAAAAAAAACAATAGTAAGAGTATATTATGAGCAATTATATGCCAATATAATGGGCAATCTGGAAGAAATGGACAAATTCCTAGAAACATATACACTACCAAAACTGAAACAAGAAGTAACAGAAAATTTGAACAAACCTATAACCAGCAAAGATATAGAATTAGTAATCAAAAACCTTCCCAAAAACAAGAGTCCAGGGCCAGATGGCTTTCCAGGGGAATTCTACCAAACATTTAAGGAAGAGTTAATACCTATTCTCTTGAAGCTGACCTAAAACACAGAAACAGAAGGAAAACTTCCAAACTCTTTCTATGAAGCCAGCATTACCTTGAGTCCAAAACCAGACAGAGACCCCACTAAAAAGGAAAACTATAGACCAATTTCCCTGATGTACATGGATGCAAAAATTCTCAACAAGATATTAGCCAACAGGATCCAGCAATACATTAAAAAGGTTATTCACCACGACCAAGTGGGATTTATACCTGGGATGCAGGGCTCGTTCAATACCCGCAAAACATGATTCATCACATCAATAAAAGAAAGGACAAGAAACACATGATCCTCTCAATAGATGCAGAGAAGGCATTTGGCAAAATACAGCATTCTTTCTTGATAAAAACCCTCAAGAAACTAGGGATAGAAGGATCATACCTTGAGATCATAAAAGCCATATATGAACAACCCAACACTAATATCATCCTCAATGGGGAAAAGCTGAGAGCTTTCCCTCTAAGGTCAGGAACAAGACAGGGATGTCCACTCTCACCACTGTTATTCAACATAGTATTGGAAGTCTTAGCCTCTGCAATCAGACAACACAAAGAAATAAAAGCATCCAAATCGGCCAGGAGGTCACACTTTCACTCTTCGCAGATGACATGATACTATATATGGAAAACCCTAAAGATTCCACCAAAAACGTGCTAGAACTGATCTATGAATTCAGTAAAGTGCAGGATATAAAACCAATGCACAGAGCTTGGTTGCATTCCTACACACCAACAATGAAGCAACAGAAAGAGAAATTGAGGAATCAATCCCTTTTAGAATTGCACCAAAAACCATAAAATACCCAGAACTAAATCTAACCAAAGAGGTGAAAAATCTATACACTGAAAACTATAGAAAGCTGATGAAAGAAACTGAAGAAGACACAAAGAAATGGAAAAAGATTCCATGCTCCTAGATAGGAAGAACAAATATTGTTAAAATGTCGATACTACCCAAAGCAATCTACACATTCAATGCAATTCCTATCAAAATGACACCAGCATTCTTCACAGAGCTAGAATAAACAATCTTAAAATTTGTATGGAACCAGAGAAGACCCTGAATAGCCAAAGCAATCTTGAAAAAGAAAACCAAAGCAGGAGGCATCACAATCCCAGACTTCAAGCTATACTACAAAGCTGTAATCATCAAGACAGTATGGTACTGGCACAAGAACAGACACTCAGATCAATGGAACAGAATACAGAACCCAGAAATGGACCCACAAACCTTTGGCCAATTAATCTTTGACAAAGCAGGAAAGAATATCCAATGGAATAAAGACAGTCTCTTCAACAAGTGGTGCTGAGAAAACTGGACAGCGACATGCAGAAGAATGAACCTGGACCACTTTCTTACACCATACACAAAAATAAACTCAAAGTGGATGAAAGACCTCAATGTAAGACAAGAATCCATCAAAATCCTTGAGGAGAAAGCAGGCAAAAACCTCTTTGATCTTGGCTGCAGCAACTTCTTACTCAGCATGTCTCCAGAGGCAAGGGAAACAAAAGCAAAAATGAACTACTGGGACCTCATCAAGATAAAAAGCTTCTGCACATCAAAGGAAACAATCAGCAAAACTAAAAGGCAACCGACAGAATGGGAGAAGATATTTGCCAATGACATATCAGATAAAGGGTTAGTATCCAAAATCTACAAAGAACTTCTCAAACTCAACACCCAAAAAAACAAAGAATCCAGTGAAGAAATGGGCAAAAGACATGAATAGACACTTCTCCAAAGAAGACGCCCAGATGGCCAACTGACACATGAAAAAACGCTCAACATCACTCATCGTCAGGGAAATACAAATCAAAACCACAATGCAATACCACCCCTCACCTGTCAGAGTAGCTAACATTAATAACTCAGGCAACAACAGATGTTGGCGAGGATGTGGAGAAAGAGGATCTCTTTTGCATTGTTGGTGGCAATGCAAGCTGGTGTAGCCACTCTGGAAAACAGTGTGGAGGTTCCTCAAAAAATTAAAAATAGATCTACCCTACGACCCAGCAATTGCACTACTAGGTATTTATCCAAGGGATACAGGTATCCCTTATTTTGAAGGGACACATGCACCCCCATGTTTATAGCAGCATTATCAACAATAGTCAAAGTATGAAAAGAGCCTAAATGTCCATCAATGGGTGACTGGATAAAAAAGATGTGGCATATATATATACAATAGAGTATTACTCGGCAATAAAAAGAATGAAATCTTGCCATTTGCAACTACGTGGATGGAACTAGAGGGTATCATGCTAAGCGAAATTAGTCAGAGAAAGACTTCATATGACTTCACTCATATGAGGACTTTAAGAGACAAAACAGATGAACATAAGGGAAGGGAAACAAAAATAATATAAAAACAGGGAAGGGGATAAAACATGAGAGTCTTAAATATGAAGAACAAACAGAGGATTAGTGGAGGGGTTGTAGGGAGGGGGATGGGCTAAATGGGTAAGGGGCATTAAGGAATCTACTCCTGAAATCACTGTTGCACTATATGCTAATTTGGATGTAGACTAAAAAAATTAAAAAAAAATTAAATTAAAAAAAAAAAGGAGAGAGAAGGAAAAAAACAATGTTGCCCAAAGAAATATAGTAATTTGTATTGTTGGTGCTATTGTTGCAAAGTCTTGTGGAAATTTGTTTTGTGTCATTTTCCCATTTATGATAAATTATATTCTTAATTATTTTGAAGGAAACGAGTATAGAGAATTTGAATAATGTCTGTAGTTAAATAAAAGTTGATTTATCCATCAAAAAAAAAAAAGCAATTCCATTCACAATAGCATTAAAATAATAAAATGCTTAGAAATGAATTTAACAAAAGTGTAAAACTTATGCTCTGAAAACACTGTTGAAATAAGTTGAAGACCTCAATGAATGGAAAAGCATCCCATGTTCATGGATCGATAGATTTAGTGTTAAAATGGCAATATCTCCCAAACTGATATACAGATTCAATGCATTCTCTGTCAGATTCTCAAGTGGTATCTTTGTAGAAATTGACATGCTGATTCTAAAATTTATATGGAATTGCAAGGAACCCAGAATAGCCAAAACAATCTGAAAAGAAGAATAATGAGGACTTATACCTCTTGATCTCAAATCTTTTCATAGCAATGGTAACAATCAAGACAGTGTAGTACTGGATCAAGAATTAATATATAGATTAAGAGAAAAAAACAGAGAATTCAGAAAGAAACTCATATATTTATGGTCAACTGGTTTTCAAAAATGATGTCAAGACCATTCAATGGGGGAATAATGGGGGAATTGTTTTGACAAACAATTATGGAAAATTGGATAGTCACATGCAAAAGAATAAAGTTGAATCCCTCATAGAATATACAAAAGTTAACTCAAAATGGATCAAAAACCTAAATGTAAGAAAAACTCTTAGAAGAAAAGATAATGACAAATCTTCATGAACTTGGATTCTTAGATATGACACCAAGTATAAGCAACAAAAGGATAAAATAGACGGATTGGACTTTACGAAAATTAAAAACTTTAGTACTTCAAAGGACACCATTAAGAAGCAAGAAGAAAATATCTGCAAACCACGTATCTGACAAGGGCCTTGTATCCAAAATATAAAGACCTCTTACAACACAATAAAAAAACCCAAAAAATTAGGCTGAATAGATTTTTCTCTAAAGATATGCAAATGGCCAATAAACAAATGAAGAGATGCTCAACATCATTAGTCATCTGGGAAGTGCAAATGAAAATCACAAAGAAATACTACTTTCATACCAACTCGGATGGCTAGCATCAAAGTCAGATAATAACAAATGTTGACAAGGATGCAGAGAGACTGGAACCCTCATAAACTGCTGGCAGGAATGTAAAATGGTACAGATGCTTTGGAAAACAATCTTACAGTTCCTCAAACAATTTTAATATAGTTACCATATGTCAGAGCAACTCCACTCCTGGGTATATATCCAAGAGAAATGAAAACACATGTTCACATAGAAACCTGTACACAAATGTTTATACCAGCATTATTCATAAGAGCCAAAAGGTGGAAACAACCCAAATGTCCATCAGTGAATGAAAAGATAAACAAAACATGGTATAAGCATAAAACAAAACATTTTTTGGTCATAAAAAGTAAGGAAGTACTGATATACACTACAACATGAATGAAACTTGAAAATTTCCAAAAGAAGCCAGTACAAAAAGCTCATACTATATGATTTCATTCAGATGAAAATCCAAACTGTAGAGAATTCTATACAGATAAAAAGTAGATTAGTGGTTGCTTAGGGTAGTGGCAGAGTGGACTAGGGAAATGGTAACTAATGAGTACTGGCTTTGTGAAGTGCTGAAAATACTCTAAAATTGACTGTGTTGATGGTTTGCACCTATCTGTTAATATACTAAAAAAACATTGAATTGTACACATTTCATGAGTGAACTGTATGGTGTGGGGAGTACCATACATTCTCATTGTACATAAAAGATAAGGTTTGTTATAAAAATACTAGCTGAAATTTAAAAACTCAATGTAAACAAATTTTTTATCTTAACCTATTTCTCTCAACCTATAGGTAAGGCTCAACTGCTTTGTTTAGTAAAACTTTGATTTATTTTTATTATTAATACATTCAAGTAAAAAACTGGACTACTAGTCAGAAGACCTAGTTATCTAATGACACGCTATTTAATCTATGTAGACCTTCCTCATATGTAAAAATGGAGCTAACAAGTGTCCTACCCACCTCTCAGGAATCTTATGCAAATAAATGATACAAGAAACAAGATGATATAAATATGGAAATATGATAAAAGAGAGGCCATTACAAATCAGTGGGGGAAATGTACCATTCAACACCTACACAGAGAAAAAAAGAATTTAAATTTCCTATTCCACATCAAACACAAAAATAAATTACAGATGGTTTAAAGAAGTAAATATAAAAAAACAAGTTAGTTTTTAGGAAAAAAATATAGAAAAACAGATCCTTACAACCTCGGAGTCTACAAAAAAAGCAAATGTTCACAACACTGAAAGACTAATAAATTCTACTACAGCTGACCCCTTGAATAACACAGGTTTAAAGTGCACAGGTCCACATATAAGCAATTTTTTTTTTCAATAAATACAATCCTGTAAATGTTTTTTCTCTTTCTTAATAACAATTTCTTTTCTCTAATTTATTCTATCGTAAGAATATAGCATGTAATATATGTAACTGTTTATGCTACTAGTAAGGTTTCCAGTCAACAATAAGTTATTAGTAGTTAAGCTTTGGAGAAGTCAAAAGTTACAAGCAAATTTCTGGCTGTGCAGGGGTCAGTGCCCCTAACTCCCATGATGCTCTAGGGTTAACCATACATTAAAATTATGTCTTCTGTATGAAAGACACAAATACATGTTACCCATTAAGGATTAAAAGCCAAAATAGATAAAGAGTTCCTAAAAATCAATTCTAAAAAAATATAAAATTGGCCAAGCAATTTACAAAGAGACAATCTATTTAAACATGAGCAAGGGGGGGCCTGGGTGGCTCAGATGGTTAAGCATCTAACTCTTGGTTTCGGCTCAGGTCATGATCTCACAGTTTCGTGAGTTCGAGCTCCATGCAGGGCTCTGCGTTGGCAGCCATGAAGCCTGCTTGGGATTCTCTCTCTTTCTCTCTCTTGCTGCCCCTCCCCCACTTGTACTATCTCTCTCAAAATAAATAAATTAAATTTTTTTTTCTAAGAAAAAATAAAAATGAGCAAGAAACAAATGAAAAGATATTTAACTATTTAATTTCACTAATAATTAGGAAAATGCAATGAAATCCAGAGATATACCCCATTATGAACAGCTGCAAGAGAATAGGTGTTAACTCTTCCTTAAATGTATGGTAGAATTCCCCTGTACAGCCATCTGGCCCTGGACTCTTGTTTTTTGGGAGATTTTTGATTACTAATTCGATTTCCTTACTGGTTACATACACTGCTATTTTTAAGGCACTCTAATGATTTATTTCTGTACACCCCTAGCACCCTGCAGTTTCTCACATGTAATATGCATTATTTGTTGAGTAAATGAAAGAATAAATGCTATGTTAAGAAGTAAAAATATGCAAGAACAATACCTAACTCACTAGGTTGTCAGGGACTGATGAAAATTCATTGAAAAGCTCCTAGCAAATAGTTGACACATAATAAGCACTCAAAAGTACCTTAACTATTATCACCTTAGGGGGAGAAGTATTAAGATATATTCCTAATTATTGAAATCACATTAACTTCACTCAGAAGGAAGCAAATCAAACTATACGTTAATGACTAAGATTAAAAGATAAAAATTAAAAGATTAAAAAAAAAATTTAAAAAAATGACCAAAATGGTAAAATTTATGTTTTTACCACTGTATTTTTTTTAAAAAGGAATCAACTTTTTTAATTAAAAAAAAATTTTTTTTTATTTAAGAGAGTTTATGGAGGAGGAGCTGAAGGAGAAAAAAAGAATCTTAAGCAGGTTCCACACCCAGTGCTGAGCCTGGTTCAGAGCTCCATCCCACAACCCTGGAATCATGACCCAAGCTGAAATGAAGAGTCAGTCACTCAACCGACTGAGCTACCCGGGTGCTCCAAAAAAGAAGCAACTCTTCAATGACAATAATACTTACTCTTATTATATATATTAGTCACATCCTATGTACTATATATATTATTCCCCATTTTAAAATGAGGAAAAAAATTCAAGAGTTCTGTGTTGCCCTAGGGCATCACCAGCTAAGGGCTGAGCATGAATTTACAACCATGTCTGTCAGACTGCAGAGCCCTTTGCGCTAATACTGTTTCTCCACAAATGATTAAATGACACAAACTATTAAATGCTAAACAGCAAAAATAACTATACTGTATACATAATAGACATACCCAGAATGATCATGATTTTTCTTCTTAACCAGGTCTTCCTCATCACTTTTCAATGACTCATTCTGGGAAGAACCAGAAATTTTATCATGGTCAATAATTCTTCTAGAATCTTTAGCAGTTAAAAACTCCTGTGTTCTTGAGCTGCCTGAAGTAGTTCTCTTCTGCCCTTTAAATGGAATAGTTTTGTCCCCAATATTCTTAGATGACTGGTTTGGTTTTTCAACAGGTGTTTGTCTACTGTTGTGACACACTGACAATTCATTTCTTCTTGAAGACTTGCTATAAACAAGACCTGAAGGATTCAATGATAACCTAAAGTTAGCATAATGTTTATCCAAATTATCTGGCTCACTGAAATACCAACATTATATATATTTTCATGTAAACACATACACACACACACATACACCAATCTCGTAGGCTATATTTATTTTCAAATTAAATTCATAAACTATGTAGCTTTTCAATTTTTAGACATATGTACCAAATTTATCACAAGCTTCCAAAACCACCCTGTCTCTGCCCATGACTCTTGTGGCCATCCTTAAGATCCTGGTATTTCCCACGGTTCCAGCTTCAGCTTCTCACTCTTATGTACCTACTTTGAGGGGCCCTTGTACTCTTAACTGTAATTACTATGTAGATGCTGGTATCATAATATTCACCTATCACTCTCCTTTAAATCTGCCCCTCTGGTTTTAGTTCCTTTCTTAACAAAAAGCACAACTATTTGCTCAAATACCTACATCAGAAATCTCAGTCAGCCAAGACTCCTGTCTCTATCTGCAATCAGTCCCCTTATCCTGTCATTTCTACATTCTTAATACCACTCAAATCCACTTCTCTCAAGCTCTCCTGCCTGTCATTAGCAGGGACTGGCATCTTATCTGGATTATTAAAGGAGCCTCTTAATTAGTTTCCCTTTCTCTAGCCTCGCCATTCTTCAATCCATTCTTCACACTGTTTCAAGAATCATCTTAGGAAAACACAAGCTGGGTCATTACAACCTTGCTAAAGTCTTTTAGTGATAATCTGTAACTTAAGGATTATGTCCAAATATTTTCAATAATTTATTTCTACATGTAGAGTACTTATTTCGTTAATCAAAATTCTATCCTCCAAATAAACAAACTGACAAAAAAAAAAAAAAAAAAAAGCAGCCAGCAATACTGAACTTATTTGCATTTCTCCAAAGCACTGGTTCTTAAAGGGTTGGTCCCAGACCAGCAGGATCAGGATCACTTAAGAGTCTGTTTGAAATGCAAATTCTCAGGCCTCACTTCAGACCCACTAAATCAGAAACTCAGAGTAGGGCCCAATACTCTGTATTTTAACAAGCCTTCCATATAACTCTGCTAAAATAATCTTTAAAAGGTCACACTCTCAGCTCCAGATCTCTGCACATGCTACTCTGCTCGAAACATTCCATCCATCCTCCTCACCCCACCCAGTTACTTAACTAATTCCTAATTCATTCTTCAGGAAGCTGTCCCAAATCCCCATGCTTAAATTAGGTAGCTCTCTCTCTCAACCCTCTGATAACATTTATCATCCATCTATTTATTTACTTATCTTTCTCTTCCAGCAGACTGGCAACTCCTTGAGACCAAGTTTGCTCTTTTACCTATCTCTACATTTCCAATGCCTAACATCAGGGTCAGGACAGTGGTGAAGCAATTTTTTTCCCCAGTCCTACTGAGATATAATTGACATTAACATTGTATAAGTTCAGGGTGCGCAATGTAATGGTTTTATATGTGTATATACTGGAAAATAAATACCAACAAGTAGATCTTAAAAGTTACCATAAAGGTTTTTTTTTCTCATCTTAAAATTAAAAAATTGAAGAAGGTTCTCATTCTCAGAGTCATGCAAGCACTGAATGTGAACACACACAATCTAGAGACCAAACGCCTCCTCGAATTTCTCATTGTATATTACTCACTTGACTCACTCTAGTACTGGTTCTACCTTACACCATTCCTGCCTCACAGTGGGCACTCAATAAATTTGTCTCAACATACACAAAAAAGCAGTACGGCCACACATCCACTATCGGCAGCTTGGTTGCTTGATAGGGAAATAAGCAATGGATCAAGAGTCAGGAAACCTGGGTTCTATTTTTTTCCAGTTCTAGCACACAGGTCTATGACCTTAGGTGCAAGTCATATTGCTTTACTGAGCTTCAGACTTTCTTTTCCTACCAGATGAAGGACTGTTTGAACTATGAGATCTACAAGTATCCCTCTTTTTTGTGGCTCCCTACTCAATCAGAAATTCAACACCTGTTTCAAAGCTGCTACACAAGTCTTTTTTGATAAGTTTCAGAGTTCTAAAACACTTATACATGCTTTGTAAGATTTTCATTTTCTCATGTATTTACACACTCATCTGCCATAGTACAGTTTCAGGCACTTGGGGCAGAAAGGTGAGTTCCTCAAAGTAGTATCAGGAGGAGATAACATTTTATATACTAACTACATGTCACTAAATCCTTATAATGAGGTAGATGTGTTTGTAATCATGTTACACAGTAAAAACTGAACAAAATAACTTAGCCAAAGTAGAGAAATAATCATTTAAACTGAGATCTAAATCCAAAATCCAAGGAAGGCTGCAACAGAATATTTCTTTCTGCTATAATCAAGGATCCCAATGACTCAAAAATTCTTAGCAACAAGGCCCCAGATGGAGTGCCACATTTGTCTAGTCTCTCACTTGTTGATCTCAATACCAGAGTCAACAGTATCCATTAAATGTTACCTTATCATCTACCATCTTTTCATGATTACCTCCCTTAAAAAAAATCAAAAATGTTTCCAAAACAATAAATGTTTCACCCTATACAGAAAAGAGATAGCACTGCAGACCTAACAATGTTATCCTTAGAAAGACCTGCTTGCAAAGTTAGCTCTTGCCTAGCCTAGCATGTGGGAACTTCAATTTTGGGAGGGTTCCCATCATTTCCTAACTGACAAATGTAGTTTAGTGTGCCTAAACTGCTTGTGCAAAAAATACAGTTTATGTCAAATACTTGCTTTCCTTCAGGGAGTCGAATTTTAGTACTTGCTAGGCAGAGTGCCTAGGTAACTACCTCCAGTAAAAATCTTGAGCATTAATCCCTAATGAGCTTCCCTAGTAGACAACATTTTATACATCTGTCGCAAATATTCATTGCTGGAGGAACTATGTGCCTCTGGTAAGAATCCATTGGGAGAGGGCTGCTTCAAACTTTGCCCATGTACTTTTTTTCTGATTTTCCTTTGTATCCTTCTGATGTTAAGGAAACTTCAAACTTCTACTATCACTTCTCTCACTTCACTTTCACCTGATGTTGTTGCTTACTATTTTCATGGAGGGAAAACAATAGAAAAGTAGATCTTTATCTTTCCACCCTCAATTCTACCAAACTACTTCCATCTGTATACTAGATCACAGTCCTGTCCTTGCCTACTCAAGGACTGTGATCTAGATGTATTCTCTACCTTTCTATGAGGTCATTTTATTTTTATTTTTTTTACTTTTTGTATTCAGGAGTCATTTTAAAGTTTTTATTTATATTCCAGTTAGTTAACATTTCAGGTATACAACACTTCCATACTGTTCATCAGGACAGGTGCACTCCTTAATTGCCATCATCTATTTCACCCATCCCCCCACTCACCTCCCTTCTGGTAACCATCAGTTTGTTTTCTATAATTAAGAGTCTGTTTCTTGGTTTGCAACCCCCTCTTTCCCTTTGTTCATTTCTTTTGTTTCTTAAATTCCACATATAAGTGAAATCATATGGTATTTATCTTTCTCTGACTGACTTATTTTGCTTAGCATAATACTCTCTAGCTCCATCCATGTCATTGCAAATGGCAGGATTTCGTTTTTTTATGGCTCAGTAATATTGCTTGTGTGTGTGTGTGTGTGTGTGTGTGTGTGTGTGTGTGTGTGTGTGTGTATCTTCTTTAACCATTCATCAGTTGATGGACACTTGAGCTGTTTCCATAATTTGACTATTGTAGATAATGTTGCTATAAACACTGGGGTGCATGTACCCTTTGAGTTAGTATTTCTATATTCTTTGGGTGAATACCTAGTAGTGCAATTGCTATATTATATCTATTTTTAACTTTTTGAGAAACCTCCATGCTATTTTCCACAGTGGCCGCACTGGTTTGCATTCCCATCAACAGTGTAAGAGGGTTCTCCTTTCCTACATTCTATGGGGTTATTTTAAATAAGCAGATAAACATGTGAAATATCTTATAATTAAAAGAACAAAAAAACAAAAAACCTTCCCTTAGCCCCATATCTGCTATGCTCCTTTATCTTACTGTCTCTCCTTCTTCCCTTCCAACTCTCTCTTGAAACCACTCCAATCAGGCTTTTGATCCAATCATTCCACAGAAACCATTTTTATCAAAGTGACCAACAGCCTCCATGTGGCCCAAAATTATACTGTCAATTCTTAAACCTCAACTACTTCAGACCATTAGCAGTATTTTAGAAAGTTCATCACTCAATCCTTAATTAAAATGCTTTCACCACTTTGCTTCCATAACCCTAAGTTCTCTTCATTTTCCTTTAATCTTACTAACTGCGCATGTTTAGTTTCTTTTGATGGATCTTCCCACTCCTTCCCAACTCCTAACACTGGTGTCTCCCAACTTAATCCTTGGCTTATTTTTCTTTGCCAGGTTCAGTCTATCATTAGGAGATTTCAAGCAGTCCTAAAGTTTTAAATTCATCTATATATTGATAAGTCCTCAATTATTTATGTCCTCCCAGATCCTTCCCCCTAACTTTAAACTCATTAACCAGGCTATCTCTACGATGTATCTATCACAACCTCAAATCTTGATATCCTTCGCAAATCTGCTTCTCTCATACTTTTCCTCATCTCAATAAACAGTAGAGTTCCATTATTCTATTTGTTTAGGCCAAAAAAAAAACAAAAAAACAAAAAACGGAGTCATGCTAGACTCCTGGTTTTCTCTCTTACTCTACTCCATTAATAATGAATCCAACCACTTTTCATCTCTTCTGTCCAACAATATCTTTTTTTTTTTTTTAATTTTTTTTTTCAACGTTTATTTATTTTGGGGACAGAGAGAGACAGAGCATGAACGGGGGAGGGGCAGAGAGAGAGGGAGACACAGAATCGGAAACAGGCTCCAGGCTCTGAGCCATCAGCCCAGAGCCCGACGTGGGGCTCGAACTCACGGACCGCGAGATCGTGACCTGGCTGAAGTCGGACGCTTAACCGACTGCGCCACCCAGGCGCCCCATGTCCAACAATATCTTAACTAGTGTTCATGTTTCCATTTTTGCCAAGCCCTAGCTTCCTCTCTACAGAAGTAAGGATAATTCTTTTACAAGATGACTCAATCAGGGGACCTGGGTGGCTCAGTCAGTTAAGCATCCGACTCTTGATTTCAGCTCAGGTCATGATCTCACAGTTCGTGAGTCTGAGCAGCAAGGTGCATGGTCAGTAAAGAGCCTGCTTCGGAATCTCTCTCTCCCTCTCTCTCTCTGCCCCTCCCCTGCTCGTTCTCTCACTCTCTCAAAAAAATAAATGAACTTAAAAATTAAAAAAAAAAAAAGGATGACTCAATCGAGTCACTTAAATTTTAATTTATTGCTTAAAATCTTCCAGGAGTTTCCCAATACACTTTTTCTAAACTCTCTATCACAGTCTGCCTCTCTGACTTCACCTCTCCTGGCTTACTCTTTTTTAGCCATACTGGCCTTCTTGAATTCTTCAAAGATGTCAAGTAAGCTCCATCAGAACCTTTACAAATACTGTTCCCTTGGTCTGAAATGTTCCACACCAAGTTATTTGTATGGCTCCCCTCTTCATATTTGTGATATGTGCTCTGAAAGATCAAAATGGACTCTTATTGCTTCTGTTCTACCTTTTCATCCACCCCTACTTCTGTCAACTACTTCCCATTTCTATCCTTTATCTGCTTAATTTTTCTTTATTACCTATCACTGCATGAATTATACATCTGTATTGCTGGTCTTCCTCCACTAGAATGTAAGTCCCATGAGACAGGGGTTTGTTTTCTAGATATATCCCTATATCTAGAATACAGTATAGAATAGAGTCCAAATGAAGATTTGCATACTTAACTGATTTAATATTTCTATTAACTGATTTAATTAATTTCTATTAACAATTTAACTTTGTTCTCATAAGATTTTTCTGTGGAAAATGGTTGTATAAAACAAAGTCTCTCATAGAATGACTTTTTGGAGCTCTCAATGAACATAATTTAAATAAAATACTTACTCTGCTCTGACTTTACCACCCACCAATTAGATGGACGCCTCGAAATTCTTCGACTTCTTGTAATAGTTGAAGTCACCTCATCAGGTACAAGTTTGTTCTTCTTGGACCCACTGGAAAATTGCTTCTTTTTATATTCTTTAGCTTTTTTCTGATTCTCTGTATAAGGAACACTGGTGCTATTTTTCTTCCTTCCTAAATTAAAGAAAACCATTAAAACAATTTACAATCTATTGAACCAAAGAGTTTTCAGAAAATCACAATAGGTAAAAAAACAAAAAAACAAAAAAAAAAAAACAAACTCAATTATAGGAGTATCTTAAATTTATCCAGTGAGCTTCTTTTCACCTCCTTTTTTTTTTTTTAAGTCAAATGTTCTCAATAAGATCTGTCAGTTAAATGAAACTTTTCACACTGCTTGATGACTAACATATACTTGAAATATGAATTCAGGATGAAGCCAATGTTACAGTAGGCAATGAAACTGGCAAAAGTGCTACCCAGCATTAGCTACTCTAGATACAATCTAAGTTTTTGATACTCTAGATACAATCTAAGTTTTTGATACACCAAGTATGGTTCACAGATCAGTTGTATCAGCATCACCTGGGAGAGACTGTTTAGAAATACAGAACCTTGGGTCCCACCTCGCACCTATTAAATCAGCTTATGAATCAGTATGCTAACAAAATCCTCAGGGAATTCAAATGCATATGTAAGTCTGAAAAGCACTATTCTAGTGTTTTAGTCATTCTCCCAGTTAAACTGGATTTAGTGGAGAGAAGAGAAAAGGAGCCAAATTATGTCAAGATTCCTTACAGTGGTATCACTCTCCAATTCCAGTTTGAGAATAAGTTACAGGATTTGGCAATGTTCTGAATTTGAGATAAAGAGAATGATTTATGCTTATAAAAGGAGTAAAAGAAAAACAGTAGCCTTAATAATGTGAACCAGGCACAAAAAAGTTGATGAAAAGGAAAGAATATACCTTACCAATACTGTGTTTAATATTAGAATCAACCAATACTTGCCAAGTAATGAGAATGGGAGATACTGGAAGAGTCACCACAGACAGTAAAAACTCGACAATAAAGGAGGTATTTTAGGGAGTGGATATAGAAAATAATAAAAGGGTCAATTTTACAAAACTCTAAAGCAAAAATAGAGAACTTTCAACATGGTTGCCACTAGGGGCACTGGGAGGCTCAGTCAGTACTCTTGATTTCAGCCCAGGTCAAGTTCCAGGCTGGGGGAGGAAATGCTTAAGATTTCCCCCCTCCCCCCTCCCAGATTTGCGTTCCTAAGCTTTCAAAACAAAACAAAAGCAAAAAACAAACAGTTACCACTAATAAGTGGTTTAAGGAATTATCTGTAAAATGCCAAGAATCCTCAGCAGTGAGCATCACTTTCAGGCCTACTATGTGTCCACCCTCATTTTTCATTCTCCAACTCCTTTTCTTCTATGTTTCCCTTTTTCACTTTCCCTTATATTTATCAAAAGTATTCTCAGGAACTGTTCTAATAAATGAGAGGTGCTCATGATTTCAGAGATAACTGCCCATGTTCATGAATCAATTTAAAAAAAAAATCAGTGTGAACAATGGAAAAAGGGAAAAGAATCTGAGGAGGAAAATGCTATCACCGAAGACTTATTCAGACAGTGATACAGAAAAAGAATATCATACAAAGTCAAAAACAAACCGATTATTTCAGAAACTAATTTCAGTTCAGGGAAGATTAGAAACTGAATGACAAACAATTTAGAAAACTAATAAACAAGAATACATACAGAAGATATAATTGATATGTGAACAGACAGTAAAGTAAAGATAGTTGACTTAGAACTTAGGAAATATATGTCCTAAGTAGGGCAATGGCCAGAAAAAGAGGTGACTCACAAGCGATAAATTTCTACTACTGTAGAAAATTTTGCATATTTATACATAAAGAAGTATCGTTCTGAAGGTGGGACACGTTTTAATAAACAGCAAAATTATTCATCCAAAATAGAGTAATATTTCTGTCATTGATTAAAAATGTATGCCAATGACCCATAGAGATAACTGCTAAGGCTAAGATCTGAGGGATATTTTAGGAATAGGATAGATACAGTTCCTGTTCTCATGGAGCTTTCAGTCTAAATGCCAGAAGGAAAGATGGAAATTCAGCAACTAATTACATGTGTGATAAAATACAAAGGACACTAATGGAGCATACACAGGAACATACCAGGACGGCAAGTAATAAGTGGTATTTTAACTGAACACAAAACTTGGAAGCTTGGAAAAATTAGGAAAATTTTTCTAAAGGGCCCACAGTTGAGACAGCAGTTTGTTCACAGAACTGAAAGAAATTCATTATAAAGCAACCCAGGAGATGAATCTGGAGAGTATTAAGAAGCCAGAGGGTTTGTGCATAAACTGCTACACTAATCTAAGAAATAAATGACTCTAACTTGGCTAAAAAGAATAGCAAGAGGCATGGAGAGAAGTAACAGATATGAAAGATACTTAGGGAGAAGTCAAAAGACTTAATTAACTTTATACGGGTTGCTAAGTAAAGGAAAGACAAGTTAAAGATGATTCGAGTTTCCTTCCTGAGCTATTAGATTTATTATGGTCCCATTTATGAAGACAGGAAAACAAAAGAAGGAGAAATTTGGAAGAATTTAGTTTCCAACACATTCAGTTTAAGAAGCATGAGAGACATCAAAACTGGAAAAGTCCACTGCCTCAAAATAAATCATCAGTTTAGGCATTACAAATCTGTCAAGTGCCTTTTTGTTGTTGTTGTTTTTTTTAATGCTTATTTCTTTTTGAGAGAGAGAGACAGAGTTCGAGGAGCAGGGAAGGGGCAGAGAGAGATGGAGACAGAATCCAAAGCAGGCTCCAGACTCTGAGCTGTCAGCAGAGAGCCTGATGAGGAGCTTGAACTCACGAGCCACGAGATCATGACCTGAGCCGAAGTCTGACACTTAACCAACTTAGCCACTCAGGCGCCCCTGTCAAGTGCCTTTTGAATTAAAAAAAAAAAAAAAAAAATCTTCACAGTAAAAACATCTTTGGACTTAAATTATCTTCATATTATTAGTCTTTGAAAACTGATATGGTTGGCAGAATAATGGCCTCCCAAAGATGTACTCACCCAATCCACAAATCTGTGAAAATATTACCTTACATGGCAAGAGACTTTGAGGAAATGAATAAGGTTATAAACCTTAAAACAGGGAGATTATCCTGAATTATCTAGGCTGGCCCAATCTACTTACATGTGTTCTTAGAAGTAGTGGTCAGAAAGATGGGACAATGGAAGACACAAAAAAAACTGGAAATGCGAGAAGGCTGGTATTGCTGGCTTTGAGGATGAAAGAAGGGAGCTATGATTCAAGGAATAGAAGCAACTTCAAGAGGCTGGAAAAGATAAGGATACAGATTCTCTCCTAGAATTACCAGAAACAAAAGACACCTTGTCAACACATTGATTTTAGTCCAGTGAGATCAATTTCAGATTTCCAACCCAAAGAACTATAATAAATGTATGTTGTTTTAAGTCACTAAGTATGGGGTAATTTGTTATGACAGTGATAGAAAATTAATTGGTAATTAATCAGACATTATATTCACTAACCAATCTAGATAAGGAAGAATTTAATATAACTGAAAATTAGTGTGAAGAATTTTGCATTCAATAAATGTTTAACACTTATAATTAGAGTCTCCTTCAAGTATACTTTCTTGATACAATGTTTTTTCCTAAGAACTTATGGATAAATAAAAATTTTGTACCTTCAAATTTTATGAATTCATATTCTACTTAAGGGACTAATAAGAAAAAAAATTTCCTATAATATAATCTCAGTTTAGTCAGAGATTCTTTATATTTTCTTCAAATAGCCAGCTGCTAATGAGAAAGTAAAGGAAGAACAAAAAAAAAAAAAAAGGAAGGGACGAAGTGGGGGGGGAGGGAGGAAGAAGGAAGGAAGGAAGGAAGGGAAGGAAAGAAGGAAGGAAGGAAAAATAATTCCAACAAAAATCACCTGGGACATGTCAGGCATTTACAAAAGAGGTCCACAAAATAGAGAAGGTAGCTTTTTTTCCCCTTTATTTTAAGCAGAATTTTTCAAGTACACAAAGGTACACATGGACAAAACTATTATTTCAGGTAATATAAAGTCTATGATACAGATTACACAAAAAGAAAGCTAAAATAATTAGGTAATTATTAAAGTGGAATTTCTTTTCACAACAACTAGCTTAAATACTGTGCTTTAATATACTTTCTCCCAGGAGTGCCTGGGAGTTAGTTGAGCTTCCAACTTCAGCTCAGGTCATGATCTCATAATTTGTGAGTTCAAGCCCCACATCAGGTTCTATGCTGACAGCTCAGAGCCTGGAGCCTACTTCAGATTCTGTGTCTCCCTCTCTCCCTGCCCCTCCCCTGCTCACGCTCTATCTCTCTCTCTCTCAAAGTAAACATTAAAAAAAAAATTTAATATACTTTCTCCCTTCTGTATCAGCAATACAGTATAGTCATCTGGAGTCTCTAAGTACATAAAAAATTCTGTTGAATAGAATTTTCTGGTTAATAGTTTTTCCAATTGAGCATCAAAAGCATTTTTACTTACTTCAAAACTTCTTAATAGTGTTGAAAAAATATGGGCTCTACGATGGGACAGATCCTGAGCCAGCATATTTTAACCATGAGTATTTTCTAATTTATGGGATTATCAAGAAGGATTAAATTATGTTATGTACACCTAAAGTGTCTAATACATTTGTTAAGTGCTTTCCATTCCATTAACTAACGAAATTCTATAAGAATGACGATCTTTTCTATTACTTAAAAAGTGGTACAAAGAAAATAAATAGATCTAGAAGACAGTGCCATCATTATACCTCAATCACTATAAAATGGGTAGCCATGTAAGGAGAGTAACCACACTTCAGATTGAGAGAATCCCAGTTTATGCTTCCTGTCCTGACATTCCTCTCATTCTCAAGTGTCCCAGTTTGGATGATAAATAATATAGTGATCCAAGATAAAAAGACCTATTGAGCTATTAGTTAGACAACTGTTCTGTGTGATTCCATTATTGTCCTGTGAATGTACAGGCATACCTGTTGGTCTACAGATACTACTGGATTGATTTTTTTTAATGGCAATAATTGTGTTTTAATAATCTTTGTAATTTCAGTGTCTAATACAGTGTCTGGCAATTGAGTGAATATTAGATAAATGAGTATAGATGAATACTAAAATGATATAAAAGAGTATAATGTTTTATCCTATAAGAAATACTCCCATACCACCCTGGGTTTTTTTCCCCAGTTTATATTTTAATAAACCTCTAAGAATACATGATGCTGTCTTATTCATATTCTGGTAACCACCTGATTTACGGGCCTTTCCCCTTCACTTCTTCCTTTACATGTGCGCCATCTTAGAAGCTACACAAAACTCAAGTGACTCAGAATTGAATTATATGTAAAATAGACATTCTAGAAAAGAGCCTACAGATTTAGGTTTACTTTGCCTACTTTCCAAAGCTAAATAGAAATAGTATAAAAACATAAAGCAGTAGAATAATGTTCATAGTTATACTTAATATAAAACACTTACCTACGGGCAGCACCTGTTTTTTGGAAATGGCAACATTTATCGTATTTTCACACTCTTCCATATTTCTGTCTGAATTTCTTTGTAACTTATCTTGGGTGATATGTGACATATTTGTATTTTTATCTTTAGATTGTTCTGTATCAACCTGTTCTTCAAGTACATTGGCCTTAAATTTTCTTCTCTGTTTTTGTCTTACAGTCCTTCTGTTTCCAGATGATTTCTCTGCATTCTCATAATATAGTTCATATTTTGTAGATCTACAATGATTTTCCATTTCATTTGACAAAGCACAACCCTTATTCACTCCTTTTTGTTCAGAGGGCTGAGATCTCCCTACTGGGTGAGCTTTGCCAGAACGTTCGTCACTTGTCAAATCTGCAGTTGATACACTGTGATGTTTTTCTTTTGACTTTTTACTTTGAAGGAGTGCAGTGTTCTCTGCAGGGGTTACTGTGCATTGTTTCAGAGGCCCCGCCCTTCTGGGTATAGTAATCCAAGATGTACTGGCAAAACTTCTTTCTGATTCATCAATTATAAATTCATCCTCTAACAACTTTAGATCATTTGAAGGAGATGAATGAGGTGGAGCAGTTGCTATATGCCTAACAACAGGACTAAAACAGAATGTTACAATAAATAATAACTCAAAAAAGAAAGTTTTTACCTTTGCTTTCTGGAAAAAAGTAAAATAATCTGTGTAGGAATAAAATCTATGTATCTTTTAAAGAACAGTTCACATCTCAATTTTCCCTTACCCTTGAAAATCCCTCTCCTTTTACATTTCTGTAATACCTGATTATACTCATTTATAATACTAATGAGATCAAAGAAAATTTAGAGCTGCAAGAGAGCCTAGATATCAACTAATTTAATGTCTCATTATATATATATATATCAAAAAGTTGAAACCCAGAAATGTGTTAAAACATAGCTCAGATACACTGACAGTCCCAAATGCATGCTGTTATTATATATAATGTTATACTAATTATATGTTTGTATAGATGTATACAGATCTCTTAGGGCCCAGATTTCTTCACATCCAAAAGACGATTATTTCCGAGACACCTTTAAATCTAATACTCTAAGAAAACACTAGTAAATTTTACATTATATTATGTAAAAATTCACTCCAAGTTTGAATAATTCACACATTTTCAAATTTAACATTGTAATCATGGTATAGAAATAAATGTAATGTATCTAGAAAGGTAAACAATTGGGATTAAACAGCATCTTTTCCAATTAGTTGAGAAAGCTTTCTGGAGAATGAAGGAATTATTCAAAGGAATAGTAATCTGATGGTACTCTTTTGCATTTCCTTCCTTTTTAAAGCAACAGCCTCAAGCAAACCAGGTACTGAAGTGAGACATGCATAAATAAAAACTTAGGGTAAACATCCAAACTCCAAAGCTAGCACATGCACTCCTGTTTCTGCCTTTTTCACTTGAGTAAGGATGCTTAACCATTCTTACACATAAAAGAAGCAAAGCTAGAATGGAAGACTTAGATTACTATGTCTGTTTTTTCTGTCTTTTCATTAATAAGATATACAAAAAGATTATGAAATGAAAATGCCTTCTCTATTTCTCTAATCTCAAATCTGTGATAAATCTAATAACGTATATCTTCTAAATATACATACTAAGAAACATACTATCTTCTAATAGGTAGAGCTTTAGCAAGTTTATGTAACTAGAAAATTTTAGAAATCTAATGAAAAACAAAGTCAACATAAATAGAAGACCACAATGAATGAAACAGAAATAGAAATGTTAGTTTTCAACATTTAAAGAAATAGGCAATCTGGGGGCCTATTGGGTGGCTCAACTGGGTAGGCCAATCTGGGTGGCTCAGTTGGTTAAGCGTCCAACTTCAGCTCAGGTCATGATCTCGCAGTCCGTAAGTTTGAGCCCCGCATCGGGCTCTGTGCTGACAGCTCAAAGCCTGGAGCCTGTTTCAGATTCTGTGGTCTCCCTTTCTCTCTGACCCTCCCCCGTTCATGCTTGCTCTCTGTCTCGAAAATAAATAAACGTTAAAAAGAAATAGCCAATCTGTTACAGATTTGATTTGTTTTATTGTATATAACTCATAATACCTCTTCATTTTTCATAATATATAGAAGTAATGCTAAGAACTTAAAAATTAAGATTTCCCAAACCAGCCAGTAAGAATTCTCTATATCTGCTCCTCTATTCCACTTCAAGGGACTTCCATAATATCAAGATCATTCAAACTGAAGATATGCTTAGGCACAACATTGATACCTGCTCAGACTGAATGTTTGTATACTTCCAAAATTCATAAACTGAAACCTAATCCCCATTGGGATGGTATTTGGGGGTGGGGTCTTTATGACAACAGAACACTTATGAATGGAAGTAATACCCTCATAAAAGAAGCAAGCCTCAGAGAGTCCCCTTGTCACCTTCTGCCATATAAGGTTACAGTAAGAAGACAGCCATCCATGAAGTAAGAAGCAGATGTCACCAGGAGAGAAAAAGGAGACTGGCACATGACAAGGGAAAATGGTATGCCAATATAGGGACAAATGCAAATGTGCATGACCAAGCTGGCAAAAAGAGTTAACTAGGGAGAGTAAAGGCCGTAAACACCAGCTAGTAAATCTGAAGTTTATATAAGCCAGTAGTTCTCAACCCTAGCTGCCATTAATTCTAGTTAACTCTACTGTGCAGCCACAGTTAAGAATCACTGAATCACAGTTAAGAATCAGTTAAAAACCTCTGAAGGTTTTTAAATAGGCAAGAACAGATTAAAATTTATTTTAGGACTATACATTTATTAACACAAGCAGAAGAAAAGGAAAAAAGACTTAAAACCTGTAATAGTGAAATACACCATGATATAATTCTATTTCTAAATACTGTCTTCATTCTGTGATATCATACAAACTAGAAAGTGCTAATATGGGGCACCTGGGTTGCTCAGTTGGTTAAACATCCGACTGTTGATCTAGACTCAGATCATGATCTCACAGTTCATGGGATGGAGCCCCACACTGGGCTCTGCACTGACAGAGTGGAGCCTGCTGAGGATTCCCACCCTCTCTCTCAAAATAAATTAATAAATAAATAAACTCAAAGAAAAGAGGAAAAGAAAAGAAAAGAAAAGAAAAGAAAAGAAAAGAAAAGAGAAGAGAAGAGAAGAGAAGAGAAGAGAAGAGAAGAGAAGAGAAGAGAAGAGGAAAAGAAAAGAAAAGAAAAGAAAAGAAAAGAAAAGAAAAGAAAAGAAAGAAAAGAAAAGAAAAGAAAAGAAAAGAAAAGAAAAGAAAAGAAAAGAAAAGAAAAGAAAAGAAAAGAAAAAAGAGCGAGCTAATGGGCAAAAGAAATGAAAGCTGAATAAACTTATTTTCTTTCACAGTTAACTTAGTATTTATTAAATGATGGTTTTGGAGGTCATTTGCTGGTAAGAAACTACACACTCCTTATGGGTTGGGCACAATTTCAATTAAAATTTGTGCCAATTAAGATTAACTTCTAGTTAAATAGCATTAAGAATCCATGACACTGTTCACAGAATATAAAACCAAACATCTCAAAGGACAGTTTCTTAATAACTCACCTGGATTCACTTTTTCTTTTTACAGTTTCTAAAAACAGTGCTGAAAAACTCTTTTTAGTTTGTGGTTGAACTTCATATTCTGAATCTTGTACTCTTTTCTGAGATGTTCTTGACGATTTCCTCTCTTGTGGTTCTTCTGATACTTTATCCTCTGTTTCTGATAATTCATTTGGTATTTCTACTTTCTTCGAAATATTTTTATCTTCAAAATTTAACCTAAAAGGTAAAAGAACGGCAAGGTGAAGACTGTCAAAGTTTGTTCAGTTAGGAGTTTTCCTGAATTACCTTTCAGTTAAGAACACAGACCACTTACAAAATTTTCTACTAGACCTTTATTTAAAATCTGTAAGTGCTGATTTATAACCTCTTAAAATATATAAGGCAAGTGCCCAGGAAAATTAAATTCCTTATTAGTCCATGGGAAAAAGAGAACAGGCCAAGAAAATCTATAACTTAGAGCACTAGTTCTCAAACACTAAAATTTTGAATCATCTGAAGAGTTTAAAATGTAGATTCTTATTCATCAGGACTAGAGAGGGTTTGAAATTCTGCATTTTTAACAAGTTTCCAGATAATGCATTGCTCTAGATACTGAGCCATAGACCACATTTTGAATAGAAAAATCTTAGAATGTACTTAACTTCTTGGCTCCAAGAATAACACAAGACACCAGACAGATATTAGTTACACTCACTGCAAAGGTCCCAACAGCAAAGGACTTTGAATGATCTACTTTTCTTCTTAAAGGCCAAAATGTAAACCCCAAGAAATAGACATGGGTTTACCACAACTTATCCTCAAAATACTTATCTTTTGTTACCCTAGAAATGACCTGAGACACACCTATCCTTGTAATTACAAATAACATAGAGAAAATACTCTTAGGAGTTATAGAAAATTTATCATTAGAAGAAAATACTTTTTTTCCACAGAAAAGTTTACCCACAAACTTCTCTGAAATATACTGTAAGCTTTCCTATTATTAAATATAAACTGAAATATGTTATGCTCTTCTCCTAATATGTTAATATTCCTCAATACTTACTATAAAATACAAAAAAGACCAAATTACTTACTCTTTAATATAAAAGGTAAAAATTTTTTAAACAGGATGACTATTATTTAAGTAAATAAAAATTCACCTTTTTCTGGTTTTAAGAGAAATCTCTGTACTTGAAGACAATGTATTTACTGACTTTTCAGAAGTGTAGGTCTTTCTGTTTTGGGCAATAGATGAGACAGCACTTTGAGATACACATGTTTTTGCATCCAAAAGAACGAAAGGTGAACCAACAGATAAGTAAAATTCTTCATCAACTCCACCGTGATGACGTTTTAGTTTTTCACTTGACATTTTTCTTGAGTCAGGTGTATTTTTAGAACCAACATCAGTTGCCAAAATTTGCTGATGAACTTCATGGTCCTGAACTAGAAGAAAATTATATAAAGATATCAAAAAATAATAATATTAGAGCCAAATGTGCTTTTTAAAATTCAGCAAGTTAGAAATGAGTTTTCAAAAGACTCGCAGTTCATTAAGTTTATAATCAAAGATCTATGATTAAAATATGCAAGTGCTTTAAAAGTTCTAATTTATGAAATTAACGAATGTGAAGATGTATTTGATCCATGCTCTGAAGTTTTGAAATGACAAAAATTCTCAACAGAAATTCACAATTCTATGGAAAGTCAATTTACTCAAGATTTGAATAAATCTATACACAGCTAAAATAATAAAGTAATCTTAGAGAATTATGACATTTGATCTTTAGGTCAGTAAATTTAGTGGGGATGCCTGGGTGGCTCAGTTGGTTAAACGTCTGACTCTTGATTTTGGCTCAGGTCATGATCTCACGGTTTGTGGGATACAGCCCTGCATCAGCCTCTGGGCAGACATCGTGGAGCCTGCTTGGGATTCTCTCTCTCTCACTCTCTCTCTGCCCCTCTCCCTCTGCTCATGCTCTCTCTCTCTCTCAAAATAAATAAACTTTAAAAAAATAAGTCAGTAAACTAGGGCAGCTAAATGACCACATTTGTACATATACATACACATATAGAGACATAACAGATATGTATAGAGATACATAAAAAATATGTACATATATAAAGATATACATAAAATATATTCTTTATACATAATATTTGTATACATATAGATACATATATACACATACCTTTATATATTTATACACACACACACTCTATTCTCTCAGCCGTATGCCTCTAAATGTCAAAAAAAGAACTGCTGGGGAGTATTCATATTGATTTATATCCTTAACAAGCAAATGTTAAAATTTTTAAATACAATCAAAAAAGGGCTTTTGGAAGATTTACAGAACAAGACAGCATACTCAGCTTTCCCTGCTTTTCCCTCTAAATTCCCTGGTGATTACCCATGAAACAATAAGAGAACTCTGAAAGCTGGAAGGGAAAAGGAGTATTTGCTAGGAACCTCAAGCCTTAAGCCACCAAAGACAATATGATGAATCCCTTGGGTTTTCTTTTAATCTCCCGTGTACCCCCAGACTGGGTTCTAGAGATTCCTGCGATCCAGAATCACCAGTAGGCACAGGAGAAAAAACAGCCTACATTCTCTGGCCAATAGACTTGCAGAAAGGAAACACAACAAAGACCTAATGGGGAACCCCAACTCCCATTCCACAACTTGGGCCACTAACTACTCCATTCTGCAGTGGCAGTGTCAGAGCAGCAAAGACTCAGGCCCCACTCCATAAGTTCTATAGGACAGCAGTAGCAGAGGAGCAAAGTACTGGACTAACCCTGTGCCTGGACCAACCTAGTCTCCAGTTAACAATCAAGAATAGCAGGCTATATGATCCACAAAGAGCTGCAGAATACTAAAGCCTTTTACCTTCCCAACCACTGCTTCCCAGACCAAGGTGACATGCTGAACCACAGTTAGTACACCCCAGGCCTTGCTTCACAACAAGGGCACCAATGGACAGTCTAAACTACGGCAGGAAAAACATAAAAGAATCCTACACCCCCATCCTGTCCTCCACCTGTCTCAAATTTAAGGAGATCCAATCCCAACAGCTTCTGACCCCAGCCCCCACGTGAGTGAATGAGGACATGGGGTACCAAGGAAAGCACCTTCTATTCACTTGACACAGCACCAGCAAGAACTGACCTGGAATCTCAGCAGCATCAGAAAATCAAACAGACCAAAACACTACTGCTTAGGACTCTAACACTTAATTGTCACTAGAAATAAAACCCCCAAAAATAGGCAAGAACCTACACAATAAACCAAAACAAGGCAACTATGTGCTATATAAGAAATGATTTAAATACAATCAAGAGTCTATTAAAATAATAACCAAAATGTCAAGAATATAATCAAAATGACTCATTATACAAAACCCAGAAAAACATAACCTGAATAAGAAAAATATCATCAGTGGACACATATGGACAAGATGAATCAAATGCTGGAACTATTTAATAAGAATTTTAAAGCATCCATCATAAAAATGTCTTAACAATTAGTTATAAATTCTCCTGAACAAAAGACAAAAACTCTCAAAGAAATGAGTTACAAAAAAAAAACAACAACAGTTTTTTTAGATTTTAGCTATTCTTATAGGTATGTAGTGGTATCTAATTATTATTTTAATTTAAAATTCCCTAGTGACAATGATGAACAAGTCAAAATCACAATGAGATACTACTTCACACCATTAGGATGGCTATTAGTACAAAATACACACATGCACAGAAAATAACATGTGTTGGTGAAGATGTAGAGAAATCGGAACCCTTATGCACTGCTGGTAGGAATGTAAAATGATACGGCCACTACAGAAAAGTTTAGTGGCTCCTCTAAAAATATTATTGCTGTATGACTCAATAATTCCTTTGTTGGGTATGTATCCAAAAGAACTGAAAGCAGATACTACAAGAGATATTTGTACACTTACATTCACAGCAGCATTATTCAAAACAGACGAGAAGCGGAAACCACCCAAATGTCCACCAATGGATAAATGAATAAAACAAAATGTGGTAATGTATAGATCTAGATGGTATAATGCTAAATGAAACAAATCAGTCAGAGAAAGACAAATACCATATGATTTCACTCATATGTGAAATTTAAGAAACAAATGAAATGGGGTGGGGGAGGAAAAACCAAGAAACAGACTTTTTTAAATGTTTATTTATTTATTTTAGAGACAGTGTGTGTGTGAAGGAGGGGCAGAGAGAGACAGGGAGACAGAGAATCCAAGCAGGCTCCACACTGTCAGCGCAGAACCCCACACAAGGCCCAAACTCAAGAATCGTGAGATTGTGACCTGAGCCAAAGTTGGATGCATAACCAACTGAGACACCCAGGCGCCCCAGCAGACTTTTAACTATAAACAACAAAGCAATGGTTTCCAGAAGGGAGGTGGTGGGTGGGGGAATGGGTGAAAGAGGTGATGGGGGTTAAGGAGTGCACTTGCGGGGTGCGTGGGTGGCTCAGTCAGTTAAGTGTCCAACTTTGGCTCAGGTCATGATCTCGCGGTCTGAGTTCGAACCCCACGTCAGGCTCTGTGCTGACAGCTCAGAGCCTGGAGCCTGCTTCCGATTCTGTGTCTTGCTCTCTGTTTGCCCCTCCCCTGCTCATGCTCTGTCTCTCTCTGCCTTAAAAATAAATAAAACAATAAAAAAAAAATTAAAAAAAAAAAAAGAGTGCACTTGTGATAAGCACCTGGTGTTGTATGGAAGTATTGAATCACTATATTGTACGCCTGAAACTAGTATTACACTGTATGCTAATTGGAATTTAAATAAAAACTTAAGATGAAAGCTAGGATACTACATATACCACAACAAGAAAAGCTATAAAAATCACACATTTGACAATTAAAATAAAAAATCGTACTCATCAGGGCACCTGGGTGGCTCAGTCAGTTAAGTGTGGGCCTTCAGCTCAGGTCATGATCTCATGGTTCATGAGTTTGAGCCCTGCATCAGGCTCTAAGCTGACAGCACAAAGCCTGCTTCAAATCCTCTGTCTCCCTGTCTCTCTGCCCCTTTCCCTGCTCACATGTTCTCTCTCTCTCTCAAAAATAAACATTTTCCAAAAATCATACTCATCATATGGTTAAACATACTATCAACAAAATATTTAACTGCCGAGGGACCATTTGGAAAAATATCTGTCACACAAATTACGGATAAACAGAGCAGAGAGACTCAATTCAAAGACCTCTCATAAACAAGAAAAAACTAATAGGCAAAGGATATGAATAGACAACTCAGATAAAAGGAAATTCAAATAGCCAGTAAATATATAAAAACAGTGCTCAAATTCAGTGGTGATGACAGACATAGACACTAAGTGACAATGAGATCACGTAATACTATCTAAATGGCAAAAAGAATAAAACAGTAAATGATCAGGTAAAAGGTATTTGCCTATACTGTAAAAGAAAACTGGTGTAAAAGAAAATCGTAAAGCCTCTTCTGAAAGTATGCATGCACATGCACTCACACATGCAAGCACACACACACATTTACATAGGTTTTCATTCCAAAGTTACCTCAGCAGGATGATGGCAGTAACAATCAGTAGCACTTTTTTAATCTTTGAGGCTTACCTCAAAAGAAGGACTCTTCTAATTTGAAAAGCATTGAAAAAGTAAACTTTTAAAAAAGTTGCAGCACATACAAATAATTAAGAAAAATGAACAAAAGGAGAATAGAGACAAAGAACACTGACCATGTATGTACAAATATTGAATCATGTTGGGTACCTGAAGCTAATATGTTATATGTCAATTATAACTCCCTTTAAAAAAAAAAAAAAAAAAAAAAAAGGATGCTCAAAAGCCGATGGGAAGGGCCATGTGAGAAGGAATTAAGGCTTCCGGCCCATGAGTGAGTCATCTTAGAAACATACCCATAGCCCCTGTCAAGCCTTTTGATGACTGCAACCATGGCCAACATCTTGACTGCCACCTAATGAGAGATTTCAACCTAGAATCATCTAACTAAGCTGCTTCTCAATTTTGACCCACCGAAACTGTGTGAGATAATATTAATTTTTCAGGAAAAAAAAAAAAAAGAAATCTATTTGAAAATTCTTAAAGCTATAGTCCCTGTAATAATTCTTACTTAATGTCTCTTACCAGATCATAGTAATCAATGTTCCTATCACTAAAATAAAGAAATAAATAATCAAAAGAAGCTTATCATTCATGTTTAAAAAAACAAAAACAAAAACACTGACCATTCTGCCTGGGCTAATCCATGACCCCGTCATTCAAGCCAATACAGGTAACACCTTCAGCATTTCCTTTTAAATATGTCTAAGCAAATAACACCCATGGGAATGCCACCAACCTGATCTGTTGACAACTTCCCTTGGTTCTACAGTGAACTGCCTAGAGGCTTCTTTTTTCCTTGAAGAAACTGGAACTGACTTTGGATGTGATTTCTGGCACTGAGCCTAAAAGATATACAACATTAGATCTACTCCATTGTATTAGCAATTCTAATTGAATACATTTGTTTTTAAATTGGAAAAAAAAAAAGTATTGGAAAATAAAACAGCTGGCAATTTGGCATTATCTAATAAAGTTGAAATTTCATAAATCCTAACATAGAAACAATGCTGCTCTGAACAGCAAAAACCTATCTTGACAGTAAACTGGATAAATTATGATATAGACCTATAATATAATATCACACATTCAACAGTGAAATTCATAAATTACAGCATCAGGAATAAATAATTGTTAACAACAACAAAAAAAACAAACAAACAAAAACAAGCCACAGAAGGAGGTTATAATCCCATTTACACAAAGTTCAAAGTAGAGGCATGTTAAACTATACACACACACACACACACATATACATATAGATACACACACATATACATGTATATACACATATGCATATATACATATATATATACACACACATGCATATATATATATACTATATTTTAGAGATTCACTCACTAGAGGAGTTAACGTAGGACACCTGATCATTTAAAGAACCTGCTTACAAGGCTGGCCCTTGACTGGCAGCTGGGAATTTGGCTTTCAGAATATTTCCTCTATTACCAGCTGATTAGGTTGTGCCTACCATGCCAGCCTGCCTAGACTGTATAAAAATGTGATTTATAATGAACACCTGTGTTTTTCCTTCAGGAAGTATAGGATGTTGGTTGGCAGAGGGTACCTAATATAATCAGCCCCCAATAAAAACGGGTTAAGCCTCAGAAGGCTTCCCTGGGCAGAAAGACTATATGCACTTCACTGCTAGAAAGAACAAGTACACTTTCTGCAGACCCAGTGGGAAGCATAAAAGTCTGACTATAAAATAAAGGATGGGAATGATGAACATAAAATTCAAGATATTGGTTACCTTTGTGCAGGGAGGAGAGGGAGAAGAACAGGATTAGAAAGGGAAACATTGATGCTGCAAAAGTATTGATTGATACATCTTACACTAAGGATAAGTACATAAGTGTTCATTTATATTATTTTTAATACCTTATATATATTCTTTTGTACATTTGAAATATATCAAATCATAAATTTTAAAAATATAGAAAAGGGAAATCTCATTCATACACTGCATGTAGGAAACAAAACTTGTAAACATTTTGCAGAAAAAATAGACAATATTTAACAATTTCATTTGAAATATGCATGTCCTAGAGAAATTCGATTTATAACATGTGCACAAGGAGGCATGAACAAAGGTGCACACTGCTGTAATAATGAATACATGGAAACAACCTAAAACTCTACCAATAGGGGGATATATAAGTAAAGAAGGTCCTGCACTGTTCAGTGAATACATTATAGAACTCAATTACATAAAGAAAGACAAGCAAGCTCTCACTAGTCTCTGTTCCTCTTGAAACCTCATTAGGATTTTTTAAACTGTATAAACCCAGGGCACCTGGGTGGCTCAGTCGGTTAAGGGTCTAACCCTTGGTTTCAGCTCAGGTCATGATCTCACGCATGACTCATATGAGTTTGAGCCCCCGCATTGGGCTTTGCACTGACAGCATGGAGCCTGCTTAGGATTCTGTCTCCCTCTCTCTGCTCCTCCCCTACTCGCTCATTCTCTCTCTCTAAAAAAACATTTAAAATATATATATATTTCTTTAAGAAAATAAAAAATAAATAAAATGTATAAATCCAGAAGTATGAAGAGAAAAGAAAAGGGAGTAGATGGGAGAGTTCAACAAACTTTAAGCTAGAAAGCAAATCAGCAGCAACTAATCAGTCCAGAAAGTGGAGAAAGTGCAGAAGGAAACACATTTATGTTTAACCCATAAGATCATTTATTAGAGGTGCAAGGCCACTCTAAGAGACTCCAAGTTGGGCCTACGAACAGTAAAGTTGTTAAAAGTATGTATACAAAGTACTCAAGAGTTGCAGAGCCTCTCCTCTCCCAACTCTGGCATAGTAGATCTTTACTCTTGAGTTTCAGAATCAGAGAGACTATAGACTCAGACACAGATGAAGGTAACAGTAATACAGTAAAAATAGAGATTTTAGGCAGAAGCATTCAAATTGTGCCTTCCCTCTGCTACACCTGGTTGAGAACATTTGTCATTGGAATCAAGCTCCCAAGCAGAAGAGATTTGTTAGAAAAACCTACCAAACCAAGTTAAAAAAAAACCAAAACCTATAGATATTAACACCTGGACATCCACAATGACATGGCTCAGACAGATCATACCACAGTAAAATCTAACAAGGTACAAATTTTATTGTACAACTAGAATTTGCAATCACCATTTTATTTCCACTCTTAAATATAAGGAGACCACTAAGATTCACTGGACATCTGACAAAAGGCTCTAAAATAAAATGAAACAACGAAGGTAAGCAATAAGGTACTTGCAGGAAACAGAAACTACAAACAAGAAATCTTAATAAGAAGGGTTAGAGGAACCTGAAAAAAGCTGTGCTTCCCCATGGTAGACACTCTGTATGGACCAGCTTAAAACCCTCAGCTTTTGTCCCAAATTAGTTAATACTCTCAGGGAAAAAAATGACTAATAATCATCAACTCATCTTCTCAAGATTCTTCTCTCTTTGGAATTTTATCTAGATTTTGTTCTTTCCACAGCTCCCATGTCTCTAAAAATATGATTTGTTTTCATTTCATTCTTTTTAACTAGTTGTTGCAACAGGAATGTGGCCCATTGCAATTTGTCACATCCTACCTACAAATGAAACCTCTAACAGAACCCTGAAATCAAAGCCCTCCAAGAATGTTTTGAGAAAAGAAAAAGACAATACTGTTTGTGAACACAGATGCAAATGCCTCAAATACTAGCAAACCAAATCAAAAAAGGTTAATACATTATGACCAAGTCAAATTTATCCCAGAAAACTTAAAAAGTTGATTTAACTTCCAAAAATCAGTATAATTTACCACATTAAAGAAGGTCTCTCAATTCTGAAAGAAATGGATCTGTCTACATTCCTTGGAACCAAAAGGCTATATATAGTTCACCACAGAACAAGGGTTTGAACTGTGCAGGTCCACTTACTCACATTTGTTTGCAATAAATATAGCATAATAACATAAATGTATTTTCTCTTCCTTATAAATTTCTTAACATTTTCTTTTCTCTAGCTTACTTTATTATAAGAATACAGTATATAATACACATAACATACAAAATACATGTTAATCAATTGTTTACATAATCAGTAAGGCTTCTGGTCAACAGTAGGCTATTAGTAATTAAATATTTGGGGAGTCAAAAGTTTTAAGTGGATTTTCAACTAACACAAGTGGGTCAGCAACCCTAACCTCTGCATTGTTCAAGGGTCAACTGTATAATTAGATGTTTATACAAATTTCTAGTAAAGCTATTTCTAGCACTACATAATTTTTCTCTCCAATTAGTATTGTGCTTTTGAATAACTTGTCTTTATTCATTAGCTTCACAAACTCTATTTGAAAGTTGGCTATTTTGTAGAGTTAAGTCAACCTATCCTCTTAAGATATGATCTATAAAAGATTGATTCCTAGGGCACCCAGGTGGTTCAGTCAGTTGAGCATGTGACTTTAGCTCAGGTCATGATCTTGTGGTGCATGAGTTTGAGCCCCACATTGAGCTCACTGCTGTTAATGCACAGCCGTCTTTGGATCCTCTGCCCCTCTTTCTCTGCCCCTCCCCAGTTCACACTCTCTCTCTCAAAAATAAATAAACATTTAAAAAAAAAAAAAAAAAGACTGGTTCCCTTATACAGCAATAGATTAACCTCAATATTCAGAAAACAACCAAATTTTCAAATCTGGATTAGGAACTTAAGTCATTGCCTACTTTCCTAAAAACCTAATTTAATTATTATTTTAGGAAAGGTGAAAAATAATTTTGTTAAAATTTGGTATTTCTTTTTTTTTTTTCCAAGGGTTTTTTTTTTTGTTTGGTTGGTTTTGTTTTTGTTTTTTTTTATTCATTCTGAGAGAGAGGGAGCACAGAGAGAGAGGGAGAGAAAGAGAATCCCAAGCAGGCTCCACACCAATGAGCCCTATGCAGGGCTCAAACCCACAAACCATGAGATCATGACCTGAGCCGAAATCAAGAGTTAGATGCTCAACTGACTGAGCCACCCAGACACCCCAAAATTTTATAATTCTAAACCCAGACCTCCAATTTCAAACACAGGAAATGCCAAGTCAGAATTTTCACAAACCACCTCCAAATTATAGAAAATCAATGGGAATATAGGATTCCCTTCTAAGAATAAGACGTACAAACAACTAAAATAGATGTAACTATATTGTGTAATGCTTCACTTATTAAAGCTATATCAGCTCTCCTTTTTGACTTACCTCTTTGCTTGATGACTGAATACAAATGTCTTCCATTTTAGGTGTTGAATAAAGCACTGATTTTGTAGAATTTGTGCTAAAATCATTGGTAAGACCTTAAAAAAAGCAAAAAAAAAAAAAAAAGTTTAAATGACATATGGTATAAAATCTTTGAGTTATAATTAAAAGAAGCCCTACATGAAATGTGAAGACATTTGCTGACTCTTTAAACACAATTAGTTTAAATTACATATAAACATCGCTTCAATATTCAAATGTGCCTAGAAGACATCAGGAACTGAAAAACACAAACAAGATTCCTGAAGAAATAATGAACCAGCTCTTCTTTCAGAGCTTATATAGAAGAAATATTTTTCCACTCTCTGTGTTTGTTTCTTTGGTTGGCCTATTCTCTTTTTTTCAATACCTTCTGATGCTGACAAGCACTTAGAAAAGTTTTTGCAATAATTCACCATTTCTTTTTTTTTTTTTTTAATTTTTTTTTCAACGTTTATTTATTTTTGGGACAGAGAGAGACAGAGCATGAACGGGGGAGGGGCAGAGAGAGAGGGAGACACAGAATCGGAAACAGGCTCCAGGCTCTGAGCCATCAGCCCAGACCCTGACGCGGGGCTCGAACTCACGGGCCGCGAGATCGTGACCTGGCTGAAGTCGGACGCTTAACCGACTGTGCCACCCAGGCGCCCCAATTCACCATTTCTTTAAAATGAACTGCGAATCACCAAACATTCTCTCTTAGGGATCCTAAGAATTCTGCACATTTATTCCCATTACATGAAATACTTTCTCTTGCATAAGATAATTATTTATGGACTTCTAGACCATAGAACTCTAGTGTGACCTAAAGGAAATGACAAATTATGCTCATTTTTGACAGTATTATCCTTAGTGTAACAGAAGGTAAAGGACTGCACGTGTACTCAAAATTCCTGGAAAAACATTTTACATATATTTATTTAAATACTAGAACACATTTGCTGAATTTAATATTAATGAGTATCACAAATTTTCATCCAACCCAACCCTCAAGTCCATCTTGAAATGAAGCCTTACTTTTTTCTTCAAAACAATCTTGTAAGATTTCCAGTATGTTTTGGCCTTGCTTCGTATTAATGTCAGGTGCTCTAATAAAAAGGAATGAAGGGAAAATGTCACATATCATTTCCATAAGACACTTGCTATTTATGTTACCATCTACTTTGAAAATTTCATATCTCATTATAAAATATTATTTTACTTAATGGGAAAAATATCACCTTTATTATGTAAGGACAAAACAAGTACTTGAGTCCAAGAGTTCCCAGAAAAGTATGTGAAGCAGTATGTCATTATGTATAATAACAATTATACTCCTTGAATGAACAGTGACATCTAAAGCCATCTTAGACCACTTTTATATCTAAACAAGAACATCAACATTTTTTAACAAATCCAATCAGTACTAAGACACTTCTTTAATAAAAACTCTATAGTCACAAGTCCTAACAGCTCTAAGTAACAGTCTTCCCTACAAGTTCTCAAATGCACTTTTGATTCAGTATCGTTACCCTTAGCAGCTTATGAAACAGTATAAAATTTTAACTGTAATTTCACATGCAGTTGTACGAAATATTATAAAGGAAATCCCTTGTTCACTTCATCCTGTTTCCCCCAATGGTAACATTTTGTAAAATTATACTATACAATCACAACCAGGATGTTGATACCAATACAATCCACTAATCTTATTTATGCTTCTCCAGTTCTACATATACAGTTGACCCTTGAACAAAATTGTTATGAACTGCATGGGTCCACTCATAAACAAATTTTTTTCAGTAAACATATTAGAAAATTTTTTGGAGACCTTCAACAATTAAAAAACTTGCAGACGAACCACAAAGCCTAGAAATATAAAAAATATTTAACAAAAAGTTAAGAATGTCATCAATGCATAAAACAGATGTAGATGTTAGTAGATACTAGTCTATTTTATCATCTACTACCATAAAATACACACAAATCTATTCTTAAAAGTTAAAATTAATCAAAACTTACATACACAGTACACAGTGCCATTTATAGTCAAGAAATATAAAGACACAGTATTAAATCATAACTGCATAAAATTAATTATATTTCATGCTATAACACTACTATAATAATTTTGTAGCCACCTCCTGTTGCTATTTTTTTTTTAACTTTATTGATTTATTTGAGGGAGAGGAGAAAGTGAATGTGAGCAGGGGGAGGTGCAGAGAGAGAGGGAAAGAGAGAATTCCAAGCAGGTTCTGTGTCATCAGCGCAGAGCCGAACACAGGCTCAATCCCACGAACCCCGAGATCATGACCCGAGCTGAAATAAAGAGTTGGACGCTTAACTGACTGAGCCATCCAGGAGCCCCCATCTTGTTGCTATTGTGGTGAGCTCCCTTGTTGGTGACTATCCCTTTAAAATGCCCATATAACACTAATCATCTCTGAGTGAACAATTCATCTCTCCAGTAAATTGTGTATTGCAGTAAAAAGTGATCTCTCATACTTCTCCCATTCTTCATCATGTTTAGTGCAATACCATAAATCTTGAGTAACACCAGGGACTCAACAAGGTTACCACTAGTGATGCTGGAGGTGTTCCCAAGAAACAAAAAAATGTCATGACACTACAAGAAAAAGTTGAATTACTTGATATATACCATAGATTGAGGTCTGCAGCTATGGTTGCCTGCTACTTCAAGATAAATAAATGCAGCATAAGGACCACTGCCAAAAAAGAAAGGGAAATTCATGAAGCTGTCTTTGTAGGCTAGAGCAGGACAAAACCCTGCACTTTCTGCAAAGTACCTTTTGATCTTGTATGGAACATACAGCTTTTATGTGGATGCAGGAGTTGCTATAAAGAAGGCATGATTATGATTCTAATATGGTTTGAGAAAAGTGAAGTCATTACAAGACAACTTAAAGCAAAAGGAAGATGAAAGATCTAAAGCTGGAGAATTTAATACCAGCAAAGGATAGTTTGATAATTTAGAAAGAGATCTGACTTAAAAAATGTCAAGATAACAGGAAATCAACTTTTGCTGAACAAGAAAGAGGCAGCAGATGAGCTCCCAGATGCCATATAAGAAAATCACTGAGGATCCTCAGAAAGGGTATCTACCTAAACAGATTTTAATGCAGACAAAAGTGTTCTATTCTAGAAAAAAATGCCACAAAGAGCATTTATTAGTAAGGAAGAGAAGCAAGCACCATGATTTAAGACAGGAAAGGATAGGCTAAACTCTACTGTTTTGTGCAAATGCAGTCAGGTTTATAATCAGGACTGACCTTATCTATAAGGATGCTAATCCCTAGCTTTGAAGGGAAAGTTAAACACCAGCTGCCAGATTTTTAGTTATACTACAACAAGAAGGCTGGCCAATGAGAACCCTTCTTCTGGACTGGTTCTATCAGTGCTTTGTCCCTGAAATCAGGGAGTACCCTGACAGTAAGAGACTGTCTTTTAAAGTTCTTTTCATATTGGACAATGCCACTGACCACCCAGAACCACAAGAGTTCAACACAGAAGTGAAAATGGTCTACCCGCCCCAACATAACACCTCTAGATTCGGGGGTCAAAAGGATCTTTAAGACTCATTACACATGGTACTTTAGCGAAAAGTCTGTCAACACTATGGAACAGGAACCCAATAGAGACAACATCATGAAAGTCTGGAAGGATTAAAGCATTGAAGATATCATCACTGTTACAGAAAAGGCTGTGAACACCATCAAGACCGAAACAATAAATTCCTACTAGAAAAAACTGTAGGCAGATGTTGTACATGACTTCACAGGATTTACAACAGAGCAAATCAAGAAAATCATGAACATGGGGCACTGGGATGGCTCAATCAGTTAAAAATCCAACTCTTGACCTCGGCTCAGGTAATGATCTCACAGTCTGAGATGGAGCCCCACCTTGGCTCCGTGCTGGGCGGGAGCCTGCTTAAGATTCTCTCTCTCCCTCTCCACTCCCACCCTCACTCAAGCATGTGCACATGCTCTCTCTCTCTGTCTCTCAAAACAATAATAAATAAATAAAAATTAAAATAAAAACATAAAAGAAAATCATGAATGAGATTATGGATATGGCAAAAAAGTTTGGGGGTTTCAAGATACAGATTTTGGAGAAATTCAAGAGCTAGTAGACATCACACCAGAGGAATTAACAGAAGATGACTTTATGGAGATGAGCACTTTCACAACAGTACCAGATGATGGGGAAAAAGATATACAAGAAGCACTGCCAGAAAACAAATTGACATTAGACAATCTGGCAGAGGGTTCCCATTATTCAAGACTGCTTTTGACTTCTTTTATAACATAGACCTTAGTTACAGGCATACAGGCACCGAATTAAACAGTGGAAGAATTGGTACCATATAAAAACATTTTTAGAGAAATGAAAAAGCAAAGTCAGACAGAAATTATGATGTATTTGCAAAAAGTTCACTGAATGTGCCTGCCTCCCCTTTTACCTCCTCCACCTCTTCCACCTCTGCCACACCTGAAACAGCAAGACCACCTCAACCCTTTCTCCTCCTTCTCAGCCTACTCAGTGTGAAGATGATGAGGATGAAGATCTTTATGATGGTCCACTTCCACTTAATGAACAGTAAATAATCAGCATGCCGTACCATTAATAAACTGTGTTATGTGTGTATCTTCATGTGAAAATCTAGTTAACTGTACAGCAAGAAAGGTAGGAAACATTTTTAAGTCATCATCATCATTGTCTAAGTATTCAGTGTGTAGAACATCATGTGCAAAACTTGAGTGAAGTGGGTAAGTGATATTTAACATAAAACTAATAATCTGTTTATTTTCTTACTGCCTTGTAACTTTCCTTTCAAAGAAGTACATTACCATACAGCACGCCTGTCATCACAGGTATTTTTTAAAAAAGACTTAACAATGTTTCTAATGCTGTATTATGAATATAACTATAATACCATATGCCATAAAAATTTTATAATGATTCATTCATTAGTGTACAGGCTAGGCTACCACGAAACAATCGTATCAATTATCTGTATCATTATCTGTAGATAATGAGAGAGATATTAATAAAATGTATCAATAAATACAGTACTGTAAAAGTATTTTCTCTTGTGATTTTCTTAATAACATTTTCTATTCTCTAGTTTATTAATTGTATTACTGTATTATTTTATGTTATTGGTAAGGCTTCTAGGCAACAGTAGGCTTTTAGTAGCAAGTTTTGGGGGAGTCAAAACTTGTACGAGGATTTTCAACTGTGCAGGGGTCAGCAACCCTCACCCCTGAGTTGTTCAAGGGTCAACTGTACTCATTGGTGTGTTTCTGTTCCTATTTAATTCTGTGCCATTTATCACATCTATAGGTTCAGGTATCACCACCACAGTCAAGATACTGAACAGTTCCACACCACAAAGATCCTTTTTATGTCTTTTTATAATCTATACACACATTTTCTTTTAGCCCTACCAAATGAGCTCTATCTTTGTAATATTACCATTCAATCCATTCTATAGACTGCTTTCCCCATGGCTGTCACTTAGAACTGAGACTACCTCTTCTTGATCCATAATTTATCAGGTGAATTTCTTTTCTCACTGCCATTAAGTAGTCATTACACTGCTTGTGTTAATATTTCTCTGTTAGTATAAAATCACTAAGATAACTATACTTAATCAGTGGGCACAGAAATCATGTTAGACAGAAGTAATCTCTCCCTTCTTCTTTGAAAAATCGCTTCCTAAAAATGGAAATAAAAATGACCTTAAAAGTTAAATATGTAACTCACCTGGACGGTCGGCAAAATCTTCTTCTGTAGTCATTTTTGAGATGATCCTGAAAGAAAAGTAAATCATCAAACTGGTGAAAAGTTAAGTTCTTCATTTGTTCATTCAGCAAGTTTTGTTTATTGTCTATTATAGTACCATAAAGAGGAATTCTTCTGGATCAAGTGAAGGAGAACTTGCCTCATATCTACTGTTTCAAAATCTTTGCTTATACTAATTTGTTCACCCTGGAAATCATTCCATCTTCCTCCCCTTACTCCCATACCTTTCCCATCATCAAAACCACAACTATCTGGGCTTCCAATAATTCAGGCTGGTTGATAAGCAGTATCTACTTATCTCCTTTCCTTGCAGGAAGATTCCTCTAAAATAATAGTTAAGGGCTACAATGGCATAGACCAATGAAAAAGACAATGAAGAGAAGACCATCTGTTAACAAATTTAAGAAATTTGTAGAAGATGGAAAATAAATGAAGTATGTTAATTGATAAAACAGAATAAAAGCAGTAGCAGACAAAAGTTAGTTCAGAGGATCCAGTCTTTGATGAGGAGTAAAGCTGATCTGCCCAGGAGAAAACCATAACAATGCAGAACTACAAAACTCAAAATATGAGGAGGCTAAGAGTAAGAAAGGGAATGAACAGAGTAACAGACTCCCACATCCCCTATCCCTATAAACACAAGTTTAAAAAACTGTATTCTATTGTCTGTCTTAAATATCACCAGCATCTGTGGATCAGGAGACACTCAGAGGTCTCTAAAACAAAACACGAATATCAAGATATAAATTTTAAAAATGGAGAAGAAAAAGGGCCAAAAGAAAACTGATACCAAGAATGAGAAAGAAGAGCATAACCCAACATACACACTTGTTGAATTATTATGTTGTACACCTAAAACTAATGTAACACTGAGTGTCAACTAGGCTTCTATTTAAAAAAAAAAAAAGAGAGAGAGAGAGAGAGAAAGAAAAAACTTGAAAAAAACAAAAACAAAAATCCAATTAGTACCTTCAAGAGAGATTTGAAATACTGGACTCATAAAACAAAAGTGATATACTATAAACACTAAACAACGAAATTAAGACCAAGAAAAATTCTTAATAAAACATGATTGCCTAATGGAGAAAAAGTCTCTTTTAGCAAATGGTGCTGGGAGAACTGGACAGCAACATGCAGAAGAATGAAACTGGACCACTTTCTTTACACCATACACAAAAATAAATTCAAAATGGATGAAAAAACTAATGAAAAAGGAAACCATCAAAATGCTACAGGAGAAAACAGGCAGCAACCTCTTTGACCTCGGCTGCAGCAACATCTGACTTGACATGTCTCTGAAGGCAAGGGAAATAAAAACAAAAATGAACCATTGAGACCTCATCAAGATAAAAAGCTTCTGCACAGTAAAGGAAACAATCAACAAAACTAAAAGGCAAACAATGGAATGGGAAAAGATATTTGCAAATGGTGTATCTGATAAAGGGTTCGTATCCAAAATGTATGAAGAATTCACCAAACTCAATACCCAAAAACCAAATAATCCAGTGAAGAAATGGGCAGAAGACAGGAATAGACACTTTTCCAAAGACATCCAAATGGCTAACAGACACATGAAAAGATGCTCAACACCACTCATTACCGGGGAAATACAAATTAAAACGACATTTAGATACCACCTTACACCGGTCAGAGTGGCTAAAATTAACTACTCAGCAAACAACAGATGTTGGCGAGGATGTGGAGAAACGGGAACCCTTTTGCATCGTTGGTGGAAATGCAAACTGGCACAGCCACTCTGGAAAACAGTACGAGATTTCTCAAAATATTAAAAATAGAACTACCCTACAACCCAGAAATTGCACTACTAGAAATTTATCCAAAGGATGTAGGAGTGCTGATTCGAAGGGGCACCTGCACCTCAATGTTTATAGCAGTGTTTTCAACAATAGCCAAATTATGGAAAGAGCCCAAATGTCCATTGACTGATGAATGGATAAAGAAGATGTGGTATATATACACAATGGAATACTACTCAGCAATGAAAAAGAATGAATTCTTGCCATTTGACCCAATTAAAATATATGGTTTAAAACAAACAAACAAACAAACAAACAAACAAAAATGAGAATGAGCGGACAAGCTACAGGCTAGAAAAAAATATCTGCAAAAGGTACATCTGAAAAGGACTATTATCCAAAATATGCAAAGAATGTTTAAAACTCAACAATAAGAAAATAAACAACCCAATTAAAAACTAAACGGGCCAAAGACCTTATACCTCAGATAAGATGTACAGATGGCAAAAAAGCATATGAAAAGATGCTCCACATCACATATCATCAGGAAAAAGCAAATTAAAAGCCACAATGAGATACCACTATACCTATTAGAATGACCAAAATCTGGAACACTGACAATTCCAAAAGCTGGTAAGGATAGGGCACAACAGAAAACTCTCATTTATTTTTTTTAATTTTTTTTAATGTTTATTTATTTTTGAGAGCGAGAAAGAAAGAGCATGAGCAGGGGAGAGGCAGAGAGAGAGGGAGACACATGTCCGAAGCAGGCTCCAGGCTCTGAGCTGTCAGCACAGAGCCCGATGCGGGGCTTGAACTCACAGACTGTGAGATCATGACCTGAGCTGAAGTCAGGCGGTTAACCGAGCCACCCAGGTGCCCCAACTCTCATTTATTTTTTAATATAAATGGTACAGTCATTTTGGAAGGCAGATTTGGTGGTTTTTACAAAAGTAAACAGACTCTCACCATGACTAAGCAATCGTATTGCTTGTTATTTACCCAAAGGAGTTGAAAACTTATGTCCACACAACAATCTGCACAGATGTTTATAGCAATTTTATAACTGCCAAAACTTGAAAGCAACAAGATGTCCTTCACTAGGTAAATGGATAAAGTGTGGTACATCCAGACGATAGCATATCATTGAGCACCAAAAAGAAATGAACTACCAAGCCATGAAAAGACATGAAAAAATCTTAAACGCGTCATTCTAAATGAAACAAGTCAATCTGAAAAGGCTATGTATGTATGATTTCAACTATATGACATTCTGGAAAAAAGCAAAACTATCGAGATGGTAAAAAGATCAGTGGTTACCAGAGTTCAGTGGGGAGGGAGGGAGAAATAGGCAGAACACAGAGGGTATGTAGGGTAGTAAAAACACTCGATGATACCACAAGGATGGCTACGCGTCATTAGACTTTTGTCCAAACACACAGAATGTACAACACCAAGAGTCAGACTTACTATAAATTATGGACTTGGGGCAATAACGATGGGTGAATGCGGTTCATCAACTGTAATAAATACATCATTCTGGTGGGGGATCCTAACAACAGGGGTAGCTATGCAGGTGTGGGAGTAAGGGGGTATATGGAAAATCTCTGTACCTTCCTCTTACTTTTGCTAAGAACCTAAGACTGCTCTAAAAAAATAAACTCTTTAAAAAAAGGAACCGTGGGCATTAGGTAAATTTTATTCCCCTCCTCTTCCTACAATGAGAATGGCTTTATTTCTGTCTAATTCTATATAATAGAAACAATGTATGTGCTCACATTAAAAGGACGCTCTACAGTATTTTTTACACATCTTTACGCAAACAAGCATTACTTTATAACTTTATTTAAGTGGGATATCATTGGTGAAGATTTTCTTAAAAAGAGAGATAAAGTTGAAAACACACGTTTAGGGCAGGGACCAACATGGGTTGTACAATATATAGTAACTACAAGCAAAGTGTGAAATACAGAATACTGAATACCAAAGGAGTCCAATAACACGGAAACAAAAAATTAGTTCCCGCCCCCTTGGGCATTCATACCTTAAGCACTTTTTAACTAACACCTGCCTTTCAGAAAACTTTACCAGTAACAAGCACTCCACAAATAATATGCTTCTGCAGACCAGCAAGTCCACACGTTGTAGGCGTTCCAAAACTTCTATAGACAGAAAATTATTTGGAGGACTAGAAACCAGAGTTAGACCAAAACAGTAGCAATCACAAGATTCTCTGAAGAGACAGATGCCATCACAACCAAAACTAAAAGAAACCTGTGGGGAAACAATACAAGGAAGTTAACTCCTGGCTATCAGCACACGATCAGCTCTGATCTCAAAAACTTGGCGGGCTTTTCCACTGAAATCTCCAAGAAGCCACAGTAAAACATTTCATTCTCTCCCACCCCGAGCGCAGGTGCCAGGGGCGGCCGAGCTCCCATACGCAGAAGCGACAGGAGCCTGCACTTACCAGACCCGTCGCAGCCATTTTCCGACCCGGCCCCACCCGCGCCGGGGGTCTGGCACGCAAGCCCTCGCGGGCCGTGACTCGAAGAAGCCCGGCACAGACAGAGTCGCGGGAGGAGCAGTTAGGCGGCACCCCAGGAGCGCCCCTGAGGTGGGAGGTGGCAAAACTGAAGGAACTGCGAGCTAGTAAGCGCGCTACCGACGCTCTTCACCCATTGGCTCGGCCCTTCCGGAGCACCCAGCGGTCTCCGCGGTTTGAAACGGTCTGCACATGCGCAAAACGAACCGCTCAACAGTACAGAAAGCCGTTGAAGGCCCGCCCTCACATTGGACACTCCAACAGTCCCGCCCCTCGCAGGGCCCGCCGCAGCCCCGCCCCATCTTTCCCATAGCCCCGCCCTCCCTTTCTCTAACTGTTTTCTCCTCTTTTGCTGGCTAGGTAATCCGGAGGATTGAACGTAAAGCTGGGGGTTTCCGTAAAGCTGCTCTGAGCAGGCACCGTCTCGAGAACAGCCTTTATTCTTGAGACGGGTGTAAAACTTGTCAGCGGTTCTATTACAGAGTAAAAAATAATACTTGGAAGGATAAAGATAAAAATTGCAGAAATCGTTTGAAAAGAAATAGTTCATTGTGCGGGCTCGTCCTCCACACCGAGTCCATCTATGCATCACCTCTGAAAGTAATAACAATGTAACGTTGATGATGATAACGATGTATTCTTCTTTCAAATATGTGGGTAATATTTTCATGAAGCATTGCCAACAAAGTGACTTAGGTAAATATATGTCATTTAAGTATAATGTCCTGAAAGGAGACCTAAATCAGTAGTCTTGAAATATACTCAGCGACTAGCTGTATCATCTAGAATAAAATTGTGGCACTATTCCGGGTGTTTCCTTATTTATATAATTATATAATAGGAGAGCTTATAGATGCTCTGAAGACTTGACCATTTTATGATGCTATGAAACTTGTGTTCTATTTTTGTGATTTAATAAAAATTTGCACAGGAATTTTAATCATAAAATACACTACTTATTGAATAAATTCATTAATCAAGAGTTGAACTAATAAACTTTTTAAACATGTAATGATTTAACAAATGTTATCACCTATGGTTTGTTTATTTTTGGTAGGGAAGAGGTACTATATATTAACTCTACAATCAGACTGGGTTCCATTCTACTCCCAAGAATTCTGTCATAATGGGTAAGTTGATTAAACTATCTGTTTCTCAAGTCCCTTGTCTGTAAAATGGGAATAATATTAAAGTTGCTGAGATATTGGGTTAATTCATTTTAATATCTAGGTGAAATGCCTGGAACATAGTAAGAATTCAATAAATAATGATTGGTTTTATTATAAGGTTTTGCCAATCAGACTACATTATATAATTTGATGTCATATTTGGAATACATTATAATAAAAAAACTATCATTTATTCCGTACACACTATATACTGTTTTTTTTTTCTAAATGCTCTCCATGCACTAACTTATTTTATTCTTAAAACATTCCTGTTAAAAGAAGACAGCTAGTATCCCCATCTTACAGACAACAGAACTGGGATAGTGTTTAAGTAACTGCCCCATAATCACACTACCATTAAATGGCAGAACTGAGGGTGAACCCTGGTATTCTGATTCCAGAACTGAGCACTTAATCACTACACTCTTTATTTCTCAGTGAGAAATTTTACCAAGCTCAATCACCAATGTAAATTTCCACATCTAAAATGATATTCCCTGTTTCCACTGGAAACAGTAACTCTGAGGTGTTTTGTGAAACTTGAAATGCAGTGACATGCTGGTATCGAATGCAGGGCACAAAGGGTATTGGTAATAACTACAGAGAAAATGGAGCAACACTTTATGAAAACCAAAAGTTATGGAAACTCCACCATCCCCAAGCAAACTTTTCAGTTCCCTCTGCATCTGTCCTACTATCTATAGCCCCACAATGGTTTTGGCATCCTAAAATAGGATTGCTAGTTGATGGACTAATGTTTATAAAACCTAGGTTTGTCATGATAGGCCCCCTGCGCAACCCCCCCAAATACATTCAGATCTCTCTTTATGAACTTCCATGGTAACTGGATAAATCTTGAAGTTTTCCATGCCAGCTACATAACCTAGGTGAGGTGTGTGTGTGTGTGTGTGTGTGTGTGTGTGTGTGTGTATCAGTCTATGGAATTATGTGTATTTGATGTGTATATGGGAAATAAAGTTTACAGAAACTGAACTTAAGAGGGTACTAGAAACTTTTAGATGCTTAGGATTTTATGCAGATAGTTTAAAATTGGTTAAAACTAGTTTAAAGAATATTTTAGACCTTAAAAATTACACTCTAAATGAACTTGCTCTAGGAATTGTAACACAATTGCTATTAAAATTTAAATTGTTCCTTATTTATAATAAACTCAAACTGGTAATATGTCCATCATTTACATATTAAATGTAATTTATGTACATGTAAATGTAATATGTACATATTTATAAAGTGTAGTTCATCCATATGACAGAATATTCCTCAGCAATAAAAACAAACTACTGATACATGCAACAACTTAGATGAATCTTAAAAGCTAGGTAAGAGAAGCCAGACATCAAAGGCAACCTGCTGTATGATTACATAAATGTAACTTCATGAAATTATACACATAGAAATGAAACCAATAGTTGCCAGCAGATGAAGTTGGGGGTAGAAGATGCTGACAACAAAGGCCAAGGAGGGAACATTTTATGATGCTGGAAATAGTCTATGTCTTCAATATGATACTCTTATGTTTTTGTCAAAACTCTCAGAACTGTGCTCCTAAAGAAAGGATGACTTTTGCTATATATTATACGTCAATGAACTGGACTTGAAGAGTGTTATTCACTATATATTATACATCAATGCTATATATTATACGTCAATGAACTGGACGTGAGAGTGTTACCAAACCAAAGTGGACCCACTCCTTGGTGACTTACAGGCAGACTACACCAGGTGGAGTTGCCTCACAAGGTCAACTATTTGTACAAACAAGGAGATCACAGGGAACAATTTCCAAAACAGTGTCTCTCCAACAAGGGGAAAGCAGGCTCCTTTTATTAGGCCTTGGGATGAATATTCAGAAGGGATTTTAACATTATAATGAAGCTGAGGTCACCTCTGGCACTTTCTTTTTCCCTTTCCTTCTTCTTCTTCTTCTTCTTCTTCTTCTTCTTCTTCTTCTTCTTCTTCTTCTTCTTCTTCTTCTAAATGTTCACTTATTTTTGAAAAAGAGCATGCAAGCTTGTGAGGGGAGGTACAAAGAGACAGGGGGACAGAGGTTCCAAAGCACGCTTCACGCTGACCCATGAACTGTGAAATCATGGCCTAAATCTCATGCTCAACCAACTGAGCCACCCCACCTCTGGCACTTCTGATTCATCTGTGCAAGCACAGGGGATCAGACCAATAGAGAGAGAGAGAGAGAACCAAATGCAGTGTGGAAATTAGGGTCAGACTGTGATTCAAAACGAAGCCATAAAGAGCATTAAGTGATGGAAAACTAAAGTAGTAATTGTTAAATGACAGGGAAATGTAAAATTTTCTTAGATATTATAATGCTACTGTGTTGATGTAAGAAAATGTCCTATTCTTTTAGGATAAGGATATACATATGAAGTATTAAGAGGTAAAACGTGATGTTTGTAAGTACTTTGAAATGGTTCAGTCAAAAAAAAAGATATAGTTACAGCAAATCTGGCAAAACGCTAACAATTATTGGAACTACATGGTAGATGTGTAGGTGTTTATTAATACTGCTCTTTCAGGGATGCCTAGGTGGCTCAGTCCATTAAGTGTCCAATTTCGGCTCAGGTCATGATCTCATGGTTCATGAGTTTGAGCCCAACATTGGGCTCCATGCTGACAGTGCAGAACCTGCTTGGGATTCTCTCTCCCTCTCTTTATTACCCCTGCCCCACTTGCATTTTCTCTCTCTCTCTCTGTCTCTCTCTCTCTCACACACACACACATGCACACAAACACACATACAAAATAAATAAATAAACTTTAAAAAATAAAAATACTGCTCTTTCAGCTTCTCTGTATGTTGGAAACTTTTAATACTAAAATGATAGGGCAAAGTGGCATTAATAAAATTACTGAAGTTCTCAAAATTTTTGCAAAAAAATTATTATGCCAAAGTGTCATAGACTCTAACTCTAGAGCTCTCTTTTGGCCAGCAAAAGAGCAGGATGCAGGATGAAAAATGAGAGATGGCTAATGTCCGGGAAAAGACAAGAGACCCAAATAAGAGTCCTTGCCCCGTTTTTTTAAGGATCAGAAGGCTTACAAACATGGTGATGGACGTGCACAAAGAGACAATGAATCTGTGCACATTAACTTATGAACATGAGGGAAAGGAGGTCTTGAAAATATTCAGGGTTAGGGGTTTGGGTTAATACAAAGCAAAATCCTGATGCCGGCAGTCGGGCAGAAAGTTGTTTACAGGGGACATGAGGCACCACCTCTGTTTATCTTAGCTAGTCTAGGGGAGGAGACAGATAGGACACGTGACCCCAGGGCTAACAAGGCACCTTTTTTTTAATAATCATCTCTGCTCTGGGCTGCTTCATCTCCAGTGCAGTGGTCTATAGCCCAATTTACCTGTTTACCTAACTTGGTCCTTCCTTCCTGTGAAAGCAGCTTTCTGCTATAGCACTAAATTGGGGGTGCTTCCGCCCTGCATATCTAATCTTGTTTTTTTCATATACCGATGTACTGGGTGCCTTTGCACCTCCCTATTCTTGGTTGCCTTGTTTGTTTACCCAAACTCGGGTGTTAGCATCCTATGGCTTTGTACTTCTTTATTGCCTTGTTAACCCATTGGCAAGCCCGGGGGATTCCTAAGCTTATTCCTCACACAAAAGTCAAAAGTGAAAATATTAGCAATTTACTATAGGATAATTTTGTCAGAAAAAATTACACTCCAAAAATCAATTTGTAAAAATTATAAACATTTCAATTATAACTTAATTTGCTAAAATGAAATAAATTTATTTATATAATTTTGGAGTTTATTTTTTAATATAACATTTAAATTTTTAAAATTCTTTACTGTCAAATGTTGTTCCATGTGTTAAGTACACTCACTTTAAGTAGCCTTTTCTCTACTAAATAGGCTAAGACTCTAATTGCCAAATTATAAAGTGTGTTTGCAGTATGCAGGTAGGTGGCAGCAACGTTCACGAAAACAATTTTATACAATGGGTTAAAAGTCCCCATGAGTTCTTAATTGAGTGCTACATAAAAATCTTTACAGTTACCTCTGTGCCAAGTGTTTGATTCATAGTTGCTGTTGAATTCTATTATATATATATATATATATATATATATATATATATATATATACATTGTTTCTCTTCCCAAGAACACAACAGGGGCGACTGAGTCAGTAGGTAGAGCATGTGACTCTTAATCTCAGAGTTCTGAGTTTGAACCCCACACTGCTGGTAGAGTTTCCTTATAAAAATTTTTTTTTAATAAATAAAAAGAACACAACAAATACACTATTCTCTGGATCTCCATTCTGTAGCCTGTAGTTTACTTCTAGTCAGCATAATTCTGAAAAATTAGCTTTTGTCGTTTAAAACACATTTAGGGATGCCTCGGTGGCTCAGTCGGTTAAGCGTCAGATTTTGGCTTAGGTCATAATCTCACAGTTTATGAGTTCAAGCCCCACGACCGGCTCTGTGCTGACAGCTCAAAGCCTGGAGCCTGCTTCAGATTCTGTGTCTCCATCTCTCTCTCTGCCCCTCCCCTGTTCGCAGTCTGCCTCTCTCTCTCTCTCTCTCAAAAATAAATAAACATTTAAAAAAAATTTTTTTTAAAGAAAGAAATAGGGGCTCTTGGGTGACTCAGTCCATTAAGCGTCTGACTTTGGGTCAGGTCATGAACTCACAGCTCATGAGTTCAAGCCCCATGTCGGGCTCTCCAGCTCAGCACAAAGCCTACTTCAGGTCCTCTGTATCTTCCTCTCTTGCTGCCCTCCCCTGTGTGCTCTCTCTCTCTCTTTCTCTGTCAAAAATAAAACAAACATTAAAAAAAAAACTTTCAAAAAGTACAATTAGATTTTCAAAAGTTTAATACTTTCTGCATTATAATTTAACCTTGCAAAGACTTAAATTATTTTAGTGGTACTAGGCAAAAAATTAAATAATAAACATTAGTAGTTATTGACACAGATATATGCTCCAGATAAGTTATATGAAAAAACGTAGTTTATCAAATATCATGTACTTATCTGATTATGTAAATATACACAAATAGAGAAAAAGTGCCAAAAAGGTGATGGTACCCATCCAAACCGTGCTAATGGTGGATGGTGGACGAGCATGTAATTTTCATTTTTTTAATTTATGCCTGAAGACTTGTTTTTTCTAGAACTTATATAAGTAAGTTTTCCATTTATTAGGAAAAATTAAGAAATTATTTTAAGTATTTATAAAGCATGCTATATGAGATGTTTGTAAATTTAAGCGCCTATAGAAATTCATAAACAATAAAGCGCCCAAACTATAGCTTGTAGGCCATACCTAACAGTGGGAAAGGGTGAAAGAAGTAGGAAAATAAACTGCAAACAAAGACACAAAGCAAAAAGGTCATAATCTCACAGTTCGTGTGTTTGATTCCTATGTCTGGTTCTAACCAGACTGGGCAGCACTGGGATTCTCTTTCCCTCTTTCTCACCCCCTCCCCCGCATGTGCTTTATCTCTCAAAAAAAATTATTATTTTATAAATAAATAGGGGCACCTGGGTGGCTGAGTCGGTTGAGCATCCGACTTCAGCTGAGGTCATGATCTCATGGTTTGTGGCTTAGGGCCCTGCGTTGGGCTCTGTGCTGGGCTCTGCTGACAGCTCGGAATCTGGAACCTGCTTTGGTTTCTGTGTCTCCCTCTCTCTCTGCCCCTCCCCTGCTCGCTCTCTCTCTCTCTCTCTCTCTCTCTCTCTCTCTCTGTCAAAAATAAATTTAAAAACATTAAAAATAAAAATAAACATTAAAAAAATAAAAAATATTTTAAAAAAGGAAATGCTGTGCTACTGACAGAAAATCTGTCAGATATTGTAGAGTGTTCATGTTTGCAAAATGAACTAGATTACGAACACCTTCAATGTTAGCATAAATTCTCACTTCTTCCTGTAGACAGTGCAGAACTATATTGATCAGGGGTCAGTTCTATAGAATAGAACTCGTAATAGCTACTTTAGGCAAAAACGGGATCTACTAGTATGCATTATTGGTTTACAGAATTGTTGGGATGGAAGGAGAAATAACATATTCAGGGCTTTCAGGAATGATTTCTAAAGACACACTGCAGAACTGAACACCAAGAGCCAGCTGTTGTATGTATAATCAGGAAGCAAACTGAAAAGCTGAGAAGCTAATGCTGGTGCTGGAATCTCCAGAACCATACTGACACTGCACAATCAGGAAGTCACTTCTGTTACAAAAGTGCCAGGTCTAGGAAGCCACAACGAATAAGAAGTCTCCATGAGCAGGAAGCCTCCTTGTTGCTGCTGGCTCCAGAAACACATCATATTCATCGTGACAGGTACCAGAAAATTGACGTTCCATGCTTTGACTAACTATCACCACCCATGAAACTAGTGATCAACTACTGAGACTTCTGATAGTATTGCCACACAAAAATTAGAAGCCTATAGACCATGCTTCAGCCTAGGGGAACAGCAAATCAAGAATAAATTCTTTTTCCATCTACCTTGCTACCCAACTCCAGCTCCCAAAAAAAGGTCTGGATATGTAGTTTTTAGCTTTTCAGCCTCTGCCGTAAAAGAATGGCATACGGGAGTGCCTGGGCGGCTCAGTAGGTTGAGCATCCGACCCAGCTCAGGTCATGATCTCACGGTTCCCCAGTTCGTGGGCCTGAACCCCATGTTGGGTTTTGTGCTGATATATTCAGATTCTCTTCTGCTTCAGATTCTGTCTCCCTCTCTGTCTGCCCCTCCCCCATGCACATGCGTGCACACTTTCTCTCTTTCTCTCTCTCTTTCTCAAAAATAAATAAACATTAAAAAGTAATAATAATGGCACACTGGAAGGGGCTGGAATGGATACTGAGCACTAACCTACCTTATCCCAGAAAGCAGCAGTAGTGGGGTTTTTTGGTTTTTTTGTTTTTTGGGTTTTTTAGTGGATTTTAAGTGAAGCAAAGAGGAAGAAAAATGTAGACCTAAACTTTCTTTGTATTGAGCTTGATATGGCTAAAACTAAATTCATTATTGCTCTACCACCCAAACTATCACCCTATCTGGAATTTTCAGTTTCTATTACAGCTACTATTACGCAATGATTTATCTCATTTAGAAACCTGTATCTATGTGACATTCAAGAAACATTTCTCACTAATATAAATAATACCCTACACTAAAAAATAGTGAGAACATTTAACTAGAAAGACTTTTATCATCATAGATGCAACTCTTTGTACTAAAAATTATGTCAGCAAATTAAACCACTCTGACAGAACTACGAATATCACTTCTACAACAGTGATTCCTTGCCTTTTTTTTTCTGTCCCAAAACACCTAGTAGAATTTTTTTTTTGAGTAATTATGACTCATTATGCCACAAAGTAAGCCAGTCATTAAAATTAAAGCTGTATTCTTCAGTTATGGATTGTAAACATAAATGTATTCAAACATCTTCAAAATTTACTACTATGAGTTGTGATTGAAATGGCAATAAACCATCAATAAACATTATGTGAAACAAAGATCAGAAATTGGGAAATACAGGAGACAGGTTGGAGGCTCTAATACAGAGTGATTGATTGAATCATTTCTAATAAGTGGATAGTAAAGTACTTTAGAGAGCCTTAACTGTCATAAAAATGTGTATTCATTTGAATTGCATTATAACATGGATGACTCAAAAGAGCACTGAGATTTTGATTTTATATGAGTTAATCTTATACTTCATTCAAAACTGTTTAATTTGTAGCCATGTATCTAATGTATAACAAACTCCTGTTCACAGAGCTGATGATGGCTGTGTCCAGCAGTTTGACAGTAACGTGATTGTTCTACACGGCAACAAAAGAACCTGCGTCAACCAATGGTCACACATATCAGAAAAAAAGAAGCTTCTGTCACAGCAGAGGCTAAGAGCTCCCAAATTAGAACTGTATTTTCCAGCCGGAAGTTAGTCATTTAATCAATGGTTACTGCAATCTACCTATCAACTTCAACACAATCCCTGTATTTGAAAAACTTAGTTTCCTGTTGATACAGAATGTATACTAATAACCAATATACAGTAGGCCAAATACTGTAATAAAATATCTGTAAGATGCTGTGGAATGCAGGGTGAAAGCAATAAAATTTCTCCTTGGAGATGGGGAAGGCTTCAGGAAATCAGGAAATCTTCACAGACAAGGATATATTCAACTGAGGTCTTGAAGGGTAGGCAGGAAGTTGTCATTTTAAGAAGAACGAAGGGCACCCAAACAAGATATACAGTAGTTCGAAAGGTATGAGGAGATGTGAAAGACCATGAGGTATCGAGCATTGGAATTAACCAAAGTTATTAGAGGAGAGAGGTTTTTTTTAAGGAGTTTCAATTTAAGGGCCCTGTTATGAAGGATCTCGTATTCTATGCTTGAGCACATTATTGGTGCTCAATATTTAGTGTTGACTGAAAAAAAATGAAAGAGTGCTCAAAAGCAATGAGAATCTATCAAAATGTTTTAAGCTGGGGAGTGACTTGATTAGATGTCATTTTAAATGAATTAGAGAAGAAAAAGTGTGAAAAGTAGGAGACTTCTGAGGAACCTACTGTAGCTCTTGAGACGAGGGAGGAAGTTGTGATCCTAGATAAGTTAAACGGTTTGCTCAAGGGCTTAGCTGGTGAGTAGCAAAACTGGCTACTCATTATTCACCACCTAAAATTTGAGATATCTATAAGAGGATTTCCATTGTCATGATGCAATTGGAAACTGTGAGCAGGTCTAACTGGCTAATAACGTTTCAGGATGTTTGCATCTTGTAGTGTTTTTTTTTTTTTTTAAGGAGACATCATTTGAACATTGGTATATTAACAATTAATGTGACTTGAAAATCAGCAAACCAAAGCAACTTCCAGAGGCTGATAAGCTGGTTTTTCTTTAATTTTGCGTATTTTTTTCATAAGGTAGGTAAGAAAGACATAGTTAACTAGATGATTATTTCTCAGAAATATTCCTATGCTTACATTTTTCTAGAAGCATTCTTTTCTCCCTGGCCACAATGCCAGTGACTACTTTTCTCATATTCCAACCATGGCTGTTTCACAGCATCCTGTCTCCCTCCCCTTCTTTCCATTTTCTGTTCTCATCTCTCCTTTCATTTCCTGCCTGTGTTACACCAGCTACCAGTTGCCAAAAAGGTGGATTAGGTCACTTATCAAATCAGGAGGTTTTCCCTTGTCATTCATTTTCCAAATATACTGAAACTGAAAAGTAGTGTGGTTTTACCTCAAAAAAAAAAAAAAAGCAGGACTTGTATTTTATCACTGGAAGGTTTGAGTAATAATAGGAAGGAGGTCTCGACTTAATATAAAAGCAGAGGAGAGGCGCCTGGGTAGCTCAGTAGGTTAAGCATCCAACTCTTGATTTTGGCTCAGAGAATCCTGCTTGGGATTCTCTCTCTCTCCCTCTCTCTCTGCTCCTCCCCTGCTCATGCTATCTCTCTCTCTCTCTCTCTCTCTCTCTCTCTCTCTCTCTCTCTCTCTCTCTCAAAATAAAAAAAATAAATAAATAAACGTAAAAAGATATATATAAGCAAGGGAGTGATTTTGAATCTTCAACTCCCAATATCTGTCTTAAACTTTTTATTTTGGATGATTAATTAAACACTTTCCTCTGGTTAACTGATAATTAGTCTATATTGCTGTACCTCACTTTGTAGACAATTTGGCTGCACATATCTACAGCTGCAGATCCAATGGAACCCATACTGGTGGGGAAAACCATGTGATGTCTCCATTAGGAAAGGAGGATCAGACTCGAGAGTCCTACCTTATTTTGATTTCTAAGAATCAGCTGGTCTCACTGGGGAGAATGCCCAGGCCTTGGCTATACTAAATCCATAGTAATTCTGAAATACAGAGGATGAAATAAGAAATGGTGGAACTTCTCAGGATCCCTGCAAAACATACCATGATTCCTTCCAGTGTTTCCTTCCCCCATCATTCCTTGCACAGTGCTCGGCCAAATCCAGTCTCTAAAGGACCGTTTCCCACGTACAACTACTGAATGCATTTGGGCCCCAATGTAGCTTTCTAAATCTTACCGTAGAGACCCCATCTATGCATCTTTGCATCAGTGATCCACAGCTCAGAAAGCATAAAAGAACAAAATAAAAGTTTGAAGTATTACAGCTTTCTCTGCCAGACATATTTTGCCAACTGGTAACCCATGAACTCAAAATTCTTACTGACAGAAAAGTAAAAAAATCCCATGTTGCCATGTGGTTTATATTTAGTGGATCATCAAAATAGGCATGGGATAAGGAACTCCAATCCTTAAAAAAATGTAAGCAAAGCTCAGTCTTAAAAGATTTACAGCAGAAATAGTACTAATAAAATTATCCTATACAGTAATTTTTAATGGAGTCAAGTTAATTCAAGTCATATCTTGTGGGGGTAAAGATGGAAAGCAATAAATAAAAGAAGGTGGAAGAAAACAAATGTGACCTTGATGACTCCTCCAAAGTTTATAACCTCCACATCGGTTCTTTTCATCCCCTGGTGATATTAATCTTCTATTTATTTTGCTACTGTAATCCTCAGTAATTCTAAATTTGCATAGAGATCGTCCTTTCAAAGTTGGTCTATGCCTGTTCTTTCTCACCTCACAAAAAGTAAAGGAAAAAAGTGTGTGTGTGTGTGTGTGTGTGTGTGTGTGTGTGTGTGTGTATGTGTGTACTGTTGGTGGTTAAATATCGAGTTGGGACTTCCTCTTTGAACAGTTGCTTTTTCCTCTCACACAAAGGAGATCTCATTTTGTTTGAGACTGGATATAGTTGAAATCAAACCACACACCAAGAGGGTATGATGGATAAGAAGCCCCCAAAACCAGCTCCTCGCAGGATCTTCCAAGAAAGGTTAAAGATTACTGCTCTACCTTTATACTTTGAAGGTTTTTTGTTAGTCAAGAGGTCAGAATGCCAGGTAAGTCCATAGATGATAACGTTGCAACTAGCAGCTTCTGCCTTAATATAAAATTTGTTTCATGGTGATGTGATGTGACAAGTGCCACCTTGTTTCTGTTGTGATTAAGCCCTCTTCTCTGAGCTCAGAAATATGATGCCAATTTTGCATAATTATAAAGACAATGTGTGGCTTAAGCACATTCAGGTATATATGTATGTATTATATATAATAATATAACATTCTAATGTTAAGTCACCAATGTAAAAAAAATTGAATAAGCTACATTTCCAAAGAATTTATGTAAACATAACAGAAGATTTCAGCTTGGAAGATAAAATGTTTGATATTTTTTTCTATTTACTAGTATGCTTCCACAATGACTTGTATCACTTAATACAAAATATTATGATTGAAATGAAAACTTTTGCTCTTCCTCTTAGTAGTTTGAAGTTTACAAATAATGGTAAAATTATTTTTTAATAGTAAACTTTTGTAAAAATAAATTATGAAAATGCTAAAATTGATATTGTTTAACATTAAATATAGTTGTATATTCTAAAAACATGAAGATAGTGACTTGAAAAGACAATATGTAGGTTGCAGTGTATGTAATATGTGCACTAAGATATATAAATACATTCATTCTAACAAAACTCAAAAAGCAGTTCATATTTTTTTAAATGTAAAAATGAAAAATTATAATTAAATAAGTTAAAATCAGTGCTTTGAAAATACCAGTTATGGATAATTTGAAGTTAATGAGAGAAATAAACATGAAAGTGTCTGTTACTAATTAAAAAAGAAATCATTAAGCTGGGTCAAATTTTATGCAATTTTAAAAGTAACAAAGTAGCAAAAAGTTAAGTGTTTCAAGAAATGTCATCAGAAATGTTTAATAATGATAATAAGATATGTTTTCTTAAGATTTATTAATGGAAAAATTGTGAAAATATCTACAATAGCACATTCGAGGTTTTTGTAAAGACATGGTAGTTTATATTCTGTTAGAGGTGTTAAACATGTATTAATAAATTTGTCAGTTATATTTGAATATTTTTTGGTTCCTCCTACATGCTTTTATTTTTTGCATCTTTTTCTTTTTTTCATTTTCATTTTTTTAAGTTTATTTATTTTTGAGAGAGAGAGAGAGAGCCTACACAAGCATGTGTGAGAGAGGAGCAAAGAGAGAGCAAGAGAATACCAAGCAGACTCCACACTCTCAGTGCAGAGCCCAGTGTGGGCTCTTTCCCACCAACTGTGAGATCATGACCTGAGCCAAGCTCAAGAGTTGACCACTTAACTGACTGAGCTACTCAGGTGCCCCCCCTCTTATATGCTTTGAAAGTGAATTCTACCTTGTCACAATAGGTTAGCCACATGATTACTTTGGCAGGAAAGAGGAATTGGGAAAAAGAAATTTCTAATTTGTAATTAAAAAAAATTTTTTTTAATGTTTATTTATTTTGAGAGACACAGAGACAGAGCTTGAGTGGGGGAGGGGCGGAGAGAGAGGGAAACACAGAATCTGAAGCAGGCTCCAGGCTCAGAGCTATCAGCAGAGCCCGACATGGGGCTCGAACCCACCAACTGTGAGATCCTGACCTGAGCCTAAGTCGGACGCCCAACTGACTGAGCCACCCAGGCACCCCTCTAATTTGTAATTTAAATTTGATTATTCATTAAATGTTCATCGAAGTATTTATAATAACTGTTTCTGATGATGGTTAGCAGGAAGAACAAGGATTTTAGAGTCAGTAAAACATGTCTTTACCTGATGGTTTTGCCATTTAAACTGCTTGTGATCTTGTGGAATTTACTCTATCTTCTTGAGATTCAATTTTCTCAAACTATAAAATGGAAAAACTACACCTTGCCACGTAAAGTACAATGCCTGGAATACAACAGGTGCTCAACTAATTTATTCACTCAAACAATGTTTATAATGTGTCCCCTATGCATCAAGCATCCTACCGAGTTCCAGAGAATATAAATATAACACAAAGATCCTACCTTCAAGAGGCTTAGTCTACAGTAAGGAGTGATGACTCTCTTACCTGACTGTTACTCTACCTTTTCTTAGAAAGCATACTTTGAAATGGAAAGAATAAACTATAGATATAAATATTTCTGATGAAATTGACTTGTTTCCACTCGAATTCATAGCAACATCTTTCACTTGTATGTCAAGGAGAAGAGAGCAAGAGGATAACAATATTGTCTAATTATAGGGTGGTTTTAAGGATTAAAGAAGATAACATATAAAATACCTGGCTTACACTAAAGGTTATATTCATTCATTTTATTATTTATTATAATCTTATTAACATACTAAAATCAGTTTTGAATCCGTAGGTACGGTTGACCCTTAAACAACATGGGTTTGAACAGTGTGGGTCCACTTACACTTGGATTTTTTGATAAATATAGTACAGTGCTATATATGTATCTTTTTCTCCAATCATTTTCTTAATAACATTTTTCTCTGGCTTACTTTATTGTAAGGATAGATATATAATACAGATAGCTTACAAAATATGTGTTAATCGACTGTTTGTGTTACTCACAAGGCTTCTGGTCAGCAGTGGGCTATTAGTAGTTAAATTTTTCTGGAGTCAAAAGTAATATGTGAATTTTTGACTGTGCAGGAGGGTCAGCACCCTAACCCGCTACATTGTTGGAGGGTCAACTGGTAATATGGCTCACAGGAGAGCCACAGAGCTAGAGCGCTAGTGAAAATAGAAGCTGTGAGAAAAATCTAAGGAAAATAATGGGATTTCTAGGCAGCAGCGAAGTGCCTGGGAACCTTTAAAAGTGAAGGAAAGCCAGGGATATATGGAAGGTTATCTTTAAAAGAAAATGGGATAGAGGAAGTTGGGATACTCTGCAGAACGTTAAGTGGGGTCTTTGTTGAAGAAATTCAGAACATTTAAACTAGAGAAAATATAACTGAGGACTAACCTGGTCTGTAAGGAGATCACACATTTAGAGGTGCTTCCTAGCTATTTTTGTGACAGGGGACTTGTAAGAATTTAAGGATTTTTGCCCCTAGGAAAAGGTACCAATATGTACCATTTTATTATTTTTTTAAATTTTTTTTTCAATGTTTATTTATTTTTGGGACAGAGAGAGACAGAGCATGAACGGGGGAGGGGCAGAGAGAGAGGGAGACACAGAATCGGAAACAGGCTCCAGGCTCTGAGCCATCAGCCCAGAGCCTGACGCGGGGCTCGAACTCACGGACCGCGAGATCGTGACCTGGTTGAAGTCGGACGCTTAACCGACTGCGCCACCCAGGCGCCCCAACATGTACCATTTTAAATGCAATTCCAGCAAGTCCATGGATCCCAGGTCAAGAATCCATTAAAAATACATAATCTTCATGAAAAAGATAATGTAGACTTACTTAAACAACAGCACGAGAATTTTGGACTGATCAGGAAGATTTATTTGATAATAAGTGCTATTAAAAGCCACAACAGGATGCCAATGAAAACACAGTTTTTGCAAATGGGGAAAATTCTCATTTTTCTGGAACTGTTTGAAATTAAGTTAGAGGTGTGCCTGGGTGGCTCCGTCAATTAAGCGTCAGACTTCGGCTCAAATTATGATCTCGTGGTTCATGAGCTCAAGCCCCACATGAGGCTCTGTGCTGACAACTCAGAGCCTGGAGCCTGTCTCGGATTCTGTGTCTCCCCCTCTGCCCTCCCTGCTTGTGCTCTCTCTCTCTCTCTCTCTCTCTCTCAAAAATAAATAAACATTAAAAAAAATTAATTAAAAAATTGGAGATAGAACTTGGGCAACATTTCATAGTTTCTTCAATCTGTGATATGCCTTAAAAACAATATGTATAATATGTCTTTTAATTAACTTGAACATAAGAATGTGGTCACCATATCAGTGTCAAAATAACATATCTCTGACTAGTCCTCACCACTAGTTCATTTAGAATTATACTGGTATATTTATAAGAGCTTATCTGCAACTCAATCAAGACTGTGACCCACTGGTCTCTGCGTACTGAATATAAGTTTGATCTATTCTTAGGCTTGTGGCTGTGGTTGAAGTTCACAGGACCTATCGTTATTTGTAATCTTACCTTTCCTCCGGGCTGCCTTTATTCTAGCTCACTACCTTTGTTCTTGCTTCTTCCCCCTGCCCCACCCTTAATAAACCCTCCTTAATCCTTTCCATGAATCTGTATGTTTATCAGTAAAACTCTTATTTTTCCCTGATTAATTCTACCCAGTTCATATAATTCTCTCCTGACTGAACCACCTCTGTAATTTTTCTTAGAAGCATAGATGGATGTCACCTGTATGTATAGAAGGAACTCAATAAGCTTTGGCAATGAGGGATTTTAGTTTTCCTATCATATGGCAGGTTAATACCCATAAATCTAATTTGGAAGACGAAGAGAGTGGTACACTTTGATTTCAGAGTTTTCTGTTGCTTACTTTTCCTCCAAGAATCATAGAATCTCCAGTTTGAACTTGATCTTAGATGCCATACTCCAGCAAAACCACACACCCTGTCATTAAGTTCTCCAACCAATTTGCCTGCATTCTGATCTTCCCTCTCTCCCTCACTCCCGTCCTAGTTCCAAATTATAGTGTAGCTTCGACTTGATTCCTGCATGGCAGAGGCTTACCAGTAGAACAGGATGTGAAAGGCTTAAAAAGAGAGATATGATTAAAAAAAAAAGTCCCCCCAAATCAAATTGTTTTATTAATCAGAAGTCAAACTTGAGAAAATCCAAGTACTTTTCAACAGAGTGGCTAGACACTTTCATGGTTTTTATAGAACATCTGCCTGATTATGGAGACAGTATATATTGACAACTTTTCAAGCCAAATTTCTCAATGCAGTTTTATATTTCTCTACTGAAGACAACATGAAGGCACCCTTTCATAGTATATGTGAATGGCGATGGGTTTCATTACTCTGGTTCACAAGATATCCTCCCCTTCTCATACATAATCCCATTGAAGGAGATCTATTTTGGAGATTTTTGGATGCCACCACTGTCACACACACATACAAATCTCCATCCTCAAAAAGTAACATATGAATAATGAAAAATGCAAAGTACTTGTTAATAATGTGAGTGATGAGGTAATGCTTTTTTTTTTTTAAGTGGCTAACATTTATGGTCCACTTGCTATGTCCCAGGTCCCATGTGCTTTACACACAGTATTATTCCATTCAATCTTGAACAACTCTATAAGGCAATAGCAGGAAGCTGGTTTCTACCTCTATTCTTGGTCCCCTAGCAGTACACTCTCACACAGGAAAAACAATGGTCATTACCATCATCATCATCATCATCATCATCATACTTCAGTGCTTTTAATATATTCAGAAAGTTGTTCAACATCACCACTATCTAGTTCTAGAACATTTTCATCCTGCTAAAAAGAAATCCCATTAGCAGTTAATCCCTCTTCCCCTGCTGTATACATTTTTATATGCATTTGTTGGGATTTTTTTCTGTCTCCCAATTTTGAAACCAATTAAAAATTAAGACAGAGGAATCCCACACAGATCAATTAGGTACTTTTATCATTAATAAAATCTATCGCTATGTAGTTTAGATTTATGGCCAAAACAATGCTAACACTTTATACCAGATTTAGGTAGGCTTGAGCTACCTTGAGTCACTCACTAACTCAGTTTAAAAGCCACAAGCCTACCCCTCCTGGAGGCCCTTTACCACATGGCAGGACCAGAAAAAGAACACCTACTCTCTCCTAATACGCTGAGCAGAGAGAGGATAGAAAGGGGCTAAGTTGAACATGTTGCCTCTTAATTCACTCTGGCTGTACTGTGCAGGATAGATTGGAGGGCATAAGAAGGTGGCAGAGAAACCAGGTAAATGCTATCACAATGCCAATAACACATTGGCTGATTCTTCAATCCTATGCCCCTTTGAATTGGTCTTTTCTATGTTAATTTGTTCTTAGCTCAGGAGGTATAAGCAGGTTCCTTACGTAACATTATAGCCAGCTCTCAATTAGGAGGTAGGATGGACTGGAAAGACCACAGGGTTGGACAAAGAAACTTGTCCCACATTCCAACCCTGCCCCTGAAGTAGATTGCTACAGTAATACTACCAATTTGTTCAAGCCTCACTGTATGCATTCCCCCTTTGAAATGTGACTTCTCTGGTCTTTCATGAAGAGATTGACTTTATTTTTCTACCCCTTGAAATCTGGACTAGGTCATGCTTCGGTAAATGTGACAAAGGGAGAAAATTAGAAACCTCACACATTAGGTTTGCCTTCTCTTGCTCCTGGGAATCCTTCTGCCAGCATGTGAACAAATATAGGCTTACGTGACAAATATAGGCTTACGTGACTCCCTGTGGAGTGAGACTCTGGTTTTCTCAGTAGAGTGTTTTCCAACACCAACAACCAATTCTCTGACTCTCTGGACACCATCTGGCTGTTCAACAATTCAGCTGAATTCTGACACTACCTATCCAGATGTAGTGCAGACCCCACCGCTTAGTTAAGGGCACAGTCCCACAAGACTGCCCTCCACTTCAGTCACCAACTGAAAGTCCCAGACCTCCTATACTTCTGACCAACTCACTATAAATCAAAAGCTGCCATGATTCCCTCTGAAGACTTTATAATTTATTAGACTGGCTCACAGAACTCAGGAAGCCACGTTACTTACATTTTCTGGTAAAAGATACAAATGAACAGGCAGATCAAGAGGTCCATAGGGCAAGATCTGGAAGGGCCCCAAGCACACATGCTTCTGTCCGTACTGAGTTTGGCTGTACCAACCTCTCAACATGTGAATGTGTTCACCAATTAGGAATTTTATCAAATCACATTGTTCAAGAATTTTTATGAAACTTAAATCTCCCAGCCCATCCCCCATTTTTCCTAGAGGTTGGTGGGTAGGGCTGAAATTTCCAACCCAGTAATCAGTTGTCCTTTTAGCCACCAGACCTATCTTGAAGCTATCCAGGCATTCCATCCTAAGTCATCTCATTAGTATAAACTCAGGTATTACGTAAAGTGACTCATTACTAGTAACAAAAACAGTCCTACCATTCAGGAAATTTGAAGGGTTTTAGGATCTCTGTGCCAGGAAATGGGGGACAAAGACCAAAACATATTTCAGTTCTGCATTCCCAGCTAGGACCCCAGGCAAGTGTGTGAGGCCACCCCTAGACCAGCCACAGTGAAGTATATCCAAAGAATGATCATACAGCCACAGAATAATGGGAAATAGCAAACATTTGCTATTTTAATCCACTAAGTTTGAGGGTGGCTTGTTACACAACAAAAGCTAACTAATATAGCACTTTATCAGCCCTGAAGAAAAAGGGATAAAATAGTTCTACTAAGAACATGAGAAAGATGATTGTTGTAATTCAAAATGAATTTAATCTTGAGCTTCGTGGGAACCAAGACAAATAAAAACAAGATGGGTTACAGAGTTTCCATTATTTGAGAAAAGAAGTATATCAGTTCTGAAGAGGTGAGAAACAGTTTGATGGGCTAAGAAAGGATAAATGGTATGTCAGTATTAGACACAAAATGCCATAATATATAAAAGTGTCTTCACATTTATAAGCATAAGAAAAAAATCATGTAACTCTCTTACATTAATCCTCAATATAAGTCAAGATAATCCAGCATGTCATAAACATTGAGCTTATTAAACTCTAAAGGAATGATTAACATGTCTATAAAACTGGAATTTTTAAAAACATACTTTTGGAGGGGCGCCTGGGTGGCGCAGTCGGTTAAGCGTCCGACTTCAGCCAGGTCACGATCTCGCGGTCCGGGAGTTCGAGCCCCGCGTCGGGCTCTGGGCTGATGGCTCAGAGCCTGGAGCCTGTTTCCGATTCTGTGTCTCCCTCTCTCTCTTCCCCTCCCCCGTTCATGCTCTGTCTCTCTCTGTCCCAAAAATAAATACACGTTGAAAAAAAAAAAATTAAAAAAAAAAAACATACTTTTGGAAAGAGCTGGGTATGAAGGTAAGTATTTACACTTGAAAGGATTTTATTCTCGAAACCCCCATGTCATTCTTTTGTAATACAGCCAGTCTTCACAGAATGTAAATTCCCCTTATTAAATAACTTTCACTTGAGTGAAATGAAACTAGGTTATTTAAATTTTTTAAACCTAAAAAGTTGTATTTCTATAAAACCCATAATAATGTGAATGTAGCAATAATGAATGAAATTCGGACTTCAATGTTTAGCTTTGATATTAAACTATTTTTATGATTATGAACTATTCCATTGCCTTTATTTATATAAACATACACTATTTATAGGACCCACACTATAAGCCATGTACTCTAAGTGCTTTACATATGCCAATTTATTCAATCCTTTCAATTGTCCTGGAATCTAGATATTTAATGCTTGTCCTATCTTGACCCCTAAATGGCTCCTCTTACAGGTGCAGGCTTCCACTGATGCCTACATAAAAAGTCAAGCGTCTTAAATCAATGGGGAAAGTTTTGAAAAATGACCTATTTAAACACAAATCAAATCACATCCTTACCTCACACCTTATGCTAAAATAAATTTGTGAAAGATTTAATCAAGACCTATATGTAAAGGGGAGTCCTAGTGGCTCAGTCGTTTAAGAGTCCGACTCTTGGTTTCAGCTCAGGTCACGATCTCAGGGTTTGTGAGTTCAAGTCCTATGTTGGGCTCTGTGCTAACAGTGCAGAGCCTGCTTGGAGTTTTCTGTCTCTCCCTCTCTCTCTGCTGCTCCTTGCTCTCTGAATGAATGAATGAATGAATGAACTTTAAAAAAAGGAGTTAGGGGCGCCTGGGTGGTGCAGTCGGTTAAGCGTCCGACTTCAGCCAGGTCACGATCTCGCGGTCCGGGAGTTCGAGCCCCGCGTCAGGCTCTGGGCTGATGGCTCAGAGCCTGGAGCCTGTTTCCGGTTCTGTGTCTCCCTCTCTCTCTGCCCCTCCCCCGTTCATGCTCTGTCTCTCTCTGTCCCAAAAAAATAAATAAATGTTGAAAAAAAATTTTTTTAAAAAAAGGAGTTAAATGTGAAATTAAGCCATAAGTTAGGTGATTTATCTCAGGGTAAAGAAGAAACCTATATCAAACAGCAATTAAGGAAGTTACAAAGAAAAGTGGTAACAAGAAAACAGTTGAATATATACCAATGAAATAATGCTCTTAATTTCTTTCCCACAGGAGTATAAACATTACTGGACAGAGTTGAGAGGAACTACACTTTTTTTTTATTCTGACAAAAAAAGTCCAACAGTAAGTAGTTAAACACATTTGACTGGTTCAATTTTTTCCAATATAGACATGTTATATAGTTTTATTCATTTGGGGTTTTCTGTCTCTCAAGAGTAAAGCAATTCAAATAAGAACGTTGATATCTGTGGATACTATCAGATATAAGACCTATGGTAAAGTTTCCAGGGCACCTACGAAGAAGATATAAACTTGTGTCTTTAGTTTTGCATTTTTTTCTTTCTGATCCCAATGGTAGAAACTTAGTTGAAAAGTGAAAATTTTAGCTAGGTAACAAGATAAAACTTGCTTAATGCCAAGGGGTAGCCTTAATTTCCCCAGTTTTTTATCTTGCTGTATCATGCAGTTATTATCCGAAAGAAACTAGATGATCCCCAAAGCCTCATAACATAAAATATGTCACAATTTAATTTTTCTAGGGAGACGAAAACATAACCTGCTAAAGGGACTTCTAAGAGCTTAAGCATGAGAATAAAGAGATACTGAGATTTATTTATTAGTATTAATTTCAAATAATTTATTTTTAATTTTTTTTATTTTTACATTTATTTATTTTTGAGAGACAGAGCGTGAGCAGGGGAGGGGCAGAGAGAGAGGGAGACACAGAATCTGAAGCAGGCTCCAGGCTCTGAGCTGTCAGCAGAGCCGGATGTGGGGCTCAAACCCACGAACTGTGAGATCATGACCTGAGCCCAAGTCAGACACTCAACCAACTGAGCCATCCAGGCGCCCCTATCAAATACTTGATTTATATTTCAATTTTTCCACAAAGATCAAAAACTATGTATTTCATTTTTCCCACAAATAAAATGTAGCGTTTTAGTGTCAAATGTTTGCCTACCATGGAATGCTATACCTGTAGGAGATTTTTATGATCTAGTAACTTGTTTAAATACAAACATTTTGTACCATGGATGCAGTAGCCCACAGTTCTTGGAACATCATTATTACATGCCCAGATTTAATGAAAGAGACAGAAAAAACAGCCTTTGTGATGTATTCCACCTTGCAGGTATTTTAGTGCCATTTAGTGGTAAATTAACCAGAAATCATTTAAAAAACAAACAAAATGTGTTGAGCACTGGGTGTTACATGTAAGTGACGAATCACTAAATTCTATTCCAATATTACACTATATGTTAACTAATGAGAATTTAAATAAAAGATTGAAAAAAAATAAGAACATGCAAAAACAAACAAACAAAAACAAACTTACAATGATGACTTTCACCAGAGTTCTGGACAGGTAAGATTCATATGGAGGTGTTTTCAAATGCCATAATAAATTTTAATAAAATGAATCCCTCTGTTGTGCCTTCCAACTTCCTACTGATGTCAGTGAGACTATGAGAGACACTGGTCTAACCCTTGTACAGTATACATAGTGGGTGAGAGAATAGTTATTGCTCACTTGCTACCTGGCATGAGGCAGTACAGCTTAGTGAGCACAGCTTAGTGACTGCCGCCTGGTCTTCAGGCAGATTGCCTGGCTTGTTACCTTGTTTCTGTGAACTGTGGGTCTTGGGCTAGTTACCTAACCTGTCTGTGTCAGTATATCAGACAGGGAACTGGTAGGAAACAGATGACATCTCAAATTGGGCATTTTTTTTTTAAGATTTTATTTTTAAGTAATCTCTAAACCCAACGTGGGGCTCAAACTTACATATGCCCCTAACCGAGATCAGGAGTTCGTGCCTTACTGATCAAGCCAGCCAGGAGCCACTCAGATTGGGCATTTTTGAAGAGAGCTTAATGAAGATGCTATATTCAAAGCAGTGGACAGGATATAGGAAAACTACAAAGGATAGAATAGAACTCTGAGGCTAGGAACAGTTCCCTACCTTGATGCCCAGAATTAAAAAAAAAAAAAAAGTGGGAGAAGAGTGAACAGAAGTGTATGAAGATGACTACATTGAGAGGAGTAAGATCTTTGACTGAGGAAGCAATTGCATAAATACTTCACTCTCCTCAGGCTTCTGATCTCCTGCCAGTGTTAACTAGGATCCAACCCAATGGGAATGAAGGGGCCCTTGATGTTGTCCCCACAGGTCCCTCTCCTGTGCACAGCACTGTGTGGTAAAGGGATAAAAGGAAACCCAGGGAAGCAAATAAAAGATCTTGTCCAACATCATTTCCAAATCCCTAAAATTAGGATAAAAAGAATCACCCATTACATGAAGTTATCAAAAGGATTAGACGAGATAATGAATGTAAGGACTTGAGAGATGAGCTGCCACATAGCACGCATTCAAGTATTTTACATACATTATCTCATCTAATTCGCACAACTCTTCTGAGTGGTATACTATTTTAATCACCACTTATAGATGAGAGTAGTCAAGTTTAGGGATTCAGAAGTTGTACAAGATCAGACAGTTAATGAAAGGGGTACGTACCATCCAGGTCCTGCTCCTGAGCCAGCATTCTTAACCACTATGCCATGAACAGACTGTTACAATGAAATACTGCAGAATTGTCCATCTACCCATTTTGTTAAAAGAGGGTGCAGACTTTAGGAAATTTGGGGAGGGGGCGATAGTCTCAGGAGAAAGCATAGAGATAGAAGGTGAGAAGTGTAGATAATTCAGCTCATAGTAGGGAAGAATTTAAAGCTGCCTTGACATATTTGAAAGACTGTCAGGAGGTCATGTGAAAGAGTCAATGAATTCGTTTCATGTTATTTCAGAGAAAGAGGACTAGGACCATTGGATGGAAATTAACTGGAGGAACGAACGACTGTGCCTTAATACAAGGAAAAGCTTGCTAGCAGGCAGAATGGCATAGAGGCATAAGTTCCATGTTGTTTGAGATATTCCAACATAGACAGGATGGCTACAGGGAGGGATGCCGTGGAAGAGATTCAAGCATCAGATGGCAGCTGGATTAGACAGATGACCTTTAAGGCTCTTTTCAACCCTACAATTAAAAAAAAAAAAAAAAAGATAAAACTTCCTTTCTTCTAATCAATAGATCAGCACTCTATCTAATTCGGCCACTTCCTCCTCTGTTGCTTCCTCCTTTGTCTCAGCAAAGTTTACTTAGCTTAATCTAGGCAATCCATCAGAAAAAGATTTGTGTGCAATTTTTTAATTCTGTCCTGCTTCCCTTATACCTTTCCATCCATTTTTAATTGCTCTTTGTCCATTGAAAATAAATAGGTCAACCCAAACGAACCCACAACTTCATCATTATAGAAATAGGTCTGGAAAAAAAATTTACTTACTTATTTTTCTGCCTTACTTTATTCAGAAAAATAAAATAAGGACACAAAGCAGAACCTAGTAAAATAAGTTCTATTGGGCAAAACAGAGGAAAATAAAAAAGTCAAGAATGAGGCTAATTCAGAAAAAAAAAATTATGCCATAAAAACTCTACTATACTTACTGGCGGTGGATTTGATCTTCCCACACTAGAGAACAGGTCTGACCAGCTGCATACAGAGTAGCCCATGTATATACCAGTTGTTCAGAAGAAATATTCTAATTGTATTGGGCTAAGAGAGGAATTTCTTAATAGGATCCTTATAACCAACGATGTGATAAATGTTGAAGAAGAGCATTCTTGAAAAAATCATGTGTATGAATATATGTATACAAGTTTATTATAAATATTACTGATATAAAGAATGTGTAGCACAAAGTTGAAAAAATAAAATATACAATTTTTAAAAATATTTTCTTTCTTAAAAAAATTTTTTTTAATGTTTATTTTTGAGAGAGAGAGACAGAGTGCAAGCAGGCATACGGAGAGAGAGAGAGGGAGACACAGAATCTGAAGCAGGCTCCAGGCTCCAAGCTATCAGCACAGAACCCAATGTGGGGCTCGAACTTACGGACTGTGAGATCATGACCTGAGCCGAAGTCAGATATTTAACTGACTGAGCCACCCAGGCGCCCCTACATTTTTTATTATAGTTTCCATATAGGTAATTGATTCTCACAGATACTTTCATTGATCTTTCTGAACTTGGATCCACAGGCAACTAAAATTGCAATTCAATCATGATTTGACAAATGCAGTTGTCTTCCAATCTGCTGTTTCCCTAATAAATTTGTCACTAAATGTGACATTTGATATGAATGTCGACTGATTTTTTTGTTTACATTAATGATAAGAGGAAAGCAAAGCAATAATCATGTATGTTAGAACTTCACCTATTTTGATAATGACATGGGTAAGTTCTTTGCTAAACAACATGATAATTTCTGAATCATGGGACAATATTTTGTCAATTTTTTTTGTTCTGTTCACAATGAAAAAGTTTCAGACACAAGAAACTTTAACATTTTATCTGCTTTATTAATATTTTACCCCTCACTTTGCTACCCAGAGCCCAGCAAACTGTGGCCCTTGACCCAAATCTAGCCACTGGCCTGATTTTGTACAGTCTATGAGCTGAGAATGTTTTTTACATTTTCAAAGTGTTGTATGAAAACAATAAGAATTTGCAACAGAGACACTGTGTGGTCTGCAAAGCCTGAGACATTTACTATCTAGCTTTTGCAGAAAAAAAATTGCTGGCTCCTAGGACAATTAACAAAACAATAAATCAAGCCCTAATTTGTAAGGTTTACCAGTTTCCAAGGTGTAAATACTCCCACCACAGCTGATTTTAAACTGTCAGTGTGACTTTCCTGAATTGGGAAGAAAGGTATGGTAATACACTGTTAGATAGTATTTCCCTCAAACAGAAATGAGGATGTAAATAACCTCAAGGGCATAGCAAATACAATGTAGTATTATAATTAGAAAATAATGAGTTTTGAATTTTAGTTACCTTTGTTTTTAATATAATTGTATGTTTATATAATTTAATTTTTAACAGCTGTGTTTAGTGACTGGCTTGCAAACTTCCTAAAAATGAAAGAATCAGCTTTTGCAAAGTCATGTGGGCCAGGTCCAGCACACCATCACAGAATACATCTCCAAATGCCTTCTGAGTTCGGAAGGCTTGCGATGCCCAGTTGAAAGCCAGGATTTCATGCAAGGTCCAAATCAGTTATGTTCCTCCTTTCTAGAACTAATGTATGTTACCCATGAAACAATTTAATGAGATTTCCCTTATCTTTGCAGTATGTTGACAAGTTAGACATAATAGACCTCACATGCCTTACTGACCAGAATTCAACCGAAAAGAATTGCGCAAAATTCACCCTTGTTTTACCAAAAGAGGAAGTGCAACTGAAGGTGAGTGAGGAGCCGCAATTAGTTGGAAACAAGTTGTTATAAATAGCACTCGCCTCTTCACAACCCACTGGGCTGAGGTAAAGAGGAATCGTAAGAGGACCTGCCAAGTCTCATTCTTTGTTCGTATTTCTTGCCTCTTGCCAAAAACTGCAGTTTTCTAAATAGGGATTTGAAAGGGCCTGTCCACTTGTTTAGTATACAAGCACATTGAAACCATACACTTCTGTCCTCTGACAAAGTCAGAGATCCCACCTGGTGTTTTTAAGAAGTTGTTCTTGAGTTGATACTTACCAAGTTCCCAGATGAATCTGAGAGTGTCCAACAAGATACATGTTTGGAACTACTGAATTAGACAAACCCACATTTCACAAATCGAGAGATATTTTGCAAGGCAATTGGCCTGTACTGTAATCTTCAAAAATAGCGCTGTGAGAAAAGCCAAAGGAAGGCCAGACACCTGTGTCCAATTTTGGAAACCTTGGCGTATGACAGCTACATGCAGTGTGTGACCCTGGACTGGATTCTGGGCTAGAAAAGGAAAACAAAAAACTATAAAGAACTTTACTGTTACAATAGAAAAATTCAGAAAAGAACTGTGTATTAGATATACACCGTTTGTGAAAGATGGTATTAATCTCATAAAACTCTAAGCCCCACACGAGCAGAAATTTGTTTGTTAAATTCATCACTGTACAGCTAGCACTTGCACAGAAAAAAAGTTTTTCTTGAATTGACATTCAAAGCGAGCCAGTTAAAGTCAACCAACAATTACAGTGTTAAACGTATTGTTGCAATTGAATAAGAAGTTGTTCGAGTTGGCCTTGCAAGCACTGCTCATGAATCTTTACAGTACCGTAGTCCCCCTCCCCCCCTTAAAGTGGTTACAGTTACCCGTGGTCAACTGCAGCCTGGAAGCAGATGGTCCTCCTTCTGACCTTATCAAAAGGTCAGTAGTAACCTAACACTCCACCACAAGGCCTACGTCATTCACCTCACTTCATCTCATCGTGTAGGCATTTTATCATCTCGCACCATTGCAGGAAGAAGGGTGAGTACAGCACAATAAGATATTTTGAGAAAAAGACCACATTCACATAACTTTTATTGAAGAATATTGTGATAATTGTTTTATTCCATTACTGTTGTTAATCTCTGTGTCTGATTTATAATTTAAACTTTATCATAGGCATGTATGTACAGGAAAAACATAGTATATGTAGCGTTTAGTACTATCTTCGATATCAGGCATCTACTGGGGGTCTTGGAATGTATCCCCATAGATAAGGGGGAATACTGTACTAGGAATCGCTAGTTAGGAAATCTAGGCCCTACCCCTAACCCTGGGCCCCAGATTTTTTGTTTTAAGCAAACTTCCCAGATGATTCTGATATGGTGGATAAAGAACACGAGATTGGAATCATATGTCTGGGGTTGAATTCTGGCTGTTTTATTCATCAGTTGTGTAACTGTAGGCCAGTTACTTAACTCCTTTATGCCTTGGTTTCTTCATCCTCAAGTAAGTCTTTACTCAGATGTATCTCTCTTACTGAGACTACCTGGACCATTTTATTAAAATTGCAACCCTTTTCCTCTCACCTAGCCCCTAATGACATTCTCAATGAAATTCTCAATTACCCTGCTCTACATTTTATTCTCCCATTTATTTCCTTCTGACGCTACAATATTTACTTACTATTCTACTTATGATATATTATTCCATAACTAGATCCAAAATTCCAGAACAAGGATTAGTATTTTGTTCTCTGATGTGAACCAGTACCTAGAATAGTGCCTAGTCCTAAGGTACTCAATAAATATGTTAAATGAGCAAATCTATAAAATAAAAATTTATTAAAGTACCTTTTGCAGAATTACCATAAAGGTTAAATCATTTAATGTGTGAAGTACTTAGAACAGTAGCTGCCCCTTATAAATACTTAATAAATGTTGGCTATATTAGTAGGACTTAGAGCTAAGAATTGGAAATTTTTAAGGACTAACTATATTGGTCTTACCTGGTTGCAAACTTAAAGCCAGTCAATATTAAATACCAGTGGGGTGGATCAATCATTAACTCACACATTGCAGAAATAAGTGAATAACATTTACTTTTTTAAAAGTAAATGTGTATGATTTTACTTGTTTGGTAAGCAGATAGATTGAAGCTATATACTTCTGACAAAAGAAAATAGTTTTGGAATTTCATAACATATACATTGTCTTAAACAAAAAGGAAAATGAATTGTTTCTTCCTTTCAACTAATTTAAAGTGCTTTAAAAATTACAACTGACTTTTTAAAACAACGTGCTTCAATAGAAAGATATGCATTTTGTCAACCTTGCTGGGTTTTGATAGCTTACACATTTGGAGTCTTATGAAACAATCATACGAAATTCTAAAATTACCTGAAGTTAATAAAAGTGTTAATGTTCACACTTATGTCTTTTCTTCTTTATGTTTTTGTTTTCATCTTCAGACAGAAAACGCAGAAAGTGGGGAAGAGTGGAGAGGCTTCATTCTTACAGTAACAGAGGTAGGAAGGACATTACTTTTGATTGATTCATTAATTCAACAAATATTTACTGGACACTGACTATGAACCATACAGAGTGAAAAGGGTAAAGTGAAGATACAAGAATTGAAAAGGACAGATATATACCCGTACATTTACTCATGAAATTTATATTTGTATGAGGTGGATGGAAAGGAAGAAAGGCAATAAGCAAAATAGTTTAAAATTGTGATAATTGTTATAAAGAAAATAAACCAGGCCATGTGCTAGCTAGAGAGTAACAGGTGGTCAGGGAGATCTACTTTTTGGTCTTTTGACACAATGGTTCTTTGTGTATGTTGATAGTTACAGCTTATATAGCATCATCTAAAATACTTTCCAATTCCTTTCTTATTCATTTAATACATATTTATAAAATGCTGAGATGAATTTTATGAATAACATAAACAATATAACAGAAAGACCATCAAAATGAATATTCACCTTTAAACATTTGTTTAGTTAGTCTTAAGACAAAAGGATGCTTACCTGTTCAACTCCCATGGCATCTTCTCAGAGACAAATAGTAAGATCTGCTTATAGTTAACAGTTGCAGCAGGATGTCTACCAATATTTTAAGTGAAGCTTCTATAGCAACTGTCTTATAAACATTAGGTACTTTAAGAGCCAGCCCCCAAAGAAGGATCATGTTCTCTGATACTTTTAGAGAAGTCAGTTAAGTACCGACTATCCAAAGCGAGTTCCTAAGTAAAGGCTTTGCAGTCACATGAGAGAAGCACTGCACTTTACTGAGATGATGGATGCTGGGTTTTTTTTAGGTTTCCTTATTTATTTTAAGAGAGAGAGACAGTGCAAGCAGGGGAGGGGCAGAGGGGGGGGGGAGAGAATCCCAAGCAGGCTCCATTCTGTAAGCACAGAGCACAAAGTGGGGCTCAATCTCATGAACTGTGAGATCATGACCTCAGCCAAAACCAGGACTCAGATGCTTAACTGACTGAGCCACCCAGGTGCCCTGATGCTGGCTTTTTATATCAGCCAATAACAGGTGAAAGTTGGACGTTCAGCTACCATGTAGGGAAGTCTTAGGAGGTTAGAAAACTGGACGAGTTAAAGATGTGAAAGACATTTTGACTTGTGTGGAGGAAGAAACTCAATGGGGAAGTCCATTGATGTTGTGAAAAAGCATCTTTGTGTGACACAGCACTTTTATATTGGGATACAAGTATCCCAAGGGTATATGAGTAGGTATCAAAGAGAATACCAAAACCACTGGAAAGCCTTGGGGTGCATCTACCTGGTACACTAATTATGTTTTGGCAAAAAGAAATTGTTTTTTAGTTTTTTTCCTTAAGTTAAGGATAAAAAGCATTATTTTAATTAAAATGTACATAATTATATTACAGAATGCAAAATAAAATTCATGTGAATTTCCAAGAGAAGAACAGTTATCTTAAATTTTGTGCTGTATGAATGTTGTTTTTTACTAGGTTCCCTGAACACTCTGTGTACATTCACACCATACTGTTGTTAGGACAGCTTTACCAGAAGTTCGAGAAACATAGACTGTAGTTGAAAGAGCAGAAAAAAAAAAGAAAGAAAGGAAAAGAAAGAAAGAAAAGAAAAGAAATGAAATGAAAAGATAAAAAAGAAACTTTGCTTTTGAATTAAATAAACTGGAGTTTGAGTCCACAATTTTCTAGCTATGTGACCCTGTTAGTTATTTAACTTTTCTGAACCTTTTTCTTTCTCCTGAACCTTTTTTTTTTCCTATTTGTAGAGTAGGGATAACATACCTCTCTTATAGTATTGCTGTGAGGATTTGCAATAGCACAATGCTTGGGACATAATAGGCAATTAATAAGCAGTACCTTCCTCATTAGTTTCTCCTCATTCTATTATTTTATTTGCTGGATTGGTATATAAGGAAATAACTGTACTGATTATTAGTTAGCTTAGCTAAGTTATCCAGAAAAAGTCTCTAATCATTTTTTATTGTGTACCCTTATTCTGTTTTTATTTCAAACTTCACAAACACACATATATGCACATATATAAGATATAAACAATAGGAATTAATAAGCACATGTAAATAGGCCATAAGGAGATGTAAATCAGGGGTACGAATATCAGGAGGGTAAAGGTTACTCAATCCAAAATACATCTCTAGAGAAGGCTAAAAGAAACTAAGTACAACAGTATCATAATCCTAATGTGTGAATGAAAATTTGAAATACACACACAGATACACCGAAGTCTAGACCTCTGGCTACAGATGCTTGGTCATCTAACGAATAGTTCCATCTGAACCCTATGTTGCCATATGGCTGGTGCAGTGAATTCCAGGTTAGCTGTGGGACAGCAAGGCACCTCACTGGTACTTTGGGACTTAACTGGCAGCAAGAACTAGTGAGGTCAGAATGAAAAATGAGAGATATGTTGTTACTTGAATTAGCCTGTAGTGCAAGGTGGGTAGACTTTGCTATGTGCCAGGCCAAAAGGAACAGTTCTAGGAAGAAGGAAGAAGATTGGGCACATTGTGCAAGTTAAAGCTGTGTGGTTGGCTTGAAGGCAGTTTTTTTTTCTTATGTCTATTTTTAAGAGACAGAGACAGAGAATGAATGGGGGAGGGGTAGAGAGAGAGGGAGACACAGAATCCAAAGCAGACTCCAGGATCTGAGCTGTCACACAGCCCAATGTGGGGCTCGATCTCACAAACTGCGTGATCATGATCTGGGTCGAAGTCAGCCACTGAACTGACTGAGTCACCCAGGTGCACCTTGAAGGCAGTTTTAAGACACCAAGATCCTCTATTCATGATCCTCTCCATCCATGTCAGATAACTGAAGCTCCGTAGGACCACAGCGGTCTCCTCTTTGCTGAAATCACTTAGTTACTCTGCTTTCTTGTTTGCCTACTGACTTAATTGGTTTCAGCTGTCAGTTCCCCTACACGTGTCACTCCTTCCTGGGCAAGTAATTCGACTGCAAGAAGTCCTAGAGAGAGAGAAAAGGAGGAGGATTGAGACAGAGCGGATACCGAGTTCCGAAAAGGAGCAGGAACCTACTGAAGATTATGTGGATGTACTGAACCCTATGCCAGTGTGAGTGTACCACAAACTCTAGTTTGCTTATTAGATTGTTAATATTAATTTCTAATTATCAAGGAGAGTGAGCCATTGACCTCATTAAACCAGGGATAGTAAACTGTCTTGTGGATGAACATTAGGTCTCGGAGTAGATGCCACATTTCCTCTTCTATGTCATGATCACCAAAATTCAAAATGCAGGTTTTACCGCACAGGAAATCCCCTTCCACCCACACCTTTAGACCAAATAGATATTCTTTCCAAAGCTCAACCCTAAATAAAAACTGCTATGTAGAAGCAAGGAAAAGATGTTGTTTTTTTTTTTTTTTTAACCATGCAACTCCATGGTTGACTGTTTTTCTGTCAGAAAATTAGACCAAAGAGTTTCAAGTAACTGAATGTTCTATTCAGTTGTCTAATCAGTGAGTACTGATTGAGCTTGTACTTTGAGGAAAGCCCTGTGAACAGTGTAGAAGGTGTTGGTGGGAAAATGAAGAGGCACAGACAGGCTGAATCCAGCAACATCCTTATTTTTCACTCTTATATTGCTGAAAAGTGTGGCTAAGATTGGGATCCCTTTCCTCCTGAAGTCGAGGTCTTCTTGTCAGGGAAACTTAACGCTGGTACCACCTGTGACATCAGGTTCTGCTCTGTACAGTCTAGCTGTACTGTAAGTGCTGACACCTGCCTACCATCACTCTCAGCTGAAACCAGTGACATTTGAAGGACTGATAGGTTAGAAGTCACACAAACTGCCTCTTTTTCTTTTTTCCTCAATAAAACAAGTAATATGTATTTTTACAAATAGATAAAAAGAATATTAAAACCATTCTTTTTCCCACCACACAGAGATATTCACTGTTAACCTTTTGGGGAATTGCATATCTTGCCATATTTTTCTCTGTTGAAAAAACCCAGACTTTTCATTGACTACAAAATTTATTATAAAAATGAGAAGTGCTTTCTTAAAGATTTATGCATTAAAATAGCATCAATGCCATTGGAAAGCCATATTATACTAAAAGGAGTGGATTCAGATATGCCCTTAAATATCAGTTATTTAAAACAGAGACCATAGAAGAGAACCATCTATAGAAATGTTTTGTATCCCTGAAGAGAAACCACCAACCAGTATTATTTATCCAAGAGCTTATTATAAACTGAGATTATGAACTGGAGTTATACTATTAATTCTTATTTTAGATTTTCAAATGGTAATGGTGATTACATACTGACCAGTAGGTAACTTTTCAGATCCTCTTTGGTTAAAGAAAGAGGTTTGGAGGGATAAGGGAAGAAAGACCTTAATTAAGCATAAGTGTGCTTAATAGTGCCCCAGGCTTGTAATAACAGTAATTATATCATTGTAATTGTAGTAATAAAACTGGGAATTAAATTAAGAAAAATTAATAACTACAGCTCTTAGAGTTATTTTGGTAGCATCTTTTTCAAGTAATGATCTTCATCAGTTAAAAAAATCCTGTTTTTCATCTCACCTTTATAGATGTTTTTATGCGGTGTCCCGGAAAGAAGCAATCGAGATGCTTGAGAAGAACCCTTCTTTGGGAAATATGATCCTGAGGCCTGGTAGTGACAGCAAAAACTATTCCATCACTATCCGGCAGGGGATAGAGTATGTTTAATTAAAAAAAAAACATATGGAATTGTTAAAAGCACGGTATCACTTTAAAAGGCAAAGTCACACAAGATCAGCAGCTGCTGTGTGTTTTGTTGGGGCTAAAGATAGAAACACAAGAATAGAGAGAGAATGTTATAGAAACAATGCTAAAGACTGAGCCAAGGCTAATATTTACTGCAGGGAAGAAGAATGGACAAATTACTTTGATCTTGAGTATAGTTCTATTGTTCATTCATTTCAACAAATATTTATTGAACAACTACTAGATGGCCAAGTAATATGTTAGGCACTGAGGATGGAGTAGTGAACAAAACATCATCCCTGGTTTAAGGAGTTTACATTCTTGTAAGGAAACATGGACTATAAATAAATGGCATAACTAAAAAGTCATATATATGGTAATAAGGTCTATAGAAGTAAAATAAAAGAGGATGAGGGAGATGGGAACTGTCAGAGACGATATATAGAGAAACGTTTTCTTATTGCTATTGTTGTTTTCATACAGAGTGGTCAGAGAAGGCCTACTTTATTAACTGACATTTAATTAAGCAGGGGCCTGAAGGAAGTGAGGGAACAAACCTTGCCCAGGTCTGGGACAAGAGCATTCCCGGTAGCAAGTGCATGTGCCCAGAGGCAGAAGTCTGGGTTTGTTCAAAAACAGAAAGAGGCTGCTTGGTGATGCCAACAAGGAAACAGTGGTAGATGAGATTCCAGAGATGGGGGTGGGGACCAATTACTCTAAACCCTACAGGTCATTGTAGGGACCTGACCTGGGTTATATACTCTGAATGACATGAGAGGTCACTAGACCGTGATGAATGAAGACGTGACATAATCTGACATCTATAAAAAGGACTGCTTAGGAGTCTGTTGGAAAGGTGAATAATTTCTTTCTGGTAAAGTGGCTTACCTTTGATGAGATCAGTAACACGTACAGAAGTTGATTTTTCCATGTAGCTAAGGTGGTTGGATCTTCGAAGGTCCACTCCAGCTCTCAGGGTCCATGAAATCTCACATTTCAATAGGTACTCTAGGTTAGTTAACACTTTAACAAATGATAGTGAAACTAAAATACAGATTTTTATCCTAAGTGAAAATGTTCAATAAGTAATTATCTTTCATATAAAAATATAAACAGAACTTTGATTCTTGAATGTATTATTCTTTGTGGGGATAATATTCCATCAATTATTTTAGCTGTAACATTATCTACCAGCCCACTGTAAATATTAAATATGAAGACACTGACTGTGAATAAAGGCAGTAAAGAGAAAATAATTACAGTGAGCCATGGCCCAATCAGCTTCATCACTTGCCAATTACTCCATATAAACAGGGACTTGTCTTTATACTTCAGCCATGTGCACCGAATAGATGGCAAGAATGATAGATGGCAGATCAGATCCTGGTTCTGTGTGTGAAGAGACTCCGTGTGTGTGTCATTTTCCACAATGAATATCTATGTTAACTTAATGCTCTTGTGGTTTCATTATTTTTTATTATAATGCCTGACACTTGGGGTTGATGTATTTTCTTTAATTTTTTTTTTTAGTTTATTTATATTTCATTTAGAGAGAGAGCATAAGCAGGGGAGGGTCAGAGAAAGGGATAGAGAAGACCCTAAGCAGGCTCTGCACCATCAACACAGAGCCTGATGTGGGGCTCGAACTCAAGAACCTTGAGATCATGACCTGAGCTGAGATCAAGAGTCAGAGGCTTAAGTGACTGAGCCACCCAGGTGCCCTGGGGTTGATGTATTTTCAACTAATATGGTAAAATATCACAGATTAGTCAATTTTAATTTATTTGATTTATAATTTAATTGATTATTTTGAAACAAATCCAGAAGAAATAAAAATTGACTGCCATTAAATATAGGGGGGCTTAGAAGTGTCCCTGGGAGAAAAGTGAATTTTTCTGTTGAGTAAATCTTGGTCAAGAAACTTGTCCTTTTTCACGGTTTGGGCAATTGAATATCACATAGAGTACAGAATGCTTTTAACTAATTTACTTTCGCTTTAAAAATGAAGAGCATATAAAACTGAATTAAAATCTATTTCTCAGATTTTCTAAAAAAAGAAATTTAATTGCTTGAAAGCTAAATCACACAAGAGAGTGATTAGCTTTTCTTCCTTCATTTTATTCTTGGTTGGATTGAGTGTTTGATCCATCAGTATGTGAACGCTGTGTTATTCTGTATAAAATGAACAAAGTCCGGACACCTAATGACTCTAAAGACTGTATGTTTCCTGCACAAGGCAGCCTGGTCTCTTTAAGGTGGTCTAGATTACCCCAACTTTTGCATTGCATTTTCCATACATGTGAGCTATCAGAAATAAGTGTTTTCTTTTTTTCTTTCTAAGTTTATTTTTTGAAGCTTTTTAATTTTTTTGTTTCTTTTGTTTTTATTTATTTATTATTATTTTTTAAATGTAATTTATTGTCAAGTTAGCTAAAATACAGTGTATACGGTGTGCTTTTGGCTTCAGGAGTAGTAGATTCCCATAATTCATTGTTTACATACAACACCCAGTGCTTATCCTAATTAATACCCTCCTCAATGCCCATCACACATTTTCCCCGCCCCCCCCCCCACTCCCTTCCACCCTAAGTTTGTTCTCTGTATTTAAAAGTCTTTTATGGTTTGCCTCCCTCTCTGTTTGTAACTATATATATTTTTTTCTTTCCCTTCCCCAATGGTCTTCTGTTAAATTTCTCAACTTCCACATATGAGTGAAAACATATGATATCTATCTTTCTCTGACTTATTTCACTTAGCATAATATCCTCCAATTCCATCCATGTTGTTGCAAATGGCATGATTTCATTATTTTTCACTGTCAAATAGTATTCCATTGTATATATATATACCACATCTTTTTTATCCATTCATCAGTTGATGGACATTTGGGCTCTTTCTATAATTTGGCTATTGTTGATAGTGCTGCTATATAACATTGGGGTACATGTGCCCCTCTGAATCAGCACTCCTGTATCATTTGGATAAATTCCTAGTAATGCTATTGCTGGGTTGTAGGGTAATTCAATCTTTAATTTTCCAAGGAAACTCCACACTGTTTTCCAGAGTGGCTGTACCAGCTTGCATTCCCACCAACAATGCAAGAGGGTTCCCCTTTCTCCACATCCTCGCCAACATCTGTTTCCTGAGCTGTTAATTTTAGCAACTCTGACTGGTGTGAGGTGGTATCTCAATGTAGTTTTGATTTGTATTTCTCCGGTGATAAGTGATGTTGAGTATTTTTCATGTGTCTGTAGGCCATTTGGATGTCTTCTTTGGAAAAGTGTCTCTTCATATCTTCTGTCATTTCTTCATCGGATTGTTTGTTTTTTGGGTGTTGAGTTTGATAGTTTCTTTATAGATTTTAGATACTAGCCCTTTATCATTTGCAAATATCTTCTCCCATTCTGTTGGTTGTCTGTTAGTTTTGTTGATTGTTTCCTTTGCAGTGCAAAAGCTTTTTATCTTGATGAGGTCCTAATAGTTCATTTTTGCTTTTATTTCCCTTGCCTTTGGAGACATGTCAAGTAAGAAGTTGCTGCAGCTGAGGTCAAAGAAGTTGTTGCCTGTTTTCTCTTCTAGGATTTTGATGGTTTCCTGTCTCACATTTAATTCTTTCATCCATTTTGAATTCATTTTTGTGTATGGTATAAGAAAGTGGCCCAGGTTCATTCTTCTGCATGTTGCTGTCCAGTTTTCCCAGCATCATTTGCTAAAGAGACTATCTTTTTTCCATTGGATATTCTTTCCTATTTTGTTGAAGATTAGTTGTCCATATATTTGTGGGTCCAGTTCTGGGTTCTGTATTCTATACCATTGGTTTATGTGTCTGTTTTTGTAAAGCTTTTAAAAAATGTTTATTTATTTTGAGAGAGAAAGAGAGAGTGAGTGGGGGAGGAGCAGAGAGAAAGGGAGAGAGAGAATTCTAAGCAGGCTCTGAGCTATCAGTGCAGAGCCTGACACGGAGCTTGAACCCACAAACTGTGGGATCATGACTTGAGCCAAGATCAAGTCTGGCCACCCAGGCACCCCTAAAGTTTGTTTATTTATTTTAAGAGAGACAGAGCACAAGCAGTGGAGGGGCAGAGAGAGAGAAGAGAGAGAATCTCAAGCAAGTTTTGAGGTCAGGGCAGAGAGCCCAACACAGGGCTTGACCCCATGAACTGTGAGATCATGACCTGAGCCAAAATCAAGAGCTGGACGCTTAACCGACTGAGCCACCCAGGCCTCCCAAGATATAACAGTGTTTTCTGCTGTAGGTGTGGTTTGTGACCAAATGCAATATGTTTCTATACTTAGGATATGAACTTCATGCCATAGTTTTTACTTATATTTGTCTGTATTTAAACTCCTGTCTGGTAAAGGAGTTCATATCAAACTAACATAATTCTAATTTTAGTAAACTTATTTCCAGTTTGAATTCATATAGAAATCCATGCCTTTGTACAGCTGATGGTCCTAAAAACATAACATTTCCTCCTCTCCCCCCCCCCCCCGCCAAAGTTCATATTTAGAAAGAGTGAGGGGAATGGTCAAAGTAGAGCATTCTAATGCTACAGTCACTATATGCTCACTTAGGCTCAGGGAAATAGTTTGTGGTTGGAAATGGATAAGAAAAATTTGAACTGTTGTTGTACCAGTTTTCCTTATGAGTCAGAAATATCTATGATGTTAGCGACTGTTCTGTGCATTGCCTAACGCCTCAAAATAGAACTTTCAGAGTGCCTGATTTCTATCTTCTGTTTAACAGAGGATAGCACTTGTAGAGAGTAGTAGAATGTTAGCTTGTTAGACTGTAGAGCTTAATGTAAAGATTTAATGTAAAGCTTAATGCAAAAATTTAGATGATTAGGAAGCACCTGAACATAGGTGAGTAACAACCCACAAAACCAATTTATTGTCTTATAGGTTATAGGAGAAATATGCAGGTATGCAAGTTTAAGTGAGTGTATCTGGCAAAACACTGGCTGAAAAGGACAGGCTAGTTTACAAAGCAGTACTTGAAAGTAAAATTATCTCCATCTGTTAACAAACCAGTTGTGGGAGGGTAGATTGATTCTTCTCCGGAAGAAGCAAAAGTCATTCAGTGTCAAAGTATCAGGTGACTCCTCTCTTGATACAAAATACCATCCACCTTTAGCCAGCCCAGTGGTGTGTGAATTCATAAGACGTAGAGCTGTTCTTACAACAAACTTAGTGGTTTGGCTTTGTTTTCTTAAAATTGTTATGACTACATGGCAAGCTAGTAGTAAACACACTTTGGAGATCCATTAGCCAAGGAAACAGAAAATATTGACCCCAAATTAACTCCTGTAAAAAATTGGGGTCAGAAGTAAAAAACAAGTACTTATACCACATTTAAGCCACACACTTGTTAAAAGACAGGTTCCTTCTTTTTTTTGAGGTCATTGTCAGGAAACCTCAATATAGCACATTTTATCAATCTTGTTTTTTCCTCGGTCTTGATTTTTTTGGAGAAACAAAACAAAGTATGAAAGAAAAACAAAGTCTAAAATGAGACTCAAACCCTAAATGACTTCAATGGAATTTTTTTTTCCTACTTTTCTGCTTCAGAATTTAGTCCTTCTTGGCTCCAAGAGACACTGCTCATCTTTGCTACCCTTCCTCCCACAGTTTTGTCATGAATAATGATGATGATGATGATGATGATGATGATGATGATGATATAGTGGCTATTATTAATAACAACAATCATTGTCCCAATTTGTGGGTGCTGTGTTGGGTGCTTGACAAGCATTTCCTTCAGGAACAATAAAAACAAACAGTTTTTTTCTTTTTTCATGTTTTACAAATGAAGCAGTTGAGCCTTGCAGAAACAACTAAGTTAAAATGATAAATTTAAAAAGTATCAAAAATAGTTACGATTTACTATATGCCTAAATGTGCCAGACGTTGTACTAAGGACTTCTCAGACAATAACTCACAATAGCCCTGTAAGGAATGGCATTTCCGTGTCCGTTTTATAGATGAAAACATGAAGGGTGAGAGCTTACACAATAGAATCACAATGTGAACCTAAACTTTCTTGTTATAAAGATCATGCCCTTCAAGTTTTCTATCAGTTATTCCAAGGAATAATACAGGAATTTCTAGGAACACAGGAATTCTAGTTGGAATGGGTGAGAGTTTTCAAAAGTAACTATATGATTATAAAGATCTCTTCATGTAGAGATAAAAATAAAGCTAGAATCAACCACCCCAAAAGAAGGTACCTCTGTCCAAAAATGTTTCCTTCACCAGTCTGTTACTGATTCCTGAAAGTTCAGCAATAGAGAATACTTTTTAATTTTATTTTTTTTTTCAAAGGGGAGAGGGTTTGTTAGGCTTTATGCAATGGTTTAAAAGTAAAGCTCTACAATAAGCCACTGGAATAAAAGTATTAGCTATTTTCCAATGTGATATTCAATTGAGAGAATGAATATTTGGATATAGTAGTAGATGAGGAAAAAGTCCCTTAAAAAGAAGTGTACTTCAGTCCTAGAGACATGTGACCTGGAAATGGAGAGAGGGTTGATTAGGAAGAAGTGGGGAGGGGCTCCCGGATGGCCCAGTTGGGTGTCTGACTCTTGATTTCCACTGGGGTCCTGATCTCACGGTTCGTGAGTTCAAGCCCCATATCAGGCTCCATGCTAATAGCATGGAGCCTGCTTAGGATTCTCTCTCTCCCCTTTCTCTGCCCCTACCCTGCTTGTGCTCTCTCTTAAAATAAATGAATGAACTTAAAAAAATAAAAAAATAAAAAAAAAGAAGAAAGAAGGAGGGAGGTCCTGCTAACAAACTTAACCTGATAGACAGCTTTTAGACTGCTTCTGTGTGATGTTGAATTAGTTTCTCTTTCAAGCAAATGGCAGTGTAATAAATGCTTTTAACTTTTCAACATTAGAAGAAGTCCTGGTTGTGACATTTTTGTCATATGAATCAAGGGAATTCAAGGCAAACCTACTGGCTTCTCTCAATATAAATTAATTCTATCAAATAGCACTTTAAGATGAGCTTGCAATATTTTAAAACTTCAGTTTCATAAATATTTATCGTGTGCCTAATGCTGGAAGACAAAGGTGAATTTCTATTCTGTGCTTCTTGTTCTTAAGTAATTCTAGTCAGTAAAATAACATGTGTTTGAGGTGGTAATAATTTAGAGTGCTATGTGACCACAGAAGAGGAATCGCATTATGATTCCTCTGCTGTACTTACATTGTCTCCTACATTCGCATAGTACCTAATACTGAGCATTTTCCCTGTCTCTAAGTCAGCCCTGAAGTTAGTGGATATCCAGAGTGGTATATGAGCTAGCAGGAAGAACAGCCATTCAGGGATTTCTGATAGGATAGCGATAAGGTGGAGTAGAAAGTAATTTGCTTTCAACAATTTTTTCTACTTCCCTTTTATTATAGAGGATATATATTTGATTTGTATGTGCCTACATAGGATCTTATAATGTTGCCTACTTTGTAAATTATTAGCATTAAAAAATGATTTCAGAGCCTGAAAGATTTTCTGTTCTTGATTCCTTTTTTTTTTTTTTTTTTAGTTATTCATTCACCCACTCAATGACTCAGGTTTCCTATATCCCTAGCGTATAACCCCCCAAAAGAGACATACAGAACCAGGTAAATAATAAAATAAAACCCTTTTTTTTCTCCCTAACTATGGGAATGGATACATAGGTTTTACTGTACAGGTGATATTTTATATTCACTTTAGTTTGATTTGATCCAGTAATATACTCAAATGGAGAGTAACATTTTTTTTTTTCATTTTAGCATGCCAAGAATCAAGCACTACAAAGTGATGAGTGTAGGAAAAAACTACACCATTGAACTGGAAAAACCTGTAAGTAGCTATTTCCTTGTTTTTGATGAATTTTCTTCTGCTTTTCCCTAAATCTACCTTATAGAATTCAAAGAAAGGTAGAAAAGTAGACCCCTTGCCTAGGAACATAGTGCTGGTGAAAAACAGCCATGTTAAGGAGGCCTGAACGTGGCAGATGTCAGGGTAAGAAGTGAGGTATAAGCTCAGGGGGATGTGGCACAGTAGAAGATAATCTGCTAAGAATTCTTTCTACTTTTGTTTCTCTGCACTCTTTATCAGTAGAGTTGCTTCAGGGAGAGAATATTTTTTTGTTAAACATCTGTTGTACATCCTCCAACTATATATATTTCAATGCACTTATTTCTAAAGGGAAAAATTCTGTGCGTGCCTAGTCCTCTTATACCCATCATGCAGAAGTTCAGAAATGCCTGTCATAATAGCAACATAATCATGAAGAAATGGTTTGCTCTTGATCTGCAGCCCCTCTGTTATCCCAACCAACTTACCATGGGGCTAATGATATAATATCAGAATCACAAAGTCACTGTATTAGAGAGCTAAGTACTTTACCAATACCATTTAATTAATTAATTTTAATGTTTGTTTATTTTTGTGAGAGAGGGAGAGACTGAGTGAAAGCAGGGGAGGGACAGAGAGAGAGGGAGACACAGAGTCCGAAGCAGGGTCCAGGCTCTGAGCTGTCAGCACAGAGCCTGACATGGGGCTGGAACCCACGAGCCATGAGATAATGAACTGAGCTGAAGTTGGACACTTAACAGACTGAGCCATCCAGGCGCCCTCCACCCCACCCGGATACCATTTAATTTCATCTTCACCATTACCTTGAGGTAATGCCTGTTATAGATGTTAGAAAACTGGCATTTACATTCATCTCAACCAATGAAAATGTAGTAATGTGGCTATGGTCCCGGATGCCAGAAAAGGGAATATAGTTGTGGGATCTTAGGCTGCAGTGGCAGGGAAGATCGGACCTGAAAAGTGATATGACATAAATGGAACTGATGAGTCTTGAAGATATTTATTTTAACTTCTCTAAAATTAAGTTCTTCTTAATGCCTCTGCCTCTCTAGGCCCACTGTGTTAATCAAATAGAGAAAGGGACAGTATGGTTGAATTTTTTTTTAATGTTTATTTTTGAAAGAGAGAGAGCATGAGCAGGGGAGGGGCAGAGAGAGGGGGACAGATGATCCAAAGCTGGCTGTGCACTGACAGCAGAGAAACTGATGCGTGGCTCGAGCGCAGGAGCCATGGGATCCTGACCTGGGCCGAAGTCGGACGCTTAAGTGACTGAGCCACCCAGGCGCCCCTGTATGGTTGAATTATTAATGTTTAGACCATAATTCTTTGCATGCAGTGGTGACCTTTGCCAAAAGGAGAGACGCTGCCGATTTGTACATCCCACTTACATCTTTGCCGTAAATGTCTCTCAAAGCTTCTCAGTTCTCACATCCATGACTGCCAGGGCTTTTTCAAAAAATTCTAATGAAGGAAACAAAGAACTAGATTGCTCAGGGATAACCCAAATACCAACTGACTGGAAGCAATCAGGAATAAGAATGTACCTCTGTGACTGGTGAACTGGGGCTCGTTTATCCATAATTAGCCTGAACAATCCCCTGGATTGCTCTTTCACCTTCCACACTCCCTAACACTACCCCTCAACCAGATTGTCATTCTGTGAATTCTTTTTCTTTTTCAAGGTTACCAGGGATATTCAGGCTTAACCTGATTTTACTTTTTTTTTTTCAACATTTATTTATTTTTGGGGGGACAGAGAGAGACAGAGCATGAATGGGGGAGAGGCAGAGAGAGAGGGAGACACAGAATCAGAAACAGGCTCCAGGCTCTGAGCCATCAGCCCAGAGCCTGACGCGGGGCTCGAACTCCCGGACCGCGAGATCGTGACCTGGCTGAAGTCAGACGCTTAACCGACTGCGCCACCCAGGCGCCCCTACTTTTATAAAAATATTAGCTTGTCAACATCACTCATCATCTGGGAAATACAAATCAAAACCACATTGAGATATCACCTCACACCTGTCAGAATGGCTAACATTAACAACTCAGGCAACAACAGATGTTGATGAGGATGCTGAGAAAGAGGATCTCTTTTGCACTGTTGGTGGAAATGCAAAATGGTGTAGCCACTCTGGAAAACAGTATGGAGGTGCCTTAAAAAATTAAAAATAGAACTATCCTACAACCCAGCAATTGCACTACTAGGTATTTATTCAAGGGATACAGGTGTGCTGTTTCAAAGGGGCACATGCACCCCAGTGTTTATAGCAGCACTATCAATAATAGCAAAAATATGGAAAGAGCCTGACTGTCAATGGATGAATGGATAAAGAAGATGTTGTGTGTGTGTGTGTGTGTGTGTGTGTGTGTGTGTACACACACACACACACACACACACACACCATGGATAAAGAAGATGTACACACACACACACACACACACACACACACACCATGGAGTATTACTTGGCAATCAACAAGAATGATATCTTGCCATTTGCAACTACATGGATGGAACTGGAGGGTATTATGCTAAGTGAAATTAGTCAAAGAAAGACAAATATCATATGACTTCACTCATATGAGGACTTTAAGAGACAAAACAGATGAACATAAGGGAAGGAAAGCAAAAATAATATAAAAACAGGGAGGGGGACAAAACATAAGAGACTCATAAATATGGAGAACAAACAGAGGGTTACCGGAGGGACGATGGGCTAAATGGGAAAGGGGCTTAAGGAATCTGCTCCTGAAATCATTGTTGCACCATGTGCTAACTAACTTGGATGTAAATTATAAAAAATAAATAAATTATAGGAAAAAAAGTAAAAATATTAGCTTGGGGGTGGCAACACTTTTCAGCTACTCTTAGTCAAGTAAATGATCCTGTTCCAGTGAGATATTAAAGTGCTAAATTTTCCATCTTTAACTGTTCTTTGTTTTCAAATGGAAGAAACCAAATAAGTAACTTAAGAAAAAAAGGATTTATTTAAGAACATAGGAAGCATATAAAATGACTGGAAAGCTGGAAGACCTTCAGGGACTAGGAAGCAGTTACTTGTATGGTTGACCCTTGAACAACATGGGTTTGAAGCGCCTGGGTCCACTACATGTGGATTTTTTTTTTTTTAATAAAGAGTAGTGCTGTAGATATATTTTTCTTGTGATTTTCTTAATAACATTTCCTTTTCTCTGGCTTACTTTACTGGAAGAATACAGTATATAATACATATAATATACTAAGTATGTGTTAATCAACTATGTTATTGGTAAGGCTTCTGGTCAACAGTAGGGTATTAGTGTTTAATTCTGGGAGGAATCAAAAATTATAACATGGAATTGTGAGTGCATGGGGTTGGCATTCCTAACCCCCTGTTGTTCAAGGGTCAACTGTAGTAAGAACCATCTAATTAGGAATCTACTATCCTTTCTTGTTCCTCTACTCAAGTTCAAATTTCTGGCCTAGCCTGAGTCACATTCTTATCTGGTAACTGGGGAAAAGCAGCATACCAAATTATTGTCCACCAAAATGTATCCAAATGGGAAAAGGGAAATTTCTCAACAGGGAATTAGATATTATAAAAGAGAAATACAATGCATGTGTAGTTAAACCTTGGCCATTCATTCAATACCTCATTAAAGTGAGGTATTGATGTGTTTTTCTAGAGATCAGGAAATTCACAGTAGTCTTCATTAAATTTCACGCGAGCTTTCTCTTACTCTATCTTTACACAGATGACACTGAGCCTACTCTCACTTTCTTTAAACAGGTAACGCTCCCAAACCTGTTCAGCGTCATTGATTATTTCATGAAGGAGACTCGAGGAAATTTACGACCATTTATATATTCAACTGATGAATGCCTTGGTATGTTCTTCACTTCATTGCTGTGTCAAGGAAAGCAAAACAAAACAATAACCCCCTGCCTCCACTCTCACCCACCGTATATGATTTGTAATACCAGCCAGGTAGGAATGTAGTTCAGCCTTTAAATTTATCGATCTGGATGCCATTTTGTCACTAACCCTGTGGAAAAAAAGGGAGTACCAATATATCCTAGTGGATAGAGTATTGGCCCATTCTAGAGAGAGAAAAGCCCAAAGGCATGTAATGTGACTACTAATTTCATCCATTATTCTACTTGGCTTTATCAAACAAGTTCAGAGATAAGAAGAAAACCATGCTCTATGGTTTCCATAGAGTCATGGAAACCAAACAGAATTTAAAAGTATGATCTGTCAACAATATCAGATACTCTAGTCAGATTAAAATGTATGATGATTAAGGAGAGGCTAAGGGAATTGGCCATTAGGCAGTAGAGGACTTGAGAGAGAGGCCTATTCCACCTAAAGACAGGAGTCAGTCTAAAATAACAAGGAGGGAGTGGGTGGTGAGGAACTATAGATAAAAATTGTAGTCAGGACTGGCTACAGAATTTGTGGGTCCCCTTGTTCATAAACTATTAAAAATTTCAAAGCAGTGATAACAGATCATTAAACCAAGAATGGGACCCATTGCAATTGCATAGTTCTCATGACCATGAAACTGGCCCTGTTTGCAGTCCAGATTTAGCAGGGCAGGAGGGGGCTGAAGGTGAACCTTTCTCTCTGTCCTTTGAAACAATTCCTGGTACACATGGTCATTTGACAAAAGCTGTGGGCAGGGGAGAGAAAATATCTCCAGCTTGTTTGGATTCAGTTATCAAAGGAAGTCCCCATTCCTACAGATTATGAGGAAAAACAACTTTGTTTGGCTGCCTGCATCGGGGCATATCCGGAAAGTCTGGTTAAATATCAAAAGCCAGTAAGTTTAAAAGTCCAAGGTGGCAAACATAGTGATGATTCCTGTGATGCCAAATAATTAAAGAAACTCAGAACCTGAAGGAAATTTAGGAAAATTATCTAGTACAGTGTCTCACTCTGCATAGAAATAACCTGCATACCCAATACAGAAAATATTTCTAAGATGCGACCATTCAGCTTGTTTGAAAATTCCTCATGATGGTCATCTCACTGATTTTTGAGGCAGTACACTTCACTTTTGATCAACTCTCATGTTAGAGAATACTTCCTTGATATTGAGTCAGAAACATTTCTTCCTTTAACTTCTACATATTAATCCAATTTCTGGCTTTGAAACAACTCAGGGTTTTAAAAAGTCCATCAAATATTTAAAAGCAGCCACCATGCCCCCCCCCATCCCCCCGCCCCGCCTTAGTCTCTCTCTGTCCTCTATAGGTTATTGGTTCCTTCAGCTCTCTTACTCTCATCTTTGACCTCCTCTGTATACTAATTTCTGAACATCTGTCTTAAAATAGAATTACAAAGGAAGAACATATTACTATAGATATGGCTAGAATAATTTATTACCCTTAATGCAGGAAAACACCATTTGTAGAGATTTTAACAATTAACTACTAATATGATTTTTTTTTTTTTTCCAGAGACCAAAGGATTTCCTGTATGATCTCTAAAACTGAAAAAAAAATGTTTAGGGTGGCGGGGATTGTGATATAATTGCTTCATGTCAGTTATCTAATACTGTGTAACAAACTACCCTAAAATATGGTAGTTAAGTCAGTAACCATTTTATTCACAATTCTGTGCTTTGGCAATTTGGATTGGATTCAGCTGGGCAGTTCTTCACTAGTCTCACTTGCTGTCACTTACACAATGGTAATTAGCTGGTGGCCTGCCTGGGGCTGTATGTTTCAAGTTGGCATCATTCACACATCTGATGCTGGTGGTCAGCTGGATCTGGCTGAACCACTCTTTTCACATATTCTCTAATAATTGAGTTAGCTCAAGCTCTCCCACACAGATCTCGGAGCTGTTAAGAAAAGGATAGCTCAAATCCTTGGGCTAGAAATTCTTAGTGTTAAGAATCAAGTATGGCCCTGTTGGAGGTTTTAGTATGGCAGAAACCGTGAATTAAGTAAATAAATTCGAGAGTGAAGTGTCTTATGTACAGGGGCTGTACATCTTTCTTTTTAAAAAATTTAATTTACATGCAATAAAATTCACTTTTTTGTGTATGGTCCTATGAGTTTTGACAACCACCACTAGAATAAAAATACAGAAAGTTCTGTCACCTCAAAGAAATGCCCGAATTTTCTTTGTCATCCCTTCCTTCTTTTCACCCACAATCCCTGGAAACTACTGATCTGTTTTCCATTTTCCAAAAGGTCATGTAAATGGAATCACAAAATGGAAACTTTTGAGGCTCATTACTCTCACTCATCATAATGTCTAGATTCGCACAAGTGTGTGTATTACTAGCTTTTTCTTTTATTGCTGAGTAGTATTTCACTGTATGGAAGAACTAGTCTGTTTATCCACCCAACAATTTAAATATATTAGGGTTGAGGGCCTAACCCCCATCCCCAGGGTTGGTTAAATGTGTGACTTCAGCTCAGGTCATGATCTCATTGTTCATGAGTTTGAGCTGCACATAGGACTCTGTGCTGACATGGCAGGGCCTGCTTGGGATTCTCTGTCTCTCCCTCTCTCTCTGCCCCTCCCCCTGCTCAAAACAAACAAACAAACAAACAAACTTAGAAAAAATAAAATGTATTAGGATTGTTTCCACTTTTTGGCAATTACTTATTAAACTATATAAATATTCATTTTGCCTAACCTCTTTGCCTAAGATCACAAAGATTTTTCTTCCTATATTTTCTTCAAGAAGTGTCCTAGGTTTTATGTTTTACATTATATCTATGACTCATTTGAAATTCATTTTTAAGGGCAAAATTAATTTTATTTGCATTTATGTATGTAATTGTTCTAGCATCACTAGTTAAAAAAAGATAATCTTTTCTTAATCAAATAGCCTTTGCACCTTTGTAAAAAGAAAAAAAAATCAATTGACCATATTTTTGTGGGCCAATTTCCACTGAGGTATATTCCTACCCTTTTGCCAATACCATGCTATCTTGATTACTGTAGACTTACCGTAATTCTTGAAATCAGAAGGTATGAATCCAATTCTGCTTTTTCAAAATCGTTTGGACCAATCTTGTTTCACTGCCTTTCAGTATAAGTTTTAGAATCAGCACATTATTTACAGAAAAATCCTCTAGAGTTCTGATGTGGATTTTGTTGAAGCTTTAGATGAGTTCTGAGAGAACTGACATCTTGACAATATTATCTTTCAATTGAGGAATAAATATATCCCTCCAGTTACTTAGGTTATCTTTGATTTCTTTCACTGTTGTTTGTAGTTTTCAGCACACAGATGCTGCACATATTTTGTTAGATTAATACCTATTTAACTTTTGGTGCTATGGTGAATGATGCTATTTTTAACATTTTGGATTCCAATTATTCATTAGTAGTAGACAGAAATACGATTTTTGTATATTGATCTTGTAATTCCAAGATTCTATTTGCTAAACTCATGTATATATTTCTTTTTTTTTTTTTTAACGTTTATTTATTTTTGAGACAGAGAGAGACAGAGCATGAACGGGGGAGGGTCAGAGAGAGGGAGACACAGAATCTGAAACAGGCTCCAGGCTCTGAGCTGTCAGCATAGAGCCCGATGCGGGGCTCGAACTCACAGACCGCGAGATCATGACCTGAGCCGAAGTCGGCTGCTTAACCGACTGAGCCACCAGGCGCCCCTCATGTATATATTTCTAAGAGTTTTTTTTTTTTAAAGATTTCTTGTAATTTTCTATGTAGAAATCATTCTATCTGTGGATGCAGATAGTTTTAGTTCATACTTTCTGATTTGGATACGTTTTATTTATTTTCCTTGTATTATTGCACTGGCTGGGAGGTCCAGAACAATGACAGAAATGGTGAGAGTGGACATCCTTACCTTGCTTCCTGTTTTAAAAGAAAAAACATTTCATCTTTCACTAATAAGTACAATATTGGCTGTAGGTTTCCTGTTTTGTTTTTAGAGAGTGAGAGAGAGCATGAGCAGGGGAATGAGGTGGTAGAGGGAAAGGGAGAGAGAATCTTAAGCAGGTTCCATGCCCAGCATAGGTTCCATAGCCCAGCCTGATGCAGGGCTCAATCCTATGACTGAGATCATGACCTGAGTTGAAATCAAGAGTCAGATGCTTAACAAACTGAGCCACCCAGGTGCCTCAAATTGTCTCATTTTATTTCTCCCAGCAATCTTATGAGGAATGATTATTATCCTTGTTTATGATGAAGAAAATCATCACTTAAGCAGTTTTCACACAAGGCTAGTTAAAGTCAAAAACACGAGTAAATGAAGTTGGAATCCAAACCTGTTTATTTCTGAAGCCTTTTTTAAAAACCTCAGTAATTCTGCATCTTCAGTGATATTTATATATAGATACTGATATGCTCTCTCTTTCTCTCTCTCCTCACTCCATCTTTTCCTTTATGTGTGTTGGGAGTCTGGGCTGGGCCTGTCTTAGCTGGGTCTTCTGCATTTTTAATAAAGGTGTTGGCCAGAGCTGGATTGTCATCTGAGACTTGACTGAATAAGGATCCACTTCCAAAGTCAGTCAGGTTGTTTGGAGAATTCATTTCCTTGCAGCTCTGGGATTCATGTCAGCTGGATTCTTCAAAGATAGTCACGAGCAGGAAGGTGGGGGATGGGGATAGAGAGCAAATCTTCTAGGAAGATGGAGTCTTATATAATGTAATAAAATTATGGGAATGACATCTATTATACAATGTAACATAACCATGGTATTGAATCCCCCACTTTTGCCATATTCTATTGGTTAGAAATCAAGTTACAGGTCTCCAAACTACCCTTAAGATATGGGGTTTACACAATACATGAATACCAGTAAATGGGAATCTTGTAGGTCAATTCACTACAAGGTACATATGCTTTTTTTTTTTTTTAATTTTTTTTTTAACATTTATTTTTTAGAGACAGAGAGAGACAGAGCATGAGCAGGGGAGGGGCAGAGAGAGAGAGGGAGACACAGAATCCGAAGCAGGCTCCAGGCTCCAAGGCATCAGCACAGAGCCTGACGCGGGGCTCGAACTCACAAACCGCGAGATCATGACCTGAGCCGAAGTCGGACACTTAACCGACTGGGCCACCCAGGCGCCCCGACATATGCTTTTAGGTTTGTTGTCTTTTTGGGGATTAATCCCTTTATCATTATGGAATTTTCCTTGTCCTGGAATGCACTTTGATATTAATAAAACCACTCCAACTTAAAAAAAGCGTTTGCATAGTTTTTCAGTCCTTTTACTCATCTGTATCATTCTATCTATCTAAGCTAGGTTTCTTGTAGGCAACATATATTTAAGTTTTTGCTTTTTAAAAAATCCATTCTGGGGGCGCCTGGGTGGCTCAGTTGGGTAAGCATCCGACTTTGGCTCAGGTCATGATTTCGCGGCTCTTAAGTTCAAGGCCCGCATTGGGCTCTGTTCTGTGCTGACGGCAGAGCCTGGAGCCTGCTTTGGATTCTGTGTCTCCCTCTCTTTCTGCCCCTCCCTTGCTCATGCTCTGTCTCTCTCTCTGAAAAATAAACATTAAAAAAAATATTTCAAAATCCAGTCTGAAAATTTCTGACTTTGAAATGTCTATTTACATTTAGTATGGTTTTTGATATGGTTGGATTTATGTCTAACATTTTTTCACCGGTCTTCCTGTTCCCCCAACATCATCCTGACCTCTTTTTGATATGAATGCTTCTTAGTATTCCATTTTTATTTATTGACTTTTTAGCTATACTTGTATTATCATAATGGTTGTTCTAGAAATCACAACATACATATGTAACTTTTCTCAATCCATTTAAGGTTAATAATTTTGCTACTTCAAGGAAAATGTAGAAGACTTGTAACCACAAAGGTCCCTTTACTCTTTCCTCTAAGTTGCCTTGTACATTATATCTACATAACAATGAGAATCCCAACAAATTATAATTTTTGTTCTCAATAGTTACATTCAAGAATTTGAGAAAAGAGAATTTCCTAGGTATTTCCCATTCTTGTTGCTTGTTTTCCTGTGGTATCATTTTCCTTCAACTTGAAGAACTACTGAGCTCATCAAGTGAGTCTTTTATTTTAGATATTTTTTTCATTAAAAAAATTCTGCTTGGTTTTTATTTCTTTGTTGAGAACATCTATCCTTGATTTGTTTCAAGAGTGTTTATCACCATCTCATGGAGCACAGCTCATTAAAGCCTTTGTCTGATAATTTCAACATCTTGGTTATCTTCATTTTGGCATCTGTTGTCTTTTTGACAGTTGGTCACATTTTTTCTGGTTCTTTGTCTACCATGTAATTTTGGTTTGTATCTTAGACATTTTTGGTATACTAAGTCACAAGCCTCTGGAGGGTTTTTATTTTTAAAAGCAGACAATCATTCTAATTAGATTGAACCTATTCTGCCTTACCATTTGTGGGAAGGGGTTCCAGTATCGTTGTTTGCAAAACCATTGTTATATTGGTTTGGGTCTGTCTCATGCATGTGTATATCAGGGATTGGTCTGGGACTTAGACAGTGGTTTATAGTTTAGTTATAGACTATACACATACATAATAAACTACATGTATAGACAAATAAACTGTTTATCTTATATAGTTTGGTGGTTATTTTACTTCTCAAAGCCTTTGCTGTTTTGCCTGTTCTGTGCACGCACAGATTAGGGGTGAGCCTGGAACTTATGTCACTTCATACACAGAACTAGTGGGTGCGTTTTCAGCTCTCTCACCTCTCTAGAATTTCCCTCACTCTCCAACTACCAATGGTCCTTTTTCCTGGTCTTCTAGGTAAAGATAGGGCTTCTTAACAGTTGGAGCCACCTGTGCTGCCATGTAGTTCTGTGAAACTGGGGCTGCCCTTGGGAAAAGACATTAAAAGAAGAGAAAGAAAAAAATATTCCAACCTAAATCCAACCCTTGACCCTGGCAGTCCTTGCCCACCCTGTCCACCCATTCTTTAGGCCACAAGGTCCACTTTTCCTAGGTTCCTTAACCAGAATGAGCTTTCTCTGGGGGTGTTAGGTGCTTATGCTGCCATCCATTGCTATAGTGCTGAGCCATCCTCAGAGCAGGGTCAGAAGAGAAAAAAATAAAGAATGGAAAGAAATAACCAAAAATGGTCTGTTCACATAAAATATCAATGCTTTTAGAAACAGACAACCAGATTACTATTGCTCCGGTGACTGAACTGATTCAGTTTGCTTTGCGATCAGAACAAATTAGTCAACATCCCTGGATTTCAGATTGCCTTGTTAGAAGAGTTAGGGAGCGACATATGAACATATCGAATTAGATGGTCACATGAAGAGAGACTTCAAATAATTAGACTATCTTCTGTAATGTATTTTCTTTCAAAAGCAGAAAGATGATGAAAGAGTAAACTGGAAGAGTAAATGAAAGTGGAAAAAGGACTTAAAAAAAAAAAAAAAAACCTAGAAAAAGACCAAAACCCACCTTGACAAATAGTGTGTAAGCTTTAAGGAAACTGTGGGGAACCCTACAATTGTTTTAGGAGTTTAGGCTCATAGTTGCTTGAGGCACAATGGGGATGCTGGGGCTGTGAGCTTTAACTTGCCTCAAGTTGGGAAATGGCAGTTGTAGAGCACCTAAGGGTTAAAATCTGGAGACTTGGAGAAAATTAAGGTGTTTCCAAAAACATACTATCAAAAAGAAAATGAGATTTTCTTTGATCTTGATGTTAATCCACGTCAACATTCAACTTTTTCTTTGACATCAAAAGGAAAGAACAATGATAAAACCAGGATGATCAAAGATATTTCCTTAATTTATTTTTTCCAATCTCAGAAATCAGCAGTTTAAACTAAAAGTCACTTTAAAATATGGTAGGGTACATAACTGATATTAAGCTAGCCAGGAAGGAAAACTATGCTCCCTAGAGAAAAATTTATTAAGAACCAAGTCACAAGAATAAAATAAAAATCTGAAAAGCATATGAATACTCATTATTTAATTAACATTTATTAAACACACCACCAACGTTCCAAGTACAAAAAGGAAAATCAATTCACACTGAAAATAAAGAACTGCTCTGTTCCTTGATACTGGTTCTTTACTTAATAAAGCGTTTACGCCCACAATTTCTAGGCTGAGAACCCATCAAAGAAGGGAGAAGAAAAAGGTAGGAGAAAAATCTACATATTGCATGAAATAAAATAGGAAAAGCACCTTTATGTATCTTGATAACTTATTATTTTTAAAAGGAAGATCTTGCTTGTAAAGAAAATTACTTCTATTTTCCTGATCTTGATTACCAAGTCACTTACCTGAATACCAGAATTCATTATCTGAATACAATTTCATGATCTTACCTGAATGAAACCAATTTATTGGGAAACCATACAATATGGCTGTGAGAATAACTCATAGATATACACAGTCCATGCAATGATATAAGTTGGAAACATATGGTTCTTTCTCAAGGAAATTTTTATTTTCCTAGGCTTCAATTAGGTACATTTTCCTCTACCCGATTTTCCATAGCAGATTTTCTAGTTCTCCTAAATTCTAGCCAATTCCAAAAAAGCCTCACTAGGTTTGGTTGAAATCTGATTTGATCAACTTATCAAATACATTCTGAGTATCTAGTTAGAAACCAGAGACAGGAAACATACTAGAAGTTCTTTCCTAATGGAAAAACTCCATTCTATTTTCTCTTACTGGAAATAAATAAAATTTATCAATTTTCATGTTTTCCCCCTATGTTGTTTTTGCTAGCTTAAAATCAACCCACACTTCCTTCTGTAAAAATATTAATCTACAAAGATGGTAAAAGGCTATGTAATCACCCATTTCACAAGTATGACACAGTAGGAGACTGATTATAATCCGAATTCCTTAAAAATACTAACTCTTCAGCCCCATACTAATCTACTGAATCAAAATCTCAGGAATATTTTTTAATTATTTTTTTCCCTTGAAAAATAAGCTTATGTGAGAAAACTTATTAGGAAGACAATGTGAGATGCAAGGAGAAGATGACCATCTACAAGCCAATGAAGCCTCAGAAAAAAGCAACTCTGCTGACACCCTGATCAGTCTAAGCCTCCAGAAGTGTGAGAAAATAAATTTTTGTTGTTAAAGCCACTTAGTCTGTGGTATTTGTTACAGAACCCTAGCAAACCAATTATATAGGATTCCTGAAAATAGGCAGAATCCTAAGCCTCCTTAACCTTACAGAGTTAATTTCTAGAAGTTGTTGGCCCAGAAATCTGCCTTTTAATCACACACCACAATAAAGTCTGCTTTCTACAATCAAGTCTGCAAACTACTTCTTTAAAATCTATTGTGATATCAAGTGTGTTAACTCATGCAAGATAACAAAAGAACCATCAAATCTGATTCTTATTCTTAAAGGCCTTACAATTGAGTTAGTCCAAATATTGATAAGAAGTAAGAGAATGGGGTGCCTGGGTGGCTCAGTCAGTTAAGAATCCAACTTCAGCTCAGGTCATAATCTCGTGGTTCATGAGTTAGAGCCCCAGTTTGAGCCCCACATTGGGCTCAAAAGAAAAAAAAGTATGTATAGTTTAGGAAAAGAGAACCTGTATTATATATATTTAAAAAAGGATTTAACATAAGGAACTAGTTAAGTAGGTTTTGGGAGAATTGAAAATACCAACAAGGGATACAACTACTAAAAGGAAAGGGTGAGATTATTAGCACCTGAAGCCTTTAGAAGAGATACCATGCAAAGCACCAGAGAAAGGCTAGAGCCTAAAAACCAACCAGAACTACTAGAAGACAAGCCACTGTTGAGGCGATGCTGACAACATCAGGAAGCAAATGGCAAGGGTAAAAAGTCTCTTCTCCCTTTCTCCAGCATTCCAATCCTTCTCCTAGTGCCACTTATTTGTGGAACCTAAAGGAAGCCAAATGGCAAAAGAGATATGCAGTTTGCAAAGTTTCAGAATACAAAAGTGTGTCTAGGGTTGAGAGATAATGTTAGTAATTGGCACATATAGAATTAAAAAACTACATAAAGGGGCACTTGGGTGGCTCAATTGGTTAGGCGTCTGACTTCAGCTCAGGTCATGATCTCATGGTTTGGGAGTATGAGCCTTGCTTTGGATCCTCACTTCAAATCTTCTGTCTCCCTCTCTCTCTGCCCCTCCCTCACTTGCTCTCTCTCAAAAAACAAAAACAAAAACAAAAACAAAAACAAAAACAAAACCTACATAAAACAAATTTTAAAAGGCAAGAAAATAGAGAAAAATAATCATAGAACTGGCTAGACAAAAACAAACACAAATAAAAAACCAAAAACACCAAGCCAAATCCAACACCATGTCAGAACTAAACACAAATATATCAGCATTAAATGTACATCGCCTAAGTGTTTCAGTTAAAAGACAAAGATTATCAAATTGGGTTAAAAAACTCCCAAAATCCAAACTCCATGTTTAGGAATGAAGAAATACTCTTGTAAAAAAGCTGAGTTGAAGAACTCGTAATGAAAATACATTTTAACTAAATATTAACTATATTATATATCAAAACTTGGTGGAATATGGATACAACAGTAATACAGAATATCATATAATTACATTATAGTAATATAGAGATACTTATAATTTTTAAATGTAGGGGTACCTGGGTGGCTCAGTTGGTTAAATATCTGACTCTTGATTTTGGCTCAGGTCATGAGCTCATCGATCATGGGTTTGAGCCCCACATTGGACTCTGTGCTAACAACGTGAAGCCTGCTTGGGATATTCTGTCTCTCTCTCTCTCTCTCTCTCAAAAATAAATAAAACTTAAAAAAATTTTTTTAATGTATATGTGGGAAGATAGGTTGAAAATCAAGGAGGTAAGCATCCAGCTCAAGAAGTCAGAAATAAAAAATAGAAAACAAAACAAAACAGGAAAAAGTAGTATTAGTAAGAGCAGATAATAATAGAATAGAAAGCAAAAGTACAATAGGATTAACAAAAACAAAATCTGGATCTTAGAAAAGACTAAACACTGTCCTTATTTGAAGATTACACAGAATATCCATATTAATTTGCAAATAATTTACAAGAACCAATAGAGTTGAGTTTCCAGATATAGAAGCAATACAAAAAATTGTATTTCACACATAATCAACAGTTAGGATAGAAAGTGGGCTAGATAATTTGAATTAACATTCTCACTTGAGAATATTTAGAAAAGGTGTACAAAGTATACTCAAAAAATGTTGGATGGCATAGAAGAGCTATGTTAGTGAATGCTCAGCCTAAAATCTGGAAGAAAATAGAAATTCAAAGAAGTGAACCATTCATTTGGACCACTTGTGCCCTTGGGGCTTTTGCAGATAAGAGTCCACTGAAAAGGTAAGGAGAGTTAAGGGACTACAGATTGAAAGATAGAATCCACTGCCAGCCAAGAGGTGGAGGCCCTGGTAACCCTAACCTACACTTTGCAACTCAACTCTGAAAGTCTGTAGGAGTAAGGGTAAACAGGAAGTAGAGGACTAGTAGTCTACAGCTCAGCTTGGAGTCACACGGATAAGTCATAAAATTTTGACTGTGAAATTAGCCTTGAAATACCAGTGCCCAAGTGACTCTGTGGAGGATGAAAATACTATGCAGGACATCAAGTTATTTTTACAAGCAACTTTTCAAATATGATATTGGCATACAATTAAAGATAACCCCCCACACGCAAGGATATAAGATAAAGATTAGCTGAAGCAAAAGAAAAATAAAAAGACCCACAGGAGGGTTTCAGATTGGGATTTAAACAAGAACATAAAATAATAATAAGGCTATTCATGTTCAGGTAGATAAAAGACTGAAAATTTCAAGAAGACAACAGGAAACTGCAAGAGCGACAGATTTGCATATTTGCAATTAGAAATTTGAGAACTGAAAATACAATGGGCTAAGAATAACCAAGACACTCTTATAGAACAATAAGTAGGGAGAACTTGTTCTGATAAATATCAGAAACTATATATCAGGTATAGTGGTGAAGACTCTATACTAGCACAGGGATAGAAAAGAAGAAACAAAAAAATTCAGAGATGTACACATTAATGGATATATGACTTTGGTGGCACTGCAAAAGAGAACATACTTTAGTAAATGGTGGTGAGGCACTTCACAGCTTACACAAAATTAATTCTTCATGAATTGAAAGCTGAAAACGTGAAAGACAAAGCTAAAGCCTTTAGAAGACAGTATATAGAGTACCTTCATGCCCTTGGATTGAGAGCAATGTCTCAAGCAACTCCCAAAATACATTAACCTTAAAACAAAAACACTGATTCTTCTTAGTACTCAACCATTATGAAATTCTTTTTAGTAGGTAACATCATAAAGAGAAGGAAAATATTTGGAAAGAAATAGCTAACAAAAAACAGGATTTATGAAGATCTTCTACAAATCAACGAGGAAAAAGACTGCTAACACAACAGAAAAATGGGCAAAATACTTGAAAAGATACTTTGCAAAAAAGAAAGCCAACAAACTTAGAAAAAGGTGCTCAATTGTTAGGGAAATGCAGAGTAAAACTTCAATGACATACAACTGCAAATTTCACCAGCTTGGCAATCTGTTTAACACGTGTTGAGCGAAAATGGAAATATAGGATATCTCTACTGCTAAGGCAAAACTCTGTTACTATCTAATAAAATTTAAGATGTAAACACCTATGATCAAACAATCATATACCTTAGTTGCACTAGGAAATACATATGATAATGTTCATTGAAGAACTATAATTGCCCCAAATTAAAAACATCCCAACTGTCCACAGTCAATATAATAAATTGTGGTATTAATGCAAAGGTAAATTCCATAACCATGTTAATTAACAAACTGTGGCCATAAGCCACAACATGGATGATTCCCAAGTTGAATGAAAGCAGCAGCCACAAAAAAAAAAAAAAAAAAAAAAAGTCTGATTCCATTTATATAAAGCTCAAAACCCATCAAAAATAAACTATCTTGTTTAAGTGCATGATAGGTGGTTAACAACATAAGTAAAAACAAAGAATTATCACAAATGGTAGGATAATGATAATTGCTGGAGGGTATGTGTAGGGAAGCTGATTGTGATTGAGAAGGGACTATCAGGGACATTTCTGGGCTGCTGTCAAATATGATTGATAGCTGATCATACAGGCACTCACTTTATTTTTTAAATGTTTATTTTTGAGAGAGAGTGCATGTGTGCTTGAGAGTCGGGGAGGGGCAGAGAGAGAGGGAGACAATCTGAAGCAGGCTTTCTGCTGTTGGCGCAGGGCTTGATGCAGGGCTTGAACTCACCATGAGATCATGACTTGAGCTGAAGTCAGCCGCTTAACTGACAGAGGCACCCATGTGCCTCAAGCACTCACTTTAAAATTAATCCTTAAACTGTGTACTTATATTCTATATATTCTTTTGTACATATATTTGAATACGTATTTCTCAACTTAAACAAAGTTAAGAAATGCCAAGAGAAAAATGAACACTGAAAATTACCTATTGAATACTTACTCTGATCTCTAAGATTTCAACTTCCTGATTTGTTTTGAATTTGTTAAAATAGTTAAATCCATACCTAGTGACTATATACAAAATGATTATTTATAATCACAATGAATTTTTGTAATTTAAATTTTTCTTCCATCATGGAATTATTTGAGATTTTTCCTTAAGTTCTCAAGAGAAAAATTTTGTTTTCATTTTTACTATTATTTAATAGTGGACTTTAAACATTGCCGACCTTTTTGTGCCTCATCACTGGTACCACCAGAAAGTGTTACAATAGTTAAAACATAAAAACAAAGATATACATCTATATATACATCTATTTCCAAATTCTAGCTTTGGGACCATTCAGAGGAAATTACTGAGTACCACAACTGTTTTGAACTTTAAAAAGGATTATACTTTGGGGCACCTGGGTGGTTGAGTCGGTTGAGCAGCCGACTTCAGCTCATTTCATGATCTCACAGTTTGTGAGTTCGAGCCCCATGTCCGGCTCTGTGCTGACAGCTCAGAGCCTGGAGCCTGCTTTGGATTCTGTGTCTCCCACTCTCTGACCCTACCCTGCTCACACTCTGTCTCTCTCTCTCTCTCTCTCTCTCTCAAAAAATAAACATTAAAAAAAAAATTTAAAAAGGACTATACTTTAGACAACTGCAACCAATAGTGTGAGATTTAACCAGATCTTCTAGGTTTTACATGGTTATTATTTTCCCCCAATTGTTTTAACAGAATTTCCAGAATCCAAAAGCACTTTGAGGTAATGTTCCTCTATACCCAGTGACTGTTGTATCTCCATGATTGCAAAACTTGAAAATTAGAAAACACCAAAGTAACACCACTCATAAAACGAATAGCAAAACTGGAATCTCTGGAGTCAACCATGGAACAAGATTTACAAAGATACTGTCAAATATCTTAATTTATTTTTAATAAGTAAAAAATGACTCAGTGGTATCATACAAAATCAAGTAATTTTTGCACCTGGTATTTTAATCACCCAAAGTGATCTCATGGTACAGAGATAAAACAGATAATAGAAAAAAAAACCAAAACAAAACCCTGTCATTAACTTCACCGTGGCTTTCCCGCTTAGAACTAAATAGAAATTAAGGGCAATAACCATTACCTACAGGGGGAAAAATGATGAAATGATTTCAGGTTTAATCATAAAATGAACTTAATCCTGTTGGTTTTGTTTGTATCTATTAAAGCACTAATTACTATAAATAAAAGCTGATAGTATGGTTCCAAATTTACTTCTGAAGAGATGTGGAGATTTAGATAAAATATAAGCATATCTATCATACAAAGGAAATTGAAAGTGGGGAAGAGGCGTCTTACAGAAAACTCCTTTTATTATTGCTAGCCTCAAGAATTCCAAGCCATAGAGCTCTGATGTTCCTGAATTCAACTTTAAGAAATTAATTTTAAACATTATACTTGAACAAAAATTACTTATTTCAAAGGTATCCATTTCCTTTAAACTCAACCTGTCCACTTATCCTTGCCTCCAATGCAGAATATACTTTTATTCATACAAACTTACCCTCCACTCCCAAATATGTTTTCCCAACTGGATGATACTTTTACAAAAGAATAAAGCAATACAGGTGGTTGACAAAGTAATTTCAACTATTTATAAATGAAATAAAAGGAAAGTTAAGTCGAGAGTATAAAAAGATACCAAAGAGGAGTAATACTGATGTGAATCTAGTCTTTAGTTTATCAAAGTACTTATTAATGGTCTGAACAGGAGATCAGAAGAGAAGCAGCTAGAGGGAAATGACTTCCTGTGGTTATAAAATGCCAACTGCTTTAGAATGCATGATAGCTTTAGAAATAAAAAAAAACACTTGCTGTTTTTACCAAGTTTACAGCGAGAGTACATTTTATGTCATTTTAATGAAAGAATTTATAATGATTATCTGCAATATCTCCTATCAGAAAACAGAAAGATTCTATCAACAAAGACCTAAAAAAATAAATTTTTATCTTTGTCAACACCCTTTCTGGGAATGCAGAATAAAATATGTTTCCCTTTAAAATAAAATATTTTTTTCTGTCCATTAGGTTGTTGGAAGAAAAAAAAAAATCAAGACTCAACTAGTAATGATTTTTTTTTTTTTAATTTCTAGTTTTCATCTACTTCTAAGGATACTCCCTTTACAAGACCTTTTAGTCTTCTATACTATGACAGTCAGGTTTAGAGTTCCAAATAAATAAAATAGCCACATTAGAAGGCATACTGAAGAATCAAAGGATTAGCTGCATTTATCTGTTCACATTTAATCCAAGTTAACATTTGTCATCCGACCTACTGCTCATGGGTTACAACACTGATGTTATCAACAAAGACCCTGATTTTTGCGAGACAGTGATATTAACAAACTCTGGTTAAATTAGCAGAGGTTCAGGACAGTAAACTGTACCTGTACAATTTAAAATGTCTACTCTTCATCCACTGCTACCATCTCTCCTCTTCCCACTGGTGTTAAACTCAAAGCCTAATTATGAGGTGCAGGGTGCCAAACACTATTTGTATGGAAAAACTGGGCCTCAAATAGTGCACAAAAAGAAACTCAATAAAATAAGATTAAACTTCTTGGATATTTGCATTTGTTACTTTCAACTTCTTGATCTTTTATCTCTTCTGGTGATGTATACATACATTTTTTTCTTCTTCTCATCCAGAGGTTAACACACTAATTTTTTGTAAGCATTATAAAATAGCAGTCCAGTTCAAAATTGCTTGTGATCATATCCACATATGAAGCACTAGACAAGTATGTATTATATTCCAAAATGCTTTACAATTCTTCACTGTAGTTTTCTACGACGTTTCCCTTAAATTAAGGCTTCATCAAAGAGAAATCCATAATACTATGAGTTAATATTTTCATTCCTGAATTAAGTGCAATCTTTTCAAAATCAAGTAGTCCTGGAGTAAATTTAAGAGAACTTCTGTTAATCAGTGTCATGACTAAAGTAGTATCTCACTGGAGGTCCAGGCAAATCTTCATCTCCATCAGTGTCTGGAGCAAATGACACAGTAAGATCTACATATTTCTTTTCAGTAGAAGGTTTCACAAGTTTATGCATTCTAAGAAAAATAATCAAGGACAAATGATTTAGTAAATTCTATAAAATGAAGAGTGATTTGCTGTTTAATGTTGCCCAGAGAATCTGGACTTATGTCTAGACTTTACATTTATTTTTAAATCTAAGAATTCATCTGCTTTCATATATTATAATTTTTCTTTACTAAAAGCACTAAACTCAAGATATTCATCTACCTAACAGTGAATCAATTTGGAACACTGCTAGTACTGATAAAGAATAGGTACCATTTGTTACAAGACAAAACAAACAAAAACCCCTCACACAAAACCAAAATGTAAACAATGTTTTTAAAAATGAATTATCCTCTGGCGCCTGGGTGGCTCAGTCGGTTAAGCATCCGACTTCGGCTCAGGTCATGATCTCACTGTTTCCAAGTTTGAGCCCCGCATCGGGCTCTGTGCTAACAGCTCAGAGCCTGGAGCCTGCTTCAGATTCTGTGTCTCCCTCTCTTTCTAGCCCTCCCCTGCTCACACTCTGTCTCCCTCTCTCCCTCTCTCAAAAATAAATAAACATTAAGAAAAATGAATTATCCTCATACTCCCTTATAGAGTGTGGAGGCATCAAAAATTCTTCTCAAGCATTTCTATGTGAAAAGTAAAAAGCAAACTAGATTTAAATCTTCAAATACAAGCTAATCACAGTGAAAGACATTCTTAAGTTTTACCTTTGTCTTATATCCCATGTATATCCCATTCGTAAAAAAACTTTTTTATTGCTATTGTCACGGATACTGTCTTAAATCAAATCATCATCTATATATCCTCAGATTACTGGATTAGCTTCGAGCCAGCTGTCTCCTACCTCCAATCTCCGCTGTTGCCAGAATCCTCTTAAAACGTAAATATGATTTTACTCTCTTGCTTAATAATATACTTATACCATGTATCTATCTCACGCTAAGCTCTCAACTATGTAATCTATTTAATCCTCAATAATAGTTCTTTCCATTTTACAAAGGTATTTTGTCCCATTTATACCTTCTCATTCTTACCATCTCATCCTTGAGTCAATCCAGAATACTGATTTCCCAAATAGATCATGCATACTTTTTATTAGCTGCATGCTTTTGCAAAAGCTATCACTTGCCTGATATCCTTTTTCAAAGGTAGTTCAAATGAAATCTAGCCTAAGGTGAAGTTTTAAGTAGTGCCTACAGTATTCTGTAAAAATCTTTATTATACTGATTATTCAATTACATTTTAATGATTAACATGTCATTTTCTCAAAGTAGAATGGGAATTCCCTGAGGGTACAGGCTACTTGATAAAGAGGTATAATGACAAAATATTAACAGGAGTAACATTTATGGAATAGTTCTTGGTTGCTATTACATTGCTAGTCTTTACTATTATTTCAATGTTTAATAGCTATAGGCACAATCATTTCCATTTATGGATCAAGAACTAAGTTTCAAAAAAGTTCAGTAAGCTCCTCAATGTGACAAAACAAGTAAGTAGCTGGGGATGGATGTGAACCCAGATCTTTCCAAAGCCAAGCTTATCTAGCCACTTGATAGGTACTTAGTACTTATCTGCTAAATGAAAACTGTAATAAAATGAAAAATAACATTCACAAAGTTTATCATGCTGGAGATGGCGAATACTGGCCAACTCTATAAAGCACTTATTGTGAATTATTTGCAGCAAATTTTAAATTCCACACATTCTACTCTCATCTAGGCAGCACACAGTAAATTCTATTATTCACATATCCAAGAGATACTCAGGGATTCTAATGACAAAATAATATAAGGCAAAATAACCTTTCTCTATGTAATAGTGATTTTGTTTCTTAAAGTACAGATCATTAAGCCTGGATTATAATAACTAAAAAGTGATTAATCTCATTAATTGGTGATTATAATTAAAACTGCATATAGGTTAAGCACCTATCATGCAGATTCATTTATTCATATGACAAATATTTTTATGCTAATTTTTATTAAAAAACCAAACATTTTTAATTAAGGTATAATTCATATAACATTGCATTAGTTCCAGGTGTACAACACAATTGTTTGATATTTGAATATATTACAAAATGAATGACAAATATTTATTGCTGCCAGGCATTGTTGTAGGTCCTTGAGATACATCCACGACCAGATCAATTATAGAGTCCTGCATCTGTGAAGGTTACATTCTAGTGGGTAGGAGACAGAGAAGCATAAACATATTTAAATAGGGTTCAGGAAGGCCTCTTTGGAATAATTAGAGCAAAAGTCCCATGCAGGAGCATGACTGGACTATTCAAAAAAATAGCTGGAAGCTAGCACAACTGGAATATTGTGAGCAAGTCAGACAAGTAGGAATAAAACTTAGAGTGGTAATTGAGAAGCAGGGCCTTGCAGACCATTGCTGAGACTGGCCTTTTTTTGTTCCCTCTGTTCCTTTAGGTCTCTGCTCAAATGCAGAGACGCCGTATCTGGTGAGAATGTGACAGGCAGAGGGAATACATGAACTACTCAACACACCACAGCAACTTAACACTCCTTATCCTGCTTTATTTTCTTCACAGTGCTTATCACCATCGGATATACTTATCAAGAGGTTTGCATACTTTGTTATGCAAACTCAATTAGGGCATGGACTTCACTTTGCTCACTGCTGTATCCCTACTGCCCACAAAATACCTGGCACATAGCAGGCACTCTTCAAAAAAATCTGTTGAGTGAATGCAAGTAACAATTTGGCATTTTTGTTTTATACTTCAGTCTCATAAGCCTGGTCATTATGTGTTTCTACTTTTATGTGGTGTATTAACCAAATTGTGTTTCTAAGCTTATTAACTTATAAACTGAATCTGAACTACAAAAAATTCACAAGGATATGTGAATCCTATGAATCTCTCTTGAGAGGTAGCCTGTTGAGTTTGGTACATTTACTACCTTTATTACAGCCATTACACAGGAGTAAATCACATACTTTTTTCTCAACTTTGATAATCTCTATATTTGATTTTCCAGTGGGCATCCACCTTATGTTTTAATTGTTGTGAATCTTCTGGTATAATGGTCATTACTTACGTTAACTTCAATCTTTTTGCATGACCAGGCATTACAGGGACATAAAGCATTTTGACTCCCTGCACCACCATCGTTGGTTCAATTCCGTACTTCTCCTAAATGTGAAGAATACCCAAAAGAGAAACAATAAGAGCTATGTCCAAATATAAAATGCTGGGTGACAATGTTTTACAATCAGTAAAAGGACAGCAAACAAACTTCTGCTAAATATTATTCATGAAAACCTCCAACTAATGAACTAAGTAAATAAGTGTCTCACTTTGACTGCATTTATGAAATCCAAGAGGGTGAAGTCTTCTTTTCCATGCACAGTCCATCTGTCCCAAATTGTAAATGATATTCCATTTCTGTTGTAGAAAAATATTAAAAACAAAACATCTTAATTTTTTTCCCTTTAGTAATAATAAAAAAACCCAGAAGTCTATTATTTGTGATTTAGCTACATAATGATATAGGGGAAAAAGAAAAATACAACTTATCACCCCAAGACACCACACAAGGTAACCGCTTTTTTTTTAAGTTTATTTATTTATTTTAAGGGGGTGGGGAGAGGAGGGCAGAAACAGGGGAAGAGAGAATCCCAAGCAGGCTCCACACTGTCAGTGCAGAGCCTGATGAGGGGCTTGAACTCACGAGTTGCCAGATCATGACCTGAGCTGAAATCAACAGTCAGATGCTTAACTGAGTCACCCAGGCGCCCTCAAGGTAACCACTGTTATCAGTACCTTGTTGATCCTTCCAGTGTCTCATAATGAATCTATGTGTCTTAGTGAAACCATTCTCTCTCTCTCTAAATGGCTGCATGGGTTTCCTGTGTGGATGTTCTAGTCTATCACTGTTTCAATCTTTGGCTATGATAAACAAGGCCAGAATAAATATCTTATAAATGTACTATTTGAGATGAGTGCAAATGTATCTGTAAATTTGACATATAGCACATTTCCCTTACTATTGATTACACTATTTTATACTCTCATCGGTAATATATGAGGAGAGGGCTTTCACATTCTTGCCGATAGATGTTTTCAAATTTTTGGTTGTTGTTAATCTGAAAGTGCAAAATGGAGGTCCAGGGGAATTGTTCTGCTCTGTCACATAGTTTTTAGAACTAGATACTAAATCTCATGACATATTATTCAGACACCACAGTGGCTTCTAACTCACCTGAATTAGGAAAACATAGATGAAACAATAAGAAAGTACAATGCTAAATAATGTGGTAGATTAAATGTTGTGAGAGTTCTATGGCTAGTTTAGTCATAGATGCTTTGCATAAAGCAAAAGAATAAAATTGGACCACTATCTTACAACACACAAAAGTTAACTCAAGGATGACTGGCTGACTCAGTGTGGTAAAAGATGTGACTCTTGATCTCAGGATTGTAAGTCTGACCCCCATTAACTCAAAATGGATTAAATACCCGAATGTAAGACCTGCAACCATAAAACTCGAAAAAAACATAGTAGTTAGCTTCTTGCATCAGTCTTGGTGATAGTATTTTGGATTTTATTACAAAAGCAAAAGCAGAGAAATGGGACTACATCAAACTAAAAATCTTCTGCACAGCAAAGAAAACCATCAACAAAATGAAAAGGCAATCTACTGAATGGAAACAAATATTTGCAAATGATGTATCTGATAAGGGGTGAATATCCAAAATACATAAAGAACCATACAACTCAATAGCAAAAAACCAAACTATCTGATAAAAAAATGGGTAGACGATCTGAATAGACACTTTCCCAAAAAAGACATACAGATGGCCAATAGGTACACGAAAAGGTGCTCAACACCACTAAGTATCAGGGAACTGCAAATCAAAAAAACCCATAATGAGGTATTATTTCACACCTGCTAGGAAGGCTAGTATCAAAGAGTTAAGAAATAACAAGTGTTGACAGGATGTGGAGAAAAAGAAACCCTTGTGCCCTGTTGGTGGGAATGCAAACTTGTGCAGCCACTCTGGAGAACAGTATGAAAGTTCCTCAAAATATTAAAAATGGAACTACCATATGATCCAGAAATTCAAACTTCTGGGTTTTTATACAAAACAACTCCAAAACTTATCAGCACCTCCATGTTCACTAAAACAATATTCATAACAGCTAAGATATAGAAACAACCTAAGTCCATCAATGGGTGAATGGATAAAGAAAATGTGACACACACACAGGAATAGAATTCAGCCATAAAAAAAAAAAATTGTGTCATTTGCAACAACATGGATAGATCTCGAGGACATTATGCTAAGTGAATAAGTCAGACAGAGAAAGACAAATACCTGTATGATCTTACTTATATGTGGAACCTTAAAAGAAAAACAAAACAAAACCCAAACTGAGCTCATAGATAGACAACAGATTGGTAGTCGCCGGAGGTGGGGGATGAGCAAAATGGGCAAAGGGAGTCCAAAGGTACAAGCTTCCAGCTTTAAGATGAGTTAGTCATAGGTATGTAATGTACAGCATGGTGCTTACAGTTAACTATACTGTCTAGTTGAAAGTTGCTAAAAGTAGATCTTAAAAGACTGTATCACAAGGAAAACAAATTTGCTAAATACATATGGTGATGATGTTGACTAAACTTGTTGTGGTTTATTTATTTATTATTATTTTATTTTAGAGAGAGCGCGTGAGTGGTGGGGGAGAGGGGGAGAGAGGAAGGAGAGGAGAAAGAAAGAGGGAGGGGGGAGAGAGAGTGAGGGAGGGGAGAGAGAGGGAGGGAGGGGGGAGAGAGGGAGGGAGGGGGGAGAGAGGGAGGGAGGGAGAGAGGGAGGGAAGGAGAGAGGGAGAGAGGGAGAGGGAGGGGGAGAGGGAGAGGGAGAGGGAGAAGGCATATCTTAGGCAGGCTCTATGCTCAGCGAGAGCCCAAGGTGGGGCTCTATCCCATGACCCTGGGATCATGAACTGAGCTAAAATCAAGAGTCAGATGCTCAACTCACTGAGCCACCCAGGTGCGCCTGTGGTCATTTCTTAATACATACAGGTGTCAAATCACTGTGTTGCACACTTGGAACTAATCTAATGCATGCCAATTTATGTCTCAATTGAAAAAAAAAGAAATGCTTTATGAAGATGACATTTTGACTTTTTTGATTTTGTTTTTAAAGAGAGAGAGAGAGCATGGGTGGGAGAGGGGCAGAGGAAGAGGGAGAGAGAATCTTAAGCAGGCTTCACTTGGGGCTTGATCTCACAACATGCCCTGAGCCAAAATCAAGAGTTGGACACTTAACTGACTGAGCCAACCAGGCACCCTACTGATCTAATCCTGAGGTGATGGCAAGGATTTAAATATATAGAAGAAAAGGGAGGACAAACTATGACTTTCATTTTAGAAGGTAAAAATTTTATTTCATTCTAATTATGCAAGAGAAATAGACCTTCAAGCATACCTGATTTCAGTTCTTCTTACTTCAGATGTCTCTGTAAACACTATAATTGGAATGGCTAAGTTAAGGAAACAATTTTTGTAAGCTTCAAATGGATAGTCACCAGCTACTTTGATCATCTCCAATGCAACCTAGATAAAAGAAAGTGATCTGATTATATAAAGAGCCTAAAACTTTATGACTTCAAATGTATTTATTTAATTTTCCAATATTCCTCTCAAGCATTTTTCTGTAACGAGTAAAAGCAGCTACTGGACTGAAATAGCAAACTTCTTATAAATCTGTCTACTTTTATTCTTATACTTTCAAAATTTCAACTGTTCTATACATGGTGAACAAAATCATTAAAAAATTCACTTGATCATGTAATATTCCTATCATGGAAGACACTCAAACTCAAGAAATACACTAGTCTAAAGTCATTTAATAAAGGGGCAGATAATTATGTAGCTTCTAAGTATAACACTGTAGTACAGCATAATGACTAGGGCCACCCTAAAGATTCTGAATTATTAAGGAAAGATTAAATTTTAAGAAATCTGAATAATAGGAATTGCGTTTTTTTTAAAGCAAAGAACTGAACTCCAATATAATCAAAGAGCAACCATTAAAGCAGTTCATTTTATTCAAGAAAAAGAGTACCTGTTTCATATGGAGGATACAAGAATGACTAAAAGGATTATTGTAAGAAAAATTATACTGTTTTGACAAAAGGTAATTTTTTTAATGTTATTTTTGAGACAGAGAGCGCAAGCAGGGGAGAGGCAGAGAGAGAGAGAGAGAGAGAGACAGAGAGAGAGAGAGGAAGGGAGGGAGACACAGAATTCAAAGCAGGCCCCAGGCTCCACACTGTCAGCACAGAGCCCGACACGGGGCTTGATCTCATGAACTGTGAGATCATGACCTGAGCTGAAGTTGGATGTTTAACCGACTGAGCCACCTAGGTGCCCTGAAAAAGGTTAACTTTTATGTTAAAATGTTTGTATATCTGTTAACCTTCAAAATGTGGTCTAATGTATTTTTAGAAATATCTTGAAATTTAAAATTATAAGATCAATATATATCCCTTCTTCTCTAAGATCTGAGTGACTGGCTAGGGTGGTATAATGGAGAAGACAGGTTAAGAGGCAATGAAAAAGAAGCATTTCCATTCAAAGAATAAACTCACCAGGCCAGAAACGGCAGCAGTGGATGTTGCTATAGCAGGTATAATTTTACCAGCTATGCGCTTTGTTTTGAAACGGTCAGCTGGTTCGATGTTATACATTTTGGCACGAAGATTTGATGCAGCTGTGATGAAATCTATGTGTCCATTGTGATCATCATCTTTTTCAAATGAAAGTACCGCCATCTGAAGGTCACCTAATCATAACACCAGAAAAATAAAGTTTTGTAGTAACTTGTAAGGGTTTTTATTATTTATTTATTTTGAGAGAGAGCAAGCGAGCATGACTGCAAGAGGTTTAGACAGAGGGAGGGAGAGAATCCCAAGCAGGCTCCATGCTCACAGCATGGAGAGATCCCATGAGCCATGAGATTATGACCTGAGTCAAAACCAAAGTTGGATGTTAAACCGACTATACTACCCAGGCATCCCTTGTAAAGGTTTTATTAGGTAAAAAGAAATGTGGATTCACTACTCTTAAATATTCCTTCTTTATGTTTTTAAATGACTGAAAAACACAAGTAAGATCTAGGAAATTAAAGTTACTGAAGAATATGGAAATGATATGGTACATGGCTTTGATTATCACTAAATCAGAGAAGTTTCTATATTAGAAAAAACCTTTCTAAGAGACAGAAAATAAGAAAGCCATGTACCACATCTGCTGTTGTTTATGATTACAACAGTTAACATTGGGTACTATTCAAAAATTGATTCCATAAATATTACCCTGAAACATTTTGCCTCTGATAACTAAGAATAGGATTAGTTAATCCAATAAAAATATGTATCTGAAATATTTCTACATTAGTGGTTCTCAAAAATCATTCTATAGATAGGTGTAGTTTGATATGTTACGAAATGAGAAAGTAAGAAATGGAAGTAAGTTTTCTTCCAGAATTTTAATTACTAAATTAACACATCTATATTTTATTTGCAGGATAAATAGGTGGCTAGCCTAGGACGTTTTTTTTTCCCCTGAATTTTACTGTCTGTGCACAACAATCCTGAAAGTTTGGCAACTACTGATTTATGTAAATAAAAGATGGTGAGCAGGTCTAAAATCCATGAGCGAATGACTGTTTTTAAGGAATAAAAGTTTGGTTTCCTTCTGTTTAAAACCATTTAGGTCAGATTGTATGTATTCCCTGTGTGTAACTATAAAGACTAAAAAGCCAAGAAGAAATTTGTCCATAGTTTTTTATCCTAGTGACTTAACTGGGTCTAAGTGTTAGTCTATATAGAACTCCATGCTGACCGTGCAGAGCCTGCTTGGGATTCCCTCTGCCTCTCTCTCTGCCGTTCTCTCATTTGTGCACACATGCTATCTCTCAAAAATAAATAAACATTAAAAAAAGAATCACACAGTACAATCTCAAGGACTAAAACAATCAGAACAACGACAATAAAGCAGACTTACAATTCAGCAAATGAGGGTAGGGCAATGGTGAAAAAAATAATGAATTTAGTCATAGTTAAAGATCAACAGTGACTTTCATATGATCACGAATTCAATTATCATCGTTAATATTGTAGCTATTATTTAGTCCCATAAGCTTTTGGGTGTAGAGTTAGTGAAAATAAAAATTCTTTCCAGTCCAAACCATTTTTATAAAGATTTCCCCTTACTTGTGGTGGCTTTATTAGATGAAATAGCCTTCTCTAGCTGGAAAATAGCATTCCTCTCATCTTCACTGCTAATAGGAACCTGCTCCGGTTTCCTTGCAGTTTCATCTGTTTGAACAACCTTTAAATACATGGACATACATTATCATTAATGTTATATCCTATATCTAAGTTTGATTACCAGATCTGTTTTACTAAATAGATCACACACAGAAGATATTCCCTCTGTATAGTTTAGTCACATTATTAATTATTATGGTCCAATGTATTTTACACCTTCTGTTAGTAAATAATATTATTTATGTATTTGTTTTACTATCTATCTGCTCACATTGACATGTAAACAGGGAACAGGGATCTTTATGTTGTTCACAGAGAGAACTTCAAAATATCTAATACAAATTTGGTAGTGTTAAAATATTTACTGAATAGCTTATAAGATCTGAGCTCATATGGATCCCTTTTAAAATTTCCCGGCAAAATAAAGTTAATATTAATCAACAGTCTGTGATTCTGACAAATCTACTTGAAACCAAATTGTATAACTCTAACTAGTGCAGAGCTGTTTTCGGTCTCTAAATAAATCATAAAATATATAAAATGGGCCTCTTTAAATATTTATTGATTGCTGACAAGAGGTTCTTTCCTAAAGAACATGTCTTCCTTCATATAGGTGCATGCTCAGAGCAGCACTTGCAAGTAATTTATCTTTAAGAAATTACTAATTAGACATTCCACAAGGGCAGTAAAGTTCGTATTTTCAAACTAGAAAACCATCTACATCATCACTAATTAAAAATACTATTTCTTGGGGCGCCTGGGTGGCGCAGTCGGTTAAGCGTCCGACTTCAGCCAGGTCACGATCTCGCGGTCCGTGAGTTCGAGCCCCGCATCAGGCTCTGGGCTGATGGCTCGGAGCCTGGAGCCTGTTTCAGATTCTGTGTCTCCCTCTCTCTCTCTGCCCTTCCCCCATTCATGCTCTCTCTCTGTCCCAAAAATAAATAAACGTTGAAAAAAAAAATTAAAAAAAAATACTATTTCTTTGTATTTTATACATTCAACTTGTGTTTTTACAGATTAAATATTATTGTAAGTATTTAGGAAATATTAAAGAGTTAAGGAGGCAGAAACTTTTATTTGTCAGAGTAACTAGTTGATATTTTTGGCATCTGTTAACTAGAAGTGCCAGACTCTGAAGTTTCAGTGTGAGTTGCTTCAAGAAGTTGTGAAAAGCTCATTAATTCATGTTAAAACTAAAACTGTATGTAGCTAAATTGCTCAGGACAATTTATTACACCAAAACTCTGGTATAGAAAGAAGCAACTGAAGCCACAAAACACTGCAGAGCTATTAACACCAGAAAAGTTACTGACACATAATTCTTTTGGCTTCTGTCTAGCAGCTCTGTCCACTAGGAATGCGGGCTAGGAACCTTCTTTTTGTTTAAAAAAATTTTTTTTATTTGAATATAGTTGAGACACAATGTTACATTACTTTCAGGTGTACAACATGGTGATTCAACTTCTCCATAAGTTATGCTGTGCTCACAAGTGTTGCTACCATCTGTTACAACAGAAAGCTATTACAGTATTGTGGACTATCTTCCCCATGCTGTACCTTTTATTCCCTTGACTTATTAATTCCATAACCAGAAGCTTCTTTATATAGGAATTCTGTTTACCTCCCTGTTCTTTTATTCTTGATAAACTACAAGTTATGAACATTTCATTCAGCAAACCCATTTACTGTACAAAATCAAACAGCTGTAAGTTTTCCTTTTCTCTAAAATAAAAATGCAGACTAGAAGACTGCACACACCATTTCCTATTTGAATTTTATGGGGAGGAAATCATGATTCCCTATTTTCCAATATAGCTGGGGGTAAGGGGAACAAAAGACTATTTTGTGGATGATTTTTAGAGTGTATACAAAAAGTCATACAATTACTATGTGAAAAATACTTAGGCAACTAAATGCCTTTATTCCCCAGCCACACTGAATATAATACATTAAGTGGACTAACATTAAGTGCATCCTCAGCGCTGTTTCAAAATTCTACTCAAAATTCTCTGACTTTCCCATCGCCCTGAACAATTATTTCACACCTTTTTTCCTCTGCTCAAACTTCCTTAAACTTCTTCTCCTTACCTGGAGCTATTAATTGTGCTTCTTATTTCAATTAAAAAAATAAACAATCTGTTTTTCCTCTTACACTCTAATTCCAATCCCTTTCAAATCCTGTCAGGGCTACTACAAAATATACCAGAATCCAGAATCTTATTGTAACTTACTTGTTACCGACTACTTCATCAAACCACCATCATCTTTTGCCTATATACTCCTACTAGCTTTACATGTTTCCTTTCTCATGTCCCATACAATCATTCTTAACACAACAGGCAGAGTCAGCCTTTTAAATATAAGCCAGATTGCGTCCTCTGCTTAAAATCTTCCACTGGCTTATCTCCTAATAAATCATGAAGTACTTATCATAACCCCAAGTATCTCTCATATTTGTCTACCAATCTTCTTGAATAATCTCTTTCAGAAAAATCCTGGCCTTCAAATCTTTTAAGGCCTTTCTCTGAACTTGTTCCTGCTTATGTGCATTATTCTTTCAACACGTAATAGCATGGCTCACTCTATCGCTTCCTTCAGGTTTCTGCCCAAATGTCACCATATCACAGAGGCTTTCCCCTTTTATCCCACATAAAATGAAACCAGTTTCATCATCCTTTATTTCTTTTCCTTGTTTCATTTTTGGTTCTTAGCACTAAGTCCTAATGTAATATTATGTAATAGCATTTTTTTTTTTTTAACAGTCTGCCTCTGGTCCATTAGATGATATAACATCCATAACAGCAAGAATTTTGTTTTGTTTACTATGGGATTCTCCAGGTTGAGAATGGGACTTGACACTAGTAAAATTTCAATAACTATTTGCTGAGTGAATAAATTTCTAAACATACCTTGTTGGAAGGTTTGAATTCTTGAATCTTTACTTCAGAAAGAATATTCAAGAGGGCATCTGCTGATAAGTCCTGTTTTGTTAAAAAGTAATTTTATCAACAAACATTTTTAAAAATTCTGAATTCTAAAAAATTCTGGACTAATAAGGTCCTTTATCATACTAAAATATTTGAGTAATTTATCATCTGACTATTTAGACCACATCTATTTGTGACATTTACCTTTATTCTATAGAAATATCATCCATAAAGGCTGGGGGGGAGGGGGACAGGGGTGGTATGGGTGAAAAATTACTTATTAGTCAACAAACCTGAAATCTTAGTTCTTTCCATTCATTTTAAAAAGGTAATTTTGGGACTGGTTGTATCAGACTGAGTGCTCTGAGGTCAGAGACTATCTCATCATTGTTTTATAAAGTTCCCTGCACAAAGTTATACTCAATAAATGTTGACTCAATAAAATAAATAAATAAATGGAATTCATATCTTTGGAAGCAGAAAAATATTTAAATGGTTCAAGATGAAAGTAGGTGATGCAATTAGCTGCTAGGTCATCTAATTTTTACCTGGTTTTGTATCACTTGCTAGAGCTTGAAGGTTATCTTACCTCTTCTGTAAATGGAATGCAATAGACTGCAGCATACAGTTTTGCAGCATTCAGAAGAAAACTGAAGTGCCTTTTGAAATAAAAAATAAAGCAAAGTGTGAATGCACAGTTTTAAAGGTGTTTAATTCATCAAAAACTACAGTCTTTTGAAATGTTGAAGAAAATAATCACAGAACTTTTGTTACAGGAATATTTAAAAGTTAGGCAATGAAGTCCTGGTCTAGACCAAAGCATTTCAGAAGCTATAAGAAACATTAGCTATTTATCCTCATAAGTAGTAATATTCAGGAGAGGAGGGGCAAAAAGTAGAAAAATTAGACTAGTGAAAGAAAATTCACTTTAATTCATAAAAAAATTAGAAATTTGGTTTTAAAGAGCATACATTAGGCTCAACTTAAGCAAGTGACTTTGGTAAAAACAAAAGTAAGTTTTACAGGAGAAGCAGTCAGGATAAGGTGACTAGAAGCCTAACATAAGCACCAGATGAGGAAATTAAATGTAGTTACTTGTTGAAAGGAAGGTTAACAGGCTCAATGTTTAACATATAACTTAAATTTTTTAAAATTTGGCTTCATAAAATAGGAAAACATTTGTTGTCATTTCTTGTTTTTTTTCTTATGGATAAAGTCAAAGAGGTAACACTTCGGATCCACTTTAGAGAAGATAAAAATAAAGAAGTTATTTTACCATGTAAATAAATAGATTCACGTATGTGGGGGAGAAGGGCTGTGCCTGGCTTTGTTGGCCAGACTAATGAGCTAACTCTTAGATTAACAGGATGCACTAATTTAACACTTAAAGAGCCTGAAGTTTCACCCTGCCAAGTAAAACTATACTCAGTCAAGAAATTTACAACAAAGGATGCATATAAAGCTGGATATAAATACTTACAAAGGTTCATTTAAATCAAATTTTATTGGAGATGGAGGCCTCTTTGGTGATTGCCAAAACAAACCTAAAACAAGACACAAATATTATTTTCATTGTATTTATCCAGTAATAAATTATATTAATTGTTCTTCTCAACACTTGGTTACACTTACTGCCATCTTTTAATCGTGTGTCTAGAGGAAAGCAGTGAAGAAGCTGAAGAGCCTAAAGAAAAAAAATCAATTAAAAAAAATCATTACTTAACATTATCTGAGGTAAAAAAAAAAAAAAAAAAAAAATCTCAACACACAAAAAGATATACAGTGAAGTTTCCAGCCACTCTTATACTCCCTCTGTCCATTGTCTTGTCACGGCCCTCTATACCTGGAATAACTTCTATTGCTATTTTTTTTTTTTAAATCAATACTTACAGTTTTTTTTTTCTTTACATCCACAACAAACATGAATATACATTACTCCTTTTTTTTTTAAAGTAGGTTTCATTACAAAGCCCATCTTGGGACTTGAACTCATGACTCTGACATCAAGACTTGAACAGAGATCAGGAGTCAGAAGTTTAACTGACTGAGCTACCCAGGTACCTGTATTTTATACCTTTTTACACAAAAGGTGGCATATTTTACATACCATTATGCTCCTTTCAAAGAGCTAATCCTTAAAATAAAAATTAAACCGGTAAAAATATATAGCATTTTGTATTTAGAAATGATAAATGACGTTTGAGATTTGCTTCAAAATCATCTGGGGAGGTATAAAGATGAAACAAGATTATCTACAAATTGATACAAAATTAACAAAATTTGTTAAACCTGGGTGACAGATTCATGAAGTTTACATTATTCCTTTTTTTCTACTTTCTACAGTAGAATTTTTCCAGAAAAAAGCTTTAAAAAAGTACAAAAGATAATCAGGACTAAAAAGAGTTCTTCAGATTTTGAGACAAGAGGTCATTGATTATAATGGTAAAAATAATTTGAATAGGAGTGGGGAAAGAAGACACGTTAACTGGAAGAGGAAGTAGCAACACTAAGTATAAGACCCCTTTTCTAAGTAGCAAAGAAGGAAGGGAAAGGCAAGGATAAATGTAATCAAAAGACTTTTTTAAAAAATATTACCTTACTTTATATTCTGATAGGTATGAGCCTGAAGACGGGGAGAGGCTCAGGAGAGAGGGCAGGACACATTCTAGCAAGTGCAAGTAATAGGGGATGGGAATAACAGCTAATAGTGAGCATTTCTGGGCTAGGTTCTACTCAAAATGCTTCGCAGGTATTAACTCATTTGATCCTCACACCACCATATGAATTACACACCAATTTAATATCCCCATCTTACAAATGAGGAAAGAGACACCAAACAGACATAAAATGTGATTTTGAATATGGATGGGCAAGGCGAAATTCAACACAATTTCTGACTGAATCTATTTTCTCAATTTCTTGCTTTATTCTGAACAACAAACTTCTTTTAGACTACTAATAAAATGTATTCCTTATTTTCTAAAAGACCCTGTATCTGAAACCCAATATTGCACACAGAAGGATAAGGATCAGTTAAATGCAGAACTGACAAACCAATGGATGGAGTTTAAGTGTATTCTTTTAACACTCAAAGAGAAATCAGTTCTGTGCCCTGCACTTGTTTTCACTTAACTTACTATTTTTTGAAAAGATTCCTGAAAGAAAAAGTAGACATTTTGGTCCAGTGAAATTAATTCGGTAGCAATTAAATGAGCCAAGCTAATATCTCTTCTTAATGTTTTATAATGCATACTTACCTTATGGTTAAAATATTTTTCAAACTTTAATCTTGCTAATTCTACACATTGGGACCAGTTTCTAGGTCTTCTGCTAAGCAACTTAATAACTTGAAAACAGCCTTCTAAACTGTGTCCAGTTTGTATCTTCTAGAGAGAAAAAAAAAGCAAAATAAGTATATTTCCAAGTAAACACAAACACACACACACACACACACACACACACACACACACACACACACACCCATTCCTGGGAAGTATTAGCCAAAGTTTCAAGTACCAGCTCATGTGATTTATGACTAATTTTTTCACTGTGAGCTCCTTGTCCCTGCCTTTTTCTTCTCCATCTTTCTCTCCTTTTTTGGAGGGGGAATGGGAAAAGACAGTACATGAAATTTCAACTGTAGAGTTTCTCATCTGACAAGTTATCCTTATGTCTTGCTAGTTATTAGTACTACATATGTACCTAACAAAAGAAGTGCTATGAATAATATTTTATACTAAAAAGTTGGTCTGTTTAGTGCAGGAATAAAGAAAAGTAAGAAAATACCTTTAAAGTCGCCCTCATCATAAGAGTATTAACACTACCATCCATTCACAAAATTTCCACTAGAATTCACGTTGGGTTTTTTTCAAACAGTTTAACAAGTTGTTTTATTACACAAAGCTATCATTTTTATGACATCTTTTTTAGGTTGAAGCATATGAATTGTTTTGTGGGTCAAACATGGTCAAATAATGGCAATTCCACAGAGCTCATACAAACCACAAAAAGGCCATTTGTGACTTGCTAATGTCAAGATTCCTCATGCACTTACTCTGTACAATGATATTTTTTAAAGAGGTGAAATAAACTATTTGTAGGCAATATGCAAATAAGATTACACTGAGACAGTGTTGAGATTATATTAAAATGTATTGATTTTTACCTGTAAGACTTCTTCTGCAGATGGATAGGTTTGCCAAAATTTGTTAAACAATGAAGGCTTATGGGAAAAGGAACTTTCAAACTTACATGTAAGGGAAAAAAAGAAAAAAAAGTTAAAAATTGGATAATCTTCTATTCACTTCAAAGAAAAATTTCTTGAAAAAAAGATCTTTATTACCTTATCTCTTGCCCACTGTATAGTGTGTTCAATAGCAGCTGGAAAGGACTTTAGAGTACAAAATGGTATTTCCTCTTCTGGGGGATCCCGCTAATTTATAAAATATGACAACAGATAGTTAAGAAAGGCAACAACAATTTTTTATTGATTAAATTTACTTGAGTATTTTAAGACCATTAAAATTTTTTAAAAAATAATAAAATGAATCCAACATTTTTATATCTTCTTTCTCCTAGGCAATAAGAGGAAAACTGGATTCTTTTGACACTTAATCATTTGTCAATAGCAACGTAACAAAAAACATGAATTCTATTATAACTTATTATCTGTGCACTTATTTGGTACCACGTAGTATTTACAGGCAGACTTCCATATATAATTAATTTTTGTCCTCCAAGAATCAGGGTGACATTGAAAACTTTACAATATTCCCCAACATTCCCTACTTTGAAAAGTAATTCAAGAATCCCCAAAAAGGTGCTCAGTATACCATGTGTTTGTTTCTCCCTATGTCTTTGATGCTTGGTATAGTTTCTTGCAGAAAGGGTGTATTAAATAAACAGCTAATAAGAAAGAATGAAATCTTGCCGTTTACAACAAGATGGATGAAGCTACAGAGTACTATGCTAAGCGAAATAAGAGAAAGACAAAGACTGTATGATTTTACTCATATGTGGGATTTAAGAAACAAAACAAACAAGCAAAGGGGAAAAAATAAGAGAGAGGCAAACCAATAAACAGACTCTTAACTACAGAGAACAAAGTGATGGTTACCAGAGCGGGGTGGGGTGGGGGGATGGGTAATAGAAGTGATGGGGATTTAGGAGTACACTTGTGATGAGGACTGTTATGGTATTTTTGAATCACTATATTGTACACTTGAAACAAATATTACACTGTATGGTAACTAACTGAAATTTAAACGAAAACTTAAAGTAAATAAGATAAAAAATTAAAATTTAAGAAATACTTTCAGGAAAAAAAAAAAAACGGTAACTGCCTATGTTGTCTCAGGTAAATATACCACTGAAAAAATACCCACATCCTATTACAGGGTACATTTGGTTTAACCACTATAAAATGACAAACTTTGTCTCTTTTCACTTAGAGATTTATATTTTAGTTTGTTGAGCTATGAATATCATAAAATGTTTTATAAACCAAAGAGGGAAGCCAGAAGAGAAACCTGTTTTTTCTGGGTATTAAGCCAGAGAATATAGGAAACGGTGTGGAATATAGGGAAAAATGTGGTAGAATGACAGAATCAAGGGAACTTTTAGAATTCTACAGACTTCTCTACTTTGAAAATCTTCCAACATGACCTCATAATTTTCTCCATGTAATTTCCTTCAAATTAAACTTCTAAATTTTTTCTACTATAATGTTTTTACTATAAACTTTATTTCATAATAGTAAATGGGAAAACAAATTTTATAAATGTTTAATAATTTTACTAAAGCAAACCTACCTATTAAATACAGTGATTTTACACTTGTTAAAAAAAAAAAGAACAACAACACTATTCTTTCCATTTTACAACCTGCGTTGATCTTTTTTAAAATCCTAAAGCCTACATTTCCTAGGCCAGAGTTTTCCAATTTTGGCAGTATATCAAAATCACTTGCAGAGATTAAATAAAATTATTACTATATCTCTATATATCTCTATCTCTTTATGTATATATGTACTGGCTCCCCCTGTGGAGCAATTGGATCTTCAGTTAAGATTTTGGACAGGTCACCAGTTCAAAGTTTGTGAGAAAAGCAATCATGCACCTCTGAGAAATAAACAGTAAACATAACAATAAGACAGTGGAAAGACAAGAAACAAAATTTGAAAATTTAAAAAGGTTAAGTTCAGCTGTATTTTAAAAAATACACATGCACATATGCATAGAAATTATTGACAGAATGGACACATTAGGAAAGATAAATCAAATCTCTGACTGAAGAGAAAAACAATGAGATGAGACATTTATTGCAAAATTGGTTCACTTACATGACTATTATAGGATTCAGTTAAATGAGGTACGATAACTTCAGTGTGTCCCTTAGTGCCCATTGTTCCAGAATCTAAGAGGGGTCGTAGATTTGCTAAGCAACGGCTATTTGAAAAGATAATAGGTAACGAACATTTAAGTGAGCAATAACAATGTAAGCAGAGGACATCTTACCACTTTCTGTTGGTCATTTCACACACTGATCACTTAGTGAACGTAGTATCTTAGGAAACAGATACATTACCACCAAACAATGCATTTATCATTTCCATCCCCCCTCCTTCCACAAATTCTGTTGTCCAATCTGATAATTTCTTCTCTTTCTCTTCTTACTAGATTTTGGGCTTCAACTTCTTTTAACTCTAGGTTAACTCTTTGCTAATGTCTATTTCTTCCTTGGTTATTTTTGGACTATAAGTTCTGTCTTACTATATCTTCTCAGTGTTCTCTTTATCCCAAACAATATTAACCTCCTTTTTTTTAAACTTACAATACCTATTTTCTACACACTTTAATTTCTTAAAGTTTTTATTCTTCCTTCCTCTGCCTAAGACAATAAACTTTAAAAAAAAAAATTTTTTTTTTAATGTTTATTATTTTTCAGAGAGAGAGAGAGAGACCAAGAACAAGCAGGGAAGGGGCAGAGAGAGAGGGAGACAGAATCGGAAGCAGGCTCCAGGCTCTGAGCTGTCAGCACAGAGCCGGATGCGCGGCTCAAACTCACAGACGCTGAGATCATGACGTGAGCTGTAGTCGGCCGCCCAACTGACTGAGCCACCCAGACGCCCCCAAGACAATAAACTTTTAACTACACTCTAGACTGGCAAATTTTCCTCCATTTAATAAATTTGCTCAACTAGAGCCGTAACATTAAAGAGTCATATAAAGATGTAAGAAAAATTAGTAAGGTATACACATGATAGTCATTCATTCATCTACTTATTTAACAACTATTTACTGAATGTGTTGGGCACTGAGAATACAGTGATGGGAAAATAAATGGTCCTTTAATAAATGATTTAGTGAGCTAACAAATATTAATTAAATATATCAATAAAAATAAACACTATAAGGGGAAAAAACAAATGCTGATTACCATATGGGGATCTACAGAATTGAGTCATTAAAGAAAGTCTCTTTGAATAAAGACATTTAGGCTAAAACTGAAAGGATGTGAAAATAAACCAAAGTAGGCAGATTTGGAGTCAGGAATTTTAGAACAAGGTAAACAATTTCCTGAGTCTGAACGAGAGTATGTACTCTCACTCTCAAGTGAAAAAGCGTTGGATGCCTTATAAGAACTCAAAGAAGAAATGTGTAGCTGGAATAAGGGGAGCCAGCAAATAGGTAAATTTTAAGCTGGAGTGATAGACAAATGGCAGACACTCTACAAAAAACATTTAGGCCATGTTAAAGATTTTGAATTTTACCCTAGGTATAATGGGAAATCATAAAAAGGATTTGGATTCAAGGAGAACTACAACAGAAATACAAAGAATAATCAGGAAATTGGATAACTTTTCAATAAATAGGTGTGGAAAAGAAGTGATAACAAAAGAAAAGACAATTTTTATGAATCCGTATTTCAAGAACATACCTGTCTACATATCTCCTGGCTTCCACATTATCTAATGCTGTAATAATTATATCTTGTTTAGTATAGAACTCATCATTGTAAATAGCCTCAGTGGCTGGACATACTTTGTTCAAGTGTGCATCTATCTTGAATTGAGGATTTATTTTCAGGGTTGCGTCAGCAGCAGTATAGCTTTTAGGTTTCTAAACAAATAACAAACAAAAACAGAAATAATAAATATTAAACAGAAAAGCTAGGCCATGACAGAACTTACATTTTTTACATGAGAGTAATGAGACCAGCTTTCATTTTTGGTTTGTGGACATTGCATTCATTGTACATTGTACATTTAACAATCCATATTAGTCTGAATAATTAACAATTTACTAATGGAAATCTAAACAACCTCTATTTTATAGCTATTGTTCTTTAGAGTTCTTAAAATATCAGTTATTAAAGGTACAATTCCTTCTAATATGAAGGTTTAAACTAGATATGTGCCTAGAAAAAATAAGAACAGTGAATTCATTGAAATATTAGAAATCCTAACTGCAGAAAATGAGCTCTCAGAGGTATGCAAAGTTAACACACTAGTACTAAAATTTAAAAAATACTACTATTTCTGGATGGAGATATTAAAGAAATAATATACATTTTAGTTTTATAAGAGAGTCCCCTTGACATGTATTTACTTCTCAGTGCTGTCAAGCATGTAGGCAAATTGCAAACTTTGTTAGAACTCAGTAAAATAAGAATAAACAGACCTTAACAGTTCTTCTGTAAGTAAAATGCACAAAATAAATGAATTTTGTGACATATATTTTGGTTCCTGATAGACCTTATTTTTTTTTTTTTTTTTGTATTTGGATAGGTGAGGCAATTAGGTTAACTATGCCATCTGTTTTAGTTATTACTTTTCTGTTCAAGACATTCCTTAGTTTACCAAGATTATCAATGGGCTATTGAAAAATAAAGTGCAAAAACATTTCTAAAGAAAAAGCAAATATGCCTGACTGCCTAAAGTGTTTCTTTTCTTGACTGAAATATTTTGATCTCTATGAAAAAGACTGAAAACCAGGAATATTTTACAATGAAGAGGATGTTAATTAAATAGTCAAGCAAGATCAAAGAGCAAAAAATTCTAAGCGCTAAACTTTACCTATTTGGTAATAAAGACTCCCCTTCCTTCCAAAAAAGAGTGCCAAATGTGTGATTTAGTAAAACCTTAAATTAGGAAATCTGTCTCTGCAAGCTTAGTTTCTAAGATTACATATGTACATACACCTTGATTATAAAATGAAAAACATACTGCCCATGATTTACAACTTACATCTTATATCCAAAATCAATGCAAAACCCATTTTTTATATTAAAAAATAATTTTATATTTTTCCCCAAATGTCATTCCCATTGTTTGATAATTTGAGAGATTCTAATAAAATAAAAACACATTAGGTTTGCTCAAGTGCAATTTTCTATTTATAAAAAAACAAACTCTTTTTTGTGGAACACAATAGATTATTTAAATTTGAAACAGTAGCAACAAACCTGTATGTGGTGAGGACGAAACAGGAACTGTCTATTCAAGTTGGATTTTTCTATCAAGTCAGGATCTGTAACTGTAACCTAGTATCAAGTAAAGAAAAAAGCTGAAATCATGTCAGAGAAAAATTTAAATTGATTTTGCTTTTCTCAGAAAGACTAAAACAATTATGCTTATTATTTCAGGTGGTAGAAGTTATAATACAAATATTCCAATGGTTACCAATGCTAATGTTTTTATACTATATTTAACTATAATTAAGGTTTAGCACAGGAACGTTAAACAAGACAGCTGAAACTGATGGCAATTCATGTTCAAAACTTTTTTCTAATTATTCAAAACAAAATGGAGGCTAAAACATCACCATCACATTTTAGAAACATGTAATAGATTAGCCATAGAGGAGTTAAACATATTTCTTCTTTCTAAACATACTTGTTTTCAATTGCAACAAATTTGGAAAAGAATGCTTACATTTTCCAATTTGAAAGGAACTCTTGCTAAAGCAGAGGTCTACAAACTACAGTGCAGGCAGGTTGCCTGGTTTTGTAAATAAATTTTGTTGAAACACTGTCATGCCATTTGTTTGAAGTATTGTCTATGGCTGTTGTCACACTATAATTGCAGAGCTGAGTAGTTGTGACAGAGACCCTTGGTTCACAAGTCAAGAAGAGCTGCAATCTGGTCCTTTAAGAAAAAGTTTGCAGACATTCCAAGGAATAAGATGAAAAAAAGCAGCTCCAAGATACTCAGAAAAATACTGATAATGCGTTTGTCCCTTAAGTTGGCATTTGTATGAAATTGACTAGAAGCAGTATTTCTCCAGTGTGTTTAAGATGTTAGATGTTGACTGACGTTCACAAACACATTCACTTTCTTTCAACTGGTATTTCCTGAATATATGTTTTTTGGGGGGTTGTTTTCAACATTTCTATATGTGTTAGAGTGTGTCTTTTATTTTTTAAGTTTATTTATTTGTTTTTAGAGTGTGTGTGCAGGCGTGCACAACTGGGGGAAGGGAGGTGGTGTGGGATATAGAGGATCCAAAGCCAGCTCTGTGCTGACAACAGAGTCCCACATGGGGCTTGAACTCATGATCTGTGAGATCATGACCTGAACCAAAGTCAGATACAGTCAGATGCCCAACCAACTGAGCCATCCAGGTGCCCCAGAGTATCTCCTTTAAATAAGAAAAAAAAAGCACCAAACAGAAAATGTCTTTTAACAATAAGTTTAATCAATATATAATTATTGTGATTACGGATATAAGCCTTTTTTTCCTACCTCTTCCCTGACCCCACTTTTCATCCATTTCCATTTTTTTTTTTTTTTGGCTTAAGTTTCCTTAATTCCAATCCCCTACATTCCTCACTGAATTGGTTCAGAAGTTAAACATTTGTTTCTATGTGGTTACACCCAAAATTTTCACATGCACATATGACTTAAGATCTAAAATTAATGACAATTTCTGTCTTCCTCCTGAACAATCAGGATATTTGAAATCTCCCTTCCACCTTCCTTATCAATGAACAGCATTTTACTTATTTTGAATCATCCCATCCCCAAAGTCAATATTTTAATTAAAGGTTAAAAAAACCCTCAGTGCTTATTTAAATCTGAGAAGGCTGACAAAGGCTGCCACTACTTACCCTTGCTTTATGCACTGTCCATGTTATCTAATAGTTCTTTCAATGAGAATCAATTAAGTGATAACCTTTCATCATTTCACTTGTCAGTTATTTTTACTTCTCTTGAAAGATAATTTAGCTGGGTATAGAAATCTAGGTTACTTTTCCTTACATTATGAAGACACCCTTTCCTATCTTTAGGTGTGCATTTATTGCTGATGAGAAATCTATACGGTAATCTCTTTTTTTATCTTTGCCTTTGATTTGGTGACCAGTTTACCTTTGCAATCTCAACACAGCTGTTTCTAACTCTGGAAACTTTTGTCATTATCCTTGGAATATATTGCTTCTTCATTATCTTCACTCTTTCTGAAAGTTCTACTATCTTATGTTGGATCATGCAAATGCATCTTCTTTCATTAAAACAAGGTATCTTTCTGCACTACATTCTGGGTGCATATCTTCTATTCATCAATTCTCACTTTAGCTATATATGAATTTTAAGTTCACTGGACTATACAGAAATTCTTATCTGGCTTTTTATAAAACTTAGTGCTTTCCACCCGCCCCCTCATGTTTCTATTTCTTTTTTCTTTTTTTTTCACCTTTGGTCATTTCAAACTTTAACATTTGTTTGTTCTGTTATTATTATCTTTTTAAGTGTATTCATTTTTGAGAGAGAGAGAATCTCAAGCAGACTCCACGCTGTCAGCACAGAGCTTGATGCAGGACTCAAACTCACTAACTGTGAGATTGTGACCTGAGCTGAAATCAAGAGCTGGACATTTAACCAACTGAGCCACCCAGGCACCCCTGTTTGTTCTATTATTTGTAGCACTCCTGTTATCTACAGTTCTTAGCTAATCTTCTGTTTTCATTGGCTGATTATTCTTCCAAGTGGTGCCTTTTTTCTAGTGGATTGTCATTTTTTTTATTGTGAATTGTCTTGAATGGATGTTCATTTCTCTGCACAGTTCTATGTACTCTTGGTGTTAAGGTATCACCATGATGCAGTTTTACATTTATTTTAGTCAGAGCTCTGTTGATTTTAATGGTCTTATTTGTTACATTCATCTCTCTGCTTAGTTTTTTTTTTTTTTTTTAAGAAATATTTTTTAGAAAACAAATATCTACTTACACTGAAAAAGAAAGCGTGTGTACATGAGCAGGGGAGGAGCAGAGAGAGAGAGGGAAAGAGAATCCCAAGGAGGCTCAGCGCAGAGCTCATGCGAGACGTGATCTCATGAACCATGACATCTTGACTTGAGTCAAAATCAAGAGTCAGATGCTTAACCAACTGAGCCACCCAGGCATGACTCTGCTTGGATAAATTTTTATATAATGTTGGATTCCATATACCAGTGTGGTACGTGCTATTAGTTAAGTTTCTCACGAGTTACTTCTCTACTTAATGTTTTGGACATACTCAAGATTGAAACACTTATGAATAATCACAGGTTTAGCTCAGGAATTAATTTCTCTCTTGGTTCCTAGGGACTTCTCTTTCCTTCTTCTTAGTTTGGCTACATCTGTAAACACTTTAAAAAAAGAGTAATTTATATAGCGAGTCTATGTATTTGCAGCAAGTTAGAGATCCGTGCACATTAACTTACTTTTTGTTACCTGAAGTCAGTATGTTTGTTTACTACAATTCTTTTCCTGACCTTTATATGCTGTAATTCTTTTCCTGATCTTTATATGCTGACAGGCATTATGCATTATAAATTTCCAAGGAGTTAAGGTATTCAGGTGATTCCCAAACTTAGGTAAGCAAGATTTTTTTTTTAAAGAAATAGATTTTAAAGAATAGTGGTTTGTGAAACACAACTTAGGAAATGCAAAGCAAGAATAATATCATATGTAAGAACATCTGCCTATAACTGTGATAGTAATAAATGCCCTTTTTAAGTAGAATATTAAGCCAGGCTTTATAAATTATAAAATGTGAGCTAGTATACAAATTTTAGCCATTTTATTATTTACTGTTAGTCACTATGATAAATCACTACTCTGGGAAGCTAGTTTATATCTTAAGGGCAAAACAAAATCAGTGACATATTTTTATTTAAATATAAGACATGGCTACCCAATTAACTCACATTTATCACCTTTAGAATTTAAATTGTACACCGAAGTTTGTATTATTCCCTCTCCTTTTGATAATCACTAATTGAAACTATACCTGAGAACTCTGCCACTTTCTAATGTTAGCTTCTTCTATCTTAAAGATTTATCTAATGATTAATAAGAAATATTAATAGAAATAGTAACAACTCTAATGTGCTTTATGGTTTGCAGAGCCCTTTCACATTTGATCTTCATAATTACATTATGTACTATGAAGTACATATATCGTTTTCATAGTATTAGAGAAAGAAATTGAGGAACAGAGAATTAAAAATATGTTGCCATAGGGTCACATATCTTTTGAACAGTGGTCAGGCTAAAATCAGAATCTTTTAATTTCTAGCTTAAGTCTTTCTCCTCAGAAATCAGTATTTCAGCTCTATGCAGTCAAATACAGTTAAAAAATGGGCAGCAACAGAAATATAAAAATTTAACTCTCAAGGATTTATATCTTTTGGTGTAAATGTTTATTTTTAAAAGAGAGTGGGGGAGGGGCAGAGAGAGAGGGAGACAGAGGATCTGAAGTAGGCTCTGCACTGACAGCAGAGAACCCAATGCAGGGCTCAAACTCAAGAACCGTGAGATCATGACATGAGCCGAAGTTGGACACTTAACTGACTGAGCCACCCGGGAGCCCCTCAAGGATTTATGTCTTACCATTCCTTTTTCTTTGCCTGTGCCAACACCAAGTAAAGCAAAATTTTTTAACATTTCACAGCCTATGGCTCCACATCCTACCTATGGAGAAGAAAAATGAAATATAACCAATGAAATAAAACCAAAACTACTAACTAAAGAGAAATTTCATCTTAAACTTACTTCAAATGACAATTTATAATATATACATACTTTTAAAAATAACTTGAACATCTGCGATTCATTTTACTTTAATTAATTTATGATACTATTATAACTGGTACAGTTAAAAATATATAAATCAAGTAAAGAAAAGCATAATATTTACACTTCCTTTAAACAGAAGACACTCCAACAAAAGCTAACAGTTGAGCTCATTATTTCTATGAGATAGAAACAAATACCACAAAATATCAGTGCAGCATTTTAATGAAAAAGATTTTTTATTTACAGATAATTTTCAAAATTCATTTGATGGAGATTTTCTAAGAATTTCTATATGTATGTAAAAGCTTAGCAACAGTTGCTGACATTCAAAACATTATTTAAAAAATTATTACTAAAAATTAGAATTATTTTTAGAACTGACTATAATTAAAAAACCCATAAATGACAAGAAAAGGAGTTTTTTTTGTATCAGGGAGAGATATCCTGCTAATGCACCAAGACATTTAAGAAAGTCAGATTTTACCTCCATCTTCCTTCATGCAGTAAGAAAAAGTTTTAAAACATGGAAAAATATCCCAAACCTAATTTTTAATGTATTTCTAGAAAATCATTTCATTTCCAAACTATCATACTCATATTTTAATTTTAAATGTATTGTTTTTATACTAGGCATTGACAAATATTTTTTGTAAAGGGCCAGATAAATATTTTCTGTTTTGTAGGCCATATGGTTTCTGTCATAACTACTCACCTCTGCTATCATAACATGAAAGAAGCCACAAACAATATATAAATGAACGGGCTTGGCAGTGTTCCACTGAAACTTTACTTACAAAAATAGGCAGCAGCAGTACACTGGATTTTTTTTAGACCATATAAATCTTTCACCTTTTACAAAGATAGGCAGCAGGATTTCGCCTGTGGGCCATAATTGGCAAACTCCTGTCTTAAACTTTTACTGAATGTCTACTCTTTAGGAATTGTATTCACTCAAGACTCGAATTTCCTTTAATAAGTTAATTTGATGGTACACAATAGGAGTTTGACTGTACCACTTATTATTCTCATCATTATTTATACTTACCAAGAAGATATTCAACTTTTGTAGCTTCTGACACAAAGTGTCTCCAATGCAAGCTCGTAGGGCATCATATCTATCTCCTCTGCAGAAAATAATATATATCAAAAACCAGAAAGACATAAAAACATTGTTTAGTTTCACTACTGTTAATACAAATTTAATGTATATTTTAAATAGGATACGCTAGAATTCCTGACAATCTAAAGGAAAATTGTCTTATTTCAAAGAGGAAAAAAAACGCATTAAGAAATCAGTTTTTTCTTTTTCCATTTGATTTAATATCCTATGTTCAAATGACTTATGTAAAGGTGACTTCAGTTTATCTAGAAAAGACAGTTTTCCAAGGTAGGAATTTTTAATAAAGGTTCCTAGAGAAGTCTATGGAGGAGCTTTGGAGTTGTTAACATATTTAAATTGAAAGAAGAACTTTGGATTATGTGAATTTGGGGTAGAATGAATCCATAAGCTTTTATTTCTCAGAGGTTTGACTCAAAAAGATGAAGAATGACTGATGTCAATATAAAAGTTGCAGAGAGCATCTATTTTCATCTAAGTTCAGAATGGTATTTTGTTTTGTTTTGACTTTATTTAATTATTTATTTAGAGAGCCCTGACACAGGGCTCTATCTCAACAACCACGAGATCATGACCTGAGCCGAAATTAAGAGTAGGACGCTTAACCGACTAAGCCACCCAGGTGCTTCCAGAATGGCGTTTTGAATGCTAACTATTATCATGGTATACAATTTAAAACATTATATTCATTATTTATAAAATGGTAAAGAGATATTGCATTCTTTTGACACTTAAAATAACCTCTAAGTAGAGGAAAAAATGACTGTAGAAGTCAGTAAGTTACAAGAAAAGACATCTAAGACAAATGCATATTTGAGCACAAACCCTTTTAACCTAGTTACCTCTCACAAACATTCAACTAGGAAAAAAAGAAAGAAAGGGGCCCGTGGGTGGCTCAGTTGGTTAAGTGTCTGACTCTTGACTGTGGCTCAGGTCATAATCCCATGATTCGAAAGATCGAACCCTGCTTTGGGCTCTGTGCTGACAGCATGGAACCTGCTAGGGATTCTATCCCTCCCCCTCTCTCTGTCACTCCCTGACTCGCACACTCTCTCTTTCTCTCAAAATAAATAAACATAAAAGAGAGAAAGAAAAGATAAAGAAAAAATTCAGAATTACCGTGGGAGAAATTCTTCACGTTCAGGTTTGTCTAGGGATTGGACAATATCTGCCGCTTCAATGTACAACTTTAAAGTAGAAGACAAAAACACAACTTACTATGTATAAACCTTAAATTGCTAGAAAAATTGGTTTTTCTCTTCTATGGTTATTTAATAGTCATTAAGGAAAACAATGATAAAAATGCCAAAACAGATTAATACATTAAAAAATATGATTTTTATACAGTATACATTCCTGTATTATTACTTCATTAAAACAATGGTTAAACCTGAAGGAACTGTTAAAAGATATAATTTGATTCATGTCACTTAGCCATCTTAAAAATGGTATATTCTAATTTCAACAAACAAAAGGAAAATTTCACCTCCAAATCTATACCAGAGCAAATGACCTAGAAAGCCACAGTTTTAGTATTAAAACAAAAACAACAAATTGAAATTAATTAAAAAAAGAATTCACTCTCATTTCCATTTAAATAACTTATGTGGCTAAATTTCAACTTAGTTAAATGGTTATTTACTTAATTATAACAAGACAGAATCTACATTAGTAACATACTTAACAGTTGTATCTAAACCAGACATTTACAACTGAACTTGTACTCTGTACTAAAATAAATCAAATAATTCAACAGCAAAATAGCATTATATGGATACTTTGTAAAACATAAAAAAAGATAAACGTTATATTCAAAATGTTAAAGTGTTTCAAAAAGAAAGGGCCTGAAGGGTATACTTTGACACCCTCTGCCAATTATTCTTTTCGGTAACAAAAGCATAATTTTTTATTCCTTCTTAAGATGTATTTACCTATATAGTTCTCAAACTTATACCATTCCTATGCTTTTACTTTTAGAGTTTAAACCTAGGAAAGGATTCTGAAGATTTCTGGTGCCTAAAGATTCCATCCAACTGTTTAAAAGTCCTGAGAGTCCTTGAATGCTAAGCTAATCATACTGGAAAACTAAGTATAAGGGTAGAAAATTCATTCCTTCACTCTCACAAATGAGAAAAAAATCAACCCTAGATTACAACTTTGGGTTATATTCCAATAGCCTCAACCAATAATCTTGTCAGTTTCAATTAGAGAGTTAAATTTTGGTGGTGTATCACATCTAACTAATGCATCAAAAATATATTTTGAGGTTACCTTTATAATATATTAATATTTTAATTCATAACATTCACTGCATGGGTGGAAAATTCAATCTCAAGCCTATAAAAATATTGAAATACAAAACTTACCCACTGGCACAAAGGAGAAAACTTTCCTGTTACGGCTTTCAATACTTCTTGGCTAGCAACACCTCCTACTGCTGCAGCAAGTGGGGGTAAAAAACCTTGAGCAGTCCAAGAGAGCCAATGCACAATGTCAGCATTTACTTCCGGCTGAAACACAAGCCATAAAGATAATAATCTCGGGCGCCTGGGTGGCTCAGTCAGTTAAGCGTCCAAATCTTGATTTTGGGCTCAGGTTGAGCACTACCTACCTCCCCTTCCCTCCACCCCACCGCCTGCCGGCTGAGAGCAGAGAGAGCCTACTTGGGATTCTCTCCCTCTCTCTCTGTTCCTCTCCCAATTACACACATACTCTCTTTCAAAATAAGTAAATAAACTTAAAAAAAAAAAACCCCACAAGTTTTTACATATATACTCAACATGTCAATGACTTACTGTGAGAATTATTAAATTACTGTAGCTTAACTTCTAAAAAAGCTACTCAATTTTCCTACTAGATTTTAAGTCCTAAAAAAGTTCCAATCTCATAATAAAAGATCCAAGTGCATATTAGTTACCCTAAGCAGTATTTCTCTTTACCAGTAACTGCCCATTTTTGCTTTTTGAATCTATATGTTACACTAGGGCAAAATTTAAGATTAACTGGAACATCTACCATTTATAGCGTTTGTTAAAGATCAGTTCTGTGATGTCAGTCAGTATTTATAAATATCTAGAATTTTAAAAAACTGTTCTAATGGAAACTATGGGAAAACTTGATCCCAAATAAATGAAAATAAAAATAAACTGATCCATAAAAAAATAAGGAGCTTTCAGCTGGAGTCTGAAGTAGTAAAAAAAAAAAAAAAAAAGAAAAAAGAAAAAAGTAAGAGTGAAAAATAATGAGGCACTAACATTGTTAGAAAAAAAGTGAGAGTAACATGGTAATTTTGCATATTTAAGAGCCAATCATCATAAAGTTCTCATTATCATACTTAAAAACTGAAATGATGGTCCTTGAAATAAGATTTGTTTATTAGCATTTTAAAGGAAATATTGGAGAATTGGATTCTGGAGCTATTGTTTTAGCACAATTTCTTATTTGTGAGAAAGATCTTTTCATGACCTCTGGCTTCTCTTTCTCTTCCTGTTCTTTCAACATTAGTAACCTGAATCTTAACCTTAAGATTCAAATAGGGCTCAACTGCTCTGAAATCCTATGTAAAATAACACTACTTGTGCATTTAGGAGGTAATAGAAGGCTTTTATTACATTCTCAAAGATATTTGTGATACAAAAAGACATTACTATCTACTTACTATTCCACTCACTCCATTTCAGTATTCTATATCTCATTATTTTTCAACTATTTAGCACTAAACTCAACTCTGATTATAATTTCATTTAAGCTGTGCCCTTTCTGAATGCAGAGATACTGGTGTAGTGATAATATTAAAAACAATGATGAGAATGCAAAGAGAAGCAGGTAATTTGTGTGAGCACCTAGTGTGAGTTGTCTATTAAGTCCACATGTAATTTTCAAAATAATCCTAGGAAATATAATTTTTATCATACAGATTAGAAAACTGAAGTTTGAAAAAGCAATTTCCTTGATTTTATAGCTAATAAGTGAAACTAGAATCTGAGCCCTAAAAGTCTAACTTACCAGTAGGTTACAATATCTCCCAAGATTCTATTATTTTTTAATTAAGAATGAACATAAGGGAATGGAAGCAAAAATAATATAAAAACAGGGAGGGGGACAAAATATAAGAGACTTTTAAATATAGAGAACAAATAGAGGGTTGCTGGAGGGGGGATGGGCTAAATGGGTAAGGGCTTAAGGAATCTACTCCTGAAATCATTGTTGCACCATGTGCTAAGTTGGATGTAAATTATAAAAAATAAATAAATTATACAAAATACAATGTCAAAAAAATAAAATATTAGTCCTGCAGAAGTTCTGAATAGGAAAGGATAAATAATGGATATAATGAGCAGAGAAGGATATGGAAAACTTTAAATCTGAACTAAGTGTTGAAGAATGAATTGCATTAGAATTGAAGTGGAAAGGATTCAGTTCAGGGAAAATGGCAACTCAAAGAAGAAGGAACGTGTGTAAAACTGAAAAAGCTGCAATGAATTTGCACGTTTTATATGAGAGGAAGAAAATAAGATCATGTTAGAGTATGATTAGACTATGAAGAACACCAAAGACCATGGCTGACTTTGGACATGATAGAAAAAATAAAGGAAGCATTGGATGCTTTTGAGAAGAAAACTCATATGATGAAAGAAGTAGGATAATACAGCAGCAGAGTGGTAGAGAGATGAATAATTTCAATTTAAGTAAGCAGTTCTAGGGCTGATTCAATGAAAAAGTTGTAAGGTATGAGGACCTTAAGCTACAATGAAGGCAGACATAAAGATTAGAAATATTTCCAAAAACTTCTTTACAGCCACAATGATTAAACAGATATAGAGGAGAAAACCCAAAGATGGCCGAATGAGTGGGAGTAGCTCCGAATTTTAACAAAGATACTCTGACAAATTTTGATACAGACTAGAAAATATGAGGAGTTATTGGAAAAAGAAGGGGAAATATGTTTGTGAGTTCAAATTTGGAAATGTTACGTTCACTATGAAATAGGAATTTAAAATGGAAAATGTCATTCACTGGACTGAAGTTAACTGAAGAAAATAATATAGATACGAAATATGACAAAGGTACACAGTTTCTAGCATTTATTTAAGTTAAAATATTTTCAACATGTTTCCAGATATTTGCTTGTATTATAACATCCAGAAGCCTATGGAAACCAAGTTTAGAAGAGTTAAAATCTATGAACATAGTGAACATTTTTTGCATTGTCAAATTAAGTAAAGAATTTTTAAGATAAATATTAAAAAAAAAAAAAGAAACACTCAAATCTGGGGAATTTTTGGTTGCCCTAGGATAAATAGCTCAAATCTAAATTTGCCTAAACAATCTCTAAAAACAGATACATATCCAAAAGAAGAGAAATAAACCAGTGGCAGGGTTTCAGGATCACTAGAAAACAGAGTATTATAAACTTCAAATTACCTGTAAATAGAAAAATAAGTACCAAACTCCAACAAAACTACTTCTGGACGTCACAATGCTATAAGCCTTCACAGAGAGCAGGAAGTGTGTAACCACAGAAAAGAGAATGAAAAGAGAACAGTGACAAACCACAGTCAAAATCATCCTGAGAAAACAGAAGCCCTAGCACTAAGTGCAAAAAGTACTGAACACGTATGTAATCTGGCAGATCTCAGCACTGCCTATGGCGAAAGAACTTCAGTGGGAGGCAATGATGTAAATAGAAAAAGGGCGACATTCTTTGACGCAGAAGGCTAAATTAAGAAGAGAGGAAATTAATGATTTGGCAGAAATCAAAGAGATCTACAAGACACCGATACCTAACCACCAAAAACAAACAAACCCAACCATTAAAGAAACCCCTTTCTAGTATCCTAAGGGAACAAGGAGTTTTAGAAGTACAAATCTGAAAAAAGCACCCAAAACTCTTATCCTGCCCCCAAAATAGACAAAAAACAGTTTACTATACAAAAGTAATGTAAGAAGTAAACAGAAAATTAGAATCAAAACATTTCAGCCAATGAAAATTTCTCCTCCAAACTAATTATAAGGCAGTGGAAATCTGATTGAGTGAATTATATCCTTAAAGAACACTTGAGAGATGTGGGAAAACAAACAAAAAAACCTCACCTGCAATCAGAAATTCAACTAAATACTAAAGGAATCCATTCCACCACCAATCCTCTCCCCGCAAAAGGAAAAAAATAAAAGAAAATCTGAATCTATGTATTAAAATGGGCTCATAATATGGGAAAAATGGACTGAATGATCAACTCTGAGATACAGTTAAAATTATACACTTTACAGGTGAAAAAAACATACAAAACTACAAGGCAAAAAGGCCAGACTTACTTGTAAGAGTAAAAAATTAAGGTGGCATCATTATTTCTCAACAGTAAGATACCACTAAAGAAAGTAAGGCCTAGAATGTTATATTCAGCCAAGTTGCCTTTCAAGTATGGAGGCTACCAAAAATATTTAAAACATGTAAGAACTCAGAAAAAAACGTAATTCTGAGCTCCTTTGGAGAAATATACTAGAGACCAAACTTGATTTTAAGAGTTACCACAGAGCTACAATAATCAAGATAGGATGATATTAGCAAAAAACAATGGAAGACAGAAACAACCAATGGAAGATAAAACATTGAGTTCAGAATCAGCCCTACACATATGTGGTCAATAAGTTATTGACAAAGAATACCCAGAATATAGAATAAGGAAATAATTATCTTTTCAATAAATGGGCTAGAATTACTGGATATTCTACATACCAAAAAATTAATCTTGATCTATACATGGCAAAGTATGAAAAAATGAACTCACAAAAGTATAAAACTGGGTCCAATGAATTAAAAATGTACAGTTGTGTACACTTGACCTACACTTGTATACTTTGCATGGCATACAAAAATGAAGTCACAAAACCATAAAAATTCTGGAAGAAAACACAGGACAGAGCTGTGACCTTAGATTTAAAAGAAGGTATAAAACACATACCAAAAAAATGATACACTGAAGTTTATCAAAATTAAAAGTTTCTGCTCCTTAAAGACACTGTAATAAAATAAAAAGATGAGCCATGGACTAGAAGAGAATATTTGCAAAACATGTATCCTATGAAGGATTGATATCCAGAATATATAAAGAACTCAATCAATTAGAAAACCTACCTAATTAAAAAACAAAGATTTAAAAGGACAGTTTATTAAAGAAGAGATATGAGTGGCAAATAAGCAAATGAAAAGATACCAAATTCATAATGATCAATGAAATGGAAATTAAAACCAAAACAAGATATCAATGCACATACTTTAAAATGGCTAAAGTCAAACAAATAGATAATACACCATTATAGAGAGAATACAGAGCAATTCAAAATCTCATACATTTCTGGTGGAAATGCAAAATGGTATAGCTACTCTGCAAAACAATTTGGCAGTCTGTTATAAAACTAAACCTGTATCTATCATTTGTCTCTGTAATACACCACTAGGTGTTTACCCAAGAAAAATAAAAACATATGTCCACACCAAAATCTGTATGCATATGTTTGTAGGGGCTTTATTCATAATTGCCCACATTGGAAACCCAAATATCCAGCTGGTACAGGGAAAAACAAACTGTGATACACTTATACAATGGGCTACTTACTCAACCAATAAATAGGAATGAACATGCAACATGGATTAAACTCAAGTTCATTATAATTAGTAAAAAAAAACCAGACTCAAAAGGCTACATATTGCATGATTCCATTTACATGACATTCTAAAAAAAAGGCAAAAATATTCTGGTTGCCATGGTTTGGCTGGGGGAGAGGGAGATGATTATAAAGAGGCATGAGGAAATTTTCTGGCCTTATGGAAATGTTTTATATCTTGATTATCATGGTAGATATTATGACTATACACTTTAATGGTGCACAGCTCAATTGTCTACAAATTTTTGTAGAACTGTACATCTAAAAAGGGTGAAATTTTCTATATCTAAGTTTTATCTCAATAAATCTGATAAATCCCTAATCATATCATTCCTTGTAATCACAGACTTCATCAATCTATTTCTAGCTTTTCGCACTTTTCTGTAACCACTAAATACGCATACATAAAAGGTCTTTAACTTGTGGTTAATGACTCACTGTTTTCAGTTCATTTGTTATTTCCTTTGTTTTAATCACATAAAATATGAGATCATATTATTCTTAACCACTAATGTTAAGACTTTACACTTCCCCCTCATTTTTATACCATAACAAAAACTATAAAATTTTCAACTAAGTGCACAAACACTGCTAACGTTGTTATCTGCTAAAATGAAACTACTGGCCAGCAAGCACTGGCACCATGACATGAAAAAATCGCTTTCTAGGTGATATGTCCAAACATGATATGCAAAATGCAATTCAGAGATATGAATATCTAATGGAAAAAAGATGATTTATAGGAAAACTTACAGCTATACAGTGAGTTTCAGTGGGTTAACAAAGTAAATCAGAAGACATAATACTAATACTAAAAATATAGCAGGAGCAGAAAATAGTAATTACTATATGCCATATACTCAGATTCTAAGCACTTCACAAAATTATATCATTTAATGTTCACAGTAACACTCAGAGACAGGATAACCCTGTTTTATAGATTTATAAACTAAAGCAGAACAAATTTAAGTAACTTGCCTACTGTCACAGAGTCAATAAGCAGCAAAGCTGGGATCTGAAAGGTAAGAGAATATTAATATATAGAATGTTTATCATGTTACACCTTTTTTGATGGTCCTAACTTTGAATACTCACCTTCTCTTCTAGGGTTTCACTTATAGACGTTGCTAGTTTCAAGAGTTCTTCTGAATCTTGCTGGCACCTAGGATTCAACATGAAGCACCTCACTTTCAATATTCTTAATTGCCATAAACAGTAAGTCATATTCAAAACTAAAATTTAAGAAATCTGTAAGAAAAAAAGTGGAATTTTGCCAGCAGGTAGCATGAAGTGCTTCCCTGACTTGAAGGTAATGGACTCATAAATACATTAATTAAAAATCACGTTTACCTAAGGATAGTATATAAATAGGATAATGGTTTTAAATAGACAAGGCAAATACTTTTTGCAACAGTACTTCTGACTTAATAGACCAGAAAGTAAAAAGTTACATAGTGGATTCATAATTCAATAATTCTCAGATTTTTTATTTTAAAAAGTTTAAAAAGTAGCTTTTGAAGATTTCAAAATGGAAAAATTCTTACTGAGCATAATTCCATTTTTAGGAATCGATCTCTCCACTCCCACCAGAAAAAAGACCAAGTCATAATAAATGTTTATAGAGTTCAGTGTATCTAGTAGTGTTGCAACTATGAAGGGCTTTAGTTACTAAACTTTAGTTTCTAAACTAAAACATTTAGTTTAAATGTTTTAAATTATAATTTCCCAAATACTGCTTTTATAATAAGGAAAAAAAGTTATTTCAAATGAAGAACATTACCCAATATTTGGCTTGCGACTATAGCTCTCCTGGAACTGGTCCAAGGCAAGCATAGCTGTGTGAATCTGTAAAGGTGCCTATTTGGAACATTAAAAATTGTTCAACAGTTATTGAGTTCATAATATATGACAGGCACTGTGCTTAACACTTTAAAAATTATTTAATTCTTATAATAAATTAATTAGATTAATACTATTATTATCTGTATTTAACACATGAGGAAGCTAAGCCTTAGAGAAGTTAAACAACTTGACTTCAAGGCCATAAAGCTATATTTAAGCAACAGATCCAAGTTTCAATCTCCGGTGATATAACCAGTTTTTAGTAGGTTATTCCTATGAAAGTCAGAGCAATATCAACTAAACAACACCAACAAGACATTTGTATAAGATCAAAATCACCTAATCCTTCTTCATCAAGTTATAAAGTTGGAAACTGTTAATACTATTCTTTCCTTATCACAAATGCATTCACTGCTACAAAATTATATTCAGTGACTTAAAACAAAAGAATAAATGCTTCCAAGGTTTTTTAGGAAGAAACATGTATCATATAAAACTCTATATGGTTCAGAAAATCTTTTAGTAAGATTTTGTACAAATTATTGAAATAGTTTTTCAATTATCAAAGCTAACATATTATAAAAGTAAAATGTTTTTCTATTCTTAAAATTTTTCCATGATATAAATCCCTGTTTTTAATACTTGGGAGTCAACTCTAGATATATGAATACAACCTTTATTAAAAAAACCTGACAGAAAGGTACCAATTCCCATGCCCTCTCTGCTGCCTCTCTCAAACCTACAAAGTGTTCATTTACCTCAGGTTTGCCAAAATCCACAATAAGGCACTTTGGATGTTTTATCTGCCTCTCCAATGGTTCCTTAATAGAAACAAAAACTATTACTTCAGAAACAAAAACTATTACTTCAAGCAAGTGATTACTTGACAAAAAATATAGAGCACTAAAAGCAATGCATCTCTCCCAAGGTCTGAAATAAATAAGGTTGGGCTAATTTGATTTAATAGAAATATAAAAGAGCTACCATTCCCCATTGTCTTCTTGCTAGACTTAATTTTTAATTCCACTTAATTCCACTTAAAGTGGAATAATTGACTAATAAAACAAAACATATACAGTTTCAGTGCTTGTTAAATCTTTCAAATATATATTAGCTTCATCTTTTATCTTACTTAGGGAGTAAGAAGTATGATCAACTCTTTGATGATTCACAAAAGTATAGATCCTCTGAAGTAAACAACTTATATACTTATATGCACTGGTATTCTAGCTATAATTTTTTTGTTGTTATTAGTTTATTTCCTTAAATTGATACCACTTCCCTCAAAGTGGGTACAAATTAAAAATCAAAATCTGTTCAGCCCTTAAATTAACTGTTTGGTTAACTGAGTATTATTACTTTTTTCTCTTCTGCCATTCTTCCTCAAAGAAATATATTTTAAGCAAAAAAAAACCAAAAACAAAAACATACTTACAAAGCAAAATGTTTTAGGAGTCTTAACTTGGACAGCTATGCCTCCATGTAAATAAGGATCCAGTTCTGTAGTATCACCAATGCTAAAAGAAAATGGTGATACCACTAAAAGAAAAATAAGAAAACCATTACATGCTGATATAAGTATTTAAACTTGAAGATTTATCATGATAAAGATGGTAATTTTCCCTAATTTATAAAATTAGAAGATCCCACTATAAATTTCTTTGGAGGTGGGAGGAAGTGTGGAAAACTAGATAGATTATTTTTCCAGTGTGAACTTAAGGACTTAAAAATTACCAAGAAAACTCAGAGGGGGGATAATCATGAGATGCTTATTACTAGATATTAGAATATTTTATAAGGCATTAATAACATGTTGATACTAATTACATGCAATTAATACTAAATATAATGTGGTACTTGTTAATGAACAGGCAGACAAATGGAACACTTTGTTTGTAGCCTCAAGATTCTGAACTATCACAATCCCCCACTGCATAGATAACGAATGATAAATCCTAAGTGATTTAACAAATAACAAATGATAACAAATACAATAACAACAAATGATAATCCTAAAGGATTAGTTAATTTTTACAAAAACAGATACAAATTCTTTAATATTAATGATGTAACCTGTATTTTACATATCTGGATATAGTCTGGGAAACAAAATCCAGTAATTTTGTGATTAAAGATGTTTAACCAACTATAGATCCAAAGTTATTATGAAGAATTCATAATAGGGACTGATTTTTGTCTCTCCTAAGGATCCATTTTATAGTCATTACAAGAAAAAAAAAAAAAGTAATCCATTTGCTAGTCTACACACTCATTACATAATTAGACTTCCAAATGTCCTAAAGATAAACCTGAACCTTCTTGGCTAACAAGTGTAAATATGCCATCTTTGAGTTATAGGATGTCTAGCACTGTCTTTGACTCTTTTAAATTTTTTTTTTTTTTCAACGTTTATTTATTTTTGGGACAGAGAGAGACAGAGCATGAACAGGGGAGGGTCAGAGAGAGAGGGAGACACAGAATTGGAAACAGGCTCCAGGCTCTGAGCCATCAGCCCAGAGCCCGACGCGGGGCTCGAACTCCGGGACCGCGAGATCGTGACCTGGCTGAAGTCGGACGCTTAACCGACTGCGCCACCCAGGCGCCCCTGTCTTTGACTCTTTTAAACATGGCTGGAGAAAAATCACAAATTATGCAGACTAACACTGCTACAAATTCACTATCTTCAACTTCAAACGGGCACTAAATTAAACCTGATAGTCTATTTTTTAAAATGTTTAACTCTCCTTAAATCTATGACTTTGGCACTTTTGCTCTCCTTTGGGCAACGATCTCATCTTAGTCTACAAAAAAAATAAATAAATAAAAATCAAATTCCTTCAACTTTTTGCCAACAAACCCACAAACTTGCCTGCAATAACATCCACTCATTCCTTTTATACAAGCCACTAACAAAAGCATGTCTCCACCTGAATACTTCATTGCCACCTTACTCAACGAACCTAAACTGTACTCATCATCTTCTCTCCAAAACCTGCACTCCTTAAGTGAATAAGTTGCCCATGTTGGATTCTTTGCTTACCTACAATATGAGATTATCAAATTTCCTCTTAAATGTCTTAAGACTTTTGCCATATCAACTCCCACTGCCAGCCCTGCCATATTGTATCTTTTAGTTTCTTGAACAAACTGCCTCTTACTGTTGGTCTCTGCATAGAATATTCTTTTCATCATTTTCCTAAGCCAAAGCAATCTTCAAATTTTAATCAAGATACTTGTCCCCACTGCTGCTGTACCCAAACCGGGTAGACTTCCTTGCCATGTTTAGAGTTCCCAGAAATGCCTGTACTGTCTTTACACTCTCTTTACATCACTGCTTAATGTTAACACGTCCTCACTTGGATTGAATGTTTTGAGGCCAAGAATTAGATCATGTTTGTCTAAGCTGATGAAGTGTTCTCAACACTGAATATACTGTCTGAACTATTAATGTGTTGAATAATGAATAAGTATAAATGAATTAATAAAACACAGGAACTTACCAGTTATTTGTTGTGTCGATCCATTTAACCCTGTCATTCCATTAATTTCTCGAAACATTAAAAACTGTCCTGTCTCAAGTTTGTGAGGATGATTTTCAAGGCAGGTGACAATACCAGGATTAGCCTAAATAAGAGAATTCTACTAAAAAAACAAGTTCATGTATTCCTTTTTTGCACAAATTTCAAATCTCACACAAAATAGACCAGGTTATCATAAAATTCTCAAAACAATCAAAATGCCAAGTCATTCCTTTTCTTCCTTAGTAAAAGCAAGCGTTTTAAGAATTATTGCAAAATAATGATCAATTTACTATTTTATTATGAATGTTTAAAATATAATTTCTGGGGCGCCTGAGTGGCGCAGTCGGTTAAGTGTTCGACTTCAGCCAGGTCACGATCTCGCGGTCCGTGAGTTCGAGCCCCGCGTCGGGCTCTGGGCTGATGGCTCAGAGCCTGGAGCCTGTTTCTGATTCTGTGTCTCCCTCTCTCTCTGCCCCTCCCCCGTTCATGCTCTGTCTCTCTCTGTCCCCAAAAAATAAATAAACGTTGAAAAAAAAAATTAAAAAAAAAAAAATATATAATTTCTGTGTTTGGGGGAGAAGGAGATTCTACATGGAAGTTCAAATATTTTATAGATACAGATTCTTTGGACTTATAAAAAATATTCAAAGTTATCAAATATAAGTTTTAAAGTCATGTTATAAAAAAATCTGTGCATAAAAGACAAGTCTAACTTTGAAGATGAAAGAAATGCAAGAAAGGACAGAGATTTAAATTTTTTTTTTTAATTTTATTTTTAGAGAGACACAGAGAGAGCGAGAAAGTTAGTGCTCAAGTGGCTGAGGGGGCAGAGGGAGAGATAGAATCTCAAGAAGTCTCCACACTCAGTGAGGGGCCTGACACAGGGCTCACAATCCCACGACTGTGAGATCATGACTTGAGCCAAAATCAAGGGTTGTACGCTCAACTGACTTAGCCATCCAGGTGTCCCAAGAAGGATGGAGATTTAAAGCCAGAAAAGTGGTAATTTAAAATTTGCTGCCCAACGTGTTAAAGGATAAAAAAATATTGTGTAGCTCAGCTTACCAGGACAAAAATAGGAAGAAACTGACCTATTCACCAAAGAGGATGGATGAGATAGGTCCAAGGCCCAGAAATTTGCTTATTAATGCATATAATCCAACACACTGGTTGAGTAAGGTGGTAATAATTTAATCTACATAAAACCTAAAGAGAATTATCATCCTTTCTTTCTTAACTGTGAAGATTCTGAAAATTGTCCTGTGGCTTAATGATCTGGGTGAGAATTAAGATTATGATCACAACATGTATATAAAATTAACATAATGTGGGTTTACTAATATCTCAAGAAGAATAAAATTCATAAGGACTTTATTAAAAAAGAGAAATACTTTTGCATATAAGTTAAATGGGAACATTTATGGTACTTTGTAATTCTTTGTGGATAACCTTAATACTGCCTACACTATTTAAGAAAAGAAAATACCAATGTAATACAAGATTCCAACTATTTCCTGGAGCCTATTCTATTCTAACTGTATGATGTTCGCAGGGACAAACTAAAAACAAGCACAAAGATTAAAGGTTGAATAATAAATCATTCTGTAAGCACAGAGACACAGAATGATTTTTTTAATGCATTTCTCTTAAAAAGGGGTGAAAAGGCAACATTACACTGGGCTTAAAAATCAAGCATAAATATAGAAACACAAATACTATTATCATTCCCTTACATTTGGTTTCTTTGATCTTTAATGTAAACTGATTAGAAAGAATGCAAGTAAAAGTAATGATTCAGACTTAAAAAACTAGGAAAACTGGATCACAATGATATCTCCAATTCTTTTAGGGAATAAAAAACTTAAGCTTACCTGAAGAGAACGTGAAAGTTCAGACTTTTTGATCTAAGAGTAATTAATTCTAATACTTTTTTTCCTTCTCCAAATGTTTTAGAAATATAAAAAATTTTAGAAAAGCTTTTGTCTATAGTGACCTAACTGTGTATCCTCCCCACAGTCTTGTGTTGGGCCAGGTGACTTAAGACATACTTACTACATCTACAATCTGACACAATACACACAGTTTAGTAAACACTGAATCACACTTCATGCCCAATAGGAACACAACACAGAACAAAATTAAAATTTATCACAAGCAAATGTTGATCTATTGATTATTAATGTTAGAAGGAATTCAGACACTCATATTCTAACTTAAATTTAGTTTTAATATGATCAAGAAATTAACAAAACATTCCCTCATGAATTACCTTAAAATATTATAAAACAAGTGAAAAATATTGCATATTACAGTATTTTGCTATTGTCACCTTTAAAAAATGTATTCACATCGGGGTGCCTGCGTGGCTCAGTCAGTTAAGCATCCAAATTCGGCTCAGGTCATGATCTCACGATTTGTAAGTTAGAGCCCTGAGTCGGGCTCTGTGCTGACAGCTCAGAGCCTGGAGCTTGTTTCGGATTCTGTGTCTCCCTCCCTCTGCCCCTACCCCATTCAACACTCTGTCTCTCCCACTCTCAAAAATAATAAACATTAAAAAAAATTTTTAAAAAACAAACTAAGAAAAAATGTATTCACATCAACCTTAAAAAAAAACATTCATATACATATACAATAATATATATATATAATCATACTTGCGTTATATTTGAAATGAAAATTTCTTTTGGCTCTTCTCCTGTTGCATCTGAAACTTCAAATTCATCACCAAAATCACAAAACAACCGTGACCAAATTCCATGTACATCTGCACTGATAAACTGTGAAATGATGAAAAGAAGTTCAAGCTTATCTATTTATATGAAGAAAAAAAACCCCACCTCAAATATTTTAAGCCTCTTCATGACTTTATTTATAATTAAGATTATCCTTTGGGATATAAAGTGAATTACAAACAGAATACATTATTTGTCTGTGAAGTGGTTCAAGAATCAAGGATATTGGTATTTGAGACTGGGTATCTAGTGCTATATAATTAAAAAATGCAGCACGTCATCATTGTACATTTTATGATTTTTAAATAACAGAAATTCTTTCCTTGCCCTAAAAATCCAACAAAGTACATAAGAAACTGGTATCTTTTGATAATAGCTAAATTATGAAAAAAGCCCAAATGTTCATTAATTGATGAATGGATAAAAAAGATATAGGATATATACACAATGGAATATTACTCAGTGATCAAAAAGAATAAAATATTGCCATTTGCAACAATGTGGATGGAAGTAGCAAGTACTATGTTAAGTGAAATAAGTCAGTCAGAGAAAGACAAATATATGATTTTGCTCATGTGGAATTTAAGAAACAAAACAGATGAACATAGCAGAAGGGAAGGAAAAATAAAAACGGGGAGGGAGGCAAACCATAAGAGATTCTTAAATATACAGAACTACGGGTTGCTAAATGGGTGACTGGCAATAAGGAGGGCACTTGTTGGGAGGAGCACTGGGTGTTACATATAAGTGATAATTCACTAAATTCTACTCCTGAAACCATTACTACACTATATGTTAACTTGGATTGAAATTAAAAAAAAAAAATTTAAGTAAATTGTACCTATAAGTATTTGAGGTTTGCATGCTGTAGTTTGTTTTTATTAAAAATTACTAATTGAAAAAACAGAATAGACAACTGCACATAAATATAATACTAATGTGGCAAAAAAATAAAAAAGGTACACACGTCTTTATAGAATTATAGGGATATATACAGTACAATGTTAACAGCTGTTACCTCTGGTGATGGGCTTAAAGGTAAATTTTTCATTATACTTTTCTACATTCTCTAAATTCTCTTAGTGAATTTGTATATATATTTATATTCAGATGAAAACTAAGTAGTATTAAAACTTTTGGAATTGTATAAATCCACTATCTTAGAATTAGAAACTTTGGTAAGCTTTGGTTGAACAACAACAAAAAACCTTCAGTTAGGTTTTGCAGGCACACCTGAGAGATATTGCAGGTTCATTTCTACACCACTTCAATAAAACAAATATTGCAAAAAAAAAAAAAAAAAAGAAAGAAAGAAAGAAAGAAAGAAAGAAAGAAAGCAAGCAGTATCTTGGTTCAATGGTTTGAGCAGTGAATTTTTACTTTTCATTTGAGAAAAAAGAAGTATCCATTCACCAGTAGTAGAGTTAATGGAAAAGAGAACAGAGCTAAAAGTTGAATGGAGGCAACAAATAGAAAAAGAGCTGAGGAGCTGACAGTATGCATCAAAGCAAGGAAGGTAAAACTCAGATTCTTTTTTTTTTTAATTTTTTTTTCAACGTTTATTTATTTTTGGGACAGAGACAGACAGAGCATGAACGGGGGAGGGGCAGAGAAAGAGGGAGACACAGAATCAGAAACAGGCTCCAGGCCCAGAGCCTGACGCGGGGCTCGAACTCAATGGACTGCGAGATAGTGACCTGGCTGAAGTCAGACACTCAACCGACTGCGCCACCCAGGCGCCCCGTCTTTTTTTTTTTCCAATGTTTATTTATTTATTGGTGTGGGGAGGGTTGAGAAGGGGCAGAGAAAGAGGGAGACAGGATCTCAAGCAAGCTCTGGGCTCAAATTCAAGAATCTCGAGATCATGACCTAAGCCGAAGTCGGCTGCTTAACTGATTGGGCCACCCAGGTGCCCCCAAAATCATATTCTTAACCACAATCATTAATGCTTTATTAAGAGTGATTTTTGTAACACATATGCTCCATTCTAAGAATCTTTAAAGAAAATGTTTTTGTGTCTAATTTCATTTTGAGTTAACAGTAAAGAATTCTTATTCTGTAACACATATGATCCTGTGTAAAGTGATACTTAAAAAAAATTTTTTTTAATGTTTACTTATTTTTGAGAAAGTCAGAGAGACAGAGTGCGAGCGGGGGAGGGGCAGAGAGAGAGGGAGACAGAGTCTGAAGAAGGCTCCAGGCTCCGAGCCATCAGTACAGAGCCTGACCGTAGGGCTCAAGCTCACAAACCCCGAGCTCATGACCTGAGCTGAAGTCAGATGCTTAACCGACTGAGCCACCCAGGAGCCCCTAAAGTGATACTTTTTTAAACAAAAACTAAAGTCTATTCATATTTGGATATAAAAATGTAGCCCATTAAAACAATTTATACCACCTATTACATGAAGTAATGAGAGAGCTAATAAATGGCTACCTCCTACTGGATCATGTATTGCCTTTACTATTAAAATAGGTACAGACAGCATTTTTTAATATATAAATGAAATATATTATATGTATAATCATATATATAATCATATATGATTATATATATCATATGATTATATATATGATTATATATGTAATCATATATGATATATATATATATAAATTAGCAGAGATTTAGAAATTTTTTTAAGTTTAAAAGCTGCAAATTTGAGGACAATTTCCCTTCAAAACAACTTTCAAATAGGATTACATATACCAATCACATAAACAAAAGATTTTAGTTCATAACTTAGTGTAATTATTTTGTAAAACTTCCATGCCCGGGGATTTTAACTTTACTATTCTATGTCTTATTCATCTGTTTAAATTGTGAACCATAGCACAAATGTACAGAGTGTAAATATGCTATGTAAATACCACAATCCAAAAATTTTTAGCACAACTATTTAATAGAGTATGATAGTTGGCTTACTGCCTATCTCAAAAGAACAAGTAATTTTTTCCTTTTTTCAAAGGAACAAATAACCCCACAAAGGAGTTAGAGTTAATGGTATGTATGTAACTGCACAGGATAATTTATGATTTTTCTGATCTAAACTTATTACTGGTCTTCCCAATGTCACCATGACTCAGTTACTCTGGAAAAAATCTAGGAGTCATTCTTGATCATTCTTTCCCTCACAACTCATATTCATCTATTCGTAAGTTGTAAGCCATTTTTTTAGAAGATATCTCAAATTCATTAACTTCTCAAAATTTCTATTTCTACCTCTCTTGAATGACCAGCATCTCACACCTGGATTACTACATTATCCTCCAACTGGTCTAGTTGCCTCTACTCTCTTATTAATTCAATGGCTTTCTTTCTGTTTGGCTCTGTGATTCCTTCATGTTCTTCTTTTTTTAAAATATTTATTTATTTTGAGAGAAAGTGTGCACACATGCACACATGCAGGGGAGGAGCAGACAGAGAGGGAAAGAGAGAATCCCAAGTAGGCTCCACACTCAGCGTGGAGCCTGACATGGGGTTCAATGTCATGACTGTGAGATCATGACCTGAGCTAAAATCAAGAGTTGGACACTTAACTGACTGAGCCATCCAGGCACCCCAATTCCTTCACATTCTTTTTTAAAAAAATTTTTTTTTCAACGTTTATTTATTTTTGGGACAGAGAGAGACAGAGCATGAACGGGGGAGGGGCAGAGAGAGAGGGAGACACAGAATCGGAAACAGGCTCCAGGCTCTGAGCCATCAGCTCGAGCCTGACGCGGGGCTCGAACTCACGGACCGTGAGATCGTGACCTGTCTGAAGTCGGACGCTTAATCGACTGCGCCACCCAGGCGCCCCAATTCCTTCACATTCTTAAAAATTACTGAGGACTGAAAGCACTTCTATTTATCTGGGTTATACCTATTGGTATTTGCTGTGTTAGAAATTAAAACTGAGAAACATTTAAAATGTTAAGAATACACACATACATTTCATTAGCTATAAGAGCAGTAATATCTACTGCATAGTAGTCTAGATAGACTCTGGAAACTCCGCTGTACCCCATAAGAGAATCAGAGTAAAAAAAACAAATAACATTTTAGTAATATTATGAAAATAGTTTGACTTTGCAGATCCCATGAAAAGATCTCAAGAATATTCAGTATCCTTCGACCATACTTTGAAAACTATTGCTTTAGACTATTTTCCCTACAGCACATCCAGAGTGATCTTTTAAAAATATAAATCAGATCAGGGATGCCTGGGTGACTCAGGTGGTTAAGCATCCAACTCTTGATTTCAGCTCAGGTCATGATCTCATGGCTGTTGAGATTAAGCCCCACGTCGGGTTCTGTACTGAGCATGGAGTCTGCTTAAGATTCTCTCCCTCTGCCTCCTCCCCTGCTTGGGTGTGTTCTCTCGTTCTCTCTCTCTCTCTCTCTCTCTCTCTCTCTCTCTCTCTCTCTCTCTCCTATGTATACACACACACACACACACACACACACACACAAACACACACACTGTATATATAAATCAAGTCAAAACCCATGGGATTAAAACTCAGCTATCCTCAAAGTTATGTAAATTATGGCCCTATAATTACTTCTCTGAACATAATCCCCTGGTAACTTTTACTCATACTACTCTCTCCTCTTTACCCAAATTCCATTCTGGTCTTGCTTGCTTCTTGCTGTTTGTAAACACACCAAGCGAATTTTTTTATACTTTCAAGTCTACACTTGATGTTCTCCATGCTTTGAATGCTCTTTCCATAGCTGGCTCTCTCTCATTATTCAGGGTTCTATTCAAACGTTATCTCCTCAGAGGAGTTCCCTGACCTTCAATTTAAGAGAACCAGCACTGATCCCCACCCCAACATCATGCAGATATTATATTCTTTACCTAGCTATTTTCTTCATAGGACTTGAAACTATGTTATTTATTTGCTTTTTAATTAAATATCTTCCTTACTGGATGGTAATTTTCCTGAGTAGGAAAATTTGTATGTCTTATTCACTAATGTATTCCTAGTGCCTAGAACTGTATTTGGAGAAGATGCTCAATGAATATTTGATGCAAGAACCAATGAACTTCTTGAAAACCACCATTACACCATATCTAAAGTTAGATGATGAATTCAATGTTTACCATCCTTACCATTCCCATCTTTATTCTTCCTCAGTTTTGGCAATTTGCTATAAGCCAAATTTAGATCTTGGTTTTAAAAACAGGAAATGAATAATGCCAAAATTAAAGAGAAAAATATTACTGTGATTGTCCTCGTGTACATAAGAACTTCTTACACAACCTACTGAAAAGCTATAAATTTTAACAGTGAAGGTGTTCTTTCTTTGCTTAACTACATGTCATTAGTAAGTAATATTATTACCTTAATTGGAGGGCACCGAGAACGGCAAAAGTTATTGATCTTCTTCTGCAACGGAAGTTTGATCTCAGTCAATATTACACACTGTTAAGAAGAATATAAGAAATTAAATATTAGAAAATAAACAACTAGTTTGGTAAAATACACTTCTAAGTCAGAAGCATGTCACAGTTTGCATTATGCTAAAAACACATTGTTTTCCTTGTAAAAAAAAATACTTTCCCAATGTATTCCATTCTAAGGTTAAAACCTTCAGAGTCATGGAATAGCAAAAGTAAAAATAACATATACAGAGGAAAACCTGCCCATATTAAATTCAATTACTATCATAGGATTTACATAAGAAGCAAACCTTAATATCATATGTGGTATTTTTGTACTCTAAATGGCTGGAGATTTTGTTTGATCTGTTTTGCCATGGGAATACTAACCTAGCCTTCAGGATATTAATTAAATGCTAGCTTAAAGGAGTAAAGATTATATTTTTAAAGAGATACACTAGTTGGCTTAGCTTTTACTTCAGATGCACAATATAACAACTTTTGCTTTATGACAGTGTCATTAGTAAAACTACCAAGTTCTGTTATTTAAAATAGCAAATTACAGTTCTCAATGCTTAACTTTTTATCATCACCCTGTAAGATAAGTAGAGTGCTTTTATAATCATATTTTAACATAAGTAACTTAAACTCATAAAGGTAAAAAACTTTCCTAAGATCATTCATCTACCTATCAAGTGGCAAAAGTAGAACTAGACTCTCAGTCCAGAGTTTTCCTTGCTGGTAGTTTCCATGAATTGGATAACTTTTTTTCACTACAAATATCCAGTTGTGGATCTATTCTTATTTACCTAGCTCAGAATATGGTGTGCTTCCTGCAAGATTGATTTCTCCTCCATGGGTCTCTTACTTTTTATACATGTCTCAACTGGGTATGCCATGAATCCAAGGATCTTAACTATTCTTGGACCATTTCTCAGGATTATATTTGCTTTGTGCAAGGTGGAGGAATGAGGTAATGTTTCCCTCTGGGACAAAGAACAAGCCTGTTAATTGTTTGCTAGAAAAGCACAGGTTTTCCAAGCTCAGTGTTCCTCTTACCAAAAGGAGCCCATTACATGTGCAGGCATCCACTGAGTCCTCTACACTACACTAGCGGGTTTTGGGGAAAGGCAAGAGGAAATAAGGCAAATATAATACTCACACCTCTTACCATACTCAGAGAAATAAAGTCTCTGACTCAGGAATCTCATGTTTTCTGTCAGCAACCAAAGAACAGTAACAGGCTGACTTAGTAAGTTTGTAAATACAGTAAAATCACATCTTAGACTTAGCATACACTGAATCTAATTTGTGTTTCATCACAAATTCTCAGCCATAATTTTTTTGGAATATTGCCCTTTCCTAATGTTCTTTCAGAAATTTAATCTCATGAATTGAACCTTTTCACTTAAGCTTGTATTTCTTTTAATTTCTCTTTCATACTTACTCTAATTTCTAAAGGTTGTAGTCTCAGTAATCTCAGCTCTTTCAATTCACTAATTCTTGCTCTAGTTGTATCTATCCACTGTTTAATCTATTCACTGAGTTTTAATTTTTAAGACAATATTTTCGTTTCTAAAAGTTCGACTGGTTCTTTATCATATCTGCCTGATTCTTTTTAATTATTTCCATATTGTATATTTAATTCCTTCTTTTAAAATTCAATTTGAACATCTATGTTTTTTAGTCCCTATCTGATAATTCTATTATCTGAAATTCCTGGAGGTTAATTCTATTATTTGTTATATCCATTGACCTTTCATCACACTGAACTGCCTGTCTTGCTATTTTGTACTCTGAACTCATCTTCAAAGAAGCTCCATATACTGGAATATACTATGGCTTAGTTGAACATAGATTTCTCTGTAGTTGTTTAGTTTTCTTTCTGTCTGGCATTCCAGGATACTGACAGTAGCTTAGTACTACTTATGTTTTGAGTTCCCAGCTTGGGAAATTTTAGATTACAAAGAATTTTATAAAGTTTATCTCCAAACCTGGGTGAGAATAGGCATATGGTTGTGAATTCCCAGAGGAGATCATTATTTTTTCATCCAGAGCTCAAGAAAAAACAGGCAATCTTGTTCTGAGGTGCAAAGACTGTTCTCATCCACCTTTCACTGAGGGTGTAGTTCTCTGAGGTTCTAACTTTACAAAAAGGGGGTAGGTCTCAATTCCATTTCTCTATCTCATGTAAACCTACTTGGGATCTTTGGTTTCCGTGTTACCACTAATTCCTAAGAAATGGGGTTACTGAGATCAGCAACTCCAATGTGAAAGTGACCACAGCGAATAAATAGTTCACTCGTCTTCTTTTAGCTACCTATTTATTTTTGGTCTCTGAGCATTTTATTTTGAGCTCAGCTACTCATTTAAAAGACGTCTATCAGGGGCTCATGGGTGGCTCAGTCGGTTAAGTGTCCATCTTCAGCTCTGGTCATGAACTCCTAGCTCGTGGGTTCAAGTCTCACATTGGACTCTGTGTTGACAGCTCAGAGCCTGAAGCTTGCTTTAGATTCTGTGTCTCCCTCTCTCTCTGCCCCTCCCCTGCTTGCCCTCTGTCTCTCTCTCTCTCAAAAATAAACATTAAAATTTTTAAAAAGTCTATCAAAAATCAAATCAGTAATCAAAAAACTCCCAGAAAACAAAGGCCAGGACCAGATGGATTCACAGGCAAAGTCTACCAAACATTTAAAGAAGAGTTAATACCTATTCTTAAACTATTCCAAAAATAGAAGAGGAAGGAAAACTGAAATTCATTCTATGAGGCCAGCATTACTCTGATTCTAAACCAGATAAAAACACTACAAATAAAAAGACAAAACTATAGTCCAAAATCTCTGAAAAACACAGATACAAAAATCTGTAAGAAAATATTATTAGTAAACTGAATTCAACAATACTTTAAAAAACCTGTTCTACCATGATCAGTCGGATTTATTCTAGGGAAGCAAGGGTGGGGTTCATTATTTATAAATTGATCAAAATTACAAATGATAATTAACAAGACAAAGAATAAAAACCATATGATCATCTCAATCTCAACAGATGAAGAAAAAGCTTCCAACAAAGTACAATGTCCACTCGTGAATGAAAACTCTGAACAAAGTAGGTTAACAAGCAAAATACCTAAACATAACAAAGGCCATATATAAAAAACCCACAGCTAATATTTTTTACTCAATGGTGAAAAACTGAGAGCTCTCCCTTTAAGATCAGGAATAAGTCAAGCACGCCCACTCTTACCACTTTTATTCAAAATAGCACTGGAAGTCTTAGCTGCAGTTATCATACAAGAAAAAGAAAAGGCAGTCAAACTGGTAAGGAAGAGGTAAAGCAGTTTATTTGCAGATGACATGATACTATAAACAGAAAACCTTAAAGACTCCACCAAAAAAACTACTAGAACTGATAAATGAATTCATTAAAATTACAGGTTACAAAATTAATATACAGAAATCTCTTTTTATACATCAATATAAAGTAGCAGAAAGAGAAATTAAGAAAGCAATCCTATTTACAATTGCACCAAAAATAATAAAATACCTAAAAATAAAATTAACCAAGGAGGTAAAATACCTTTACTCTCAAAACTCTGAAACACTGATGAAAGAAATTAAAGACACGATACAACCAATGGAAAGATATTCCATCCTCATGGATTAGAAGAATTAATATTGCTACAAAGTCCATACTATCCAAAGCAATCTAGAGATTCAATGTAATCCCTATCAAAATACCAACAGCATTTTTCACAGAACTACAACAAATAATACTAAAATTTGTATATAACTACAAAAGACCCCAAATAGCTAAAGCAATCTTTAGAAAGAAGAACAAAGCTAGAGGTATCACAATCCCAGATTTCAAGATATACTATAAAGCTGTAGAGTCAAAACAGTATGGACACACATAGATCAATGAAACAGAATAGAGATCCCAGAAATAAACCGATGCTTATATGGTTAATTAATCTGCAACAAAGGAGGCAAGAATGTACGGTGGGGAAAAGATAGTTTTCCACAAATGGTGCTGGGAAAACTGGACAGCTACATATGAAAGAATCAAACTGGGCCACTTTCTTACACCACACACAAAAATAAACTCAAAATGGATAAAGATCTAAATGTGAAACCTGAAACCATGAAAATCCTGGAAGAGAACACAGGCAGTAATCTCTCCCGATATTTACCATAGCAACATTTTTCTAGATATGTCGCCTTGGGCAAGGGAAACAAAAGTGGGCAAGGGAAACAAAAGCAAAAATAAATTATTGAGACCATAACAAAATAAAAAGTTTTTGCACGTGAAGGTAACTATCAACAAAATGAAAAGGCAATCTACTAAATAGAATATATTTGCAAATGATGTATCTGATAAGGTGCTCATATGCAAAGTTTGTAAAGAATTTACACAATGCAACACCAAAATCCCAAATAATCTGATCAAAAACCGAGCAGAGGACCTGAACAGACATTTTTCAAACACATAAGATAGCCAACAGACACATGAAAAGATGCTCAACATCACTCAACATCAGGGAAATGCAAATGAAAACCACAACGAGGTATTTCATCATATTTGTCAAAAATGGGTAGAATCGGGGTGCCTGGGTGGTTCAGTCGGTTAAGCATCTGACTTTGGCTCAGGTCATCATCTAACGGCTGATGCTCTGTATCAGAGCAGGGGAATGTATGGTGGCAATGCAAATTGGTGCAACCACTGTGAAAAACAGTATGGAGGTTCCTCAAAAATTGAAAATAGAAATACCATATGATCCAATAATTCCACTACACAGTATTTACCCAAAGAAAACAAAAATGCTAGTTTGAAAAAAATATATGAACTCCTGTTTACTGCAGCATTATTTATATTAACCAAGATATGGAAGCAACCCAAGTGTCCATCAACAGATAAATGGATAAAGAAGATGTAGTATTTACATGTGATGGAATATTGCTCAGTCCTAAAAACAAAATAAGATCTTGCCATTTGCAACAACATGGATGGACCTACACAGTATTATGCTAAATGAAAGAAGTCAAAGAAAAATACTATATGATTTCACTTGCAGTTGGAATATAAAACAAATTAACAAAGAAATAAAAAACACCAGACTTCTAAACAGAGAGAACAAAATGGTGGTTGCCAGAGGGGAGATGGTAGAGGGACTAGTGAAATAGGTAAATAGGATTAAGAGGTACAAACTTCCAGTTACAAAATAAGTAAGTCACAAAGATGACAAATACAGCATTGGGAATATAGTTAAAATAGTTTAATAACATTGCTTGGTGATAGATGGCGACTACACTTATCATGGTGAATACTGAGTAATGCACAAAACTGTTCATTCATTACACTGTATACCTGAAATTAACGCAACACTGTGTGTTAATTATACCTCAATAAAAAATAAAAACATAAAAGGAAGTCTATTACATAAATCTACGTAAGAAGTCTATTACACATCTTTGTAGAAGATGGATTTCAAGTTATCTAGTCCAGAACAGAAGTTTACACTGGTTTTCAAATTGGTGTGACATAATAATAATAAATATACCTTTTGGTCATTATCCAAGGTTCCTGACACATAGCTCCTAAAAACTCTTGCAATTTCCTATAGAAGAGCTATAGAGACATTTTTCATTATGTATTTAGCTTTATCCCAGATCCTGAAATAGCTCCAGAGTGATAAAGGTTAAATAATGATGTCTTTTGTTATTCATAACAAGCCTCTTTTACCCACACCTGAGTTTAGATTAATGAAATAACTTTGAGGCCCCCTAAGAATGGGAGCTGATTGCCAGGGGAACGAACCTTGTGATTTGTGAGTGAGAACTTTCAGCCCTATCTCTTAGACCTCCAGGGAGAGAGGGGCTGGAGACTGACTTAATCACCAAAGGCCAATCATTTAATCATTCATGCTTCCATAATGAAGCCTTCATGAAAATCTCAACTATGGGCTCAGAGAGCTTCCAGATTCATGCCAGGAACATGGCATACTTGGAAAGGGCATGGAAGCTCAGCCCCCCTTTCTCCATTCATTGTCTTATGCATCTCTTCCATCTGACTGTTCCTTTGTTACAGCTTTTATAATAAACCAGTAATCTAATAAGTAAACGGTCTTCCTGTGTTCTGTGAGCCACTCTGACAAATTAACTGGACCCTAAGAGAGGGACATGGAAACCTCTGATTTATAGCCAGCCCTCAGAGGAACAGGTAACAACCTGGATTTGTGATTGATGTCAGAAAGTGGACAGAGAGGGGGTCTTGTGGGAATGAATCCTTAACTTGTGGGATCCGAAGTTATCTTCTCCAGGTAGATAGTGTCAAAACTGAATTGAACTGTAGGACACTGAAGGTGTCCAAGGAGTTTGGAGAACTGCTTGGTTTGAGGGAAAAACCCACACACATATGGTCACACAGTGTGAAAAGTACTGAGTAGAGGTGAAACACAGGAGTGTTCTTCCCCAAAGGGCAACATCATAATTTAATCACAGAAAACCAGGGTCAACCTAGTTGCTTTTGAAACATCTAAGGTGCTAGGAACTGTTGTTGTTTTTAAAGTTTATTCATTTATTTTGAGAGAGAAAGAGAGAGAACGAGAAGGGGAGGAGGGGAGGGAGGGAGGGAGAGAGAGAATGAGAGAGAGAGAGAGAGAGAGAGAGAGAGAGAATCTCAAGCAGGCTCCATGCTGTCAGCAGACAGCTTGATACGGGGCTTGATACCATGAACCATGGGATCATGACCTGAGCTGAAATCAAGAGTCAGACACTTAGAACTGACTGAGTCACCCAAGCAGCCTTTTTCTTTTTTTAAAAAATTTATTTTGAGAAAGAGAGAATTGTTGTTAAAGTTAACCTTAACTAAAGCAGACTGAATGTTGATCCACATATTTTACTTCTGCCATCAGATTATATACTGATTATATATCACCAGCTTATATATCATCCTTTGCCCATGGCCTTCATAAGAGCAGAGTATACCTTCCTGCTCAACTTTGGTCTTGACCATGTGAGTTGCTTTGACTAATGAAATATAAATAGAAGTAACATGAATGGAAGATTGAAGTGTGCTTGGATAGTTGGACTTGCCCCTTTACATTTCTTTTATTGGTATGACACCATGTCCTCGGTAGCCTCCTGGTCCCAGAAGAGAGGCATATGGAGAAAAACCCAGGCTCTACAGTTCAAGGTCAGCCTAGAACAGCTGAACTCCAAATGACATGCAGATGGAGGATAAAGAAGTAAATACATGTTGCTATAAACCACTGAGTTTTGGGTAGTTTTTACGCACATAACTGAAAGTAGCTGACTGATATAATGGCCAGTATCTCAGGCCCTTTCCCTAAAATGGAGCATTTGAAAGGTATTCTAAAGGAAGTATTTTGACCTGAAATTTTTTGCTCTGCTCAACAGACTAGGTTTAATTAGTTACACTACGATAATACTTACAACTATATATCTATACATATATATATATATATATATATATATATATATATATATATATACATATAAACTAACATAAAATAGAGTACCAACCTGGTATTTATCTAAGAAGGAGAGATCTGTGGTTTCATTTAAAGGAATAGAAGATGATGTGACATGAACGTAAGGATTGAGTTCTGCAATATGTTGAAGTACAGCTTCAGCCCTAAAAAAAAAAAAAAAAAGGACTTTTACTACTCTTTTATTCAATATATTCAATCCCTCATACCTGGACACTTTGACAACATCAGAGAAACCTGAATGTTAGAAAATTTCAATGGAAATTTAACAAACTGTAGAGGAAGAAAGAAGCTAAGACTTACTTATTTTTATAGACAACTACACACTCTTGAAATGTAGCATACTGTCACATTCCATAGTAAGCCACACAATCTCAAAGTGTACCCTAGTTCCAACCTCTTCAAGCTTTTTAAGAATAAAGCAGTAATAAAGACCTTTAACAATCTTAAAATTCACTTCTAGGTAGCAATGTGAGTGTATTAAAATTTTCACAAATCTAAATAATTAAATAAGTATATGTTAATACTTATTTATCTATGGTGATGTGTTATGGGGATGAGTCAAACAACTATGAATGAGTTAGTGTTTTAGGCACAGAAAATACCCTATGTAATTGTGAGAGTAAAAAAAAATTCTATGATAAAACATCAAAATATCTCATCTTCACCTGTTTCTCATATTAACAACATCATCTTCACAGAGAAAGAAGTTGGCTCCTAGATCCCATGCTTGGCATTTTTCTGTATCATGAATGGTAAGTGCCTTCAAAAAAGAGAAAAATCTCTGTTAAAGTCAGGGATAAGACAAAGATGCTCATTATCTCCAATTTCATTTACATTGTATCAGAAGTATTATCCAATGTAATTAGACATAGAGAGGAATAGGAAGCTTAAGAATTAGAAAGGATCTAAAGCTGGATTCATTCACAGATGATATGACCATATACATCTGGAAACCCAGGAAAATTAATGGAAAAACTACTTTAAACCATATGAGAATTTCAATTTAGGAAAGTAGCATGTTGTATTAAAATACAATCAAAAGAATTCACATAAACATTTCCAAATGCTCCATGTTCTAAGTAAAAAAAGATAACAACATTTGGAAAGAATATTTTCAACTTATATCAGAGGACATATCTTACAGAAAAAGGGGCAAAGTATATGAACATGGAGAATACTGAAAAAGAAATGCATATGGCCCTTTAAAATATTTAGGAATGTTCAACTCTACTCAAGAATGAAATATGTTTTCTCATTTATTAGAATGGCATCAATCCAAAAGTTTGACAATATACTGTACTGGAGAGTGACATGAATCAGGCATTCTTATATGTTATTGGTGAGAATGTAAAATAGCATAACCTCAATGGAAAAGAACTTGGTAATCTCTAGTGAAATAACATGTGCTTCTATCCTTTGACATAACAATTCTGCTTTTAAGAATCTATCATAAAGGCACACTGGGAAAGATTAAAAATGATATACGTACAAGAGTATTAACTGCAGCACTACTTGTAATAGAAAAAGACTGAAAATAATTAAAATGTCTACAAGTAAGGAATTGGGTATAATAATATACATCCATGCAATGTATACCTGTACAGCTATAAAAAAATGAAACATATATATTTATCATTAAGGAATAATCCCAGGATATGCTGTTGATGATAAAGATAAAGATAAGTGATAAAGAGCAAGGTGGAAGAAAGTATGGCACTTTATTTAAGAGAGGCAGGTGAGAGTAAATTTGTATACACACATATATACAGATTTGCATATTTGTATGCATGTATTTGCTTATATTTCAAAACACGAAAAAAAGGGGGTGACCTAATAAGGGAAGGAGGGAATAGGGTAAAGAGAAGGTAGCCTTACCTGAATAAAGCTTGTTTTATAAATTCTACTTTTTAAAAAAATGTTTATTTTTTGGGAGAGAGAGGCAGAGTGCAAGTGGGGTAGGGGCAGAGAGAGAGGGAGATACAGAATCTGAAGTAGGCTCCAGGCTCTGAGCTGTCAGAACATAGCCCGACGTGGGGCTCAAACCCATGAACCACAAGATCATGACCTGAGCCGAAGTTAGACATTCAACCGACTAAGCCACCCAGGTGCCCCCATAAATTCTGCTTTGAATTATGTAAGTCTCATAATAGTAAAATTTAATTAAATTTAAACGTGATCCCCAGAAATCCAGAGCAAAATGAATGGAGAAAACTATCTACTGAATATGTTGCATAACTACCCAAAGGAATTATTTAAAGTGACTTTAAAAAGTAGTTAATTTGCCTGCCAAATCTAGACAGGATATATCCTAAGGATGAAAAAGAAAATTAGGGGTACCTGGGTAGCTCAGTGGGTTGAGCATGACTTTGGCTCAGGCCATGATCTCGTGGTTCATGAGTTTGAGCCCTGTAGCGGGTCTGCTGCTATCAGCCTGTCAGCCCAGAGTCCTTCTGTACTCCTCTCTCTCTGACCCTTCTGTACTCCTCTCTCTCTGACCCTCCCCTGCTCATGCTCTCTCTCTCTCTCTCTCAAAAAAAAATATAATTTTAAAAATAAAATAAAGTGGGGCACCTGGATGACTCAGTCGGTTGAGCATCCAACTTTGGCTCAGGTCATGATCTCACAGTTTGTGAGTTTAAGCCCCACATTGGGCTCACTGCTGTTAGCCTGTCAGCACAGATCCCGCTTCAGATCCTCTGTCCCCTTCTCTCTGCCCCTCCTCTGCTTGTGCTCTCCCAAAAGATAAGTATTAAAAAAAATAATAAATCATAAATGGTTTTCAATAATTATATTGCTATTAATATTAGAATTGTTATGCTGAATCTATATCATAAATAGGTGTAACATAGGATAAAGCAAGTATGTAATTAGGTTCATGTCATTAAGACTCAAACCCTTACAGTGAGAGATAAAGATACAAAATCATAAAATCAAAGAAGTAGATATGCCGTGGTCCTAAACTTGAAACTCAGATATTTCAGTGTTCACTCAGGATGAATGTTCTAGATTTGTCCACTGAAAAGACTTCATCATTAGTGACAAAGACCACTGGGGTTAGGTCAAAAGGACTCAAGAAGTTGAAGATCCTAACAAGCAAAGATGAAACAATTTAAGCATAAATGAGAATAACAACTACACTAGATCAAAACAAATCATGTATGTTTAAATTCATGAGTTTATTATGACGTTCAGGTACAAACAGGCCACACAAGTTCACTAGTCACTGTTAGCGGATGATAGGAAACCACTGATTTTGAAAACTGGTAAATAAAGGCTGAAAAAAAACCCAACAAGTATTTATCTTGCCTTTTGTACAAGTGCAAACTATACTTTACTGAAACCAAATATGTGAATGGAGAATTGTCTTTCTAAATTATTCCAGCTAATAAATCAAAAAGGACAGAATTAGAATATCATTATCCCTAATAAAATAATGAATCTAGGCAATGATCATTATTATCAGTAATAATCAAAACAAGGACAACAGATTATGATTTCCTCTTGATGAGAAAAATATAAAATCATCTGTGAAACAGTAGTGCCAAAACAATCAAATCTGAATCTGAATCTCTGGATTCAGTTTACAGGAAATCTCTGTACCAGTTTATATGAAATACAAGGGTAGAGGTACATGTAATAAATGACCTGTTGTTAGTTACAAGTGCATTGTAAGGGTAAATAAATATCAGGGAAGGGAACTATATAGATTAAAATAAATCAAATTCAGTATATGGACTTTACTTGGATCCTAATGAGAACAAACCAAAAAAAATTTTCGTAAGACATTTGGGAAAATTTGAACTCTAACTAGATATTTGATGACTGATATAGATAGGCTTGTAAGATGGCCCTAATGATTCCCAGTTCCTGGTACTCAGGCCTTTGCATAATTCCTTTTCCATACATTTGTAAACTAGTGAAACTATTTGCTTTTAGCAAATAAGCATAGATAATGAAATGTCACTTCTGAGATTAGGTTGCAAAAGGCTGGTTTTTTTTTTCTAGTACACTTCCTTTCTAGTCATCTTGTTTAGCTTACTCTGATGAAGCAAACTGCCATATTGTGAGCTGCCTAATGGAGAGGATCACATGTCAAGGAACTGAGGGTGATCTCCAACCAAGAGCCAGCAGGGAACAGAGATGGGAATGTGAAGTGGAATGACCTTGCCACTGAATCCTATCAATCATCACGTGAGCAAGCTTGGGAAGCAGATTATTCCCCTATTCTGGAGATGACTGCAGCCCTGCCAATGTCATGATTAGAGCCTCATGAAAGACCCTCAAACAGAGGAACCAGCTAAGTTGCATGCAATTCTTGACCCTGAGATAAGTGTTGTTAAGTTGCCAAGTTTTGGGGTAATTTGTTTTCAGCAATAGATAACTAAGACAATGATATTAACAAAACGGTTACATTTTTAGGTGCAAAATGGCTTTGTGGTTATGCTTTCAAAAGGTACCCTTATCTTTTAGAATTATATACTAAAATACTTAAGAATGATATAATAGGATGTCTGAGTATTATATCAAAATAATTTGGTGGCTGGGGAGCCATGAGGAATGGGAAGGAGATACATGGAACAAATCTGTCTACGAGCATGCAGTTGCAGCTGCATGATGTGTACATGGGGTTTTGTTAAAACTATGCTATTTTGGGGATGCCTGGGTGGCTCAGTCTGTTAAGCGTCCAACTCTTGATTTCATCTCAGGTCATGATCTCACCATTTGTGAGTTCAAGCCCTGTGTCAGGCTCTGTGCTGATAGTGCAGAACCTGCTTGGGATTCTCTCGCTCCCACTCTCTCTGCCCTTCCCCGGCTCCTGCTCTCTCAAAAAATAAACAAACTTAAAAAAAAATTGCATTTTCATAAAATTTTGGAATTTTCTAGAATATTTCTTTTTTTTTTTTAAAGAAAAAAATACAGCACTAAAACAATTTTGCTGCTGGGGCACCTGGGTGGCTCAGTCAGTTAAGTGACCTATTCTTGGTTTCAGCTCAGGTCATGATCTTATGATCTGTGGGATTGAGCCCCATGTCAGGCTCTGTGCTGACAGTGTGGAGCCTGCTTTAGATTCTCTCTCCCTCCCTCTCTGCTGGTTGCTCACTCTCTCTCTCAAAATAAATAAACTTAACAAAAAAAAAGTTTTGCCACTAAATGAAGATGCAAAAACTAAGCCAAAATGTAAGTAATATTACCACTACTGAGGATGGAAAAAAAAAATCACAACAATTATTCTAACCAAGGACATTTACTCACTTACCTTAATTCCTGCAAGAACAAGATTCTTTGCTATAAAGGGGGAAAAAAAAAAGAATAGCTTAATATTAGGAATGTATTTTAGATACTCTTCATGGAGCTTGGACACATCTTTAACTGGAGAATATAACTTTTTTTTTTTTTTTTTTTTTTTACTACCAAAGAAGTATAAGTTCCTTAAAAAATACAGAAGAACAAAAAGGAAAAAATTAAATTTTCTAAAACCATACCACACAGAAGTAATCACTCTTAAAATTTTATAGTATTATTCTAGACATGTTGTTACAAATATATGTGTGTATGCACTCTATCATAAGTAAGGATACAGAAATGATCATTAACTGCTATTAACATCACAAAGAGAAACAAGAGAGTCATTATTGGTTCCTTTTGGAAGAATATAGCAGTATTATGAAACAATGTTGCTGAAAGAACCAAAACAATTTTTTCAAGGTGTTCGATCGAATTCCCTTTATAGGAAATAATACAAGGGGAAGAAATTAAATTCTTTAACTTATGTTGCTCAAAGTGTAATATAAAATTATGAATAAAAATACTACTTACCAATTTCCAAACCAAGTCCACCCATACCACTTAAGAAAACATGGGACTTGGCCATCTTCTGCATTGCTGTGTCTCCAAGAACGTACCTCTGTCGACTATAGGTAAAACACAATAAAAACCAATACATTATTTCACCAAAAGTATCTATCCTTTCAAGCTGTTTGCAAACTAATAGCCTAACAACTAGATCCTGCCCACATACTTGTTTTGGATCACTTGCAGTGTTCAACATTTCTAAATTAATTGCCAAATAGATGACATATTGAGAAAAAAAATGAGTATTTGGTATTTGGCACCACCTTCCCTTGTGGCAACAAACAGATGGAGTTGAGTAGGAGTTGCTCTGTTTAGACAAGGAGGACTCTGTGCTCCAGATTTGCCACAGTTCCCATCCTGGTCCTTTCATTTATTACCTCAGGGGGCACTATAGGCATTTAAGTTTGGTATCTCTGCTTTAAACTTGTCACTGTAAACAGAATTTGAGACCAAAAGAAAAAAAAAAATCACTGCTCTTCTTGGAGAGGACTTAAGCAGTTTTCAAACATTATTTTATTTTATTTATTTCTTTTTTTAAGTAATATCTATGTCCATTGTAGGGCTCGAACTCCTGACCCCGAGATCAAGAGTTACGTGCTTTATAAACTAAGCCAGCCAGGTGCCCTGGAACATTATTTTAAGTATAAATACTGATAAAGCATGTAAGTGATCTTGTTAAGCCATCCATCCTAATAGCCACAGGCAGCATTACAATGGGAATTTCAAAAAATACACATTGGTTATTTTTAAAAATCAGATACAATAATAAAGCCAAAAAAGAAAGTTTATCTGAAAGAACAGTGATAAACTTGATGATTAAGTTATTGAAGATAATGGACATTCTAGTGGATTCTGACAAAAATCACTGGAAGGATGAGTTCAGTATAAATAAATGAACCCTTTGGTTTACAAATATTTCTTTTGGAATTCACAACATACACGCTGGTTTAATGTATGTTTGTTTAGTATACAGATGTTTGATTAATTTTCATATTTTAGCTACTTATATTCAATATACAAGTCTGAAAAGGGGTTTCTTGTCTAGTCAGAAGAAACTTTATAAATACAAGCTGTCATTTCCTTCCATATTCCTACAAAATATAATAAAACCTAGACTTTTCTTTTTAAATTAGTACTTACCATTTATTTCAGAGATCAAAACTATTATTATTATTATTCATCAAATATTTGCTGAACACCTACTATAGTATGTATGGAATAGTGTATTATATAGTCTTGCCAACCTTATTTGTGTTCCCCTAAACAATATACTTAAGTTTTGTCTGTTTTGGAAATTCACATAAAAGGGAGCATTTTGAATAGTGTCTTCTGTGTCATCCCTCTTTTGAATGAAATTGAATTTATGAGATTTATTTATTATCAATGCATGCAGCTATTAATTTTCAGTTGTTTTAGTCTATTGTATTATACCATCCTACTGTAATAACACACCATAATTTAACCATTCTATAGCTTTGTAGCATGATTTTTTATTTATTTATTTTTTTAGTAATCTCTACACCTAACATGGGGCTCAAACTCACAACCCCAAGATCAAGAGTTGCATGCTCTTCCACCTGAGCCACTACGCACCCCTGCTATTCTATAGTTTTGGACAGTTATAGTGAGCTATGAACATTACTTTTTTTTTTTAATGTTTATTTATTTTTGAGAGACAGGAAGAGAGAGAGCAAGCAGGGAAAGGGCAGAGAGAATCGTGAGATCATGACCTGAGCCAAAGTTAGACGCTTAACCGACTGAGCCACCCAGGTGCCTGAGACTATAAACATTCTTACATATGTCTCATGAAACACAAGCGTATACAGCAGTTTCTATAAATATATATAGCATAAATCTAGGAGAGGAAATGCAGGGATAACTTTACTATCTAATGCCAAACTTTTCCCAAAGTGTACCAAATAACTGTCCTGCAGTATACTGAAGTTCTTGTAGTTTCACATCCTTAATGTGCAGGAAAAAGTTAACATGACTAGGGCTAGCCCTTGGCTGGTGTCTTCTATTTTGTTTTTTCCTAATTTCCTAAAAATAATAACTCATCAGTTTTCAGGTTTTCTTTTCTAAAATATACATGTAAAACTTTAACTGATCTTAAAGAGCATTCCAAATTTTGATACATAGTACTTCATGATTATTTTCTGGTTTTAATTATGATTCTTTTTTGATTTACAGGTTAATCTGAAGTATATTTTAAAATTTCTAATTACATGGGGAATATTCTATTTATCTCTTATGTTAACTTCTAGCCTGAATGCATTGTGAATAGAAATCACAATCTATATGATTTCATTTTTTTTTTTTTCATTTTTTTTTTCAACGTTTATTTATTTTTGGGACAGAGAGAGACAGAGCATGAACGGGGGAGGGGCAGAGAGAGAGGGAGACACAGAATCGGAAACAGGCTCCAGGCTCTGAGCCATCAGCCCAGAGCCTGACGCGGGGCTCGAACTCACAGACCGTGAGATCGTGACCTGGCTGAAGTCGGACGCTTAACCGACTGCGCCACCCAGGCGCCCCTCATTTTTTAATATTTGAGAATTTTTTTAGTCAATTTTGCAAATGTTCCATGTGTTCTTTTTTTATTTAGTTAGTTAACATAGAGTGCAACATTGGTTTCAGGAGTAGAATTCACTGATTTATCACTTACATACAACACCCAAGTGATCATCACAAGTGCTGTCCTTAATACCCATCACCCATCCACCACCCTTCATCAACCCTCAGTTTGTTCTCTATTGTTGATTCTCTTGTGGTTCGTTTCCCTCTACAGTTGGAAAATGACATTGGTTGTTGTTTTACAGTTGGTTAGAAACAGCATTCTTTACACGTGCATTATAGTAATTTTAATAACCATGTTGAAGACCTCTATACTCATTCTGATTTTTTTGTGTGCTCGTTCTCTTGATTAGTAAAAGCAACATTTAAATCCCTCCACCAATATGACAGTAAATTTGTCTATTCTTGTATATCAATACCTAAACAGTGCTGACATGTAGGAAAAACTGCTAACATTGAGTGTTTATTATGCGCCACATTGTTTTAATGTTTTACTTGTATTAACTAATTTAATCCTCACAAAAATTCTATAAGTTCTATCATATTCCCATTTATACAGAGAGGAAAACTTAAGCACAGAGAAATTAAGTAATTTAAGTACTTTGAAAATAGTGGATATAAGTTTCAATCCAGACAGTCTGGCCTTGGCATTCATATATATATTTTTTTTAATGTTTGTTTAGTTTTGAGAGAGATCACAAGTGGGAGAGGGGTAGAGGGGGACAGAGGATCTGAAGTGGGTTCTATGAGTTCAATGTGGGGCTCGAACTCATGAACAGTGAGATCATGACTTGAGCCAAAGTCAGATGCTCAACCAACTGAGCCACCCAGGCACCCAAGCATCCATACTCTTAACTACTATGCCACACTGCAAGTTGATTAAGAAAGTCAAATGTTTCTGGGGCACCTGGGTGGCTCAGTTGATTAAGCGTCTGACTTTGGCTCAGGTCATGATCTTGCAGTCTGTGAGTTTGAGCCCCACATTGAGCTCTGTGCGGACAGCTCAGAGGCTGGAGCTCAGAGGCTGGAGTTCAGAGGCTGGAGCTTGCTTCAGATTCTGTCTCCCTCTCTCTCTGCCACTCCCCTGCTCACACTCTATCTCAAAAAACAAAAATAAATTAAAAAAAGAAAAAAGAAAAAGAACAAAAGAAAAAAAAAATTCAATTCCCTGACCTAACTCTTCCTTACCCAGAATTCTATACACTGAAGGCAACCACTCTGAATTTTTTTGTTTCTTCTAATATTTACACCCCTTTTTTTCAATAACATGTTTCTACTTCTATTTCTTGATTTTTCTGTTTTACATATAACCTATTAACTTCCTACTAACATGAATAATCTTTCTGTAATACAAATCTGGTCAAATTATCCTCCTGGTTTAAAAATTCCAGTGGTTTCCTATTTCCCTTTGATTAAGTCCAGATACTAATATTAGCCACAAGGCCATTCATAATCCAGTCTCTGTTTGGCTCTCTAGTCTTATCTTTAGTCACTCCTCCATCAAACTCCATGTTCCAGGAATACTAAAGGTTTTTAGTTCCACAAACGTGGTATGCTGTCTTTGGCCAATAGACATTTTTCTGGGGCATTCCTCTTCCTCAATATTTTATTCCTGAAAAATTCCTACTCATCCTCCGGTCTCAGCTTATACATGATTTTCCACCATGATGTGTCCCACAACATCGCTAAACTTCTTCAAGACAGTGTTGGACATCTTTTATGTGCATCCATGACATCCTACATTCAATCTATTACAACATTTACCACAATGTATTTTCACTACTTTTCTATTTTTCCTAGGAGACTGTAGCTTCCTTAAGACAGGGAGTTTGCTTTATTTTCTATTGTTTTTTCAGTGGTCAACAGGGTCTGACATACTATAGACACACAAAAACAACTTGCTAATTTAATGAAATGAATTGGCACATAAGAACAAGAACAACGTTTATGCGCTACCTAGCAGAGGACCTGAATTCTTTTTTCTATATTCAGAGTCACAGGAACTACTTAAAAAATGTTTTTTTTTTTTTTTATCTCAGACTTGTTCTCATGTATTATTTTTAAGATTACTTAGGTAAATAATGAATAGCCATGACACAAATGTGGTTATGATACAGACAAAAGGATAACACAAAGACATATAAACCAAAGTTTTTCAAAGAATCATAAATTCTCAGACAGATTCTCAGCAGTCTTAAATCACCTATGTTTTCAATGTGTGACCACCAAGAGGCAGGGTACTAATTACCTATTTTGTCCTAGGCAATGTCAGGGTACTCTGTAATTGACACTTAATTCTATGAATTTCATATTGTTAATAAGTGCACAGATGGGATTTAAAGAGCCTAGAGTATATAACCTCATATCCAGCACTGTTATGTTATAACTTATTCTATTAAGTGGATACCTAACGTATCAGTGAAAGTGTCCAGCAGAAAGAAATTATCAAGGCTATCTACTCTACTCTTAGAGAGCCTTATTCACTAAAGATTCTCCTTTTTATGACGGTATGATATCTTCCTACAGTTTTCACCCACTATTCCTAATTTTACCTCCTTGGGGCCAAAGGGAACTCCTCTAATCCCTCTTCAATGTGACAGCCCTCCAAACATTTGAAGATGGTATTCAGGTTCCACAGTCTTCTTTCTCCAGGCTAAACATCTCCAGTTCCTTAAACAATTCCAAACATGACATCATTTTGAGTCCCCCTCAACACTCTAATCAATTTCTTCTGGATTTTATTTCAATTATCTTCCTCACGCATTCATAAATTGATTAAAATATCTATCTCAAGCCAGGCACTGGCACTGTGTAGGGGCCATAATAATAACCACCTCATATGGATACTATGAGGATTAAATTAAGATAAAATATATGAAATACCTAGCAGAATGAATCAAATAATTCTTTATTAAGTACTATATAAAGAAGTACTGGAAACTAAGGAAACATGAAATATGGAAGAGGGGGTAATTATTTCTATCAGCGTAGGTCATGGAAAGCTTCCCAGATGAGCTTCATCCATGTTGAATTCTGAAGACTTAACAGGAGTTAAAAAAATAATCAAAAAAGGAGAGGCATTCTATGACAGGGAAAAAGAAAAGCATGAAAAAGAATGGCATATAAGAGATACATAATAAATACATTAAGACTTCCACTTCTGGCTATGGTGAAGTAACAGGACCAGATTTATCTTCTGCTTGCCTTAAACAACTGAAAACTTGACAATATAAGTGAAACAACAAATTTTCAGACACTAAACAACAGGCAACTCAGGACAGTAATCTCAGAGAAGAAAGACAAATGGGGGAGCTTTATGAATGCCCTAGCTATTGCCAAGAGAGTTTCCAGGCTGCAGTGCAGGAAGAGGAACCCAAACAGAGCTTGGTAATCTCCCTGAATTGAAGACACAGGACTGTGAATTCAAGAAAGCTAAAATTTGAAAGCAGAGAGATACACAAAGAGAAGAGAGATCTGTAGAAGTCTTGAGTCTCTGGCTGAGTAAGATCAGCAAATGTATATGAGGAAACAGCCCCAAGCTAGAAAGAACTACCTGAAAAGAGTTGGTGAAACAAGGAAGGTTATTTAAACAGACCCAGAAATACTTTGTGTTCTTCTCCAGCCAAGTGGAAAATTTGGATAGAATGCTCAGAAGGATTTTATATTAACAGTGGGGAAAAATTAGCCTCAGACTCAAGTCTACTCTAATCTCACCTGACAAGGCTTAAAAGCAAGTTTGAAAAAATAAAACTGTTTTCAAGTAATTTAACTATGTCTGTCAACAAAGCTCAAGAATATTTAAAAGAATTCAAAATAAATGCAGCACCCAAAAAGGTAAAATTCACAATGTCTGGCATACATTAAAAAATTACCAGGTATGCAAAGAAGTAGAGAAATACAACTCATAATGAATAGAAAAATTGACAATACGACAGACAGGAATGACACAGATGATAGACTTTGTAGATAAATACACTGAAATAATTATAATTCATACGCTCAACAAGGCAGGGGAAAGCATGAGCAGCAAAACTTCTAGGGATGAAAACCACTAAATCTAAGATAAAAAAATACACTGGATGGAATTAATAACTCAACTCTGCAGAAGTGAACTTAAGGATACAACAAAAGAAATTTTCCAAAATGAAACAGATTGGAAAAAAACACCAAAACCCCAGAGCATAAGTGAATTGTTGGACAACTTCACTTGGTCTAATATATGTGAAATTAGAGTCCCTGAAAGAGATTAGAGAAAAAGAGAGATAAAAATATGTTTAAAGAACTAAATGGCCAAAATTTTTCCAGGAATACAATCAACTCACAGACCACAATGTAAACAAATTCAAGAATAAGAAATATGAAAACTACAAGAAGGCATATCATAATTGTTTAAAGCAAGATGAAGAGAAAATATTAAAAGTAATCAAGGAAAAATAGGGCACATTATTTACAGAAGAAAGAATGACAGTTGACTTTCTCCCAGGAAGCACAACAAATTAAACAGTGACCCAACATTATTAAAGCACTGAAAGTAAAAAAAAATTGTCAATCTGGAATTCTATATTCAATTACAAATAAGATAGTATAAAGACTTTTCTAGACATATAAAAATTGAAAGAATTCATTGCTGGCAGACCTTCACAGAAAGAAATATTACACTAAATCCTCAGGCAGACGGAATACTATACTAAATGGAAATTTAACTTACACAAAGGAATAGGGAATACCAGAAATGACAAATATGTGAATAAATATAAATGGTGTTAACACTCCAATTAAAAGACAAAGATTGGAAGACTGAATAAAAACAAAAACCCAACTATACTGTATCTACAAGAAGCCAAATTTAAATACATAAACAAGAGTAAAAGAGTATAAAAAGACACACCATGCTACCTAAAATCAAGAGAAAACTGGATTGGCTGTATTAATATTGACAAATACATTTTATTTTTATTTAGTTATTTAAAAATTTTTTTGTGGGTGTGTTTATTTTTGAGAGAGTGAGAGACAGAGCACAAACAGGGGAGGGGCAGAGAGAGAGGGAGACACAGAATCCAAAGCAGGCTCCAGGCTCTGAGCTGTCAGCACAGAGCCTGACATGGGGCTTGAACCCACAAATGGTGAGATCATGACCCGAGCCGAAGTCAGATGCTTAACCGACTGAGTAACCCAGGTGCCCCTTGACAAATACATTTTAGAGCAAAGAAAACTATCAGGATAAAGAAGGCCGTTTCATGATAAAAGGGTCAGGATATTAAGACCACATAACAACTCTAAAGGCTTATGCACTAATAATAGAGATTCAAACTACGCAAAGCAAAAACTGAAATGAGAAATGTTCAAACACAAAATGACAAGACAACACCCCTTTCTCAATAATTGGTATAAAGACTAGACAGAAAATCAGTAACGATATAGAATACTTGAAAAACACTATCAGTCAATTTGACCTAACTGACATGGATAGGACAATCCAACCATAACAGAATACACATTCTTTTCAAATGCACACAGAACAATGACAAGGTAGATCAATCTTTGTACGAAAACACAAAAATAAATAGGTCATAAAAAGTTGTATCCACTGACAGCAGAAGAATTAAATTAGAGATCAACAACAGAAAAATCTCTGAAAAATCTCTCAGTATTTGGAAGTCAAATAATAACACTTCTAAATGACCTATGAGTCAAAAAAATAAGAAAAAAAGTTATAAAATTTTCTGAACTGAATGAAAACAAAGACATATCTGTGAGACACGTACACTGTAGTGTTTAGAGGGACATTTTAAGCATGAAATGGGCATATTACTAAAGAATAAAGGTCTCAAAAATCAAGGATCTCAACTTCTACTCTAAGAAAAAGAACATCACATCAACAAAGAAAGGATAAAAACCAAATGATCATTTCAACAGATGCAGAAAAAGCATTTAACAAAGCACAACATCCATTCATGATGAACAAAGTACATTCGGAAGGAACATATGTAACATAATAAACACAACACACTTAACTCACTTAACATACTAAAGGCCTTATATCCAAAACCCACAGTGAACATCTTATTTGATGGGGAAAAAACTAAGAGTTTTCCCCCTAAGGTCAGGAATAAGACAAGGATATCCACTCTGACCACTTTTATTCAACATAGTACTAAAAGTCATAGCCACAGCAATCAGACAACAAAAGAAATAAAAGGCATTCAGATTGGTAAGAAGTAAAACTTTCACTATTTGCAGATGACATGATACTATACACAGAAAACCCTAAAGACTTCACCAAAAAACTATTAGAACTGATAAATGAATTCTGTAAAATCTCAGAATACAAAATTGATATACAGAAATCTGTTGCATTTCTATATACCAATAATGAAGCACTAGAAAGAAAAATTAAGAAAAATAATCCCATTTATAACTGCACCAAAAATAATAAAATACCTAGGAATAAACTTAACCAGAGGTGAAAGAACCGTACTCTGACAAGTATAAAACACTGATGAAAGAAACTGAAATTAGTGAAAGACATCCCATAGTCCTGGATTGAAAGAACAAATACTGTTAAAATGTCTATACTCCCCAAAGCAATCTACAGATTTAGATTCCCTATCAAAATACCAACTGCATTTTTCACAGAACTAGAACAAACAATCCTAAAATTTGTATGGAACCACAAAAGACCCTGAAAAGCCAAAGCAATTCTGAAATAGGAAAAAAAATTCCAGACTTCCAAGTTGTTTTACAAAGCTGCAGTAATCAAACCGTATGGTACTGGCACAAAAACACACGGATCAAAGGAATAGAACAGAAAACTCAAAAGTAAACTCACAATTATTTTGTCAGTTAATCTTCAACAAAAGAGGGAAGAATATGCAATGGGAAAAAGACAGTCTCTTCAATAAAATGTGTTGGGAAAACTGGACAGCAACATGCAAAACAATGAAACTGGACCACTTTCTTATACCATATACAAAAATAAATTCAAAGTGGATTAAAGAACTAAATGTGAGAACTGAAACTATAAAAATCCTAGAAGAGAGTATAGGCAGTAATGTTTCTGACATCAGTTGTAGGAACATTCTTCTAGATCTGTCTCCTGAGGCAAGGGAAATAAAAGCAAATATAAACTACTGGAACTACAACAAAATAAAAAGCTTTTGCACAGTGAAGGAAATAATCAACAAAACTAAAGAGCAACCTACAGGGTGGGACAAGATATTTGCAAATGACATATATGACAAAGGGATAATATCTAAAATATATAAATAACTTATATAACCCAACACCCAAAAACAATCCAATTAAAAAATGGGCAGAGGACATTAACAGACATTTCTCCAAAGACAACACACAGATGGTTAACAGACACATGAAAAGATGCTCAACATCACTTATCATCAGCAAAATGCAAAGAAAACTATCAGGAACGCAAAGAAAACCACAATGAAATATCACCTCACACCTGTCAGAATAGCTAAAATCAAAAACCAAGAAATATCAAGTGTTGGTGAGGATGTGGAGAAAAAGAAACCCTGTGCACTGTTTGTGGGAATGCAAACTGGTGCAACTACTATGGAGAACAGTATGGAGGTTCCTCAAAAAAGTAAAAATAGAACTACTCTATGATCTGGTAATCACACTACCAGGTATTTACCCATAAAATACAAACACACTAATTCAAAGGGATTCATGCACCTCTATGTTTCTTGCAGCATTATTTACAATAGCCAAATTATGGAAGCACCCCAAATGTCTATGGATAGATGAATGGATAAAGAAGATGCGGTACATAAATATAACAGGATATTACTCAACCGTGAAAAATGAAATCATGCCATTTCCTACAACATGGATGAAGCTAGAGAGTATAATGTTAAGCAGAATAAGACAGAAAAAGACAAATACCATATGGTATCACTCATGAGGAATTTAAGAAACAAAACAAAGGAGACTATGGAGAACAAACTGATGGTTACCAGAGGGGAGGTGGGATGGGGAGACAGGTGAAATAAGTGATAGGGATTAAAGAGTACACTTATCCTGATGAGCACTGAGAAATGAATAGAATTGTTGGATCACTATACTGTGCACCCGAAACTAATAATAACACTGTATGTTAACTATACTTGAATTTAAGTAAAAAACTTAATAAAAAAAAGAAATTAGAAAAAGAAAAGCAAATTAAAAGGTTTTTTTGTTGTTGTTTTAATGTTTATTTATTTTTGAGAGAGACAGAGACAGAATACAAGTGGGTTGGGGCAGAAAGAGAGCGAGGCACACAATCCGAAGCAGGCTCCATACAGAATCTGAAGCAGGCTCCAGGCTCCAAGCTGTCAGCACAGAGCCCAACACGGGGCTCAAACTCACGAGCTGAGAGATCATGACCTAAGCCGAATTCAAACGTTCAACCAACTGAGCCACCCAGGTGCCCCAAGAAAAGCAAATTAATATCAAAGTAAGCAGAAGAAAAATCCCAAAAAGAACAGAAATCACTGAGGTACAAAACAGAAAAAATAATATGGAAAATCAATTAAACTAAAAGCTGATTCTTTTAAAATTAAATAAAATCGATAAACTTCTAGCCAGAATGAACAGGGAAATAGAGAAGACAGAAAAATTATCAATAACAGAAATGGGTGAAGGAACATCATTTCAGATTCTACAGACATAAGAAAGGGTATTCAGGGGTGCTTGGGTGGCTCAATGGGTTAGGCGTCTGACTTCAACTCAGGTCATGATCTTCCGGTTTGTGAGTTTGAGCCCCTCGTCAGGCTCTGTGCTGATAGCTCAGAGCCTGGAGCCTGCTTCGGATTCTGTTTCCCTCTCTCTCTCTCTCTGCCCCTCCCCACTCACACTCTGTCTCTCTCTCAAAAATAAACATTAAAAATTTTTTAAATAAAAAAAAAGGTATTCAGGGAAAATTACAATTTTATGCAACTAAATCAAATCACTAAGTTACAAACATAACTCTCCAAAAGAGACAAACTATTGAAGCTCAATCAAAAAGAAATGCAGTTGACCCTTAAGAAATGTTAGGTTAAGGGCACTAACCTTCCGCACAGGCAAAGTTCTGTGTATAGGGGCGCCTGGGTGGCTCAGTCGGTTGAGAGTCCGACTTCAGCTCATGTCATGATCTCATGGTTTGTGAGTCCAAGCCCCGCATCAGGCTCTGTGCTGACAGCTCAGAGCCTGGAGCCTGCTTCTGATTCTGTGTCTCCCTCTCTCTCTCTGCCCCTCCCCCACTCATGCTCTGTCTCTCCTTGTCTCAGAAATAAATAAACATTAAAAATATATTTTTGGGGGGGCGCCCGGGTGGCGCCATCGGTTAAGTGTCCGACTTCAGCCAGGTCACAATCTCGCGGTCCGTGAGTTCGAGCCCCGCGTCAGGCTCTGGGCTGACGGCTCAGAGCCTGGAGCCTGTTTCCGATTCTGTGTCTCCCTCTCTCTCTGCCCCTCCCCCGTTCATGCTCTGTCTCTCACTGTCCCAAAAATAAATAAAAAACGTTGAGAAAAAAAAAAATTAAAAATATATTTTTTTTAAATCTGTGTATAACTCTGGCTCAAAAAAACCTCAAGTAATAATAGCCTACTCTTAATTGGAAGCTTTACCAATAATGTTTTGTATGTTTAATGTATTATATGCTGTATTCTCAAAATGAAGTGAGGTACAGAAAATGTTATTAAGAAAATAAGGAAAATACATTTATGGTACTGTACTGTATTTGATACTGTAAATTATCATCAGCTGTTTACAAGATGAATCATCTGTCAGTATCTATATCAATATTGTCTATCATGATACAAAACACTGTAGATGTTATATGTATTACCAACACTATACATTAAAAATGAAAAAATGTAAAAAAGAATACATATTTATTTATAGTTTTAACAATCCATGTACTGAAAACAAAGCAGCAGCAATAGGATTGTTTTGGTAGCCTAGGGTAACTGATTCAATCAGTTCTTGGTAGCCTAGCTTATACACTAATGAATAAATCTTTACAAAATTTTTATGGCATACATACTATTGTCATGCACCTACACAGTAATGGAAACATTGTTACATTTTCTAAAAAAAACACTTACTGGTAACGAGAAGCTGATAAACAGTTTCTCCAATGATGAGAGAGGGGGGCATACTGTACAAGTAATGCAATTCTTTGAAAGCAAAAACATATACAACAGTCAGAAAACACATTAATTTTACATTAAATATTCACTTCGTGCCTATGTAAGGATAGGCTATCCACTTCTATGGGTCTTGCAGATGATGTTCTACACAATGAGTACAATGAATACGAGACAAATGATAATGACAATGACACAAAAATGTCTCATACAGTTCTTGCTGTACAGTTACTCATTTTTCATATGAAGACACACTCATATACAGCAAATCAATTTATTAACTATACAGGATGGTGATCATTTACTAGTCATTAAGTGGAAGCAGATCATAAGGGTCTTCATCATCGTCATCTTCACAATGAATATGAAGGAGGAGGAGGAAGAGGGGTGGTCTTGCTGTCTTAGGGTAGCAGAGGTGGAGGAGGGGAAAGAGTAGGCAAGAGATAAAACCACACTCAGTGTAACTTTATGGAAATACATCATGATTTGTCTGACTTTTTTGCTTTTTCATTTCTCTAAATATGTCTTTACATGGTACCAATCCTTCCACAATTTCCTTTAGTTTCAGTGCCCGTATCATAGAAGGGTCCATTTCGTAAGTAAAAGAAGTGAAAAGCAATCTTGAATAATCAGAACCTTTCTGCTCGATTGTCTAAGGTCAAATTTATTTTCTGTATGTGCTTCTTCTACATCTTCTTCCACATCAATCTGGCACTGTTCTGGAAGCACTCTCCTCCATTAAGTCATTTTCTGTTAATTCCTCTTGTGTGGTATCTATTAGCTATTGAATTTCTCCAAAATCTGTACCTTGAAACCTATTACATCCCCCATCCTGTCCTTTTCAACCATATCTAAAATCACATTTTTTAAAAAATATTTATTTTGAGAGAGAGAGAGTGTGCATGCATACATGAGTTCGGAAAGGGGCAGAGAGAGACAGAAAGAATCCCAAGCAGGCTCCGTGCTATCAGCACAGAGCCCCACGTGGGGCTTGATCTCACAGACTGTGAGATCATGACCCGAGCCGAAATCAAGAGTCAGACACTTAACCAACTGAGCCACCCAGGCGCCCCCTACAGTCTTTTTCTTAAGTTCCTTGATTGGCTCTGTCATAAATCCTGTGAAGTCATGTACTGTATCTATACACACTTTTCTCCAGTATGAATTTACTGTTCAGGCTTGATGGCTCTCGTTGCTTTTTCTATAACAATATCTTCAATGCTATAATCCTTCCAGGCTTTCATGATGTTCTGTCAAGGTTCTCTTCCATAACAGTAATAATCTTTTCATTAGAGTACCAGGTGTAATGAGCCTTAAAGGTCCTTATGACTCCCTGATCTAGAGGCTGAATTAGAGACGTTGTGTTTGGGGGCAAGTAGCCCACTTTGATGCCTTTCGTACTGAACTCATAGGGTTCTGGGTGGCCAAGGGCATTGTCCAATATCAAAAGAACTTTAAAAGACAGTCCCTTACTGGCAAAGTACTTCCTGACTTCAGGGACAAAGCATCAATGGAACCAATCCAGAATAAGGGGTTTCACTGACTAGGCTTTCTTGTTGTACAACCAAAAGATTCGCAGCTGGTGTTTATTTTCTCCCTTCAAGGCTCAAGGGGTTTGCTTAGCAGCTTCATAGGTAAGGTCAGTCCTGATCATTACCCCAACTGCATTTGCACAAAACAGCAGAGTTAGCCTATTCCTTCTTGCCTTAAATCCTGGTGCCTGTTTCCCTTCCTTACTAATTAAATGTTCTCTGTGGCATTTTCCTTCCAGAATACGACACTTTAATCTGCATTAGGAACCTGTTCAGGTAGATGTTCTTTTTCCACAGTGATCTTCTTAATTAATGGCATCTGGGAACTCAACTTCTGCCTCTTGTTCAGCAAGTGCTTCTCTTGTTATCTTTACATTTTTTAAGCCAAATCTCTTTCTAAATTATCAAACTATTCTTTGCTGGCATTAAATTCTCTAGCTGTATATCACTTACCTTCGTTTTGCTTTAAGTTGTGTTATAATGACTTTGCTTTTTATATTAGTCATATTAGAGTGCACAGGCATGCTTTTCTTAGAGCAACTCCTACCCACATAAAAGTTGCATTTTCAACATGAGATAAAAAGGTACTTTGCAAAAAGTGCAAGGTTTTTGTGCCTGCTGGTATAGTTGCAGCTTCAGCTTCAGAAATTTCCTTTTTTTTTTTTTTTTTTTTTACAATGGTCCTTATGCTGCATTTACGTATCTTGAAATGGCAGGCAACCACAGCTGCAGACCTCAATTTATGGTATCTATCTCAAGTAATTCAACTTTTTCTTGTAATGTCATGACTTTTCTCTACTTCTAGAGAGCAGTTTTGGCATCATTAGTGGCACTCTGTAGGAGTCACAGTCTTATTCAAGGTTTATAGTATTCCACTAAACATGCTGAAAAATACGTGAGAACTTCAAAATCACTTTTTGAGATACACAGTTTACTGCAGAGAGAAACTGCTCAGAGATGACTAACATCACATGTTGTTTACTTGCCAACGCTTCAGCTCATTACAATGGCAACAGGAGGTTGCTACAAAAATCATTACAATAGTACGCACTACAGTTAATTTCATGCAGTTTTGATTTTTTAAAGTTTAATTCTAATTCCCATTAGGTAATACAGTGTTATATCAGTTACGCAGTTAAGATTTAATACTCCCATTCTTATGTTGTTTACTTTTCTCTTGACTACAAGTGGTACCATGTATATTCTGTTTGTGTGCTTAAGTTTTGATAAATTTTAACTTTTCTTTTTTTCAACGTTTATTTATTTTTGGGACAGAGAGACAGAGCATGAACGGGGGAGGGGCAGAGAGAGAGGGAGACACAGAATCGGAAACAGGCTCCAGGCTCTGAGCCATCAGCCCAGAGCCCGACGCGGGGCTCGAACTCACAGACCGCGAGATCGTGACCTGGCTGAAGTCTGACGCTTAACCGACTGCGCCACCCAGGCGCCCCTTAACTTTTCTTAAAGAAAATGTTCTTTTTAAAAAAATGTTTTGTTTATTTTTGACAGAGAGAGAAAGAGAATTCCAAGCAGGCTTTGCAACGTCAGTGCAGAACTTAACATCAGGCTCAAACTCATGAACTGTGAGATCACGACCAGAGCTGAAATCAAGAGTCAGACGCTTAACCAACTGAGCCCCCAGGTGCTCTGATAAATTTTAACTTTTAATAATAGATTTGTATTTTATGGTAAATGATAAAATAGACTACTATCTATATATATTTTATGTATTCATGACATACCTTTTTGTTAATTTTTAGGTATTTCTAGGCTATGTGGTTTATGAGTTTTTCAAATTGTTGCAAATCTTCAAAAAAATGTTCAATATATTTATAGAAAAAAAATCCACATATAAGTGGACCTGCATAGTTTAAACCTATGCTAAAGGTCAACTGTATATTACATGAATATCACCATGTCTATTAGATGTAAAATTTGTAGTTAAAAACTTTCCTACAAAGAAAACTCAAAGGCCAGATAACTTCATTGTTATTTCTACCAAAAATTTAAGGAAGGAAAAATACCTATTTTACACAAACTTTGTAGAGATTCGAAGAAATACCTCTCAGCTCACTCTATGAAATCAGCATTACCCTGATACCAAAACAAGACAAATCACTGAATTAAACAATACTCCAGAGGCATCCGGGTGGCTTAGACAGTTAAGCATCCAACTTCAGCTCAGGTCATGATCGTGTGGTTTGTAGGTTCGAGCCCCGTGTCAGGCTCTGCGCTGACAGCTCAAAGCCTGGATCCTGCTTCAGATTGTGTCACCTTCTCCCTGCCCCTCCCTCACTCCCACTCTGTCTCTCAAAAATAAAATGTTAAAAAAAAAAAAACAAACCTCCACAACAATATCCCCTCACATACACACATGCAAAAATTCTTAACAGAAGTTTTTGTATATATGTAAAAATACATCTGACCAAACAGGTTTTATCCTAGAATTAGAATGCAAGGGTCATATAATAATCTAAAAGCCATCACTGTAACTCATTACATTAAAATACTACAAAAGAAAAACCATATGATCACTTCAGTGAATGCAGAAAAAGTGTCTAACAAACTTCATATCCATTTCTGACTTAAAAAAAATCCCAAAAAACAAAACTCTAAGTAAACTAGTAACAGAAGGAAACTTCCTCAACCAAATAAAGGGTATATATGAAAAACCTACAGATAACAACATACTCCACCATAGAAGAATGAGTTCCAACAAACATAAGGAACAAAGTGGGGTTGTCCACCTTCACCACTTCCACTCAACATTGTATTGGATGTTCCAATCAGTGTGATAAGACAAAAAAAAGAAACAAAAGGCATCTAGATTGGAAAGGAGGAAGTAAAACAACATGACTGTAGAAAATCCTATGGAATTTACAAAAAATTTACTAGAACTAGCAAGTGAGTTTAGCAAGACTGCTGGATAAGAATTATTATTCAAAAATCAATTGAGCTCTAATTTAAAAGCAATGACATATTGGGGTGTCTTGGCTCAGTCAGTTAAGCATCTGACTCTATATTTCAGCTTAGGTCATGTTTCTCACAGTTTGTGGGTTCAAGCCCCACACTGGGCTCTGTACTTTATGAGTATGGGCATCTTTTCATGAGCCTATTTGCTCTTTCCCTCTCTCTGCCTGTCCCTATGCACACTCTCTCTATCAAAACAAAGAAATAAACTTAAAAAAATAAAAGTAATGAAAAATTGGTAATTGAAATTTAAAAATTACAACAGTATAAACATGCAAATTACTTAGGGATAAATTTGATAAAACTTGGGCAAGATCTCTAACACTACTAGGAGAGACTAAAGAAATAAATTGACAGACACACCATGTTTCTTAATGCATCTTAAATTTCAATATTGTTAAAATGTCAATATTCCCAAAACTGAACTACAGATTCAACACAAATTCAAACAAAATTCCTGCAGGATTTTTTTTAAAGAATCAACAAGCTGAATCTAAAATGTACATGGAAATTCAAAGGACCTAAAAGACCCAAACCAACTCTGCAAAAGAAGATCAAAGTTGAAGGAATTACACTCCCAGATTCCAAGATTTATAATAGACCTATAGTAAACAAGACAGTGTGATACTGGTGTAAAGTGAAACAGATCACTGAAAAAGTCCAGAAACCAATCAACAGATATTTACTCTGTTAAATTCTGCCATAGATATCCAGAGAACTCAATGAGAATGGTTAATTTTCAACAGGAGTGCTGAAACATTAGAGCTATATGGAAAAAAATAAACCTTGATTCTCACCTCACATTATATAAAAAATAACTTGAAATGGATCATAGACCTAATTTTAAGAGTTAATACCTTGAAACTTGAAGAAGAGATAACATCAGAGAATATCTTGGTATCCCTGAGCTTTGCAAACATTTAAAAAACAGGACAAAAACCACATCAATTATACATTAAAAAATGTATCTTACCAGAATCAAAAACTTTGCTACGCAAAAGACCTTATTACAAAAAGAAAAAGACAAGCCACAAACTAGGAGAAAATATTTGCAACCATATATGTAACAAAGGACACGTATATATAGTATATAAAGAACTCATTAAGACAGACACCAAAGGGGAGCAAAAGCTTTTATAGATACTTTGCCAAAGATAGATAGCAAATAGGCTCATGAAAAGATGCCTATGATCATTAGTCATTATGGAAATACAAATTAAAACCACAATACTACTACATGTACTAGAATGCCTAAAATTAAAAAAGACGACTATTTCAGGTGTTTAGTGAACATGCGGGGTAACTCAAACTCTCATAAACATTTCTGGTAGAAATGTAAAATGGTATAACCACTTTGAAAAACAGCTTGGCATTTCTTAAAATCTTACAACCCAGACATTTACTTCTAGGTATTTATCAAAGCATGAATGAAAGCATATGTCTACCCTAAAACTCGCATATAAATTCTCACGGCAGCCTTATTTAGAATAGCCAAAACCTGGAAACAACCCAAATGTTTATCAACAGTTAATAAATAGTTAAATAAATTGTAGTATATCCATATGCTAGAATACAAGCATATGGATATATGCTCAGCAATAAAAAGGAACAAATTACTGATACAACAATGCAGATGAATTTCAAAATCATTATGCTAAGTGAAAGAAGCCAAACCCTCCCCAAATGTGTACATACTATATGATAACATTTATATAAAATTCTAGATAATGCTAAGTATTCTACAGTGACAAAAAGCTGATCAGTGGTTGCCTGGGGAAATGGTAGGTGGAGAGAGAAGGGAGGAGGGATTAAAAAGGGGCAGAAAGAAAATATACGCATGTGATAGATATGTTAGTTATCGATATTGCGGTAGTGATTTCATTAGTATGCACATATGTCAAAACACATCAAATTGTATACTTTATTTTATTTTTTGAGAGAGAGAGAGACAGAGAGAGAAAGTGTGTGTGAGCAGGGCAGGGGCAAAGGGAGAGAGAGAATCTCAAGTAGGCTCCATGCCCAGTGTGGAGCCGCCCAATGCCAGGCTCCGTCTCATGACCCTGAGATCAAGACCTGGGCAGAAATCAAGAGTCGGATGCTTAACTGACTGAGCCACCCAAGGCGCCCCTCAAATTGTACACTTTAAATATGTACAGTTTATTATACACGAATTACACCTCAATAAAACTGTGACAAAAACATTTATTTATGTTGGAAGACACCCTTTTATGGGCTATGCACACTCCTACATGTCTCACTATATATGCCTAGCAGGCAAGGTCCTGACTATTTTTAATCGGGCCTTTTCTCAGGGTTGTGTTGGCAGCACATAAATTGAGGGATAAGGCGAGTCTCTCTCCAAGACAAAGAGGAGGCTTGCTTACTGTCTGCCATAAGATGGTGGGTCTCCCAAATTCAGAGTTCCTCAGCTGTGGTATAAACCCATTATGTACAAAGAATCCATCTGGGCCCATGGCATTGCTCCTGTGGGACTTGGGAGCAAGGGGAACCGACACCACACTTGATGGCCATGCTAACTGCTATATCATAAGTAGTGAAATTCTTGGTCTCCGGCCCAGAAGTTTAATATCTTCTCTCAGCACCCATTAAACAATAATAGGTTAGCTTTTAGGTTATAAGTAGGGTAATATCAAATTCTAGACTCTGACACCATATACATAGAATTCGACAAAGCTAAAGAATGTTAGAGATTAAATAGTGAGGAGTGACATGGACACTAAAAAGAAAGATATGGCCATAACTCATGGTAAATAATAACTAGAAATTATTGAGCTCCTAGGCATTATTCTTCACGATTAATTTGCAATTTGTACATTTTTCTCCTTAAATATTTGTTAAATGGATGAATGTATATTGAATGTATGAAAAAATAAAGAAAAAATAGACTTAAGAGGTTAAGTGACTTATGATTACACACTCCTAAATGGTGGAGGATGATTCAAATTCAGATCTAATACTAAAATTTATACTTTCAACCACTATGTTATGCTATATAGAAAAAGGAGACTTAAATACATATTATACAGTTTGGTCTAATGGAAATGACAGGGAACTATTTAAGTATTTTAAACAGAGAAGCCAGAGGCTCTGAGGTAAATTTGAAAAATATTACTTTGAATAAAGTATGGAAGATGGATTAGAGGTTTAGTAGCTCTAAAGAGATCATATAAGAGACTCTTTTTTTTTTTTTTAAATGTTTTTTATTTATTTTTGAGACAGAGAGAGACAAAGCATGAACAGGGGAAGGGCAGAGAGAGAGGGAGACACAGAATCCGAAGCAGGCTCCAGGCTCTGAGCTGTCAGCACAGAGCCTGACGCGGGGCCTGAACCCACAAACCGTGAGATCACGACCTGAGCCGAAGTCGGACCCTTAACCGACTGAGCCACCCAGGCGCCCCGAGACTCTTATAATAATTCAACTGAGAGATACTGAAGGCAGAGAGAGAGAATCAAAGAGTTGGAATTAAGAGTTGCTGAGAGGGGCGCCTGGGTGGCTCAGTCGGTTAAGTGTCCCACTTCAGCTCAGGGTCACGATCTCGCGGTACGTGAGTTCGAGCCCCGCGTCGGGCTTTGGGCTGATGGCTCGGAGCCTGGAGCTTGCTTCCAATTCTGTGTCTCCCTCTCTCTCTGCCCCTCCCCCATTCATGCTCTGTCTCTCTCTGTCTCCAAAATAGATAAATGTTAAAAAAAAAAAAAATTAAAAAAAAAAATAAAAAAAAATAAAAAATAAAAAAAGAGTTGCTGAGAAAGAACTAAAAGGATTTATTAAAAACTGAATTTGGAAGATGAAAAACAGGGAATAATCTAAGATGACAGCAAGGTTTCTGGCTTAGGTTACTGAATAGATTTGACAGCTTTTAATTAAGCCTGGGAATGGAAAGAGGGAAGAAGGAAAAGAGATCCAATGGTGTTGAGTGCTTTTAAGGCATAAAAGGGCACTCTAGGAAAAGACAATTGAGGTACAGAAGTATAAACTATGTTTGGTAAGAAAGTAGTCTACTATGGCCTGTGTAGTCAGAGGAAAAGATAGGTTGGGGCTAATATGTGGTGTTGGGAAAACTGGATTTCTGCAGGTAAAAGAAGAAATTGGACCTTTGTCTTATACCATACATAAAATAAACTCAAAATGGATTAAGGACTTAAATTTAAGGTTCGGGGGCACATGGGTAGCTCAGCCGCTTGAGTCTGACTTTGGTTCAGGTCATGACCTCACGGTTCATGGGTTTGAGCCCCACATCAGGCTCTGTGCTGACAGCTGAGCCTGGAGACTGCTTCAGATTCTGTGTCCCCTTCTCTCTCTCTGCCTCTCCCCTGCTCACTCACTCTCTCTATCTCTCTCTCTTTCAAATATAAATAAATATTTAAAAAATTAAAAAAAATAAATTTAAGACCTCAAACTATAAAATTTATGAAGAAAACATATGGGAAAAGTTTCTTAACACTGGTCTTGGCAAAAATTTCCTGGATATGATACCAAAGTACAGGCAATAAAAGCAAAAGTAGACAAGTGCGACCACTTTACACTAAAAAGCTTCTGGGCAGCAAATGAGACAATCAACAAAGTGAAAAGGCAAACTACAGAACGGGAGAGAATATCTACAAACCATATATCTGATAAGAGATTAATATCCAAATTATATATGGAACTACAACCCAATAGCAAAAACACTCTCAAGGAGTCTGATTAAAAAATGAGCAAGGACTAGAACAGATACTTCTCCAAAGATACACAAATGGCCAACAGGATACAAAAAGGTGCTCAATATCACTAATTGTCAAGGAAATGCAAAACCATAATAAGATATCACCTCACATCTGTTTGGATGGCAATTATACAAAAACAAAATGCCAGGAAATAAGTGTTGGTGAGAATGTGGAGAAATTGGTATCCTTGTGCACTGTTGGGTTGGTAGGAATGTAAAATGGTCCAACTGCTATGAAAAACAGTATGGAGGTTCCTCAAAAATTAAAAACAGAAATACTTTATGATCCAGCAATACCTGATCATAAATAAACTGTTACATACTGTAATTTTCAGTCAAGCAAACTGCAGCCTACTTACACAATGTTGCAAATGGAAAATTTTATCTCTGGTTTACTGAAAATTATGTTCATTAATCAGCCATTACAGGATTAGAGGGATACAAAAAAGTTTCACAAAGATTATAACTAAGTATGAATAAAATTAACCAATGCTATCTTAAGAAGCTGCCATTTGTTATCGTGAGAATGTGATCAAAAGGATATTAAGGATATCATAATTACAGATTAAGACTCCAAATTTTAGGTGATTTCTAAACTACTGTATATTATAATCGGGAAACTGCATGGTAAAGTAATTCACATAAGCAAAATTAAGTCCAGTCTTACCTCTTTTTCCAATTGCAAAACAGTAATTGAAATTAACATACTAGGATGTACATATCAGCTCCTCCTAAAATGCTTGAAACTGACTCTGCATCCCACATAAAAACAATATAAAAAAGAATTTAAAATACGTAATAGCTTATTGTACCAAATTCTATTTACATAAAATCTATCTACATAATCTATTTCTTCATACAGAAGAAATCTAAAAACTTTTAAACTGCCTTCCATACAAAAAGATTATACTATCTTCCATACAAACAACTTGAGGTATTAAAAAAAAGTCTTAGAAGTAATAGCAATTTAGGGGCAACTGGCTGACTCAGTCAGAAGACCATTCGACTCTTGATCTCGTGATCCAGAATTCAAGCCCTATGTTAGGTGTAGATATTACTTAAGTAAATAAAAAACTAAAAAAAAAAGTGATAGCAATGTATACATATTTTAACTTCTCTTTAATTCTGATAAAAGTATTTTGATTTCATGAAAAGGTATGCTAAAAAAGAATCTCACTAAATTCCATTCAAATCACAGTTCTTTAAGCACATAGTACTTCTTTGCTGTCTATACAGTGCAAACATGCAATGTTGTTAATGAGACTACACTGAAATAAAAATAATCTCTAGATGTTACTATATAACTTACATAAAATGGATTGTTTTTCGTTAGATTCCTGCACTATCAAGAACATAATAAATATGTACTCCTGTCCAAAAACAAGAGGTATATTTTATAGTGGATAACAAAATCATTCTTTTTTTTTTTTTTTTTTTTTTTTTAATATTTATTTTTCAGAGAGGGAGGGAGACAGAGCATGAGCAGGGGAGGAGCAGAGAGAGAGGGAGACAGAATCTGAAGTAGGCTCCAGGCTCTGAGCTGTCAGCATAGAGCCCAATGTGGGTCTGTGGGTGGGAACCCACAGACCATGAGATCATAACCTAAGCTGAAATCAGACTTTTAACCGACTGAGCCACCCAAGCGCCCCTCTTTTTTTTTTTTTTTTTAATTTGTATTTGTTTTTGAGAGGGAGACAGAGCGTGAGCAGGGGAGGGGCAGAGAGAGAGAGGGAGACACAGAATCCGAAGCAGGCTCCAGGCTCTGAGCTGTCAGCACAGAGCCTGACGCCGGGCTCTAACTCACAGACCCCGAGATCATGACCTGAGGTGAAGCTGGACTGATTGAACCACCCAAGCATACCCAAAATCATTCTAAGTCATATTACCTAAAACTAAAGGAACTGAGATTTAAATATTAATCAAGCTTTCAGACTACAGAAAAGAAAAATCAGACAAAACGCTAATTTTACCTTCAGAGAACTCTTGGGATATTTATAAAACTCTGCATAGGTCTAATGGTATTTTCAAATAGAGTATTCCATCACTTTAGAACAACAAATGAGGAAAATAAGTTTCAGTTTCCGTAAGGTTCTCACCTGTATAATGCATCATCAATCTCCACAGATTCTGCTGACATGATGGGCAAATTTGTATTGGTACTGAAAAAATAAAACACAACTTATAAGAGCAAGTTTCGGTATTTAATATTCACGTTCTGTAATCTAATATTCAATTATACATGGCAGTTACTAAAGAGGATTTTACAAACCAGATATATATTTTATTTTCCACTCCTTTATTTCCATTTAAAAAATAGGTGAAAATTAAATTCACTGAATGTCTATTCTGTGTGTATTGTAAAATTATAGCCTATAGTCTTAATTCTCAGGTGTTATCAGATATTGTTTTACATATATTCTGATGAATCTGTATTTTCCGAAGTTTGTTGGGAGTGCCCCATATACCTTCTCTAATAAACACACTCTGTCTAGATAATCTTGTTCAATCCATGTATGGAATTTACCAGTTACTGAGGATATCTAAACTTATTTTTCCACGTTTGACATCTTTTCTGGCATCCAAATTGTCCACACCTGCTAGAACAATCTCTCTCTTCTGATGTTTAATCGGTTTCATGAACGTAATAAGCCCCAAACAGAATTCAATTTCCCTGTTTAATCTATTCCTCCCCAATCTCTGCCAACTCAATTTCTGGTATCACCATTTACTCATTTGCGCAGGCCCAGACTCTAGAGATCTTAACTTGTTCCCTCATTTCTCCATCTGCATGCTGGTACAATCTCAGGCCAAACCATCATCGTATTTCATCTGAACTACTTCAAAAGCCTCCTAACTAGTCTCTCTAGTGCTACCATTGCCCTCCCCCTTCAGTTTATTCTCCATATAACAACCTAAATTTTTTAGAATGTAGTCAGATGTTACTCCTTCACTTAGAACTATTCTTAAGTAACTCTACTTTCTAAATAAAATTGAAACACATTACCATGGTCAAAAGGGTCTAGGTGTTCTGTCTCCCAATCATCTTTTCAATTACAACTCCCACTACTTTCCCACACTGGTCAACTTGCTATTCCTCCAAAAAGTCAAGCATGTTTTTATACTTCAGTGAAACTAAAAGTCACTAAAAAGTCACTTCAGTTTTTATACTTGCTTTTTCCTCTGCTTGGAATATTCCCCCTTTAGATCTCTGAATGGCTGACTCTTATCACGTAAGCCTCGACTAAAATATTGCCTCGCAAATATTACATAGACCAGTCCTGATCATCCTTTCAATGAAATGCCTCCCCTTCTCCTTAGGTCAGTCACTCCCTAACTCACTAACCTGCTGTATGTTCTTCAAATTACTAATTGTTTACTGTCTGCCTTCCCCAAGAGAATGTATGATCTGTTAAGAATTCACTAATGTATTCCAAATACCTAAAACTGTACCTGGCATTTAATAATAATTTAAGAGTACTGTGTCACACATGGTTTTAAGTGCTTTAGATGTACTCAGTTAACCCTTACAACAACTTTATAAGATAGGCACTATTACCATCTCCGTTGAACAGAGGAAAAAAAAACTGAGGCTCACAGAAGTTTATTTAAATAACCCATCTGAGGTTCAGAGCAGGTAAATGGCAGAGCCAGAACCTGAACCTACGCAGTCTAGCTCTTGACCACCATGCTATACTGCCTACTGCATCTCAAAGTACGCACAAAGAAAGCACCCAAAATGTATCTGTTGAATGAATTTTTAAAATTAAAAAAAAAAAGGGGGTGCCTGCTTGGCTCAGTTGGTAGAGCATGCAACTCTTGATCTCAGGGTTGTGAGACCAGGCCCCACACTGGGTACAGACATTACTTAAGGAAATTAAAACACATTTTTTAAAACAAGCATACTAGCATGATAAGATATACTTATGCATCATTTACCACAGCTCATCCCAATTTTTTCACAGCATGGCATACAAAGAAAAATGAAAACAGGATGAACCCTGGGAAATAGGAATGGTTCCCAAGCAAAGGAAACCAGCCTGGGGCATTATGGCCTGAGCCACAGTGACAGCTAAGATCAATTATCATCTTGGCAAAAAGCAAATCCTTTCCAGGTTCTGGGAAACTCTATCAATTACAGGATTCTAAAAATCATGTGGAAACACAAAATTGAGGTTTTGGAATCCAAATTTCTAAGCCTGGTACTGATATACAGGCCAAAGGATTTGTATATACAGTTAATCAAAATGTTATCATTTATCTTACCAAACACTGATTGGTATTATCAAAAGATACCAGCTCTAGCTAAGTTATACATGGATAACTATTAGAAATATTCCTGATTGCAATTATGAACACAAACCAGGAGACAGCTGTGTTTAAGAGATCACCTACCTAATAAAAACACACACATACAAAATATGTTCTTTTGGCAGAGTGATAAAATATGAAAATAAACAAAATTTCCCATTTCACAGTTTTCTTATCCCTAGCTGCCTTCCCTGCATGGAGGACAATGGTCTAGTGGGTAGAGCTCTTAAGTAAACATGAACTCCTTTCTAACCAGCTTTGTCACTTAATGATATATGACGAGCACTGATTTTTCAGAAAATTCTGCTTTACTGGAATGTTTCAAAAATCATTTTTGTAATAAGATCTATAAGGCAATCAAAAAGCCTTTTAAGTAAGGGGAGATTTTGTTTGTATTACATAATTTCCCTCAAGTAAATGTGGCAATGCTGGCAACTGCAGGTAGTATGGTACCGAAAACATCCCTTCAATCGGAACCGGCGAAAAAGCTACAGGTTTATGGACAGGCTCCCATTAGCTCAAAATCATATATCCATCACTTCTCTCTTTGGAATACTGTATTCTGGTGGAGGGCAGTATATAACTAACGGTTTTATTAATTACGAGGTAACTGAAACAGGAACCATACGAACATTTCCCACAATTTTGCAGGAATGTTAGAGAAGTGAAACAAACACCAACTAGGGAATAAGTAACTCGTACGTTTTTCCCTGATTTTTTTTTTTTTTTTTTTTAACTGTGGTGAACACAGGACTCCGGGTGTCCTGGCTGGCACTGATTCATCATTACCAAGTTCCCTCTGGTAACAGTTTTCAAAGGAGGATCTCAGTGCGGGATCGCCCACAGTGGCGCTCTTAGCTTTCATTTCACCGAAAGGTGGGGGAAACGTGTTTGGCAGCAGGGCTGTGAAAGCTCACACCAAGCGACCCGGGCCAGAACTCTCGGCGGGGCCCTCTCCACTCCACCCCCGCCCCACGTCCGGTGCATGGGAGAATGGCAGACCCCGACTGGAACTGAGGGGCGAAAGGACCGAGAGTTGGCCTTTCTCCTCAGAGAAGCCGAGAGCCGCCGAGGTCTAAACCCAAGGCGCCACACCCACCCCGCGCGCTCCCCTCGCCTCCCAGGGCCGGTTCTGCCCGGCTCCGCGGCCTCGCGCGCGCTCCCCGGCCGCCCGAGCGGGAGCAGCAAAAAGCCGGCGCCCGGGTCCCGCCTGCCACCCCTCGATGCTTCGCGCTCACACTCATCTTCTTACCTGCCGGCCACCCAGGAAGAGCAGGACGCCTCTTCCTCCCGAGCTGCGACTACCGGCTCGGATGCCTCCATCTCCTCCAAGAGTCGCCGCCGCCGCTGGCTACGGGTAGGCAGGGAAGGGGGCGGGACCGCGAGGTCAAGGGGCGGACGGTGACATCACCGGAGGGGGCGGGGCCGGAGAGCGTGCCGCCGAGCTGAGCCTTCCCGTCAACCCCAGGGGCGTCCTGGTTTCCGGTTTGGGTGTGGCCGCCAGGAAGAGGATAGGCCTTGCCGCGGATGGGTGTAGTGAAAGGCTCCGCTGCGACTGAGGCTTCTGCAGTTCCAAATGAGCTGAAACACTGAAGTTATGAGGTAACCTTGGCTCTGTAGCAAGGCACAGAGATTCCAGTGGCTAGCGAAGTGATAGCTTTAAAAGATTGAAAGTTTGTATAGTAAGTAGTTCCAGATTTTCAGGATTTCTGGAATTCCATTTTAAGACGTTATACTTTTAACAAATAATTTTGAGCTTCTGCTACAAGCCAGGCACGTTAACTGATTTAATGGAGTCGTGATTTTAAGAGCAATGAATGACATTGTCATCCAGTTTGCCTCCACTTTAGGAGTGAGGGAAAGGAGATTGCAGACGGCATGAGTGACTTGGTCAAGGTCACAGACTGTCAAGATAAAGTACTAGAACACTGTCTAAGTACTTCTAATCCTTTTTCATTTGGTTCCCCTTTCACCTTTCTTAGAAAACAAGAATTAGTAGGACTCAGCATTAGGTAGGATTTGTCTTTCATTGTAAATAAACGGAATATTTGAAGAAGTAGCTAGAGGATTTTAAAAGTTAACATATACTTTGACTTTATATCATTTTCTGTGATGTATGATACTTTTACTTAATTAGAATTTGTTCCTCTCTAGTGTGGACAGAGGATCCAGGCAAAATTGCATTATCCTTTGTGCCTCTTTAGTCTCATTTCAAAATTTAACATTTCCAAATACCTGGAACTTCATACTACTGACTTATGGCATCATTCAAGTTTCTTAATCCAGTTGTGTACCTTTTCTACACAATCATTAAAAGGAACTTGGTCTACCTCTCATTCTTTCAAGGTTCTACTCTAGTAACTAAGTTTAGTACTATGTTTATGGTAAATTGTTATACAGAAAAAGAAAATGAATAGCCTGAATTTCATCTACAATCCACATTTCTTTACATTTTAATATCCCTCAAGTTGGAATGTTGGAAGTCAAATAGCTATGTCCTGGTTAAGGAGATTATAGGGAATGCATTACACTGCTTTCTGGCTCTCCTGAAAACAATGGGCTAGTATCTAGTTAATGTGTATTTAGGGGTTGGGTCCTGCCTGTGCTCAAGAATTCCTTAGACAATGTTAGCTATGGAATATCTTGTCTTGTTCTCCACCTGTTTTCAGCATCTGCTCTTCTGTAGTCTTGGGAATGCCTTGCAGTTTCTGTTTTTGTTTTTGTTTTGCATGCTTTCTATATGCCACTGACATATTGCACAATGTTTTCTTTATAATGTATGCATAATAAATACAGGAGCTTGAGAGCAGCTTGGGGAGTCTTTCCTTAGCCTCCCTCTCACCTCTCTTGAATTGCTTGGCGTCTTGAGTAAACGTTTCTGCCACCCTTGGCATTGCTGGACAAAGCCAAAAGCTGAACCCACAGTGGAATGTAATTTTTCCTTTTTCATCAATACAGAAAATAATGGTAAATTTGAGATCATCTTAGATATGGCGAAATACAGTGTGAATTGTTTCAAGTATATAGCAAATACCCCTATTTAACAGAATTTAATATATTGTTACATTTGCAAAGTAGGAGAAAACTGGAAAATCACTAGACTTTTGACACATTGAAACTTTTTTGCCAAAAGAAAGTGGAACAATATATTTAGGATGCTCAAGGGTAAAATATGGACTAAAGATTTTATATCCAGCAAAAGCAACTCTCACGTACAAAGTGTATAAACTAATATCAACACTTGATATTGTATCAATATTTGATGAGACTATCGTTGTCATGAACGCTTCCTGAAGAAATACTAGAGAATGAGCATCAGACAACCAAAATGAGTAGGGAAACATCAACCTAAGGATTGGCTCACGTTCTTTACAGGAAATCATAATCTGTTATATGCCTTAGCTTTTGTGTTCCTTCTAGTTTATTCTTTTTTTTCTTTTATAATGTTGATACAATATTACTGACTATATTCATTATGCTGTACTGTTCATCTCTGTGACATATTTATTTTATAACTGGAAGTTTGTACCTCTTAATTCCCTTCACCCATTCTATGCATCCCACTTACCCCACTTCCTGTTTTTTCTTTATTATTAATTCTCCTGGGTCTGGCACCCCATTTGTGAGTTTTTCTCCATTTTTGTTGAGGTAATTGGCAAAATTGTAAGATACTTAAAGTGTACAATGTGATGATTTGATATTAATAAAAATTGTGAACGGATGCCTGCCATGGAGTTGAGTTTTTCTAATTCCGAATCATATTGTTCTTTCCTACTTTGTATCTTTTTTGTTTAGTTAGCTTAAAAATAGTAACTTACAGGGGCACCTGCAGGTCATGATCTCAAGGTCACAATCCCAGGGTTGTGAGATGGAGCCCCATAGGGGCTCTGTGCTGGGCATGGAACCTGCTTGGGGTATTCTCCCTCTCCCTCACCTCCCCCTCAAAAAAATTAAAAATAGTAACTTACAAGTTCTGATCTATTTTTGTGGTACATCTTTCAGATATGTTTTCATTATATATAATGGTGATGTTATGCTCCTTATTCTCTTTTTAAATAATAGTTTTATATAGTATTTGAACTTGATACTTTTTTGTTGTTGATTTTTATGTGAAATTATTATCCTGAACTTTTAGTATGAGGCAGGCTTCCTCGTCCAAGAAGCCTAAATCCATCAGTAAAAAAAAAAAAAAAGAAAAAACCCTGTATTTCAAGAAAGTCAGTTTTCTGGTTCATTGCAAGGAAGGAGTCCACATTCCAGAACTATGGGATGCCTCACCAAACAAAGGAGAATATATATTTATTATAGGAATTTGGGGAAGTGTGGAGTTTAGGAGAAATTAAAGAAGTGTTTTGTAGGCTCAAAAGAAAGTGAGGCTGTTTGTAAAGGTGTCTAAATTAGGTCTGGACTCCATCATAGATTCCAGGTGCTATTTTCTTGAAAATTGCAGCTAACATAGATGTGTCATGTATCCACATAACTGTTTTCTGAAGTTCTGTCCTAGGGTTGAAAGTAGAGCATGCTTTCTCTGTTAAGTGATTTAGATCATCACCAAGAGTAGAATATTTTAATCTTAATGAATTGATTTCAAAGAACAAGGTTTTTGACACTCTGATTTTAGAGAAAAGGATTCTTTGTGAGTAAAAAATGTGGCAGTTAACTAAAGTTGGAAATTTTTGTGACACTTTGCAGCATGTTTTTGAGAAAAATATTATCTTCTGTTAATTACAGCTTACTTTATCTGTGTCTATTATCTATATCTGATGAATGGCAAGGCAGATTTTTACTTTCTTAGTCCAAGTTTATCTTTTCTTTCTCACAGCTTTCAGTAAAACTTTTCTAACTTCAAAGAGCTCTCTTTCCTGTGAAATGTTAAAAAAAAATATGGTGGTTTCAGTTCTGTGATTTCCTGGCTCACTTCCCTTCTCAACTTTGATCTGTCAAAGACCCACTGTCTCTTTCCTTTATTTCTGTTGTTCATGTGGCACATATATATTCATATATGTATGTATGAATGCATAGTTATATTTCAAAGGTATAGCACAGTAATTTTATTTTAAATATTTATTTTGGTGTAATATTAGAAATTTAAAATTAGAAAAGTTGCAAAGGTAAGACAGAGAATTTTTGTGTACACTTTACTCAGCTTCCCCTAAAGATAACATCCTCCATAACCGTGATACATTTGTCAAAGAAATTAATATTGGTACAATACTATTATATAACTATATACTTTATTTTGATTTCACCAGTTTTTCACAAATGTCACTTTTTTTCAGTTCTGGATCCAATCCATGATACAACAATGCGTTTAAAAGCTCCCCATCTTGGGGCGCCTGGGTGGCGCAGTCGGTTAAGCGTTCGACTTCAGCCAGGTCACGATCTCGCGGTCCGTGAGTTCGAGCCCCGCGTCAGGCTCTGGGCTGATGGCTCAGAGCCTGGAGCCTGTTTCCGATTCTGTGTCTCCCTCTCTCTCTGCCCCTCCCCCGTTCATGCTCTGTCTCTCTCTGTCCCAAAAATAAATAAAAACGTTGAAAAAAAAAATTAAAAAAAAAAAAAAGCTCCCCATCTTGATCATTATATAGGTGTACATTGTAATGAATATCTTCCTGAAAACTTAATGCCAATTGGCTTTCTGTAAATCAAATAGTTCACATCATAAATGGTAAAGATAACATCTATGTTGTGTTTTATAATTACAGAGCTTATTTACATGCACTTTTTCACCTTATGGTCCTAAGTTATTGAATATTAGCAAAGGAAAGATACTTAATAGTTATATACACGCACAGCCTTATAGTTTTTCCAAGGATGACTCAAAATGGTTAAATGTCTTGAATCAATTCACATCATTGGAGGTGAAGGGTCAAGACTAGAACCTAATTTTATTTCTCATTTAGTATTTTCCTAATATATTATGCCAAGATTCCCAAAATTGGAACAGTTGTTTCATGATTATCAGAAAGAATAGGAAGTACTCAGTCCCCAGGTCAGGTCTCCATGAACATAGTTGGAAAGCAGCCAACCTCCTGAATTCTGAGGCAAGCTTCTTTGCCCAAAGGTGTTGCAGTAACATTTGAACTGGCTCGAAGGTAACTATATAGAAGAACCCAGAGGAATTCCTTTGTGAAGGAAATAAGCCTTTTCAAAATGTGAATAATTATTCTCTTAAATGCTCTATGAGTTAGGATATGTGCATATCAGATTTTCCTGAAATATTTTAAAAATATTGCCTACAGAGCAGTAGACAAATCATAGATTAACAGCTGAAATATAATTTTGCAAGGCTCTTTTCTTGTTTGATTTAACTACTTATGCAGTAGTGACTGGAAATAAAATGTAATAAGTGATGCTCCTAAGTTTAACCTTCCGCTATTATTGATAGAAAACAGATGACAAACCTAAAAATCCCTAAGTGGGGCTCCACATCCTTGTGGCTTTCTAGACAATATACTGTAAACACATCAGGTTCCGTCCAAATTGGAGGATAAAGGCAGCTCCATAAAAAGCCCTTTTGTGAAAGAAGACATTCAGAGCCCTATTCCAGAGATCCAAATTCAACCACAGTCACTGTTCACCATCAGACACAGTTGCTTCCTGAACTATGTTGTCACATTTATACCTTTCCTTCTTGACTGAAACAATGTCAGATCCTCCTCCTTCTCATCTTTGACTTGTTTTCCATCTTTGATTTGATAGCTAGAAACTTTAGCCCTGCAGCTATCAAACTTCACACACATCAGAATTACCTGACTTGCCAGTTAAGGCACAGATTGTTGGACCCCACAATTTCTGCTTCGGTATGCCTGGGCAGGGCCTGAGAATTTACATTTCTAACAAGTTCCCCTGATGATGTGTGTGCTGCCAGACCTATGACCACATTTTGCACTGTTCTACCCTGCTTCCTCTAACTCCTGCTTTCCACATGTGTGTGTAGGCAAACACACACACACACACACACACACACACACACACACACACACACACCCTTACAAGGTAGGGAAGATAGACAAACCAAGAATCCCTAGTTCTGAGTCCATACATATATTAGGTAGAAGAGAAGGAACACAAAATGAAACTGAGAAAGAACAGTGAATAAGATAGGAAGAAAACCAGGGAGGCATGGTTTCAGAGAACTAAGAAGAGTGTCTCAGCTAGGAAGTTAATAGGTGTAGGATTTCATCACTGTCCACTTCCACTCAAGAGGTTGGGCTTTCTCCTCAAGTTCTTAAAAAGTTACCCCTTTTCCCTTTCAAGGGAATTAAAAATGTACTAGACTGATGAAAAGTGGAATTTCCACACAGAATCGTTATTCAGATGGGGGCTCAGCACTGCTTTAGTACAGTGACTATTTTCTTTTTTATTATGATGATTATTATTTTTTAATTTACATCCAAGTTAGTTAGCATACAGTACAATAATGATTTCAGGAGTAGAATCCAATGATTCATCCTCTACGTATAACACCCAGTGTTCATCCCAACAAGTATCCTCCTTAATGCTCCTTGCCCATTTAGCACATCCCTCCTACCCACAACCCCAGCCAGTGCCCTCACTTTTCTCTATACTTAAGAGTCTTTTATGTTTTGACCCCTCTCTGCTTTTATATATTTTTTTCTTCCCATCCCTTATGTTCATCAGTTTTGTATCTTAAATTCCACATATAAGTGAAATCATATGATATTTGTCTTTCTCTGACTGACTTATTTTGTTTAGCATAATACCCTTTAGTTTCATCCACGTTGTTGCAGATGTCAAGATTTCATTCTTTTTGATTGCTGAGTAATACTACATTGTGTGTGTGTGTGTGTGTGTGTGTGTGTGTGTGTGTGTATATATATATACCACATCTTCTTTATCCATTCATCTGTCAATGAATATTTGGGCTCTTAACATATCTTGGCTATTGTCAATAGTACTGCTATAAACATTGGGGTGCATGTGCCCCTTCAAAACAGCACACCTTCATCCTTTGGTTAAATACCTAGTAGTGCAATTACTGGGTCATAGGGTAGTTCTGTTATTAATTTTTTTCAGGAACCTCAGTACTGTTTTCCAGAGTGGCTGCGCCAGTTGGCATTACCATCTGCAGTGCAAAAGGGATCCTCTTTCTCTGCATCCTTGCCAGCATCTGTCATTGCCCGAGTTGTTAATTTTAGCCATTCTGACTGGTGTGAGGTGGTATTTTATTGTGGTTTTGATTTGTATTTCCCTGATGGTGAGGATGTCGAGCATTTCTTCATGTGTCTGTTAGCCATCTGGATGTCTTCTTTGGAAAAGTGTCTATTCATGTCTTTCGCCCATTTCTTCACTGGATTATTTGTTTTTTGGTTGTTGAGTTTGATAAGTTCTTTATAGATTTTGGATACTAACCCTTTATCTGATAGGTTGTTTGGAAATATCTTTTTCCATTCTGTCAGTTGCCTTTTAGTTTTGCTGATTGTTTCCTTTGCTGTGCAGAAGATTTTTATCTTGTTGAGGTCACAATAGTTCATTATTGCTTTTGTTTCTCTTGCCTCTGAAGACATGTTGAGTAAGAAGTTGTGGCTGAGGTCAAAGAGGTTTTTGCCTCCTTTCTCCTCAAGGATTTTGATGGCTTCCTGCCTTACGTTAAGGTCTTTCATCCATTTTGAGTTTATTTTTGTATGGTGTAAGAAAATGGTCCAGGTTCATTCTTCTGCATGTCGCTATCCAGTTTTCCCAACACGATTTGCTGAAGAGACTGTCTTTATTCCATTGGATATTCTTTCCTGCTTTGTTGAAGATTAGTTGGCCGTACGTATGTGGGTCCATTTCTGGGTTCCCTATTCTGTTCCATTGATCTGAGTGTCTGTTTTTGTGCCAGTATCCTACTGTCTTGATGATTACAGCTTTGTAATACATCTTCAAGTCCAGGATTGTGATGCCTCCAGCTTTGGTTTTCTTTTTCAGGATTGCTTTGGCTACTCAAGGTCTTTTCTGGTTCCATACAAATTGTAGGATTATTTGTTCTAGTTCTGTGAAGAATGCTGGTGTTATTTTGATAGGGAGTGCATTAAATATGTAGATTGCTTTGGTAGTATTGATATTTTAACACTATTTGTTCTTCCAATCCATGAGCATAGAATATTTTTCCATTTTTTGTGTCTTTAACTTCTTTCATAAGCTTTCTGTAGTTTTCAGTGTATAGATTTTTCACCTCTTTGGTTAGGTTTAGTCCTAAGTATTTTTGGTTTGGTGCAATTATAATGGGATGGATTCCTTGATTTCTCTTTCTGCTTCTTCATTATTGGTGTATAGGAATGCAACCGATTTCTGTGCATTGATTTTAGATCCTGTGACTAGGATAAATTCATGGATCAGTTCTAGCAGTTTTTTTGGTGGAATCTTTTGGGTTTTCCATATAGAGTATCTTGTCATCCATGAAGAGTGAGTTTGACTTCCTCCTTGCCGATTTGGATGCCTTCTATTCCTTTGTGTTGTCTGATAGCTGAGGCTAGGAATCCAATACTATGTTGAATTACAGTGGCAAGAGTGGACATCACAGTTGTGTTCCTGGCTTTAGGGGGGAATCTCACAGTTTTTTCCCATTGAGGATGATATTAGCAGTGGGTCTTTCATATATGGCATTTATGATCTTGAGGTATGATCCTTCTATCTCTACTTTCCTGAGGTTTTTTTTTAATCAAGAAAGGATGCTGTATTTTGTCAAATGTTTTCTCTGCATCTATTGAGAGGATCATGTGGTTCTTGTCCTTTCTTTTATTATCACATTGATTGATTTGTGGATATTGAACCAGCCCTGCATCTAAGGTATAAATCCCAGTTGATCACGGTGAATAATTTTTAAAAAAATTTTTTTTAACATTTTTATTTATTTTTGAGAGACAGAGACAGAGCATGAGCGGGGAAGGGGCAGAGAGAGAGGGAGACACAGAACCCAAAGCAGGCTCCAGGCTCTGCACGGTCAGCACAGAGCCTGACGTGGAGCTCAAAGCCACCAACTTCAAGATTATGACCTGAGCTGAAGTCAGACACTTACCTGACTGAGCCACCCAGGCTCCCCATAGTGAATAATTCTTTTAATGTATTGTTGCCTCCAGTTGGCTAGTATCTTGTTGAGAATTTTTGAATCCATGTTCATAGGGAAATTAGTCTGTAGTTTTCCTTTTTAGTGTGGTCCTTGTCTGGTATTGGAATCAAGATAATGCTGGCTTCATAGAATAAGTTTGGAAGTTTTCCTTCCATTTCTATTTTTTGGAACATCTTTAAAAGAATAGGTGTTAACTCTTCTTTAAATGTTTGGTAGAATTCCCCTGAAAAGCCATCCAGCCCTGGACTCTTGTTTGTTGGGAGATTTTTGATTACTAATTCAATTTCTTTACTAATTATGGGTCTGTTCAAATTTTCTATTTCTTCCTGTTTCAATTTGGTAGTTTATATGTTTCTGGTAATTTGTTCATTTCTTCCAGATTGCCTGATTTGTTGGCGTATAATTGCTCATAATATTCTCTTATTATTGTTTGTATTTCTGCAGTGTTGATTGTGATCTCTCCCTTTCATTCTTGATTTTATTTATTTGGGTCCTTTCTTTTTTCTTTCTGATCAAACTGGCGAGGGGCATATCAATTTTGTTAATTTTTTCAAAGAACCAGCTCCTGGTTTCGTTGATGTGTTCTACTGTTTTTTTTTATTTTGCTAGCATTGATTTCTGCTCTAATCTTTATAATTTCCCATCTTCTGGTTTTACCTTCCCTTCCTCATCTCTTCTAAAATCTTTATTTTAAAATCTAGATTGTCTTATAGAAGCATGGCTACCCCAGCTTTCTTTTGGCTACCATTAGCATGATAGATGGTTCTCCATCCCCTTACTTTCAATCTGAGGATGTCTTTGGGTCTCAAATGGGTCTCTTGTAAATAGCATATAGATTGATCTTGGTCTTGTTTGTTTGTTTGTTTGTTTTGTTTTGTTTTTAATCCAATCTGATACCCTATGTCTTTTGATTGAGCATTTAGTCCATTGACATTTAGAGTGAGTACTGGATGATATATTGTGTTGCCTGTAGAGTTGGAGTTCCTTGCAGTCTTCTCTGGCCCTTCCTAGTCTTTGTTGCTTTTGGTATTTTTTGCTTTTTTTTTTTTTTTTCATCTTTTCTCCCCTCAGAAAGTCCCCCTTAAATTTCTTGCAGGGATTTTTCAGTGGTCATGAACTCCTTTAGTTTTTGTTTGTCTGGGAAGCTCTTTATCTCTCCTATTTTGAATGACAGCGTTACTGGATAAAGAATTTTTGGCTGCATATTTTTCTGATTCAGCATGTTGAATATATCCTGCCACTCCTTTCTGGCCTGCCAAGTTCCTGTGAATAGGTCTCCTGCAAACCTGATCTGTGTTCCTTATAGGTTAAGGAATTTGCTGCTCTCATAATTCTTTCCTTATCTGTGTATTTTATGAATTTGACTATGATATGCCTTGTTGATGGTCAGTTTTTGTTGAATCTAATGGGAGTTCTCTGTGCTTCTTGGATTTTGATGTATGTGTCTTTCCCCAGGTTAGGAAAGTTTTACAATATGATTTGCTTACATAAGCCTTTTACCCCTTTTCTCTCTCTTCATGTTCTGGGACCCCTATGATTTAGATATTATTCCTTTTTAGTGAGTTCTCTAATTCTTATATCATGGTCTTTTGCCTTAGATTCCCTCTTTTTTTCTGATTCATTTTTCTCGTAAGTTTGTCCTCTATATCACTGATTCACTACTCTGTTTCATCCATTCTTGCTGCACTGGTATCCATTCAAGATTGCCTCTCAGTTATAGCACTTTTAATTTCTTCCTGACTAGATTTTACTTCTTTTATCTCTGCAGAAAGGGAATCTATGCTTTTTTCAACCCCAGCTAGTATTCTTACTATGATTCTAAATTCTAGTCCAGACATCTTGCTTATATCTGTTCTTGTTCTTTCTCTTGGGGTGAATTCCTTCATTCAGGGATTATGGTAAATCACAACACAAAACTGGCATCAGGTTTCACTGCACCCTAGCGTCTTTGTTCCAATACCAGCAAACGTGAATATGTGCTCGGACCTTTGCCTGTGATGTGGCTGTACAGCCTCTACCAAATGCTTCTCTAGCAGGGGAACTGCTTCTTCCTGTGTGGCCTGTGGACCCCTCGATGTTGCTGCCCGTTCCTGGGGATTCACCCTTCCCACCATAGCACACCAGGTATTAAGCTTTGGACTCAATACTGATTGCTCTCTCCTCTTTATAGCGTCCAAATGGTATTGAAACCCTCTCCTTTCTCCTTTCTCCCTTTCTTCACTTGTGGGTGTTTCCACTCTTTCCCTTTCTCTTCAGCTACTTTCAGGGGGAATGTTTTTCCTGTACTCTCCCCCCTTTCTGTGACCTCTCTCCATAAAAACAGCTCCCTACCCTCTGTGCCTTCTCTCTCCCCCAGTTCACCTCTCTGTGCCATGTACCTGTCGAGTTCACTTGTGGTTCAAGTTGTACAGACTGTTGTGTTAATCCTCAGATCACTTTTTCTAGGTGTGCAAAATGGTTGGTGCCAATCTAGTTGCATTTCAGGAATGAGCGAAGCAGAGAACTTCCATGCCGCTCTGCCATCTTGGCCCCTCCAGTGACAGTTTTCATGAATGATCAAGGGATGATGTGCAGCTATCAGAAAATGAAAGGACATCACTTGATAATGATAAGAAAAATGGGGGTGCCTGGGAGGCTCAATCAGTTGAGTGTTTGACTTTGGCTGCAGTCATGATCTCATGGTTTGTGCATTTGAGCCTTGTGTTGGGCTCTGTGCTGACAGCTCGAAGCCTAGAGTCTGCTTCAGATTCTCTGTCTCCCTCTCTCTTTGCCCCTCTCCAATTCTGTCTCTCTCTCTCTTTCTCAAAAATAAATAAATATTAGAAAAGTGATAAGAAAAACATCCAGGGCCTGAGGAGGGAACAGAATAAGTAAGGAATTTGGAGCTAAGTTTTATTAGCTTTATGGGAAATATGCTTCAGATTGCCACATACTTAGTTGTTAATTTATTTGACAATTATTTTCTGGATCTGAAGTATTTTCTGAATTTGAAAACTTTCTGAAAATTTCTTACCCAATGAAATGAATTATAAAAACAAATAACCCTCTCTCTCTCTGCCCCTCCCCCGTTCATGCTCTGTCTCTCTCTGTCCCAAAAATAAATAAACGTTGAAAAAAAAAATTTAAAAAAACAAAAAAGGGGGCGCCTAGGTGGCGCAGTCGGTTAAGCGTCCGACTTCAGCCAGGTCACGATCTCGCGGTCCGGGAGTTCAAGCCCCGCGTCGGGCTCTGGGATGATGATGGCTCAGAGCCTGGAGCCTGTTTCCAATTCTGTGTCTCCCTCTCTCTCTCTGCCCCTCCCCCGTTCATGCTCTGTCTCTCTCTGTCCCAAAAATAAATAAACGTTGAAAAAAAAATTAAAAAAAAAAAAACAAATAAAAAACAGGGACCAAGAGTTCCCAAGAAAGTAAATAATTGGGCGGAAGCCACCCTGTACTCCTATTGAAGATTCCAACTAGTAGAGTTTAAAATGTTTGGATTTAGATTGTGAAAAACAATAAAATCTGTTCTTTCTCCTTAGGGCTACAGTTACTATGCAATTACTATGCTCTAATAGCTGTATTTAGTCTTTAATGCTTTGTATTGAATTATGTGATATTTAAATTTTATTGTATATATAGTTTCAGTTTTATTTTACTAGTGGAATTTACTGCTGTTTTCTGACCTCCACATTTCCCTTCTGCTCTCAGGAGAGAGACAAGAGATAGAGAGGCAGAGAGAGAATGAACTTCATTCTTTATTTTTGTTATCAGGTAGCTAAACATTCGGAGAAATGAGCCCTGCTTCCCTAAAATGAAACGTACCCTTAAGGTGTTTAAGGTAATCCCCCTCTCCTTTGCTCATGGTTGGGTTAGAACTGGTCATGTGTTACAGTTCTAGCCAATTTAAACAAAATTTTTTTTTAATGTTTATTCATTTTTGAAAGAGAGAGATAGAGTACAAGCAGGGGTGGGGCGGAGAGAGAGGGGGACACAGAATCTGAAGCAGGCTCCAGGTTCTGAGCTGTCAGCACAGAGCCCGACACGGGGCTCAAACTCACGAACCGGGAGATCATGACCTGAGCTGGAGTCAGACATTCAACCAACTAAGCCACCCAGGTGCGCTACAGTTCTAGCCAGTTTAACAAGAAGTTGCTGAAAGTTCTGGGAAGGAAAGATGCTTGGTGAGAAGCCATGCTTTCTTTCTGAGTTGGAGGCTTAGAATGGTGACAACTAACTTCTAATCATGAAAGTAAAGCCTAGTGGAAGCAGAGAAAATAACTCAAAGCTCTGAATTCACCAATTCTACATGCTTACCTATGAACATCCTGTAATATGAGATGAAAACATGTCACTTCTGGTCTGACGTTTCTTATTACAGCAGAAAGCATTCTGACTGAAATAGTGATATGTAAAATTCCTACAAACACACATATAACATTTATGATTTTTCTTCTCATTGCAAAGGCTATCTATGTTCATTTGGGAAGTTTGGAATTATAGGAATTCACGAGAAAGATGATTTAAAAAAATCACTCAGAGATAAATATATCAATACATGTATTCTTCTATTGTTTCTACACATGCATTCTACACATTCTACACATGCATCAGTAGAGAGCCTAATGTGGGGCTCAAACTCACAAACCATGAGATCATGACCTGAGCTGAAGTCAGATGCTTTAACCAACTGAGCCACCCAGGCGCCCCTAAATAAATTAATTTTAATTAGAGATTAAAGTCAACCTTACTCTTTTATTTAGTTTCCTATGGACACAATTTATACCAAGTAGACAAGCTCAAGGAATTGGTTCAACATTTGAAAGTAGGCTAAAGGTAAAATAGATGAAATTCTAAATGTATAATGTATTTTAACTGAGATAATATAATTGTGGTACCCACTCCTCTTCCAGTATTTTTTTTTTCTTTCTTAGCTGTTATAGCTCTGTTTCTTAGGCTGAAATTGAATTAGTGCAGTCTTTTTTTTTTTTTCAATTCATTGTTATTCATTTATGTAATTTCTTTAGTAAATTGAATTGCAAGAAGAAACCCAAATTGTAGCCAGGAGGAGACAACCAACATAGAATCTTAATTATCTGATATAGTGGATTCATTCTACAGAGTATATCCTCTTTTCTTTTTCTTTTTTTTTTTTTTACAAGGACTCCTCATCTTTTATGATGATTGGAGATAGAATAAATAACTAAAATATCAAATGTTGAATATTCTCTGTTGAATGGTATGTCTTTAATTTAAAGCCCCATTTACCTTTTATAGCTATACATTTTGTTTCAATGTTTGTTTATTTTTGAGCGAAAGACAGAGTGTGAGCATGGGAGGTGAGATAGAGAGGGAGACATGAAATCAGAAGCAGTCTCCAGGCTCTGAGCTGTCAGCACAGAGCCTGACACAGAGCTTGAACCCATGGACTGTGAGATCATGACCTGAGCCAAAGTTGGACACTTACCTGACTGAGCCACCCAAGTGCCCTAGGCTATAAATTTTAATTTAAATCCATATTCATATTATAATTTATGGGCCACAATATTTGTATAATTTACTTCCTTCTGCAAAGTTTTTCATTACATATTGAGCCTTGAGAGATTTCTAAGTCTCAAATGGTAAGTAACCAAATTGAAACAATCCAGTTCAATATTAACATTACTATGCATGCATATAAACAAATGAATATGTTCTGAGACACTTTTATCATAATAAACTTCCTTATACAAAATCAATGAGGAATTCTTAATCTTTTTTTGTCACATGAGCTCCTTTGGCTGTCTGGTTTGGCCTAGATAGCCCTTTCAGGATAATGTTTTTAAATTCATGAAATAATATAAACAGAAATAAAAGCAGTTGTACTGAAATACAGTTCTGTGCATGGACCATAGGTTAAAGACCCCTGCACCAAATTTTGAATAGCCCTTTAGCTAATGTATCAAAAAATGCCTGAGAACATATCTAAATAGAACAGTTTCTTAAACATCTAAGAGCAAAGCTAACATGTGTGTTCATTAAACACATGTCTAATAAAGCCCTTAAATTATATTGTGTATATATGTGTTGTTTTTGCCTTTAAATCTGGAAGTAAGAATTATTATCAATTTAGGAATAAGTATATTACAAAGATTAAAGGAGAAGATTGGTTTTATTGTAACTTACAGATATTATTGTGTCATCTAGTAGAACCATAAAATCTTGGTGTCAATATACATGCCTTAAAAGTTAACCTTGAGTATTTTAGCATGTTACAAATTTTGAGCCTTGCCCTATTCAACTGTAGAGTTGGTACATGGATTGATTAATTAAAGGTATGGGCTTAGTAAAAAAGAAGATACGAATGAAGGAGTAGAAGGAAGGAGGTCATTGGTAACAAACAGGATCAGTTGAAGTGGAATTAGAAAATAATGTGTGATTGGACACACACACACACACACACACATAACTACACTGAAAAGTATGTGTGAGCAGAAGAGTAAAATAAGTAAAGATCGTTGTTAGTCTAATTAGTAATTTACTTTCCACAATTTCACATGCCCTGGAAATTTTGAAATTACATTTCATCTTTGAGTGGCACTAAATATCTCATATGAATGTAATGGTATTTTACCTATTTTTTTAAAAGTTTATTTATTTTGAGAGAGCGTGCGCGCTCACATGACCAGGGGAGATTAAGAGAGAGAGGGAAAGAATCCCAAATAGGCTCTGCACTGTTAGTGGGGAGCCTGATGCGGGGCTTCATCCTACAAACCAGGAGATAATGATCTGAGCCAAGATCAAGAGTTGAGTGCTTAACCAAGTGAGCCACCCAGGTGCCCCTATTTTACCTATTTTTAAAAAAGAAATTAAATGATCACTGAATTACTTTAAAGTCACTTATAAGCTTTTCTCATAATGTATATTAGAGTCTCATAATTTTTATCCTTTTCCTTCTTTAATGGAACGTAGAAATAGGCCTGAATAAAAAGAGGTATTGTGCCCACATATTTTGAAAATGATACCACTTAATGTGAATATCAGTAGTTGTTAGTTACACATTTACAGAGTTTTTCTTTATCTATTTTCAATACTTTGTTGGCTCCGTTGACTTGTATATATTGAAACTGTAATTTGCAGTGTTCCTCTGATGTATCAAATATCTTTTCACTTCTGCATTTGTTTGATTTATTATTTATTTTTCTTAGTGACTTGTGGATTATAGATTCAGTAAAATCGGAAGATAGAAAAAAAATCTCTCCTATTAAAACAGAGGGCATATTATGTATAAGACATGATCAGTATAGGTCTCATCTTGATTGTATTTAAAAACAGTGTTATATTAGTACAGTTAATTACCACAAACTCCACTGATTATGCAGCCTAGAGGAATGTTCTAACCCCTGTCCAAATATGAATCCTTCTACACTTGCCGTTTCTATGAAGGCACTTCATGCTGTCTCAAGACTGGGATGAAGGAGAGCTACTTGTAAGTCTTGTCAGGTGATTGGAATGGATGGTGGGTTGGTTGCTGAATAATTCAAACTTCAGATGCTTTTGGAATCAAAGAAAAAATGAGATCCATTGCACTTTTTTTTTAACCAGAGGAGGGAAGATTGATCTTATGGGCAGGGGAAATACTCTGTCTGTGCTTTGCATATTATTGTAGTATAAGATATAATTGCTGCTAAGCCCTTGGAATAAAACTCTCAAAGGCATGCCTAGGTTAAGACTGTGTTGTGGTTTCTGAGCCTTACTTTTTGGAATCTCTTTGCTTAGGCCATGGCTCTTTTAAAAATTTACACATTATTAGACAGGGAGAAAATGATAAGAAGTCTATATAACATAGGAGTTCAGAAAGGGCAGAAATTAGTTCAGTTTATGATTATGAGGTAATATTTTATTTTTCTTGAATTTTCTTTTTCTTTGTATTTTTTTCTTTATATTTGAATTTCTGACAATGTGATTTCTAAATAAGAATGTTAACATTAAACTCTGCTTTGTTTTTATATAAAAACGCTGCAACCTTTGTGTTTATTATTCTCATTTGATGAAATTCACTACCATGCTCTTTTTCACATGACTTCCTGTGTATTCTACCAATTACAGAGAGAAATACCCATATATAAGTGGATCAAAGCATGGATTTAAAAGAGCAAAAAGAAAGAAGAAGTGATTTACTGGATCTGACACCCTATTTAACATTTCAGGATCAAACCAGTACCAAATTCCTAGGACATAGTAGGGAGTCCAGCAGACAGTAAATGAAGTGGCAAATGCAACTGTCATCTTTAGGGTCCTCAGCCGAGCTCTTGGTATATTGTTCTTAGATTGATTCAGTTGTAATTCTGTGAGATAGAGAAAAAAGTAGGTGTTTAAAGACCAGTTTTATTATAAAACCAGAATGGACAAAAAAGGAAGAGAGAATCACTAATTCAAACTAATTACTGGAATAAGAACACATTTCCAATATTTTTAATAACGGTAATTTGTTTGAAAAGGATGTTAATGTTCCAGGTTTTCCACTGTTATGTCACATAATGAATACAAAAGATTAAAGATGACAGTGCTCTTAAAAATAAGTTTCCATCAGGGGCGCCTGGGTGGCTCAGTCGGTTAAGTGTACAACTTTGGCTCAGGTCATGATCTCACCGTTTGTGAGTTCGAGCCCCGCATTGGGTTCTGTGCTGACAGCTCGGAGCCTGGAGCCTTCTTCGGATTCTGTGTCTCCTCTCTCTGCCCCTTCCCAACTTGTGCTATGTCTCTCAAAAAATAAAATAAATGTAAAAAAAAAAATTTTAAAGTAAGTTTCCACCAAACTAATTTGGATTTGAAGCATGAAAGTACTCAAACTCTTAAAATATAAATTTAAAAAAATATAAAGTTGAGCTGAATTGAATTATCTGTTCACACAGAATTATACTTACTGAAATATCTCTGACAGTAAGGATAATGAGGATCACGCATGGATGAAGTGTGTTGTCCAAAATTGTCTTTCTCAACCATGTTCTATGATATTCAAAACAATTTCACTTTTCATACCAATGCATCACTTAAAGTTCGCAGGTGTGTGTGCGTGTGTGCATGGTGTATGTGGTGTGTGTGTGTGTGGGGGGGTGTATGTTGCCTGTGTGTGTGGTATATATGTGCTTACTGTATGGTGTGTGTGTGTTTTGTGTGTCTGGTGTGTGTGATACGTGTGGTGGCTGTGTGAAGTTTGCAACTTCTTATTCATTGATCACAAAAGAGTGGAAATATGGAAGAAAACATTTATGTGCATGATGTTTTAATTATAAAATCAATTTTTAACTAGAAATGTTAAAGTCGATAGTTTATTGAGTACAGATTGGTTATAGATTTTTGTCGTACAAATGTAATTACCGTTTACTCTGTACCTTGCTATGGACCTTGTTCTTTTCATACATTATTTCATTTAATCTTCAGTATATGTAAACGTTAATGACATAAGTAATAAAAAAATCAGTAGGGATAAATACTTTAACAAAAAAAAATCTTGGCTTAGCACGGGGGCTAGATTTGAAAAAATATTGATCCTCTAACACACTGTATTTCTCCCTCTTTTGAAATATCATCACATTTCATTATTGGTTTACTGTTTTACTATCTTTTCTGCTAGATGGTGGACTCCAGGAAAGTGGAATAGTTTACTGGCCTGTTTTATTCACCATGGTATCCACATCTATCACCATTTCTAGCAATATTGAGTAGTTAATACATACTGGTTGAGTAAATAAAAGATTAAGTAACTAAAACTATGTTAATAATATTTAACTATTGCCCTTTGCCTCTGCTGTTTTCTTTTTCTGCTTCCGCCTACCTCACGTTTCTTCAGATTCAGCCCTATTTGGGATCTATCTTCTTATTCTCTATGCGTCCTTCTTACATATCCCTTATAGAACTGAATTTCTCTAGGATAAGATTTTGAAGGCAAATTGTTTTTGCAGTATACTTTTTAATAAGAATCAAATATCATTTTGTGCTGGGAACTGCCCAAGTTTCTATTATAGAGCATCACCATAATTATTTCCTTTAGAAAAAAATCTGCTGAGAGTAATCACACTACAGTAATTAAGATGATTTTCCTATTAAGTTGTACCAGGTATAACTTATGCATTATGCCACTGATAACATGTCTTTTGGATGTTATGATGACATAGCCATGTTTACTTTACAAATTCATAAATTTTAGTTTTTGGGAATGTACCAGATTACTGAAGCAAAAAAGGCACAACCACAGCTGTGAAAATTCAGATAAAAGTGTCAGTTACAACAGTATTTCACACACCAATGTACACACACACACACACACACACACACAACACAAGCCCAGTTATGTTGTGTGGAATAGGGGATTTGAATATGAAACAGAATGGCTGAACTTTAGCGAGTCTCTTGGCTACCATTTAACGAGGTATACTTTGCAATATTATAGAAATCAGGTGTTTGGTATGGTGTCATAGTGGCCCAGCAGGAGCAATTTGCCAGTGCTTATACTGGGTAAAATAAAGTAGTTGTTCTTTCATTCTTAATTTCATGGTACAAATTTAGAACATTGGGAGATACCAAATGACCTCATCTGTAAATTAGGGATAGTAAAAGTATAATAAAAGTATTACCTCATAGGGTGAGTGTGAATAGTAACTGAGCTAATGTATGTAACCTGCTTAGAACAGTGTCTGGCACATAGTGCATGTCACTCTGCTTTAACTATTGCTGTTTGAAACCTGTTTGCCCACAATTAACATTGAGTCTAAGGAATACATACTGTGGGGATCTTGATGAAGGACCTGTGTCAGGGTGAAGATGATTTTTGCATTGCAGATTAACATGATGAGAAGAGGGATGATGAAGAGGCAGCTGAAGGTGAAAAAGTTATAAAAGGCCTGATGCCACCATTGTGGAAAACTGCAATGTGTGACACATTGAGAGAAACCATCTGTCTGCCCAGAGCTGTCTGCTAAGTGGATCATCCGGAAGATGTATAACTGTATGAGAAAAGAAAACAATTAAAAGATGGTGTTACTTTCTTTCAAACAGTATTTGCATGTTTTCTTGAAAGCTTTTTCCTTCTGTATTCTCCAGGTCTTCTAACACGTTGTTGCCAAAGCAATGACTAAGCTCCTTGATGTAATCCTTTTGTCACTTCAATGAGAAGCTGTAAAGTGTATCTTTACTTAAAATATGTTTGGGTAATGTGAATGGATCTATAGGATTTTGGATTTTTTGGAAACTATTTCAACCTAGCAGTGATCAGCAACCAGGGATTTAAACATTGTTGTATTTCAATTTCAGTTGCAATTATGCTGAGTAAACCTTTTGGAAGTGATTTTGTCCATCATAACTGTAGCAGCTAAAGCTGTATCTAGCAGTTAGAATGTGCTCCCCAAATACATACTTAAATTTTATTTTTTGAAACAAAACCCCATTCAAATGGTCAAAGACATGAATAGACCATTTACAAAAGATGTAACAGTGGCCCTTAAACACGTGAAAAGATGTTCAACCTCACTTGTGTGAAGAAAAATGCCTATTAAGGCTACAGTGACATGGCATTTTTCACTCTAAGGATTGGCAAAAATTAAAAATAACATACTTTCATGGGCAAGTTGTAAGAAAATATAGACTCTCCCACATTGCTAGTAGGACTGCAAATTGGCACAACCACTAGGGAGAAGAATTTAGCAATAGCTAGCATAACTATATCTGAATTTACCTTTGACCCAGCAATCTGAATCCAGGATTTTACCCTGAAGATACACTCCCACCTCTGTTATATGAAAATACATAGGCAGAAAGTTATTCATTGATGCATTGTTTGTAATTGAAAAAACATTAAAAATAACATAAATACCAATTCATGGAACAGTAGTTGAATAAACTGTGGTGGACCACACAACAGAGTGCTATACAGCTGCAAAAAAAGAGTAAGGAAAATCTCTGTATATTTATGTGCATGTGTGTGTGTGTATTTTCTAGCTCTGTCTTCTGGGAGCCTAGGAAAAATGATATCCCAGTAGCAATAAGCACATCTAGCACTCTAGTACCCAGATCTTGTTTTCTAAATGCCATTCTCTACCAAAAGGAACCAGACAGAGTTCATTGGAGAGGTGAGTGAGCCCAAGGCTGACAAGCAAACTGCAATATGTGCTTGGAACAGTTTGTGCCAAAAAGCCAAGAAGTACTAAAAGAATAATGGAGCATGTCAAAAAGAGCTCTGGAGCCAGCTTGAAAGTACTCCCATTGGTCAAATCTGGGACAGTTTAAACATTGAAAACAAAACCAAAAATAAGTAAACCAAAAAAACCCCCAAAACAACAACAACAACAAAAACCCTGATAAAAGGAATGATTAACAATAAAATGAAGAATCCATGAATTCTTGCTGATAGTAATTACAAAAGAATGACTACAAATAAATGGGGAGGGGGAAAAAACTCTTTGTTACTGTAGAAAGCCAAATAATAAATGTATAAGGAATAATGAAAGTAGTGATTACCAAATGGTAATAATAAGTGATTCAGGCAAGCATCATCAATGGATGGTAAAAACATGGATGAAATTTGAAGAAAGCAGGGTATTAACATCATCTTGAAGTATTTACCTGCAAGACAGCTTTTCTTATAAAGAGTAAAATTAATAACTTTACAGTAGATAACCAAATAATTAAATTAACATAGCCAATAATGGGACCAACTGACAACATCTGCTTCCTTATATAATGCATTGACAGGTACTAACCATCACTTCTTTGCTATCTTGGATTATAACCTTGGATTCTTTTTTGTTAAAAGGAACATTTTTGGGACAGTTGCTCAGGTATGAATAAGTTATATAGATTAGAATAGTAGTTTTTCAGTGGTAATTTCCTGATTTTTGTTTGATACCTGTACTGTGGGTATGTGCCAGAAAAAACAAAACAAAACAAAACAAACAAAAAAAAAAAAAACTGAAGTATCAAAAGAGACATCATATCTGAATTTACTTTTAAACAATTTAGAAAAAATGTATAGGAAACAAAGCAAATAAGTAATGTAGTAAAATGTTAATATTTGGGGAAACTGAGGGCAAGATATTCCAGAAAACTGTATGATTCTTGCAACCTTTCTCTAAGTGTGAAATTATTTTGTTGTTGTTTTTAAAACACAAATGAATCAACCATTTAAGAAACGTTGCAAAGATGACAGAGTAGTAGGGGGACCCTATGCTTGCCTCATTCCTTGAACACAGCCAGATAAATATAAAATCATTCTGAACACGCAAGTAATTGGTCTGAGGACTGAGAGACAATCTGCACATCTAGAGGGAGAAAAATGGCCACATAGTGGAAGATAGGAACTGTGGAGAGTTGTTGGGGCAGAAATGAATTGTAGGTGCTGTAGAGGGGAGGGAGCCCTGATCACAGAGAGGGGAGAGAGAGAAAGCAGCATACAGGGGATTGCACAAGAAAAACACTTCCCCAAAAGCATTCACTGGGAAAATGAAAGGAGCTGATTATTGTAAGTTTTTACAAGCAGCAGAACTCAAAGTCTGAAGTTTTAGAAGTCTGCACCATTGCTGGAATCATGCCTGGCAGGCTTAGTGATGCTCCTGTGGGGAAGGAGGACAGAGGCCCAGGAGCAGACCGTGTGCTCTGAGGATCCTTTGGGTTGCACTGAAAAAAGACATTTCCCCTTATTGGAGTGTATTTGGGAGAGGTGGCACTGCCTCTCGGAGGACAAAAGAAATGGTGGCACCATTGAGAGGTCCCATTAATTAGCATAGCAGCAGAGGCACCTGCTGAGGACAGCTAACCTGGAAGTCAGTTTTTGGCTGTGTTTTATCATAAACTCTGAGCCCCTGCATGGTTGTGTGACTTCTTTTCTGGGACAAACTGGCACCAACCACAGTGCAGTGAGAACTTTCCCTAAAAGATCAGTGCATGTCCCTAAAATTTGGAGTTTGGAAACCCAGCCACATGCCTGAGCTAAAACACAGGAGCACTGAACCAGATAGCTCAGACACAGACAAGGTGAAGGCAGGGTTCTGATGGAAGCCTGGAACACAAGAGTAGAGATTGTTCACACTTATGTGAGGGCTTGCTAAAAAGAGATATGTGTGAACTCCCCTTTCCTGGGACAAGAAAGTGAGGTGGCATGGCACCATTTTCACCCACCCATCAGCACAGACAGATTTCAGTGAGCAACACAGCACTCCCAGTGGAGGCTGAAGCTGCTTACATCAAGCCCTGCCCCACTGTGCCCTGCAGGTGCACCTCTACTAGGGCAAGTCAGCCTGAGAACCAGTGCAGCAGGCCCCTCCCCCAGAAGACCAGCATAAGCCCCTCACCCTCCATATGCACCAAGTCTACTGACCATAGAGTGATGCAACGCTTTAGCTCTAGGGGGAACAGGATCTTGGCTTTTCTAACAAGCAGACCAAAACCAACTGGTTAAAACTTGCCACATCAGGATAAGGTCCAAACACTCCCCACTGCAGGTAAGAAGAAACTCTGCAGAGGACTGATCTGAGGGGAAAAAGCAGCCAAGACACTACAGCAGGGTGCACACAGCATACACCAAAAAAACTTCCTGAAGTGCCAGGCCCTGGACAGTATATAACCTCTTCTTAATATAGCCATTATATTCAGAAGCAGGAAACGTAACGGTCTTTCCTAACATTAGAAGACAGAGATCTAGGTAAATGCTAAGATGGGAAAGTTCATCCCAAAAGAAAGAACAAGAAGAGGTCGCAGCCAGGGATCTAACCAAAACAGATGTAAGTAATATGCCTGAACTAGAATTTAAAACAACAATCATAAGGATACTACCTCAGCTTGAGAAAAGTATAGAAGACACTAGGGATTCCCTTATTGCAGAGATGAAAGAATTAAAACCAGTCAAGCTAAAATAAAAAATGTTTTAACTGAGATGCAAAACTGATCAGTGTAATGACAACAAGGATGGAAGAGGCTAAGGAAAGAATAAGTGATATAGAAGATGAAATTAGGGAAAATAATGAAGTTGAAAAGAAGCAGGAGAGAAAAATATTGGATCATGAATGTAGACTTAGGGAACTCAGTGACTCCATAAAGCATAATAATATTTGTATCATAGGAGTCCTAGAAGAAGGAGGGGAAAAGGGACAGAGGGTTTATTTGAGTAAATTATAGCTGAAAACTTCCCTAATCTGGGGAAGGAAACAGACATTGAAATCCAGAAGGCGTAAAGGACCCCCATCAAAATCAACAAAAGGAGGCCAACAGTAAAACATAGTAAACTTTGCAAAATACACAGATAAGGAAATAATCCTGAAAGTAAGAAGGGAAAAAAATCATTAACCTACAAGGGAAGACAAATAAGTTTTGCAGCAGATCTCTCCACAGAAACTTGGCAGGCCAGAGGGAGTGGCATGATATAGTCAATGTGCCAAATGGGAAAAATATTCAGCCATCAATGCATTATCCAACAAGACTGTCATTCAGAATAGGAGGAATGATAAAGAATTTCCTAGATAAACAAAAACTAAGAGTTTGTGATCACTAAACCAACCCTGCGAGAAATAGTAAAGGGGACTCTTTGAGTGGGAAAGAAAGACCAATAACACCAAACATTAGAAGGAACAGAGAAAATCTCCAGAAACAATGACTTTATAGGTAATACAATGGCACTAAATTCATATCTATCAATAATCACTCTGAATGTAAAAATGACTAAATGCCCCAATCAAAAGACATATGGTAACAGAATGGATAAAAAAATAAGACCCATTGCTGTGCTGCCTACAAGAGGCTCATTTTAGACCTAAAAACACCTGCAGGTTGAAATTGACAGGATGGAGAACAATTTATCATGCTAATGGACATCAAAAGAAAGCCAGAGTAGCCATACTTATATCAGACAAACTAGATTTTAAACCAAAGATTGTAACAAGTGATGAAGAAGGACACTAAATCATAAGTAAAGGATCTATCCAACCAGAAGATCTAAGAATAATATCTAAGAATATATCTAATAAGATCTAAATATTTATACTCCCAATTTGGGAGAACCCAAAGATATAAATCAATTAATAACAAACATAAAGAAATTCATTGATAATAATACAGTAATAGGAAGGGACTTTAAACACCCCGTTTACAGCAATGGACAGATCATCTAAGCAGATCAACAAGGAAAAAATGGCTTTGATGACACACTAGACCAGATGGACTTAACAGATATATTCAGAACATTTCATCCTAACACAGCAGAATATTCACCTTTTTGAGTTCACATGGAACATTGTACAGAATACATCACATACTGGGTCACAAATCAGGCCTTAACAAGTACAAAAAGACTGAGCTCATACCATGCATATTTGAAGACCACAATGCTATGAAACTTGAAGTCAGCCACAAGAAAAAATCTGGAAAGACCACAAATACATGGAGATTAAAGAATATTCTACTAAAGAACAAATGGGTTAATTAAGAAATGAAAGAAGAAATAAAATAAATATATGGAGAAAAATGATAATGAAAATATGACAGTTCAAAATCTTTGGGATGTAGCAAAGGTAGTCAAAAGAGAGAAGTGTATACCAATACAGGCCTACCTTAAGAAGCAAGAAAAGTTTCAAATATACAAGCTAACCTTACACCTAAAGGAGCTAGAAAAGGAACTGCAAATAAAGTCTAAAGCCAAAAAAGGAAGGGAAATAATAAAGCTTAGAGCAGAAATAAATGATGTGGAAACAAACAAAAACAGCAGAAGAGATCAATGAAACTAAGAGCTGGTTCTTTGAATAAATTAATAAAATTGATACATCTCCAGCCAGACTTACCAAAAAGAAAAGAGAAAGGACCCAAATAAATAAAATCACAAATGAAAGAGAAGAGATCACAACCAACACCATAGAAATGAAACAATTATAAGAGAATATTAGGAAAAATTTTATGTCAACGAACTGGGCAATCTGGAAGAAGTGGATAAATTCCTGGAAACATACAAACTACCAAAACAAACAGGAAGGAATAAAAAAAACTGAACAGACTTGTAACTAGTTAAGAAATTAAATCAGTAATCAAAAATCTCCCAACAAACGAAAATCCAGGGCCAGATGGCTTCCCAGGGGAATTCTACCAAACATTTAAAGAAGAGTTAATATCTATTCTTCTCAAACTGTTCCCCCCACCAAAAACAATAGAAATAGAAAGAAACTTCCAAACTCATTCTATAAGGCAAGTATTACCTTGATTCTAAAACCAGACAAAGACCCCACCAAAGGCCAATATCTCTGATGAACATAGATGCAAAAATTCTCAACAAGATACTCATAAATCAAATCCAACAGTACATGAAAGGAATTATTCTCCATGATCAAGAGGGATTCATTTCTGGGCTGCAAGTGTGGTTTAATATTTGCACATCAATGTGGTGCACCACACTAATAAAAGACAAGAACCATATGATCCTCTCAATAGATGCAGAAAAAGCATTTAACAAAATACAACATTATTCATAAAAACCCTCAACAAAGTAGGGATAGAGGAACATACCTCAACATCATAAAGGCCATGTATGAAAAACCCATAGCTAATATCATCCTCAATGGGAAAAAACAGCGCTTTTCCTCTACAGTCATTAACAAGACAAGGATGTCCACTCTCACCAATGTTATTTACCATAGTAATGGTAGTCTTGCCTCATCAATCAGACAACAAAAAGAAATAAAAAACATTCAAATTGGCAAGGAAGAAACCAACCTTTCACTATTCATAGACAACATGCTACTCTATGTAGAAAAACTGAAAAACTCCACCGAAAATTACTAGAACTGATATGTGAATTTAGCAAAGTTGTAGAATAGAAAATCAACATACAGAAATCTGTTGCATTTCTATATATCAATAATGAAGCAGGAGAAAGAGAAATCAAAGAATTGATCTAATTTATAATTGAACCAAAAAACATAAGATAGATAGGAATAAACCTAGCCAATGAAGTAAAATATCTGCACACTGAAAGTTATGGAATACTTCTGGAAGAAATTGAAGATAACACAAAGAAATGGAAAAATATTCCATGCTCATGGATTGGAAGAACAAATATTGTTAAAAAGTCTATACTACCCCAAGAAATCTACACATTTAATGCAACTCCTATCAAAATACCACCAGCATTTTTCACAGAACTAGAACAAACGATTGTAAAATTTGTATGGAACAACAAAAGACCCCAAGTAGCCAAAGAAATCTTGAAAAGGCAAAGCAAAGCTGGAAGTATTACAATTTCAGATGTCCAGTTATATTACAAAGCTGCAATCACCAGATAGTATGGTATTGGCACACAGACACATAGATCAATGGAACAGAACAGAAAACCCAGAAATGGACCCACAACTATATGGTCAACTAATCTTTAACAAAGCAGGGAAGAATATCCAATGGAAAAAAGACAGCCTCTTCAACAAATGATGGTGGGAAAACTGGACAGCAGTATACAGAACAATGAAACCAGACGACTTTTTATACCAAACAGAAAAATAAATTCAAAATGGATGAAAGACCTAAATGTGAGACAGGAAGCCAAATCCTACAGGAGAACATAGGTATCAACCTCTTTGACATCAGCTGTAGCAACTTCTTACTAGACATGTCACTGGAGGCAAGGGAAACAAAAGCAAAAATAAACTATTGGGATTTAATCAAGATAAAAAGCTTCTACACAGCGAAAGGAACAGTCAACAAAACTTAAAGGCAGCCTACAGAATAGGAGAAGATATTTGCAAATGACATATCTGATAAAGGGTTAATATCCAAAATTTATAAAGTATTTATGAAACTCAACACCCAAAACCAAATAGTCCAGTTAAGAAACAGGCAGAGCCATGAACAGACATTTTTCCAAAGATATACAGATGGCTAACATCCACATGAAAAGATGCTGAACGTCACTCATCATGAAGGCAATACAAATCAAAATCACAATGAGATACCACCTCACACCTGTCAGAATGGTTAATGTTAGCAACTCAGGAAACAGATACTGGCAAGGAAGCAGAGAAAGGGGAACCCCCTTGCCCCATTTGTGGGAATGCAAACTGGCGCAGCCACTGTAGAAAACAGTATTGAGGTTCCTAAAAAGTTAAAAATAGAAGTACTTACAAGCCAGCAATTACACTGGTGTTTATCCAAAGGATACAAAAATACTGATTGAGGGGGCATATCACCCGAGGTTTATAGCAGCATTATCAATAATAACCAAACTATGGTGGTGCCTGGGTGGCTGAGTCAGTTGATTTCGGCTCAGGTCATGACCCAGGGTTGTGGGATTGAGTCCTGCATCAGGCTGCATGCTGAGTGTAGAGCCTGCTTAAGGTTTTGTCTCTCTCTCTCCCCCTCTGCCCCTCTTCCCTGACTATGCTCTCCCTGAAACAAGTAAAATAAAGTAACATAACATAACATAACATAACATAACATAACATAACATAACATAAAAATAAAATAAAATAAAATAAAATAAAATAAAATAAAACAACAACAAAAACCAATAGCCAAACTATGGAAAGAATCCAAATGTCCATCAATCGATGAATGTATAAAGAAGAGGTGGTATATATATATAATGGAATATTATTCAGTCATCAAAAAGAATGAAATCTTGCCATTTGCAACGACATATATGGAGCTGGAGTGTATTATGCTAAATGAAATAAGTCAGTCAAAGACAAATCCCATATGATTTCACTCACATGTGGAATTTAAGAAACAAAACAGGTAAAGATAGGGAAAGGGAAAAAAAGAGAGGAAGGGAAACCATAAGAGAACAGACTGAGGGTTGATGGTGAAAGGTGGGTGGGGAATGGGTTAGATGGGTGATGGATATTAAGGAGGGCACTTGTTGGGATGAGCATGGGGTGTTATATGTAAGTCATGAATTACTAAATTGTACACCTGAAACCAATTTACCATATGTTAACTATCTAGAATTTAAATAAAAATTTGAAATAAGAAAGAATAAAGAAATGTTGCCAAGTACTTTTCAAAAACACATACTAATGAATATACACTGAAATTTTCCCCATTTATCAAGTGAACTTCTTACCTAGTCATTTCCAAGCTTCTCCACTGAGAAACTTCATTTTACCATGACACATTATTAAAATGAAAATATAAGAGTGACCAAGCATTTTAAAACTAATAGCAAATAAATTCAAAAAAAAAGTTACAGGATTTTTAAAATTTTAAGCAATTGAGGGACAGTATTTTTTAAAGTCTTTAATTGAATTAGTAAATCCAGTTAAGTTAATTAATTCCACAGGCCCAGGATTTGTTTCCTTTCTGGGGTGATGGAGTGGTAGTGGAATATGCTTTAAAAAAAACACAACAACCCTATATTTCCTTTCTTTGCTTGTAGAGTAATTTAATATAATATAAATATAATAAACTCTAAATAAAATATAAGTAAAATAATATAAAATATAATGCTCTATCTTTTATTTGTAATTAAAATGTTGATTTTCAGTTTCAGATCTTTTTTCAAGGGCAAAATAGTATTGTTAAATTAATCCACTAGAGGGTGCACAATGATCATATCATCAAATTTAAAGCTCAGAAACTCAAACATGTATTCAGCTAGTTCTATTTTATAATCCAGATCTTTTTCCGTATCACAAAGTAACCATTTAAGTTTTCCATACTTCTTTGCAGACTGACTTTAAATTTAAAGTTCAGTTCTGAATTTGACCCAACAGATGTTGTGAGTCTTTGGAAGAGTTACTTTACAAAGAACTTGAGAATCTAGTATTTCTTTAAAACCTTAGATACTTCCCTCCACAACTTCCTGATCATACTTGGACCCAGATGATCCGAGTTTGACTTTCTTCTCTGCACTAGGCCACATTTTCACTTTAATATTTCATCTTTTTAAGTTAATATGATAAACCTTTCAATAAAATGGCTTTTTTTTTTTCCTGGTGCAAAAAGATGATTTATTAAAGCACTAGGACAGGTCCTCTGGGTGGAAGAGGTGCCTGGACCCTGAGGAGAGACTGATTATGTACTTGGAGTTGGGGAAGGTAAAGTCAAAGGAGTGTGTTTCCAAAGGGATTTTCTTTCTTTCTTTTTTTAAAATATGAAATTTATTGTCAAATTGGTTTCCATACAACACCCAGTGCTCATCCCAGCAGGTGCCCTCCTCAACACCCATTACCCACCCTTCCCTCCCTCCCACCAGCCATCAACCCTCAGTTTGTTCTCAGTTTTTAAGAGTCTCTTATGTTTTGGCTCCCTCCTTCTCAAAAGAGATTTTCATATGCTAAAGAAAACTCACAGGACGCTGGAGGCCTAGCTATCCTCCAGCTAAGGTTGTTTTTCCCTCTAGCAAAGCATTAACTTAAAGACAGTAAGGAGTTCCTGGAGAAAAGGTATATTGTGCCTGCCTCACGTATTTGTCACTGGGCTGCAAGTTATTAAGGAAATTTAATCTGACTTTGAAATAGAGAACTATGATTTGAGCTGATAGTTATCATCTTCGTTTAATAAATGCTTATTTTTAAAGCAACTCCTTGTTCAAAAACTAGGTGCTCTCTGTCATAAAAGATGAACCAGATATATCCTGTTATCAGAGAATTTAAAATTTGGTAGGGGAGATAATAGCATGGTTGTGACACCTGTCGTACGTACTAGGTAGACTGTGATAAGTGCTAAAAGAGTGATATGGTAAAGTGTTATGGTAACTGAGAATCTTACTTTCCCATAAATTGTTTTAGCCTAGGTTCAGTTTATTTTGTGCTCCAAGGTCATGTTCATTTGAATGATTAGTATAGGGATCTACTTTAGTTCGTGGGTTGTTTTTTGTTTTGTTTTTTTTTTTTCGTCTTTGGATTATATTTCTTTAATTTCTTTGTTTCTCCTTTCTCATACCTGACCTCAGTTCTCATCAGTATTTGCTTTATTTTGCCATAAACGAGAGAAGTATGTTTTCCTTCTTTACAGTCATTTGCATATGCTTCTTAGAGTATTATTTTTAACCCTCACCTTATCCCAGCCTAATTACGTTATTGTCTAATCTTTTCCGGAGGTAATTATCTTTATTACTATTTTTAAATGTTTATTTATTTTGAGAGAAAGAGAGCATGAGCAAGCAGAGGAGGTGCAGAGAGAGGGAGAGAGAGAGTCCTAAGTAGGCTTCACTTTGTCAGCAAAGAGCACGACATGGGGCTCGAACCTGTGAACAGTGAGATCATGACCCGAGCCGGAAGGAAGTGTCAGACGCTTAACCAACTGAGCCACCTGGGAAGCCCCAAGAGGTAATTATTTTTAGATAATGTACTTCATTCAGTTTCCTCATCTATAAAACAGAGATGTTAATAGTATTTACCTCTAGGGGCTGTCAAGACAATTAAATGATTTAATACTTGCCAAGCATTTCTAATAATGCCTGGCACACAGCACTATATGAGTTATAAACATTATTATGAAAAAAAATTTCAGGGCACACAACTTATAAATGTGTATTCATATGTTTATTTATATATTTGTAAATGTATACCATGTATTATTTCCTTATAGCTCTTAAGCATCTATTCTCAACTTAAGACTTTCCTGCCATATCCTTCTCCAGCATCCTACAGGAAAAAAGGAAATAGACAACATTGCATGGTGTGATATAGTGTAGTATTTAAAAGCTCTGGGTATGGAGTTAACTGGATATACTGACACCCACACTTACTAGACAGTAATCTTGGACATTGTATATAACATTCTTAACCTTAGTTTCTTTATGAATGAAAAAAAAAGATAATTGTATCCAATATAGAGAGTTGTTGGGAGCCTTACAGGAAATAATGCATGCAAAAGGATTTAGCATATTTCCTGGCACATATTTATGTCTTCAATAACTAACATTTATCATCATCATTATTATTGTTGTTGTTTATGTATTTAGTATGCTACTACTATGTTCCAGTATAGTTCTTTGGCATATTGTACACGTGTGACAAGTGTTTATTGAATTTAAGCTCCTTGTCAAGTTCAGAAACACATTCCATTCCTGTCAAGTGCATGTATATATATATAATATATATATACACATACATATATATACACATATATATACACATACATAAATATACATTTATATAATTTTATATAAATTTATATATAAAATTTTATATTTATATTTATATATAAATTTATATTATATATATATAAATATATATATATTTAATGTTCGTTTATTTTTGAGAGAGCACAGACAGGGAGGGACAGAGAGAGGGCCAGGAAGGAGGATCCTTAGCAGGTTCTGCACTGACAACAGTGAGTCCGATGTGAGGCCCGAACTCATGAACTGCAAGATCATGACCTGAGCTGAAGTTGGATGCTCAACTGACTGAGCCACCCAGGCACCCCCAGCCATGTATCTTTACACCAAAGACCAAAAGGATGTCTCATATATCATGCCTTCTGACCTGGGTTAATGTTAGAATTTAAAAGCTGTCCGAATGTATGCTCCATATTAACATGGATAAGCTAGTGGTATGAACTTCTGCAAATAATCTGCTACTCTGTAACTCTTGTGGTGGTAAATGACTGTCATTGGAAAGCATGTGATTTTTGATTAGATACGGACACATCTAATTCAGGAAATGTTTTATCCTCAACATGCACTTACGAACCTAACCACACATAGTCTTAAAGCAGATTGCCTTTCAGTTCATGTTTGTTCCTTCTCTTCCTTTCCCTTCCTTACCTTTTTTTTTTCTCCCTCTTCCTTCCCTCCTTGCATCCCTCCTTGCCTGCCTTCTTCCTTCCTACCTTCCTCCTCCCTTCCTTCCTTCCTTTCTTATTTGACTGTTATAAATAATACCTTTAAGATTAGAACTATTATGCATCAGCATATATAGCTTTCAGAATGAGCAGGATAGCCTGGTGACTAGGGAGTAGATTGGCTAAACTTATCAGTCAGAATGAATGTTTTAATTCTGAGAAATTGGAAATAATCTTTATGTAAGCCAATTCTCTTTGCTGTCTCTTAAAGGATCATTTAATTTTCATACTCGTATTTCCCTATTATTTTATCTCCTGACTTCAAAAACTCTTTATGAACAAAAGAATGAAAGCAGGAGGAGAGGAAGGAATGAACATTATCAGAGTGTTTAAAAATTAAGTCTTGTACTAGATGATTTTATGTATCTTTATAATTTATTCTTCACAATTATGCTTTTAAACTTAGTTACAGTAATTTACTCAGAACCACAGAGATGGTAAGAGACAGCATTGAGATTTGAAACCAACTTTGTTAAAATCCAATATTCATGCCATTTCTACTATTCTATTGTCTTCCAAGCTTTGTTTCAGGGAAATCTAAGGTCTTTAGAGACCATGAGCAGGGCTAGTAAATGGTCAAGCAGAAGATTGGCTTCCCTTACCTCTCTTTAGCAAGAACAGCTCCACTTGTATGTTTCATTGGGGCTCCAGATAGAATTTTGCTTTTTTTTTAAGTTTACTTATTTCTTTTTAGAGAGAGAGAGAGAACGAGCGTGAGAGGGAGAGAGGCAGAGAGGGAGGGACAGAGAATCCCAAGGAGGCTCTGTGCTGTCAGCACCACGCTCAGTGTGGGGCTCAATCTCACGAACAGTGAGGTCATGACCTGAGCCTAAATCAAGAGTTGGATGCTCAACCAACTGAGCCACCAGGCACCCTTAGAATTTTGCTTTTTTAAAAAAAGTTCCATTACTAGGAAAAAGTTTGAAAATTGAGCTATGCTATGCTAGAACTTCTGAAAATATATCCCCAGACCATCACAGAATTTCTCAAGCAATAGACAATCAATATATAAACCGGAAGATGATGATTAAATTCATCTTTTCAATGTAAATTAGCCGTTACAGGATGCACCTTTGTCAGTGGGCTTATCCACAGAGCATGGTGAAGCTTACTATGTGCCACAGTCTAGAAGTAAAAAGCCCTTTCAGTCTTTCATCTTCCCCATTAAACATGTGTAACATTAGTCATGGGATTAAAACCTCTTTTATTCAGAGAGACAGCAGAGAGAGAGAGCTATAATAAAAAGAAAAACCGGACTTAATACAAAGACATGAGTCCAACAGGTCAAGTGACATTGAGAAAGTCAATGAATCCCTTTAAACCAGTTGTTTTTGCAATGCAGATTGTACCCATCAGTCAGTGGCAATCAACAGTAAATAATGAAACAGTAAATGATGAAATGGAGGGGCGCTCAGTCAGTTGAGTGGTTGACTGTATTTGGGCTCAGGTCATGATCTTAAACAGTTTGTGGGATTGAGCCCCGCATGGGGCTCTGTGCTGACAGTGGGAAGTCTGTTTGGGATTATCTCTCTCCCTCTCTCTTTCTGCCCCTTCCTGACTTATGTTCTCTCTCTCAAAATAAGTAAACTTAAAAAAAAAAATGAAGTGGAATGGTGTTGAATATTTTATGAAAAATTTTCCCAGTTATAAGTGTGTGAGGAACAAAGTCCCAATGTAGTATGCATTTCTTACTGCCAGAAAGGTGTGCACGCCATTGCTTTCAAAGATTCTCTTTGTATGTTCTCTGATATGCGGGGTGGTGGTAGTAACATGGCTGTTATGTGCTGCACAGAGTGAGGTTTTTCAGGAAGCTTCGGCAAAGTGCTTTACAAATATAATCTGCTGCTGAAAGTAAGGATGAATTATGTGTTTTACCAAATAAAAGAATACCATCATTTTCTGTGGCCCATATTCACATAAATCTCTCAGGAAGAGTGATGTATTTGAGGTCAGGCTATTACATGAAAATCCTAAACAATTCAAACTTAATTTCATAATTTCTTTTTACTATATCAAGACAGATAAGTATTTGGCACTATCTTTCTATTATTGCTGTGACATATTTAGATGAAGATAATTGAATTAATAAATCAATATTTTTATTATACCCTCTGGGACAGTGCTTAGAGAAGGTTGAAATTGTTAATTTGCATTTCAGTTATTATCACAATTTGACTTATTTCTACTTCTTCAGACTTTCATCAGTATCCTAACTTACCAACTACTTTCCAAATGGCTATACTTCTCCAAAGACCTTATACTGATATCATCATGTCCTAAAGCAAATGTTTTCAGCTCTTTTCACAGTTTGCCTTCCCTCCCCCTTCAAACAGAGAAACAAACAGGCAGACACTTCTGTTCTCAACCTACCTGCCTATTTCAATGGTTTCACTGTTAAAACTCCTTGGCTAAAAATATTAGAGCTTTAGTTTATACCGTTCTCTTTATCTCCTTAAATCCAATTTGTTGCCAAACTTTGTTTTTTGTTTGAAATGTCCCTCTTAAAATCAATGCTCTCTGAGACCACCCTAGCCACCAACCTAATCATTTCATTGCCAGAAAATTCAGAAAAGGTTTCTCTGTTTCTCGCAATTATTTGGGTCTATGAAAATTTTCCTAAAATATTTTTGTTAAAAAATCATTTTATTTCTTGCATAGGACTCACAAAGGATATGTGGCTCCCACATTAATTTCAGAATTTCCCCTGGTTATCAATGTCTTCTATAATATAGGTCCATTATTCCTTTCATTCATTCATTTAAATGAATGAAGCCAATTTGTTTTTAAAGGAAAAAGTGAAGGATTTATTTGATCTGCAGAGAAATTAGATCATCTGAACACTTAAAGTTTCTATTTCTGCTAGTTGTCCTATTATGTACAGTGAATGTTAATGAAGTTGGACACAACAGAGTCTCCACCATTTAAGAGTGTATTCCTTAATGACAAAGACGAGCAAATGCATGATCATGATGTTTTATGACAAATAGTACACGAGAAGTGGAAGACAAGGGAGCAACCACCAAATCTGATATCCTGCTGGTGCCACCTCTCAATCTTTCACTTCAGCCAGATAAGTGTCCCGTGAAAATTAATCACACATTTCAACCTTTCCTGAAAAATATGTGTGATCCTTGACTTTTTTTTTCTATCCAAATACCATTCATCTGAAAAAACTCAGCTTATCCTACTTTTTTCTTAAATCATTCCTTTACCATTTCAACTCTTACTCATTTCTCCTTCTTACACTGGTACTAGGTTTTATAAATGTTTAGTATATGGTTGTATTAGTTTTATAAAAGTATTGTCTCCACAACTGAATTACATTTTCTTGGGGGGTGGTTTCTTTGAAACCATCAGTATCCTGCTCAGTGTGAAGAACCTAACTTATCTTTCCTAAGAAAAAGAATAAATAGGCAACACTCTTACTTTAAAGAAACAAAATGGAAAACTTAAACCATAGCCTTAGCTAAATAGTCTCATTTCAAGAGATGTATTTACTATACCCATTCTTGTATATTCAGTCACCGTGAGAATCGTCATATGCCTTTATCCAGGAACTTTGCTTTTGAATTTCCAGAATCCAAGCTCTCGAAGACAATACAATACTGCCTTTGACATACAAAGTACTTTAGTTTTTCCCATTCCTCCTGCCATAAAACACACCCCAACTAAATTGATCTAATATCCATGAAATATTAGTTAAGTGAGGAATTGGTGGTGAAAATTTGGTGGCCCAACTTTTTAGTGTTTTAACTGTATTTAATGAGTTTTGCATGGCAGGATTTTTTGTTGTTGTTTTATGTTTCTTCTTTTTGTTTTTTAAAGCACCTGGCCCAGTTAGAATGTCTACATAAATTCCATTTGTAGTGGCAGATTTTGGGAACATCCTGGTTAACCTTGATGCCACTTCTTGACACATCCTTGTACCCTGGGTTAATCATCATACGATACATTTACAAGCATAGAGACAATTTACTCATCTGTTATTAGGGAATCTTTGCTATTTGTAAGACCGTGTCCTTTTCTTCAGAGATATGACTGCTGAAAAAAAGGCAAATTCTACAGGCCAATTAACCAGGTTGCCTCAGATGAGGACAATCTGGAACAATATCTACCTGTACCTGATTTTGCTAACAGCCTGTTATGGTCTAAACTTTTTCCAGAAAAGCTCAAGTCAATCTCAGAGAAATATTCAGATTTCAGAAGTCCGGGGTTTCCCACTTTTCCTCTTTATTCAGTCCCACCCAGCTGCAAACTCCAGAACAACGTACTAGCTGACAATAGTTCTAAGTTGCGACAGAAACAGATTAGTTTCCACTCAAGAAATCCCAAATAAGACAAATTATAAATACTTTCTACCTATGCAAATTCCATAGTTCCTAAATATTCTCTCCATTTACCGTATCAACCAGAGCAAAAGAAGAACTAGAGGAAAGAATAAGATGGGGATGAGGTCCAATTGGACAATAGCCACATTTTTTGAGGAGCATTTACTATGTACTAGAGATTATGCTAGACACTTTAATACATTGTTCTTCTTATCTTTACAAAAGTTGCATAATATAGGCATTACCTCCATTTTATAAATGAAGGAACTGAAACCCAGAGAAGCTAAAAATTTGCCCAAGGTAACAGCCAGGATTAAACTTTGCTCTTGAATTTCCAGAATCCAAGCTCTCGAAGACAATACAATACTGCCTTTGACATACAATAATACAATACAATACTCAAGATTAGATAGGAAATCTGTGATTGCCATATCCAAACAAGTTCATGATAATGGTTTACCTGTGGTCCAGCAAGGATACTACTGAGGAGCCATGCCAAGCCAATCATGGACTGTCCGAGCTTGCCATTGCTTTTCATAGCTAGAGGCCTCGTGATGGCCAGGGAGCGGTCTAGGCTGATCACTACCATCATGAAAGCTGGGGCATACATGGAGAAAAGCTTCAGATAGCTGAGAACTTTGCAGAGGAGCTCTCCAGCATACCATTGAACTGTAATATTCCACATCCCATCTAGTGGCATGACAAGCAGAGTCTCCAACAGGTTGGCTAAGGTCAGATGTTTTAAAAGCATCTTCATTCTCGAAAGCTTTTTTCCTTTCTCTTTCTTCTGAGTCCACTTCTGAAGTTTCAACAAGAAAGAAGCATTAAAAGTTGTAGAGAGTAGAAAAAGGAAGAAAGTAACCGTCACTCGGATCTTTCCAGATAATGTCAGTGTGGGGAGGTTGCCCTGCATCAGTGGGATGCTGTTGTTTATGGCTGAGCAGTGATTCTGATTCTGTTCAGGAGGGGCACTTGCCATACCTCCTGACTGATAGAGCTTCAAGACTTGTGTTTCTGGCACTTCTGATGTTTTATTGTAACCTAGCCCAAGGCCCTGTTTTATTTCTGCCTTCTTTAGATGGAAACGTCACAGGTGTAGATTTATGTCAAATTTCGTCCCTGAGCTAGTTTATATTTAATGTAAAAGATCAAGGTGAACTTGTTTTGTGGGCTAATAATCCAACACAGTGCTAAAACAGAACATGTCAAACACATTGTGAGGGCCAAATGTAACCGTAGTACCTCAGCAGATGGCCTGGTTTTCACATTTTTCCTAAGTAGAGAAGGACACCTGAAGCTTAATTCTGAATTTAAAATCCATTCATGCCGTTATCCACATGACTTTAATAAGGAGATTTTCTAAAAACTATTAAGTGTTATTATTCTGTCCAAGAGATACAAGATGAAAATGAAAAATACTAAAAAAGAACTCACTCCAGTTCAAATCTGTTGTTTTAATAAATTAATTCTTTTCTCAAAAGCATTGGTTTTCTTTTTCAATCACACACTGCTGTACATGAAACACTAGACAAATATGTTCATTTAAAGCCATCCTGCACAAAATGTCAAATTAATACCTTAACAGAATTAATTTGATCTAATATAAATTAGTCTGCAAATTTATCAATCAATCCCAATGGTCAGACTATCCATGCTTAGGTTGGGTAAAAATCATTAATTTTTAAAATTATTGCCTTGCTTTTATAATTGTTTAAATACTGTATTTTCCACTATTGCACATTATTCACAGCATAGATAGATATTGGAGAGAATACTGTATAAATGCTGTAACCACATTTATCTGTGTTTATATATAATATGAATAGTTGCTTAAATTCCTTTATATATATGTTATCTGATCATTTCCAATTGGGGCCACTTCGAAACACTCTGTGTTGCTGCTTTACCTTTCATGATGAGTGCTTGATGATGTTATTTACCAATACTGATATGACTTACACTGGAATTTATTAAATCACTAGGTTGATTCAACTTATGTCAACTAGTTTGCTTTTGTGGCAGGTAAAGCAGGAATGTTAAGCATATAGGTGAGTCTTTGGACTTAGATGGTCCATTCTTGTTGGTTCATAGATTTTTTGTGTGTGTCTTATATTCATTTATTTAATAAGTAGTTACTAAATACCTGCTATATATGCTCTTAGCCTTTGCAGGTGATAAAACATGCACGTGGCATCATCTGGGCCCTGGAGGAGCTTATTTGCTGCCACAGAAGAATAAGTAAGAGTGTTGGATATGTCTTAGGTGCCTCTTCAGATTCCCTCTGCACTGACTGCCTCCAGGATCTGGAGGGACTTAGAACAGTTGTGTATCTCGGCTCCCTCTTGGCTGTCACCACATGGCAGAATTACTCGCTTTCTCTCACTACTTCTAGCCTTGAATGAAATAGTATAGTGCAGGGCATGGAATCTGGCTTCCTAAGTGACTTTCTGAAGGGACTGGAAATATTTTCCAGTGGAGTATTTTGGTTCTGAAATGGACCCTTTCTAAATAATTAGTGGGAGGAATAGATGAGTCATAAATTATGAGAAGTACACCTTTTGGAAAAACATATCCCATGTATTTTAAAACACAAAAAAGAGCATAAATATAGACTTGACTCTTATTATTTGTTGTAGCTCTATAAAGTTGCCACCAGCACTGAATTGGCAAATACTGAACACTTGCTCCTAACAAAAGTGTAGGATTAGGTTCCTGTAAGCTAAAGCACCATTTGCATTAAATAGGTTCCTTTGCCAACATCCTTGTAAAACAAGCCAGTCTCAGCATTGAAAACTTGCTCTTTCGCACAACCCTTTTCCTGTATAACACTTAGATGATATTTAGGAAATTGTTTTCAATATTCCTGATATGTAGAAACTGTCACAACTGCAAATTTAACATTTTTCACACCATATAGCCTTTCAAATCGTGCAAGTCAGTTACCATAAGTTTTTTTGGCTTTCACTGTCACAACAATGCTGTTTACTATATTTTTAATGCTTTTTTTTAAAGTTTATTTATTTTGACAGAGAGAGAGAAAGAGAGCACAAGTGCAGCAGGTGCAGAGAGGGAGAGAGAATTCCAAGCAGGCTCTGCATTGTCAGTGCAGAGCTCAACATGGGACTTGAACTCACGAATGATGATTCATGATTTTCTATAAATAAAAATCAATAAATAAAACCAAAAAGTTAAAGAAAAACAATAATTCCCACTAGAACTTCCAAATACATTAAACTGTATTATAAACATAAAATGTTTATAACATTAAAAAGAATAGTGTTTTAACCTAGAACTTCACAATAGATTGAAGTACTATTTGAGTCTTGAGCTGTTAAGGAGTTTAAGGGAAATGGTGAAATTATGTTTATATAGAATATTAAAGAAAGGTATTTTTTTTACATCTGAGATTTATGACCTTAAAGTTTGTACTTACTATATAAGCTATACTAGGTTCATTATAAGGTTTTATTTTCCTGAAGAACTCAAAAGGCTTTGCATATACATCATGTCAGTTAATCTGAGCAGGGCTATATGCCTGAAACCAAACAAAACAAGGTAATCATTTTTACAAACCAGAAAAGCTATTATATGTGGGCCAGAAACAAAAAGAAGAAAGGAAAAATGTTAATGGTAAAATCTGATTATACTGAAGCATATTTTGCCCTTTGTGTCTCATTTTAGGGAAAGAAAAAAACTGGAGCATGAATGCTTTATTATTAATTTCTCCCTTTCCTTTCCTGTTTCTTTCCCTTTCCCACATTCATCTTGGCTGCAACTTCTTCCACAATGTATCTGTTCATCAAAGTAAGAAAGAGAACAAAGAAAAACAACAAAGGATAGAAGAAAGGAAGGGAAAGGGAATTTAGGAGACAGGCAAAAGAGCAATCGTGGGATGGGGAGGACATTCTTGGCAGCTAGAGCAGTCATGCTCAAATAGAACGTTAGAAGCTTCTCTGTGCCTGAAAAGGGGTATGTGAGTGTGACCAAAGATGAGGCAGCCATCAGATCAGGAAACCTTTATTACAGTAGTTTCCCTTATCTACAGGGGATACATTCTAAGACCCCCAAGGACCACCTGAAACTGTGGATAGTACCAAACCCTTTATATTACTCTGCTGTACCTATACACACATACTTATGATACAGTTTAGTTTATAAATTAGGCACAGTAAGAAATTAACAATAACTAATAAAATAAGGCAACTATAATAATATGCTGTAATAAAAGTTAAGTGAAGGTGGTCTCTCTTCAAATACCTTATTGTTCTGTACTCAGCCTTTGTCTTCTAGTGATGATGTGAGATGATAAAATGCTTATGTTATGAGATGAAATGAGTGAATGATTTAGGCGTTGTGGTGTAGGGTTAGGCTACTATTGACCTTCTGACAATATGTTATCTGTGTCTAGACTGCACTCGATCTGGGGTAACTGGAACCATGGAAAGTGAAATCGTAGATAAGACAGCATTACTGTGCATGCTAAGGAATTTGGGCTTTCCCTATAAATAGTGCCTTGAACGATGGAGTGGTATGATGTAGATATGGCCAGATTCATACTTTAGAAAGGGCATTGTGTAACATACAGATAGTGCTTTGAAAGCATTTGGGAATTATTGGCAGATCAAAATTTGAAGCAGTTCATCTATTTAGAAAGTCTTTGCTACCAACACAACATGGAAAGTAAGGTGGTAGCATAAAATGGAGAGAGATAAATTTCAAGTTTTATATATACAGAAAGTACAGTTATTAGGACTTGGTTGGTTAGTTCTTATTTTTGAGAAAGTGGATGGAATAAAGAATTGGTCTTTAATTACCAACTTAGAAAAATGAGTTGAATGGGCTGTCTGTTAGACTAGAAATAGTGGACCAAGAGAAGTTTTAGATGTATGGAGTTTGAGATGCCTATACATTAGCCCAAAGGAAATTTTTAGTAGGCACTTGGCTATACAGGTGGGAAGCTCAAGAGATGCATCCTGGCTGGAGATATAAATTAGCAGAATATATATTTATGGTGCTTATGGATGAAGCCATGGGAATGGATGAGATTACCTAGAGAGAATGTGAACAATGAGAAGTGCCAGGAGAGAATTCTGTGAACACAATCATTTAAAGAGCACACAGGGTCTGGAAACATTGTAAAATAATGAGGAGACCAGAAGAGAGTGATGTAATAGAAGTAATAGGAGGAGAGAACTCCAGGAGAGAGGGAGTGATCCATACATTAAGTATCTCAGTGATAGGACAAGACCCAAAGAGAATTAGTGGGATGAGGTAATTAGGAAGTCATTGATGACTTGCCTACAGTAGCTTTGGTGCTTTGGTAAGAATGGTCATTAGAAGAGCACGTGAAATTTGAGGAAGTAGACATAAAGAAAAAAGGATTAAAAAAAAAACAGGTATGTAAGACTTGAGGATGTTTAGAGATTTAGAGATGGAACCAGTGAGGATGTTTAGAGATTTAGAGATGGAACCAGTGAGGATGTTTAGAGATTTAGAGATGGAACCAGTAGAAGGGAGAACAGGTCAAGGGACTAGGGCAGATGTAGCAGAAAGACAGGGAGCAGATCCCTTAGGGGAGCTAATTATGTAGTAAGTCACTAAAGAGTTAGGCTTGATAGGGAAGGAAGTGGATCTATGAATGGGGTGGAGTTAGGGTAGACTCAAATAAAAGAGGGGGCTCAAGAAAAGAGGATCTCGATGGAAAGAAAATAAATTATAATGGAGTAAGGGAGTCTTAAACTAGGAGGACGTAGGTAGAAATTTGAATTTAAGATTCCAGATGTGAAGTTGTTCTGATTAACTAGAAAGTACAGGGTGTGGCCATGAAAGCGGATAGGTGGAGTGGAGGGTCAATGGAGTTTGATGCCATGTTAATTAGGTCCTTTTGGTTGCAAGAAAAGGAGACTCTTAAATAATAGAGTCGTCTTTCATAATACACAAGGCGTAGAAAGCCAACAGGAAACCCAGGAAGTTCCAAGGATGAGCAAATCTGTTTCATGACCTCAGTTGGTCCTCAAGCAAGATATCTTTGTTTTTCTTTGTATTATCTTCTCCATCATCTTCCTGTACCTAACTGCTAAGCTCTTTCTGAATTGCAAGTTCAAATTCTGAGGTGACAGAGAAATGGTAGTTTGGAAGTGACCCAGAGGAACAAGAAATAGATTTTTAACACCTCTTTACTAAGAAGACTGAAAGAATAGAAGAAAGCAGGTCTTTTAAAGGAGAAGTATGTAGATGAAAAGTATTTGGGAGAAAATTTTGGTAGAAAAGATAGAGGCAGCACACTATCAGAGAAAAAGAATATAATTTTTTCCCTCTGTTTTTCAAAACATGGCTTACTTCATTTAACCACAAATGATAATGTCTGTGGCAATTATGATGGGAGTAAAAGGCGAGAATTTTCACTCAATTTTAAATTGGAAGGATTTGAGGAAGGAATGCGTATTATTAATTATGAGGAAGTGTTTCCACAAAATTGTTATGGAAATGAGGAACAAATTCTAAAAGCTATTCAATTTTTTCTAAGCCATGTTAAATGATCTGTAGCATTTAAAATGGAAGATTCACTTCCATTTTCTAAGGATGGATCTTATTTAGAGAATCATGCCACAAGACATTATTATAGTTCTCATTTCAGTCTAGCTGTGTCAGAGGTAGGTGGTAGGAAATTAGTGTTGAAAATCTATGTAAGATATTGGAGATCAGATTAACAAAAAATATAACAAATAATCAATATCATGAAATAAATGAAAAAGCAGAAACATAATGATCATGTTTATTTGTCAAAATTGATATAGTCACTAAATGTTAAAAGTAGTAATCTTTTATTTTTGTTTTAATTATTATTAGTAATATGTAACTAAATATAACTAAAATAAGAATGATCATTTTTATTTCAATAATTCAGTTAATTGAACATTTATTGAACATTATGTCCTAGGCACTGTACTTGTAGTTACCAAAGAAAGGCTAGCCAAAGCTCATTATATCTGGTATTTCCAAAGATAATTACATTATGTTGAGATATTTTTATTTATATAAACTTCATGTGGGCTGCTGGATATTGAAAATAGCATAGTTTTAATTTTTTTAAATTCTTTTGCTGGTAATCTTCTGTTGATCCCATAACATTTCCATTTCATAAAGTAATTCACTTCTTTTTTTTTATTTTTTTTTATTTTTTTTATTTAAAAAAAATGTTTTTTTCAATGTTTATTTATTTTTGGGACAGAGAGAGACAGAGCATGAACGGGGGAGGGGCAGAGAGAGAGGGAGACACAGAATCGGAAACAGGCTCCAGGCTCTGAGCCATCACCCCAGAGCCCGACGCGGGGCTCGAACTCACGGACCGCGAGATCGTGACCTGGCTGAAGTCGGACGCTTAACCGACTGCGCCACCCAGGCGCCCCTAAAGTAATTCACTTTTAAAATACAACACATCTTAATCCCATCATTTTCAGAATTGGAAGTTTGAAAGCAACATCTCCAATAATCATTTTGAGAATTAAAAAAAAATTTATTTTATTTTATTTTTTTATATATTTAGAGAGAAAGCTAACATGGGAGGGGGAGAGAGAGGGGGAGAGAGAGAATCCCAAGCAGGCTCCAGGCTATCAGTACAGAGCCAAGAGTCAGAAGCTTAACCTACAGAGCCACGTGGGTGCCCCTCCTTTATGATGCAGGGGCACCTGGGTGGCTCAGTTGGTTAAGCGTCCCACTTCGGCTAAGGTCATTATCTCACAGTTTGTGAGTTCGAGCCCCACGTCAGGCTCTGTGCTGACAGCTCAGAGCCTGGAGCCTGCTTCAGATTCTGTGTCTCCCTCTCTCCCTGCCCCCCCCCCCCCCCCCGCCTGCTCGTGCTCACTCTCTGTCTCTCAAAAAAAAAAATGTAAAAAATTTTTTAAAAATAATTTATGATGCAAATGTGTAATAACAAATTAAATTAAAAAATACAAGTGTATGTGGTTATTGGTATTATCCATTAAAAGTTTTTTTTAATGTTTAGTTATTTATTTTGAGAGAGAAGGAGAGAATGAGCAAGGAGGGGCAGAAAGAGAGGGAGATAGAATCCCACGCAGGCACTGTTTTGTCGGCAGAGCCCGATGTGGGGCTGAACTCATGAGCAGCGAGATCATGACCTGAGCCAAAATCAAGACTCCGATGCTTAACCAATGGAGCCAACCAGGCACCCCTGGTATTATCCATTTTTACTCAAATTCCATTTCAGTAAGACTGGGTTCCCATAAAATTAATTGACATCCTATTAATTCCTATATGACATATTAACTATTATTTGATTCAAATTCCTTCCCTTTTAAAAGTGTTTCTATAAAGTTTCTGATGTTTCTAAGAGTGGTTTGTTTACTTTTATAATTCCTTGATGCTCCTTTCATTAGGCATTTATTAAAAGTTCAGTATTGCTTGCTTTAAATTTTGTTATGTGCCCCATACAGTTTAGTATGCTAAAGTTTAGTATTTTTCTTACAGAATTAAATACATTTCCAATCTTTAATTCCATTTTATATCAGAGTGAGGTATAACAACATGGCAGAAGTACCTTTGAGTGCCACTAAAGTTAGTTTAGAAACAATTGGTATAATTTGACAAATATTTAAATACATAGTGTTTTTTTTCTGGGAGAACAGTAAAGAAATGCTTTTAAAACTTATTTTACTTCCTATGCTACTTCTAGAGAGAGCCTAGTAAATTTCTCTGTATTTATAAGACTGAACTATTGCCTAATTCCTACTTAATAAAACAATGGGAATAATATATCACAAATCTTTATAGAATATTCCATCAGAATAAGAATATACTGATTTAAATAATTCTCATCTTACCTTAGAAGCAAATATACGCTAGGGATACATATGCTCAGTTCTTGTTGAAGACTATTTTAAAAAAGAATTTTGCAGTCATCATTTGTGGTCCTCAGTCTAGTCTCCCTAGTTTCCATTCAGTATATTCCCATTCTCCCACTCACCTAGTCATTATATCTTAAAGTCAATTTTTACCCTTCTTTTCCATTTTCTAGTCATTCACCACTATTTTATTTTATATTATTTTATTTTATTTTATTTTATTTTATTTTATTTTTTTTAGAGAGAGAGAGATTTTTTTTTAGAGAGAGAGAGAGTGCATATGTGAATGGGGGAGAGGGGCAGAGGGAGAGAGAGAGAGAGTGAGAGAGAGAGAGAAAGAGGGAGAGAGAGAATCTTAAGCAGGCTCCACACTCAGTGCAGAGCCTGATGCGGGGCTCGACCCCATGACCCTGAGATCATGACCTGAGCTGAAATCAAGAGTGCATCACTCAACCAACTGAGCCACTCAGGCACCTCAATCATCTTGCTTTTTAAAACTAAGATACTAGAATACACGTAGCATGACATTGCTTTATACAAAATCTGTAGTTAAGGCAATAAACACATGAAAATACAGAAAATATAGAATGAGATGATATAATTTGAAATAACATTGTATTGATTCAGAAAATAGCACATTTTGCGCTGGGTAACAGATAACCATTAGTTTTTTGTCTGCCAGAATTTTTTTCTTTCTTAGATGTCCCCCCACCCTGCTCACAGGGGCTGTCAACCAAGTCCCCTCTTACCTCCACCTAGGCTCATTATAGGCATCCTCAGGATTTTTTTAAAACTTGAAGCCAGAGGGCAGGAGGGCTCTATTTTTGTGGCACTGTTAGCACTAAAGGAAACCTAATCCTAGAGCCAGTGAGTAGGTCTTTACTAACTCAGTGGGCAGCATCTGGCTATGAATGAAGACAGACGAAAGAAAAGTTAAGATGTGGCTAGAGATCAAAACACTGTTGAGTCCTTGGATCTAGCTTCAGCTCTGCCACATGTAGATCTCTAGATTTTTAGATGAGTTGAACATTTCTTCTTTTCACTTAAGGTAGTGTTAATTGAGTTTCTCTCACTTGTGACCAACGAATCCTGACCAATATCCATATACTTTTTGGACATACTTAATTTATAAAAAATTGAAAAGTAGAAATACTAATTTTTGTAAATGTATAACTTGAGATAGTCAAAATATTTTCTTAAATGTTTATTTATTTTGAAAGAGAGAGAGAGAGAGAGAGAGAGAGAGAGAGAGAGAGAGAGTGTGTGTGTGTGTGTGTGTGTGTGTGATCAGGGGAGGGGCAGAGAGAGAGGGAGAGGCAATCCCAAGCAGGCTCCACACTGTCAGTGCAGAGCCCAAATTGGGGTATGATCTCACAAACTGTGAGATCACGACCTGAGCCAATATCAAGAGTCGGATGCTTAAGGGACTAAGCCACACACGTGCTCAGAGAGATGTCACAATATTTTTTAAATTTATCAAATAATAAGGCTACTGTATGAATTAATCTATAAAATTTATGACAAATATTACATTTTAGAATACTATACTAGGTAGATCCTTAGTTATAACCATATCACATAACAGGGCATAGTTGTTTACAGTGTGGACTCTGGAATCCAGTTGTGTGATTTTGAATCCCAGCTCAGCCAATTATAAACTCTCTGAGGTTCACTTCTATTTCAGTCTCCTTATCTGTAAAATTAAGATTACAAGGGAATCATCCTTACAAGGTTATTGTGAGGGTTCAGTGTAATAATACATGTAAAGTGTGCCTGGCACATAAGTGGTCTATAAATGTTAGCTACTATTATTAATGCAATTATTTTTTGGGCCCGTGAACAAAATTTGTATCATAATGAAAGCTGTTAGTGGTAGCTATAGGGATGTCAGTGATGACAAAAGAGAAAGGTAAACTGCTTTAGAGATACTGGTGGACTGCAGTCTGGAAAAGCATCACCATGAGATTATATTCATGATAAAAGCCAACTGACCTGTTTATGTGGCAAGTTAGCATGAGCTCTAACAGTGCATTCATAGACATCTGTACCCTCAGCTAGAACGTTTCTGTATGGGCAAAAGGAAAGTGAAGCAAAAGCAAAATTTCCATATTATTTATTCTGGCTGATAATTTATATTGAGGAATTTTAAGAGATTAGAGGTATGTAATACAGTGTTACCTGTTCAAGCTTACCTAGTGAAACATAGCCCATGTGTCTGAGGATAATTTTGCTATTATGTGTGTACATGTGAGAAACATCCTCTGGCCTCACTTACATATGAAAGAGAAATAGGGACAGATCAAAAAGCATTGGGATCTATTCAATGCACCCCATGGCATTATCATGCTGTTTTGTGTCAGTCCAGGTGAGGAAGCCATAAATAGAGAAGAGATTAGCATTGGCACAAAGACTAGAAAGAAAATAGGTAGACAGATTTTCTTTGGAAATTTTTATATTACTGCAATTCATTAGGCTACAACCTATCAATATATAATTTTTGTAGCAACGATGTGATTCAGCTGGGGATTATTTATGTACTAAGAAGGGACTTTATTGCTAACATCTCTTCTATGATTTCCTAAGGGACCTAGATCTACAAATCAGCAGAAAAGACCTCCTTAGTAAACTGTAATCCATATTTACTCATGTAATTACCTTCAGTCTAGAGAGAGGTATAGGGGAGATAATATGTTCTGGTTCATTACTGTCACTAACCCTTTTTCAAGGTCTAGTATACAAAAAGTTTTCACAGTTCTAAAATTATATATCTTTATGTTTGTAATATTAAATGTGCATAAAGAGAGGTGATTCTAAGTTACGTGTAGCTTGGGAATTACAAATATTTCACAGGGGATCATTTTCAAGCTTCTTTTTTTTTTTAATGTTTATTTCTTTTTGAGAGAGTGAGCACAACAGAGAAGATGCAGAGAGAGAGAGGGGGGTGGGGGACAGAGGATCTGAAGCGGGCTCTGCACTGACAGCAGAGAGCCCAATGTGGGGCTTGAATCCATGAACTGCGAGATCATGATCTGAGCTGAAGTAGGATGCTCAAGTAACTGACCACCCAGGTGTCTCTCAAGCTTTAATCTGTAAAGAACTTCTGCACTAGAGACCAGTTTTGGACAAGATCCAGTCTCGGTAGTATGTTACTCGAGTGTAGACACCAGGCTTGTTTGGAAGAGCACATTCATCTCCCCAGCTTACAATACCAGCAAGGAACCAAGTGCCTTTATAATCTGCACCAACCAGAGGTCCACCAGAGTCACCCTAGGGAGAAGAGGATACATACAATTACTATAGTTTAAAGGTAAAAATACTGCTTATTTTTCTTTGTAATAAAGACAGGGAGACACAGAAAAAGGAAAATAAAACCCTAGATATTTCAATATTAAAATGATTTTAGTATACAATATTTTTGTGCATATAATCATTTATTTATTTAAAAAATGTTTTTAATTGTTATTTATTTTTGAGACAGAGAGAGACAGAGCATGAACGGGGGGAGGGTTAGAGAAAGGGAGACACAGAATCGGAAGCAGGCTCCAGGCTCTGAGCCATCAGCACAGAGCCCGACGCGGGGCTCGAACTCACGGACTGTGAGATCATGACCTGAGCTGAAGTTGGACGCTTAACTGACTGAGCCACCCAGGCGCCCCTATAATCATTTGTTTAAATGGAAGATGTCAGTACATGTCTTTGGATACAACACTACAATAATGGAAAACATGTATGAAAAATTTCAACTCATTTATTACCCAAAAGAGATATTGAAAGTATTGTTGCTTATGAAATCATCAGTGTGCTGAAGAATTCTCTTATTATCTTTCTAAACTCCCCTATTTTCAGCCAGATGTTGAGAAAAAAAGTAAGGTTTATATTTACCCACCACAAGCATTGGATTATTACTCTTTCATTCTTATGTAAACATCTCTTCAATTTTCAGAATTGTATAATTTGGCTAAACTACTCTCTATACTCCTTATGGTTTTTATCTACTGATGTTTAGGCCATTCTTTCAGAATGATGGAACACTTCAGCATCTGGCTTTTCCTTTGCTCCAGACCTTCCCATCATCCTGAATAATTTCTACAGCTATTGGATGAAACCAGTCCCTTGGTTACCTTGATTCTGATCATCTGCATACAAATGACCCTTGAACAATGCAGGGGTTTAGAGGTGCACAGTCAAAACTCTGAGCATGACCTTTGACTCCCCCAAAACTTAACTACTAAGAGCCTACTGTTGACCAGAAGTCTTACCAATAACATAAACAGTTGATTTATTTTGTATGTCATATGTATTATATACATATACATTATATACATATATGTATACATTATATGTATTATATACATATACATATACATCCACTTTTAAATTATGTAAAATATATATAACATAAATTTACTATTTTAACCATTTTAAATGTCCACCTCAATGGCATTAACTACATTCATACTGTGCGATCATCAACACCATCCACCTCCACAACTTTTTTCATTTTGCAGAACTAAAACTTTATACCCATTAAACAAGAACTCCCCATATCCTGCTTTTCCCAGCTTCTGGCAACCACCATTTTACTTTCTGTCTCTATGAGTCTGACTACTCCAAGTACCTCATATGAATGGAGTCATACAGTATTTATCCTTTTGTGACTGGCTTATTTCACTTAACACAGTGTCTTCAAGTTTTGTCCATGTTGTAGCATGTGTCAGCATTTCCTGCCTTAGGCTGACTAATACTCTATTTTATGTATATACCACATTTTGTTTGTCCACTTTTTTATCAATGGGCATTTGGGTTGCTTCCATCTTTTGGCTATTGTGAATAATGCTGCTATGAATTAAATGTACAAATCTCTATTTGTGTCCTTGCTTTCAATTATTTTGAGTATATACCCAGAAATGGACTTGCTGGATCATATAGTAATCTATTTTTAATTTTTTGAGGAACCACCCTGTTGTTTTCCATAGAGGCTGCACCATTTTACATTCCTACCAATAGTACAAAAGGCCTATTTTACAATTTTTAAAAATCAGGTTCCCAGACTCTGAACCTAATCTCTTGGTTTCAAATTCATAGAGTAAGTGGAGAATAATAGATAGCAATCTCTCCATTTCTTGTCCTTGTCTCTTTTGAGTTTCTAGCTCACCTGCATCAGCCCACATCTATATTTACTATCGTCTGATAAATGGAGGTATTTAGTTCTTTCTAAGGCTAATCTCCCCACCTGTTCTTTGAACCAAGGACACTATTCTGTCAATACTCTTCTCTTTTCTTGTTTGTTTTTCCTAATAACGTCTTCATTTCCTCCACTGTCTTTCCCCACTGTGAATATACACTTTTTTTTTTCAGTTTTGCCCATCTGAAAAAATGACAGCCTTTCTGTATCTTAAGACCTCTTCTATTGCCCTAATTATCTTCCTTTCACAGCTAAGTGGCTTGAAGTAGTAGTATATATTGAAATTTCCATTTTTTTGTCTTATTTTCAACTTTCTTCTAAATGGTTTTTCTTCCCACCAGTGAACCTTCTAAACTTTGCCAATAAACAATTGTTGAAGTTGATACACTCTTTCCAGCATTTATCTTACTGTATGGCTTGTGTGACTTGTTGACTATTCCCTTTTGTTCTGATCCCTGGACTCCTGTGACCCTGTGATACCAATTTCTAATTTTTTTCCCCTTAGTTTTCCTTATCTCTTACTGTTAACTTCTTAGGAGCATTTGTACCCGAGTTCTAAATCTTGGGTGCTTCTTATTTTATATTCTTTATCTGAGCAATTATATCTGTGCTTATGAATTTAACTGCCCCCCAGCTGACAATAACTTTCAGGTATATATGTACAGCCAGAACTCTTTCCTGAGCTCAAGGTTTTGATTTCTAATGCCACGTTGGACATATATGCCTAGTTATTCCACAAGCACCTCAAATTTAGCATGCCCCAAACTTTAAACCTCCACAAACCTGCTTTTCTTCTGTACATCTTCTCTCTCTTTGTTCAGGGATAAGTATGGAATTTAGCATGTATTCTTTCTTTTCCCTATTCCTACCCTGTTTTTTTTTTCACACACAAACAAAAAACTTTTCATACAAAACCTTTGTGTAGCAGATTTTACAGAAAGTTCAGACAAATTAAGAAATAGATGGGGTCGCATTGCTGACCCATAAGCAAATAGAATTGAATAATATTCATCCTGTTGTTTGTTGTTGTTGTTGATGATGATGTTTTAAGTAGGCCCCATGCCCAGTGTGGAGCCCAACGCGGGGCTCAAACTCATGATCCTGAGATCAAGACTTGAGCCGAGATCAAGTGTCAGACCCTTCCTCACTTCTAATCAGGCTTGCAGTCTTGTCCCCCTGTCTCAGTGCCTCTTCATTCTTACTGTGTCTTAGTTGAAGCCCTCTTTACCTTTCTCAGGTAAAATATTTTAACAGATCGTAATATCTCTAGCGTACTTGCTTCCAGTCCGTCTTCCACTCTGCATGTATTGGATTTAGCAATTAGACCATCTTGGCTAATCTGGACTGGTAGGGCAAAAGCCTGCAAGCAGTGGGTCAGAGAGTGAATAAGTTGAGAATATGGAACAATGATGGTAGACTATTCTTTAGAGATTTGACCAATAACAGAAAAAGAAAGAGTACAGTGTACTAAAGGAGAGATCTGATAGTATTTGCAGAATATTGTTGGAGTGGAACAGTTTGGAAAATATGGAAGAAAGTTCAAATTAATGTAAAGCACAAGTATCTGTATAGATAGAGAATGGATGAAGAATACAGGGAAAAGATTAGCTTTGAAGAGTAGAAGAAAATTTTTTTTGTGCTGAGCCTAGAATGCGAGGATAGGTACAAATATAAATTTATCATATAGAAAAGAAATTAAAGGAGTTCTCATGATTTCTTTTTTTCTAGTTAGTATGAGGAAATGTCATATGTTAAGGAATACAAGAGCATATAGGGACACATTCAAACAATGTAATGAAATGTTGCTTATATAGGATATGCATATATATATATAAAGGATGCATTCAATAATTCTATAATGTGGTAAGGACTCAGCTGTGATTATATGACACCAGTTTACAAGGCTGCAAGGTTTCTCCTAGTTGTTCTCAGGAGTTCACATATAGGAGCCAATAAAATAGTTATATTGCTCTGTGGTTGGAGATTATTAGCATGGGTGTGGGGAAGTAGAAGATGGTGAAGTCATTAGGGTGCTGGCAATGGAAAGGTTGAAATAATAAAACCTCTAGGCTGCATAAGTTTAGGAGACAGTCATATTCCTGAGGGTGATGGACTGAGAGAAAATTGAGAAAATCGAGATCTAAGCTTGTCATAACTTTGAAGAATAGGGTTAGTGTGAGAGTTGGAAAGATGGGACTCTGTAATGAGAGATGATAATTATGTATTACAAGTACTTGTTTGTATGTCTTCTAGCTCCTAGAGTACATGAATAATGCTTTATTAATGTTTAGCTCCCCTGCACCTAGTACAGAGTATGGGACATAGTAGTGCATAGAAATGAAGGAGTAACATAAGGGTTGTCCTGGATTTACCCCTGATTCTGCCCACCTAGATAACCAGAGTAATACTTTTGTTAACTCTGGGACTATTGCTTGTAAACAGCCTGAGAGGTGTTTGAAGCGTATTAAGCATAAGGAAAGGCAGCTTAGTATAGCATTCAGAATATAGGCTGTGCAGCCCCAAATCCTCTGTTTAAATCTGGGTTCTACCACTTAATGCCTGTGTAAGTTTAGACAAATTACTTGATTTCTTTGTCTCAGTCCCTTCAACTAAGAAATAGGGCTTATAATAGTACAAGCATACATCACAGAATTGTCATAACTGGAAGAAATTAGCATTTGTAAAGAGCTTAAAACAGTGGCTACCACATGGAGATGCTATATAAGCATTGTTAAATAAATAAAATATTTAGGGTGTTGAAGCCACTCAAATTAAGAAAGCTCCATGATCGTTAGGTTTGGTGTTGGATTCAGTTGAGTGTTTCTCAGTGAAAGAGGGCCAATCCAACTAAATTTACCAAAATTCCCTTCATCTTTTTCCTGCTTATTCCAAATTTAGTCTCTTCCCCAGTCTTATTCCCAGCTTCTTATAACCATAAGAGAGGCTTAGCTCTTTAGTATTTTAGTAGGACCTATCAGATGGCAATATAATTCTAATTAATTACTCTAGCTACAAAACAAACTTAAACCTTTAAAAATTGTCAGTCTTTTGAGAATATTGAACAAATTAATTGCAATTAAAATACACAAGGAAAAAATCCTGAAAATGGAATAGGCGGATTTACCTGGCAGGCATCCACACTTCCTTCCAGGAACCCAGCACACAACATTCCAGGTGTGATCACACCACCATATACCTCTTCACTGTTGCAGGTTTTATTATCTATAATCTTCACTAATCCTTTTTGGAGTATATTAGGACTTATTCCTAAAGGAAGAAAAGTGTATACTTTTTGCTGAAGTCAATATTAGTATCTCTGGCTAAGTTTATTTGTACTACTGTATACAATTTCCAAATCAATGTAAAACATATGTTTTAATTAAGCTTTTGTCTCCTTTCTCAGTAACAAAGTAGTAATGCAATGAACATACCAAGCTATTGTTAAAAATGACCACATTTAGGGGCGTCTGGGTAGCTTAGTTAGTTGTGCATCCGACTTTGGCTCAGGTCATGATCTCATGGTTCCTGGGTTTGAGCCCCGCGTCGGGCTCTATGCTGACAGCTCAGGGCCTGGAACCTGCTTTGGATTCTGGGTCTCCCTCTCTGTCTCTGCCCCTCCTTGGCTTGAACTCTCTCTCTCTCAAAAATAAACATTAAAAAATGACCATATTTGAAATACTTAGTGTGTTCATCCATGTGTAATGGGATTTTTTTCCCTTTTGAATTGTTTTGGAATTTTATATTTATTACTTGTATGTGTTAGAAAACAAAATGAAAAATTCAAATTCCAAAACTTATATTTTATAATCATTTTAAGATTTTCTGCTGTTACTGTAATTCTGAACCTCAAAATTAATTTTAGATTTATTTTTTCTGCTTTCCAATGCATTTATGAACATAAATAGCCATTAAATCTTTACATAACTATGGTCATGGGAATGCACACATTTAAATGATCTTTGCTCAAGTATTGCCTTTTCACATAGAGCTATTCATTTCTCCCCGTCAAAAATACCCAAACCTCTGTAGTCTTGTTTGTTTGTTTGTTTTGCTTTGGTACTTACCTGCATAAAACATGCTGTGTAATCTACTTATTTATTGTATTTTATGGTTATTGTCTTCTTTTACTAAATATATAAGCTTTTGAGGGCAGGAATATTTGCCTATTTTATAGATTTATATATCCAAACCACCTAGACCAGTATTTGGCATAAAGGTGGTAATCAAGATAAATATTTATTGAATAATGAATGAAGAAAATGGAAGAAAATGAATTACTTATTCAATAATGCATTTCAATTAAAACTACCATTGTTAAGGGCAATTATAGTAAAAGCTCTAGGAAATTGTAGTTTCCATATGAATGTGGTTGAAGGTAAATTTTCTTTTTTTTTTAATTTTTTTAATGTTTATTTATTTTTGAGACAGAGAGAGACAGAGCATGAATGGCGGAGGGTCAGAGAGAGAGGGAGACACAGAATTGGAAGCAGGCTCCCGGCTCTGAGCTGTCAGCACAGAGCCCGACGCGGGGCTTGAACTCACAGACCGTGAGATCAGGACCTGAGCAGAAGTCGGAAGCTCAACCGACTGAGCCACCCAGGCTCCCCTGAAGATAAATTTTCAATCCATTGCACATTATCCTCTTCAAAATGATCCAGAGAAAATCTATCTCAGGTTTAGTTGTGATTCAGAGTATTTTTTTTTAACTCCTAGAGCTCAAACCATGTAATGGAAGAAGGTTAGGAACTCACCATCAGACTTTAATGTTCCCCATCCAGTGACCACCACATTTGAATTGGGTGGGAATGTGTAAGTAGCTTCAGGAAGACATGCTCTTCGGATGTTGCTTGTGTATAATACTGGCGAGGACAGATGCACAACAGCTATGTCATTATCGTGTGCGGGGTAATGATAGTTTTCATGAATTATAATATCCTTGATACTTCGTTTTGTTTGTGGATCACTTAAAAGAAGACCAAAACTAACATTCCATTCTTTGGGATCCCTGGCCCTAAAGAAATAGATTTATTTATTAAAAGTCCTATATTCCAGAGTTGCAGGAATTAACATCTTATATGTTTTAAAACAATTAGATATGTATTGAATACCTTTGTGCATTTAACATATAAAAGTAAAGCTATGTGTAAGAGAAAAATAATAATAACATGAATAGACTTTAAATAATGCAATAAGCTATATATATATATTTTTTTAATAAGATATATTTTAAGAGATAAGCCATGGAAACTACCTTTTATCTCTCCAGAAAGACTCAAGGATATTTAGAAAGCTAAATATGATAAGACAAGATCGTAAGATTAAATAAAAAGTGGGCAAGATTATGGGACAGAGTAAACTTATGGAAATTAAGGAAATAGAAGAAATCCTCTTTTATAATATTTAAAAACTATAAATAGGAAGATACTTATGACTTTAACTATTATTTGTTAATCAAGGGTTTATCTATTAAGCATTGAAAAATAGTGTTGCTGGAACATATTCAAAATCTCAAGTTTAAGAGGGATTTTTATTTACAAATAAAACCAATAAGTGCTACATAAAGCCAATAGAAATTAGTAAAATTAAACATCAAACAAAAGGGTAAAAACAAAGCAAACTTTTGGTGTAATAATGTATCTTTTAAAGAAATAATAATTTCAAATAGGGCTATAATATATATTGGAGGATGCAGGATGAATTCAAATACTTATGATTAAATAAATAAGACCAAATGAAATAATGATGAGAAAGAAATAGAAGAATAGTGTTCAGTTTAGGGTTTATAGTTTCTTTATAAAATGGATTAAGCATAGCTTAGTGATTCTCAACTGAGGGAAACTCAGTATCCTTCAGGAGACATTTGGTAATAACTGGAGACATTTTTGGTTTTCAGTCCTGGGGGCATGCTACTGGCATTTGGTGGGTGGGAACCAGGGATGCTGCTAAATATTCTATAATGCACAGGATACCCCTCACCCCAAAACTAAGAATCATTTGGACCAAATATAATCGTGCCACTGTTGACAATTCCTGCTCTACCCTGAATACATCTTTTTTTAAAAACTGATAATTCATTGAGAAATTTTGAGAGTATACTTCACAGTATTGAATAGTTGGAGGCATAGTTGTATAATCTATGTTCTTAAAAGATATGTATCTCAGACTTTCAGGTGCATGAGTGGCTTTGAGCCTTTATGTAGTCCAGAGCTTACTTTATGAAACAGTGAGCAGCAGTGACAAGCCAGCTGTTACTAATCAGAGTGGCTCCACACCGGTGGATACTGTTCTGTTGAAGGCTAGCTTGCCAAGGCCATTCCCCTTCTTGGGCATCCTTGCCCCCTGCTATCTTGTTGCCAGAAGGAGTTATTGTTCGTTGTCCACAACCTGCTCAAAATGGAGTTAGTTAGCATATAATGATGCTGATATTGCTTTTGCATGCATTGCTGTAGTTAACAAACTCTTGTAATACACGTCACTATTAACTGTTAACTGAGGAAAAGCCCACAGTCTTGGAGAAGTTAGGACTAACTGCTGATATGAGATTTTTTGAGAATTCACCCAAAATAGATTGACATTTTCACCTGCCCATCCTCATTAGTCACATAACTCTCTGTGTGTCTGTATGACCTTGCTATGATCTGTTATAAGAAGCATATAAAATGAAGTGTTTGAATTTAGAAGATAATAATTGATAACCAGTTACTAGGTTGTATATGAAAATGTGTGGCTTGTAATTTTGTGAGCAGTTGTTTAACACAGTGATTGCTCTGAAACATTTATAAGAAAGAGTGAATGGCTACAAATGCCAATGGGATAGTGACAAGAGATAGAGTAGACAGAAATGTGTTAGCGTTTAAGTTACAATACACAACATCTGGCCTAAAGGAATAACACATGAAGATAGCCAACCCTTTCTCAAAGTAAAACACTTTTCTGAAACAGGACTATGCTCTAGTGTCAATTTAGATCCAGAGAAACTGATGGACTCTTCAAGTCTTTAAAGCAAATTTGCAGTAATAGTACAACTTCACTATTATTGTGTCTCTCTCTGATTCTCTTGACTAAGTCATGTTACTCCAGCTAAAGCACTGAGCTTGTTCCTTAACAGTTTATTGTATCTTTTACTAGAGATTGTCAGCCTTATTAAATGTTTTAGAGGGCAGGAACCATATATTTTAAAATATATACATATTTCTAGAACCTATCACAGAGAACCTATAACCTATGAGGTGCTCAACAAATGTATATAGAAATGAAGTCCATGTCACATAACCCATAAGACATCTTGAAATAAAAATGATATTTGACTGCAGGACCCATTTTTGTAATGGGTGTGTTCCTAACACTTAGAGTGAGAAAAACTTGCCATAATCAGTGCAGTGGGCATAGATGAAAGCAGTGGTTCTCAATCAGGGACAATTTTGCACTCCACTCCTAACCCCAGGAGAAATTTGGCAATATCTAGAGATATTTTTGGTTGTCATAATTGGGGTGGAGGATGCACTACTGGTATTTATTGGTAGAGGTTGGGGATGCTGCTAAAAATCTAGAAGGCACAGGACTGTCCCTGAAACAAACAAATTGGCCTACAGTGTTAATAGTGTTAAGGTTAAGCAACTCTGAATTAGAGAAAGGTATTTGTATCATGAACAAGAACATTTAAATTAATTGGAAAGGTTAGATGGTCAATTGCTTCACAGAAATGTGTTAAGATGTGTCTTGAGATATTCTTTCCTGAAGGTGGAAAGGCACCAGAAACACAGGGGAGGGACATGCAGACTTAAAAAGATCTTCACTAACCCTCTGAAGTCCTTAAATTTGTGTATTGATTCTGATTCTAGATTGTTTTCTTTGATGCAATCTAAACCTCAGGTTGTTAAGGCATCCTTTTCATAAAACCACTTAGCTGAAGCAGAGCCTTTGTGGTTTTTATTTTTGAATGAGCTTTCATATTGACCCACTAACTATAACTCCCTTTTCTTTTCCTTTCTTTCCACTCCCTTATCATGGAATCTACAGAGGATAAAACAAATAACCCAGAACCCAAAGGTATAATGGTTCTTCCCTATCCTCCCTTCCATTTGGACAACTCCTAAAGGAAGTTGGCCTTTACTGAACTTCCTTCGGAGGAATACAAAAACAAAGATGCTTCTCTGTGGGCTTGGAGGACCTCCCCTGTGTGACTCCACTTTCCTGTTTGTGCATTTGTTCAGAACTGTAGCCTAATTTATATTTGTCCATTAATTTCTGTCCTGAATTCCCATTTACTCATGGTTGTTGTGTCTGTTAAGCTTCTGGCTGCCACCTCTGCAGCATTACCTTGTTATTACCTCTGCTGAAATCTTACATGACACCTTGGAGCTTTTGTTATATCAAAAGGTCACAGGGTAAACTTCAAGAATTTAAGGAATATAATGGAGACTTGATGGCTGATGCTTTCAGAAACATCAAAGAATCTACCAAGCTCTTACAGCATCCCTACCCTGGTAACTTGCATCCCATTTATGACTGTGCTTTAACATACTTTGTCATGTACCAACCTCTATTCTTTCTTCAACCCTGTTTGATTTTTCTTGCCTCCCCCCCCCCTTAATTTTATTTAAAATATAATTAAAACCTCAGATAGGTCAAATCAAATTCAGAATGCTGATCTGGATGGTTGCTTAGTCTTCTGGCTAGAGAGAATACAAATTGGCCAGTCTCTTTCCTACTACTGTTTTTATTCCTGTCTTGTATACCTCTTTTCTATCAACCTGACAAACTTTTAATTGTGGATTTTGATTGTATCAGTACAAAATTTTTTAATTGGGATAATTGACTTTAAAATGTCTTAAAAATTTTTTTTTTAGAGACAGAGAGTGGGAATTGGACAGGGAGGCAGAGGAGAGAAAGAGAGAATCTTAAACAGACTTCATGCTTAGTGCAGAGCCCAACATGGGATTTGATGCAGGGCTCGATCCTACATCCCTGGGATGATGACCTGAGCCAAAATTGAGTTGGGTGTTCAACTGAGCCACCCAGGGACGCCTAAAATGTCTTATTAAGTTCCTTGAGGGTTGTTCAGTAAAAATATATCAGAAAGAAAAATAATCCAATAAAGCTTTGTGTTTAAGTTTTGCCCAGGTTGCTCAGAAATAACTATGCTGTGACTGGAAGGTAGTAAGGACCAATGACGTTGGTGTTGCTTGACTCTGGAGGGTGATTTCCAGCTGCCAGAATTAGTCTCATTGCCCAGGTAAGAGCAGTGCTCCTCTGACAGCCTGCTACAAGTTCTGGCAACCCTGTGGATCAGATTTCCCTGGGCAGTGGTTGGGAGAATAGAAGCAGAATGCCTTGGCCAGCAAGGGAGCTGCCTGCATGTAAGTCTCAGCACACTGAACTTGGCTTGTATCATCAGAATTCCACAGAGAGTTCCTAGGTCTAAAGCTTTTATAGGCAGAATAAAAAATACAGATAGCTGAAATCTACTGAGTGCTTATTATGAACTGTACACTTTTGTAAGTACTTTACTTGTGCTGCCTTCTTTTATCATCACAATGGCTTGGAACTGAAGGTTTCAGAAATTAAATAACCTATGTAAATTCATCCAGTTGGTAAGTGTATGATCTGGGGCTCAACACTGATGTGTAGCTGGTTTTAGATCCTAAGTTCTTAATTATCACTGCTTGTCCCTAGATACCCTCTGCCATTATGGCATGTAATAATGTCTTCCTCATTTAAAATCCATGATATCAGTCAATTTAAGATCAACCACAGTCATCCTTTTACAAGTTTCTGAAAGCAGGCTTCCCATTACATCTTTATGTACACTGTATTGACTGTCAAATGAAGTTCTTTTTTGCCATCCAAGGAATTAAATTTCATTAGAAAATAACTCTTTGTCAATGAACTTACAGGTATTGAGAAGATTTTCTGCTGCTGGCATTTCAATGTCTAAAAGTCAAAGAAAAAGAAAAAAATATTTACATTTCTGAACATTTTAAAATATTAATTAATACTAATTATTTTGTTTTGGGGAACACATTATTCTGTAAACAATCGTTTTATTCAGTTTTGACTATATGCTTTCTATGTTCATGGATTAGCATAGAGAGAAATAAAATCTTAGTTTTCATTCCTCTGTTTCTAAAGACTCTCAAGTTCCCCATTATAAGTTGAAAAAAAGGTCTGGGTCCTAAAAAGTACTAAAATATATAAAAATGGTGATCTTTCACTGTATCTTGATTCCAAGTCACCAGGTAACTGAATGTATTTAACATTAGTCTTTGTACCACTTTAAATACTCTTGGCCATATCTAAAATCAGCCACAATATGGTGACCGATTTCATACAGATTTGGATTCACTTTACTCAGGAGTAATTTGGCACATGCCCTTCTCAAGTTAGCACCTTAGCTTCTCACTTTCTGCCAGAAGGGGCCTGCTGGACATTCCCAGATGGACTTTAGGAAATGTAGGAGTTAACTCTGTAGGAGCTGGTGCAAGATGGGTGTCAATGGACAAATTCTTCCCCTGTTAGTCATTGGGGAGCACAGTTCTGATATATAATTCAGAAGATTCTATGGGATGGAGCTAGAGTTGCCCCTGATGTTGGAAATTCTCCCTCCTTATTTTATGCTTTTTGCCTTTTACTCTTTCTTAGATCAAATACCACATGTGAGTCTGTCTCAGGCTCTGCTTTTTGAGAAACCAGGCTTAGATACTGAAATAACCAGATAGCATAACATATAATGCTAATAACTAGGAGAGACTATGCACATTATTTATGCAGTGCATTTTTTTTGGTGTTGAGTGCATTTTGGTATATTTTGATCCTTTTAAAATTAATACCCCTTGTGTGGTTTCAGTTATTCAGAACACTCAATTAAGTATGCCAATTTGTTTTGGATAAAAAAAATTAGTAATAAAGCGGACTTTAATATTGTCTACTCATTCCTATACATCTAGGGAATATTTCAGAATGAGATCTACAATAGATGATTTTGTTGTGGGCCCCAAATCTCTGCAGAACTGCAAACCTGTTTAATTCATGATGAAGGTATATGGGGAGAGGGTGAACAAGTGAATCACAATTATGCCCCAAATTTCAGATGTAGAGAACTATAAATATACTAGCCATTTCTACTTAAGGGTTTCTCTTCAAAAAATGAATCATCAGTTGCTCTATAGGTTAAATACTATATGTGCCAATGGAGGTTCATTTTTATTATGCTCTTGCATTTCTATAAATCCAGGAGGGAGTATCCATTTATATATGACAATTATAGTTACACACTCTTACATTAGGTTGCACAACAAATCAAGGGGACAAAAGAATTCTTTACCAGAAAGTCAACTTGTTTGAACAAAAAGGCAGGACCAATTCAACTGTCAGATGGACTGAGTAGGTATGAGCCGCACCCACTTAAACTGAAAGGTGGCTCATTTCCACCTAATCCTTCATAGCTGCCTTCCAGAAGCTAATTTTTATTGGACATGATACCTTTAGAGTTTCATTTTGAGCTTTGTGTGGTTAGCAAAATATACAAAACCATATCAAAAGTTTGGGAAATGATTATACTCCTGTAACTTGACCGGAAAAATGTTAAATGCTACACCTTATGAACTAATTATTTAGAGAATTCTACTATGTTCACAGAACTTTCTTCTTTCTTTGAGGTTTCTTTATTGATGTATGTCTTGCTAAAGGGGAGAAATGTTTTTGAATTATAATTTGCTTTTAATAGTTGTATTATACCAGAGCTTAATAGAATAACTATTGCTTGGGTAGGTGAAAGACAGACAGGTACAATAAATGGGGGAAGTGATTTAAGCTGTCACTCCTTGGATTGAGTCACTGCTGTGGCTATTTGTGTTTGCTGTAAGTCTTTGGCTCACACTCAAAAGCTAGAACTCTTATGGATTTATGCTTGAATCAAGGAGTCAACTCTGTAACTTAAGGTACTCTGTTTACAATGTACCGTATAAAGGAAGTGACAACAAACAATGGCATTCCCCTTGCCAAAAGGAGATTCCATCAAAGGATAGATAATAAGACAAAGTGGTTTTAAAAAGCAGCTCAGGAACTGTGTGCTGATCTTCTCCTATGGGCCAGGAATCAAAGACAATAGACATGGACCCTGTCCTCAATGAACTTGGAGTGTAGTGGAAGAGATATACAACTAAGTAGATAATTTAATATATGATTAGTGCTATGGCAGATTTGTGCATAGAAAATTGGATGCACCAAGAAAAGTCACTTAGCATCGAGGGGTAGCAGGGGAACTAGGAATAGCTGATGACAAACATTTTTTGGAAAGGAGTCAAACTATTAAAAATAAGTGGGGGCAAAAATAGCCATAATTCACTCATTATTGAACATTGAATTAGAAAAGATACCTAGGTGCTTTCTAAATGGGCTTTGAATCTACAATTATTTAATATTTGCTATCTTTCTGGAATTAGAAAGGAAGATATGCAAATTTGGATGTACTGGTAAAAGTCTGATATCCAGTGAATATTTTCTTCCTTAAAAAATCTGAAACTTAATAATAATGAAAACTAAGCTATATGATTCTAAAGTATAAGGAAGAATTTTATAGTAGCAGTAGATACATTTATAATGTAAATTTTCATAGATCCTGAGTTTTAACTCTACTCAGGTGAATTTATTTACTTTACCTGAGTCCAAATGTTAAATAAATTGATTAATCCTACTTTTCAGATAGTTTCCCTGGGGTTCTAGCATTAAAAATATAGAGGAGATTAACCGAATTCTGTTACAGAATGTATTTTATGGGATGTTTAAAAATTTTCATGTGTTAGGTCTGTGAAAACTTTAAAATTATAAATGGGCATGGATTTACTGAGCAAGGTAGCTACTAGAATTGTTTTATCACACAGGAATTATCAACCTTGGAAGTTCATTCATAATAATTTCATCTCCTGCCCCTTAACTTCCCCCCCAAAAGGAGTGTGAATAAGACCGGTCTGAATTAAACGGCAAAGGAACAGAGTTGTGGACTTGGATTGTGGTTGAACAAAAGCTGAATTCTCCACACACTGAAGGTTTTGATTAGTCACGTGGCTGCATACTTAACCTCAATAAATGCTTTTCTTTGTGTTTCTAATTAGACTGAAAATTATCTCTGTGGTTTCATATATATTTGTCATTCCTCAGTGATGTAGATTAGTTTTTTTACAGTACATATCTTTAATATGTCTGCCATTTTGACTCTGAAGATAACATTAAAAAATATTTTAAGAGTTAATTATAATAAATACATCTTTTAATAAAATCCTTTAATAAAATTAATAAACCTTTTAAAATTAATTAAATATTTAAAATTAATTAAACCTAATAACCAATTATATATGCAGGTAGTAGTTTTTAAGGTAGAAACTCACTCCATTTTTCTAATCTTAATGCATATTTCAAGAAATGTGAAAAATCCAAACTTATTTGGACCTTATTTGTGCTTCTTCTATACTTAGCCATTGTTGATTTTAAGCTTTGATAGTAGCACAAAAGACCACTGGTAATGAAGAGAGGACAAGACATGTGCTAGGGAGAATATTTAGACAGTTATGCTGGTAGAGTGAGCAATGGAAAATATAAGTGATAACATCTACCTTATGCTTTTGACATGACACGCTTGTGTTTCTAAGGGGTCCTTTTGAGGACACACATTGGAGAGAAAGTTAATATTTAGGGTAGCACTTTCACTTTTGTTCTCCCTGGTACCTAGACATTTTGTGAAGGTCTGCATTTTGATGGCTTAGCTCTGGTACAACACCAAGCAGAGAATACTTCGTGGATTTCTTTCAGTTCATGTCTGTGGCTTTCTTTAAGACCTGTCTTGAAAGGTAGCTTCTCCAAGAAGTTTTTCTTTTTTTTTTTCTTTCTTTCTTTATTTTTGAGATGGGGGGGGGGAGAGGGAGATTGAGAGTGGGGGAGGGGCAGAAAGACAGGGAGACAGAGAATCCCAAGCAGGCTCTACACTGTCAGCACAGAGTTTCACTCAGGGCAGGATCTCACAAAATGTGAGATCGTGACCTGAGCTGAAATCAAGAGTCAGATACTTAATCAATGAGCCATCCAGGTGCCCCAAGAAGGTTTTCTTATTAACTCCCTCTTCTCATAAGATTTCTTAGCTTTTCTCTTGCCAATTTGCATATATTAGTTTTTGATGCAAAATAACCATCGCCTTGTAATATTTTATTCATGCTGAAAGAATTAAATTTTTTTCTCTGGAATTTATTTAAATTGCTTTTTTTCTTTAAGTTTTTAAAAATGTTTTATTTATTTTTGAGAAAGAGAGAGACAGAGAATGAGTGGGGAGGGCCAGAGAAAGAGACGGAGACGCAGAATCTGAAACAGTCTCCAGCTCTGAGCTGTCAGCACAGAGCCCGAAGTGGGGCTTGAACTTGGGAACAACAAGAGCATGACCTAGGCTGAATTTGGACGCTTAACCAACTGAGCCACTCGGTGTCCCTTAAGTTGCTTGTTTTAAACGTATTTTTCTACAGAAAAATAAATTATTCTGGAACTATATACTTCAAAAAAAACAAGAAAAATAAAAATATTGAGGCATTGGTTAATTGACCCAATGATAACCATAAGAGAATTTATAGATTTATTTTATGCAATACTGATGAGTAAATTTATGACAATTACATGGCTTTTGAAGTTGCACAAGTAACGTGTCATTAAACACAAACCACAACTATTCTCTTCTTACTCAGAACATATAGGACTCATGTTTTTCTTCAGAAATTCTACATAAGAGACAAGAATGTAGAAGGTACCAAGAATGGAAAAACTGGTTAGGAAAACATTTCTGAAATCTTTAAGTTTAAATTTCTTCCTGACCTGAGTTGACAGACTAAGTAAAGAAATTTCTTCCCTTTTAAAAAAAGAGGTATTCATATTTTGAATGCCTTTTCTTGTCCTTTATTGATATTATTCCACATTATGAGCTTTAATGAAAGCTCTTGGAAGCACAACTTAATAATTTATCTGAATAATTAATCTGAAACCTGATCTGAAACTTAATAATAATGATAAAAAAGCTATATGATTCTAAAGTATAAGGAAGAATTTTACAGTAGCAGTAGATACATTTATCTACTAGTAGATCACTTTAAGGAGAAAAAATATTAAAACTGGCATCTAGTATATGGTACTTTCAGCTATTTAAAGTATATTGCATTAAGAGAAGCAGGAAAGAGTCATATTTAATTCATCAGTAATATAAAAGAAGAATCAAAGTGGTTTTGCCTCATAGTTTTAGTATCTTTACAATTTTATATGAATGAATGCCCAAAGATTTTAACACCAAGAAAAAAATCTCAAATAACCTAGTTTTCCATCTCAAGGAACTAGAAGAAGAATGAAGTGACCAGGAGGAAAGAAATAACAAATATCAGAGAGGAAATAAGTGAAATAGAGACTAAAAGGACTATAGAAAAAATTGATGAAACTAGGAGCTGGTTCTTTGAAAAGATAAACAGATTTGAGAAACCCTTAACTAAACTCACCAGGAAAAAAAAAGAGAGGATTCAAATAAATAAAATCAGAAGTAGAAAGAGACATTACACCTGATACCACCGAAATAGAGAATCATAAGAAGCTGCTATGAGTGATTATAATGCCAACGAATTTGACAACTTAGAAGGAATAGATACATTCCTGGAAATGTACAACCTACCAAGACTGAACCATGAAGAAATAGAAAATCTGAACAGACTGATTACTGATAAGGAGATTGAATCAGTAATCAAAAAGCTCCCTAAAAAGTCCAGGACCAGATGGTTTCACTGGTGAATTCTATCAAACATTCACAGAGAAATTAATACTAATCCTTTTCAGACTTTTCCAAAAAATGGAAGAGGAGGGAACACTTCCAAACTCATGTTATGAAGCCAGTATTACCTGATACCAAAATCAAAGATGTCATATGAAAAAAATTATATTCCTGATGAATAAAGATGCAAAAATCCTCAATAAAATATTAGCAAACTGAATTCATCAATGCATTAAAAGATCAAGTGGAATTCATTCCATGGATGCAAGGATCTGCAAATCAATCAATGTGGGGTGGGGAGAGGGGGGAAAATGGGTGAAGGGAGTCAAAAGGGGATTATTTTCCCTTTATAAAATAAATACGTCATAGGGATGTAAGGTACACCATGGTAACTTTAGTTCATATTGCATATTTGAAACTTCCTAAGAGAATAGAACTTAAAAGTTCTCATCGCAAGAAAACATTTTTTCTTAATATGTATGGTGACAGATGTTAACTAGATTTATTGTGGTGTTCATTTGGCAATATATACAAATATTGAATCATTATGTTGTACACCTGAAATGAATGTAATGTCAATTATACCTCAATAAGAAAAGATTTTAGGTTGCTGGAATAGAAGATAAAATATTATTATTATATTTTAGTGGGAGTAACTCCATAGTGCTAGTTTTTCAGAGTCTTAAAAGATTGCCAGACTTCTCAAAGACATTTAAAAAATTCATGCTATGACTCATTTAAATCATATTTGTTACAACAGTAACTCAGAGAGTTAGGAATATGAGAGATAAAGAGCCAAATTCATCAGGACATCTAAGATCTAATTCCAAGAAATGTGTATGTTTTTTAAATGTAATTTTAAAAAATCCAACATTTTATTATGATAAATAGCAGATTTAGATGCATTTGTAATAAATAATGTTTACGCTTCCCTAATTTCCCCCAAAGGCAATATCTTACAAGATGTTATAAAGACAATATCTTCAAAGCTCTAGTACAATATCATATCCAGGATATTGACATTGATGCTGTTGAAGTACAGCACATTTTGATCATCACAAGAATTTGTCATGTTGCCCTTTTATAGTCATATCTACTTACTTCCATCCTACTCCTTCCTTAATCCCTGGTAACCACTAATCTGTTCTCCTCTTCTATAATTTTATCATTTCAAGAATGTTCCATATATTCATGTAAATAGATTCATACAGTATGTACCTTTTCTGGATTGACTTCTTTTACTCAATGCAACTCTCTAGAGATTCATCCAAGTTCTTCTTATTGCTAAGTAGTATTACATGGTATGATGTACCCAAGTTTGTTTAACCCTTAACTTCTTGAAGAATATCTGGATTGTTTTAAGTTTTTGGCATTAGGTATAAAGCTGCTATCAACATCATGTATACGTTTTTATGGAAACACAATCATCTGTCTGGGATAATGCCTAGGAGTGCAATTAATGGGTTGTATGGCTGTTGTATGTTTAATTTTCTTTTAAACCAGATTATTTTCCAGAATGGATTTACACTTTACATTCTCATGAGTGCTATATGAATGATTCATTTTCTCCACATCTTTGCCAGCATTTGGTTTTGTCATCATTTAAAAAAAAATAGCCATTTTCATAAAGATGTAGCAATATCTCACTGTAGTTTTTTTGTTTTGTTTTTAAAAATTTATTTATTTTGAGAGAGAAAGAGAGGAAGAGAGAAAGAGAGAGAGAGAGCACACATGAGCAGGTGAGGGGCAGAAAGAGAGGGAGAGAATCCCAAGCAGGCTCTGTATTGTCAGAGCTCAATGCTGGCCTTGAACCCACAAACTGTAATATCATGATCTGAGCCAAAATCATGAGTCAGATGTTTAACTGACTGAGTCACCCAGGCACCCCTCATTGTAGTTTTAAGTTATATTTCTCTAATTGCTAATAATATCGAACACGTATTCATGTGCTTATTTCCCATGTGTATATTCTTTTTGGCTAAATGTCTCTGTGTCTTTTGCTGGTTTCTAAATTGATTGTTTTTTCACTGAGTTTTGAGAGTTCTTTATATATTCTAGATACTAGTCCTTTGATAAGTGGTATGAAAATATTTTTTTCTGTCTGTAGCTTGTTTTTCATCCTTAATAGACTTTTGCAGAACAAAAATTTTAATTTTGATGAAGTTTATCAATTTTCCTGTTTTTGGAACATGCTTTTGGTGTCAAGTCAAAGAACTCTACCTAGCCCTAGATACAAAAGATTTCTCCTACATTTTTTTTTCTAAAAAAGATAATCCTGGGGGCGCCTGGTTGGCTCAGTCGGTTAAGCGTCCGACTTCAGCTCAGGTCATGATCTCACGGTCATGAGTTCGAGCCCCGCGTCGGGCTCTGTGCTGACTGCTCAGAGCCTGGAGCCTGTTTCGGATTCTGTGTCTCCCTCTCTCTGACCCTCCCCCGTTCATGCTCTGTCTCTCTCTGTTTCAAAAATAAATAAAAATGTTAAAAAAAAAAAGATAATCCTGTATATCAATTTGGGGACAATTGGTATCTTTACTATGTTGAGTCTTTCAATCCATGAAGATGATTTTTCTCTTCATTTATTTACATCTTCTTTGATTTCTTTCATCGGTGCTGTGTAGTTTTCAGTATATAAATCTTGTATATATTTAATTAGAGCCCAGAAAGGGTGGAAATAGAGGATCCCCACTTAGCTTTTGCTACCATGGGTTGGGGTAAAGCCATAGTTTTTTTCCTATGGTGTTTTGGCTGCAGCAGAGCAGTTATTGTTTAAAAGCATTCTATCTTGCTATATTGATGCTTTTCTGGTCTTTTGATTAATGAAAGCAAGCCTTCCCCACCCCCCAACCCCCTGCATTCTTGGGAGTTTTTGGATCACTGGCTTCTTCAGCTCCCATTTTAGAATGTATGAAGCAAACTGATGGGACTCGTTACCATGTTGTTCGGCCCTGAGGTCACCTCTCAGTCTGGGATCTTCTTAAGTTTGTTTTATATATAATATCTAGAGATTTTAGGTGTATTTAGTGGGGGGGAATAGGGAAAAGTACATCTATTCCATCTTCCTAGATGGTAAATTCATGTATTCCATAGGGCATATTTATAAAACTTTTTCTCATACCTTTTCATCTATTTTTTTTATAATCTCAAATTCTGACTCCTCTTTTTTTCTTCTTAATAAGTGAAAATATTCCCCAAAACTCTATCTTTGACTCTTCCTCTTTTCGTCTTCTTATATTCTTTGCAATCTTATTCTTTTTTAGTATTTCATTATTATATTATGGGAATGACCATCATATTTATGGTTTTAGACCCAAACTTCCTTCAGAGGACCAATATTTTATTTCCAAATGCTTGATAAATAACTTTATCTGGAGAGGTATATTCTATCTAATACTCAAAATGTAAGCTAATCACCTATATTCTACTTCTCTATTGTATGCTATTTCTACATGAAGTTATCATTCCACTAATTACTCAGACTTAAACGTTGGACGCTGTATTCAATTTCTCTCACTGTTTTGCCTCATATCAGGCATGTCAATTCCATTCTAATACTGTTTTCACTATGACAGTTCAGGTTTTCAGTTCTTCACACTTATACCATTTTAATTATTTTCTAACAAATCTGTCTGCTTAAAGACTCTCCCCTGTAGCTCATTTTACACAATATTATCAAATGAAATTTTAGAAACCAAAGCTTTGACCTTGTGTTTTTCAAAAATGAATGGATCTTAATGTACCCTACCAAAGTGCAGCTCTTTTTTTTTTCTTTTTTAAGTGGGCTTCATGCACAGTGTAGAGCCCAATGTGGGGCTTAAACTCACAACCTTGAGATTAAGACATGAGCTGAGATCAAGAGTCAGACGCTTAACCAATTAAGCCACCCAGGTACCCCCAAAGTGGAACTCTCTCTCTCTCTCTCTCTCTCTCTTTTTTTTTTTTTTCCAAAATGGAGTTCTTTAACCTAAAACTCATCACTCTTAATTTTGATTATGTTATAACTCACTCAAGCTGGACATGAGTGCAGTGGCTAAAAAGGCTTAGGTTCTTGGGAAATGAAAGCAAACAAGCTAGGACAAATTTGAAGAGAGACAAGAGCATTAGTCTAGCTATATGTACAATTGGCCTTTTAGGATTATGTGAGGCAAGTAGGCTGTCTGAAAACCCGTTTCAAACTTGAGATTATTTGGGCTTGATGGTGATTGGCAGTGCACTTTGGGAAGTTATATTAGAGTTCTCTAGAGAAATAGAAGTATTCATTCATTCATTCATTCATTCATCCATGCATTAGGAGGAATTGGCTCACAGGCAATTATGGAGGCTGAGAAGTCCTGTGACCTGCCATCTGCAAGCTAGACACCCACAAAAGCAGTGATGTAATTCCAGTTCAAATCCAAAGGCCTGGGAAATAGACTTCCAATGGTGTAAATCCCAGAACAAGGGCAGGAGAAAACCAATATTCTAGCTCAAAGTCAGGCAGAGGGAGAGAGAATTTACCCTTTATCTTTTTATCCTATTCAGACCTTTAATAGGTTGGATTATGCTCATCCACATTGGGAAAGGCAATCAGATTTACTCAGTCCACCAATTCAAATGTTAATATTTTCTGGAAACATCCTCACAGGTATACCTAGAAATAATGTTTAACCAGATATCTAGGCATCCTCTGGTTCAGCAATGTTGTCACATAAAATTAATCATCATACAGATCTATCCCAACCTCAGATGGATGATGCTGGATATCAGTTAGGACATGTCTGTGTTCCAGGTGTGTCTAATAGTTGTGTTATTCAATATTGTATATTGCAAACTCTAAGCTCAAAGTTGAATTTTAAAATTACCTAAAGAAATATTTTTTTTTTCAACGTTTATTTATTTTAGGGACAGAGAGAGACAGAGCATGAATGGGGGAGGGGCAGAGAGAGAGGGAGACACAGAATCGGAAACAGGCTCCAGGCTCTGAGCCATCAGCCCAGAGCCCGACGCCGGGCTCGAACTCACGGACCGCGAGATCGTGACCTGGCTGAAGTCGGACGCTTAACCGACTGCGCCACCCAAGCGTCCCAAGAAATATTATTTTAATTAAATATCTAGGGTTATTGGAAGACCTTTTGAAATACCATCAGAAATAATGCTCCACATTTCTCAGGAGACTTAGCAACATTTTCTCTGGAATAAAGTCAAGAATCAGGAAATGATGGTGTCTGAGGAGCCAAAAGTTACATTAAAAAAATAACTCACTAGAACTTATATAATTAAGGATATAATATAATATATTTATATTATAATTTAATTAATATAATTTATGTTATAAATTAATTAATTATACATATAATAAATTATAATTAATTAATTAATTAAATACCCTCATTCAAAGGCTATTTGCTTTTCTCGGGTCATAATCTGACAGTACATGAGATGGAGACCTGTGTCAGTTTCCATGCCTACAGTGTAGAGACTGCTTGGGATTCTCTCTCTCCCTCCCTCTCTGCCCCTCCCCTGCTCTCTCTCTCTCTCAAAACAAACAAACAAACAAACAAACAAACAAACAAACGCTATTTGCTTTTCTAATTTTTATGTGTAAGTTACTGTGAAATATGTAAATAGATTTGGAGGAGTTAGTAGAAAGAACATAGAGTAAACAAGTGACATCAAGAACTCTGCTTGACATGGAAGTATGAGAAAGAAATAAAATATAAAGAACAAATATAAGAGCTGAAAACTTGGGATCATTTATTGAAGGCATCAATAACCTTACTTCCCTAAATGCCCTTAGGGCACTACAATATCCACTATATATATATAGTATATATATACTTTAATGTTTCTTTTTTTAACGTTTGTTCATTTTTGAGAGAAAAAGAGAGAGAGAGAGAGCACAAGCAGGGGAGGGGCAGAGAGAGGGGGAGACACAGAATCCCAAGCAGGTTCCAGGCTCTGAGCTGTCAGCACAGAGTCCAATGTGGGGCTCCAACCCATGAACTGCAAAATCATGAACTGAGCCAAAGTCAGATGCTTAACTGACTGAGCCACCCAGGCGCCCCAATATCCACTATATATTAATGAATTCCACAGCGATGTCAGAAAAGTAGGTGGAAATTTTGAGACAGATTTTTGAAAAAAATAATTTTAAAGAGACTTTTTGTGTTTTATTAAAAAATAAAATATGAACTCTTTGGAAAGTTTGCTTTTTTAGAAGATTTATTTCCAAGGAATTTTGAATGGCCAAGGTCTTACACTAGTTAGAATACTTTAAGAAACCTTTTGCTGATAAAATAGGTTTATAGAGCTTAAGATTGGCTCTTGGTTAAGAAAGGACCCTCTGGGCAATAGTATGCTTTTAAAAATGTCCTCTAGGATTTATCAAAGAATGATTAGTTAGTTCAGTTCCTTAAAGCATGGTATGAATGAAGCTATGCATTGTCTCAGGATCAAGCCACATGAAAGAAGTGTGTTTTACTAAATCATCATCCATATCTCAGTGTTGGCCAGCTGCTCACAAATGAGTGGTAGGCCAGAGTTTCACTCTTCTTCTCATAAAACTCTTAACAGTGAGTCAGGACTGTCATCCTTGTATATAAAGTTCTGTTATTATTCTTCCTATTACTTCCACATAATTTGAGTTTTTACTTTAACCAATTATGATTTAGTATAAATATTTAAAATATTTCTCATACCTATTCGATAGATAATTAAGTGTACCAGTATGTACAAGGTATTTTTTGTCGAAATGATTATTATTTTTAAATATGTTTATTAAAATTATGAGCATTTAACTTTATAAGGTATTTCATTTAAAATGCTTATGAGGCATTTCTTCACATTTACAAGGAATGACTTGAATTTTTCCTTCCAGGGCTTTCAGGAGAGGGCCACCATGTGGTCATTCTTGCAGTTGTGTAGTTGGTACATCTAGTCTAGCATTACATTTTTTCCTTAGCTCTTGGTGTAATCGTTTATGGCAGTGATAGTGAGCTACATCATAGTGAGGTATCATTTGCATTGTTTTACTTGTTCTTTTTTCTCCCCTTTTTTGTGCATTAAAATTTAAATTACATAAACATTAAGTATCATATATATGTTTTGTTTTGGTTATCATACTATAAAATAACAAGATCATGGAAGTAGTCATATTATAAAATAATAAAGGAAAATTGGCTATGTTAACCAATTTTACCTATTGAAGTTATCATCTCTATTTTAAAGGAATGTGATAGTGTTTAATAAGCATAAGTGAATATAAATTCAGGTGTTTTGGAATGCATAAAAATTTTTCCCATTGAAGTCAATGGTATTAGGTTAAGGAATTTGCCTTATAAGAGATTTTTTAGGAAACTATTTTTTCATGGGCAGGGGAAAACTATGCCATCAATGCTTTTTCTAGGTTTTATATTAACCAATCAACTTGAAAATCTTTGATCTATTGAGTTTAGAATTGATGGAGAAAACATTCTCTCTCACTGAAGGATACAGTCCCATAAATACTGAGATTGTTAGTACCTTGGAAGGTAGTAGAATGTCATTTTTCCTGGAATTCAAGAATGACTGGAAAATTAAAGTAAACATTGTGTTCATGGTTCTCAATAATTGAAGCACTCCTTCCATCCTAAATCTGGGAGTGGCAGTGTCTGCCTACATGTGCCAGACTTGCGATCAGCCCTCCTTAATTGGGATTCTGGAAGAGAATTAAGCTCTAACGCCGTGGGGAGCTTTCATTTTTATGAAATGAATGAACTCCCCCCTTTTATTACTGAAATATAATTAACATGCATTGTTATATTAGTTTCAGGTGTACAGTATAATGACTCAATAATTGTATACATTACTCTGTGTCCATCAAGATAAGTGTACTCTTAATCCTCTTTATCTATCTGAAGTTCTCTTTTATGAATCTGGAATCATCCTATGTATCATCCTTAAGAGAACTGACAACAGGCACTCACATCATTTTTGTTAGGGCTTAATTCTTTGTGGAAACTTAGATGCGAAAGGCTATATATATTCTCTCCTACTTTGGTTTTCAGTTGCAGCTTTGATATTGTGGAATTCATCAGTTCAGCCAACAATCACTTGCTGCTATATGCCAGCCCCTGCATAGGCTTGAAGATGTAATGGTGAGCAAACAAGCACATGACTTATGGAAGAGATGGTCAGTAATCAAATAATCATTTTAGTGAATACGTAATTAAACCCTGGAAAGTGCTCTGAAAGAAAGGAACCGGTTTCTCTGAGACCCATGTTAAAGGAATCTGTCCTCTGCTGGAACTGCTGGCCAAAAGTGATGACAAGGGTTTACACACCAGTTGACTGAGAAGCTTGGGGCATGTTGTTGACAAAACCAGTTTTCAGCTGTTCTCATTTAGCAACTTGCAATTGCTGTTTGATTTTACCAGCTGATGACAGCATTAGGTCCAATCCACATCACACTGTTTCTACTAGATAAACTTAAAATGTATTTGTGTAATAATGATACCAATTATGTCTTTCATATACACTGAGTGTGAGGTTAAATGTGTATACTTGTATACGTATTTATTTATTTTATGAACTTTTTTGTTGAGAGGAACAATACTCTTTTTCTCTTTCAAGTCCCCACAGTGCCTAGCAAAGTATTTGTACAGTACTTCATAACTGTTAAAACTAATATTTCCTAATATTTGATTTCAACCTCTCTCAGCGATTTTTTAAGTTAGATATGGACTTACATGCTTTCTTTGTTAATGTTAAAATGGAGGGCAGAGTTTAAAGGATTTTGATTTGGGATGATTGACTTTAGACTTAGAAAAAGAAGCCAGATTGTTTTTTCACTAATTTGCAGATCTGCTTTATTTCTCTGTTCTTTCGAGGTCACCACACACAGGATAAGCTGTGTGAGAAGGAAGGTTCTAAGAGAAAGCATCTAGTAACCTGAGGAGAGTCACATTTCAACAACACGATGACTTCTTATCCAGGAGAAGCATGTTCAGGTTTTGCTTTTTGATCCTTTTGATGTTCTATGCAAATGTACCCTTGGCCTAGATTTATTTTTTTCACAAACATTTCATCCTTTTAGTCCTTCCTATAGGGGTGGGGATCCTTTTCTGCCCTTGGTCAAATTTGTTGTAGCTGAGAACTGATAGCTGAGCTTAGCTGTGCTGAGCGTTGGCTGTCCTTTTATGAAGACCAGAGAGACACTCATTATCCTGGGAATGAATATTATGGGACACTTGTCCCTGCCTTTTAGAAGCTGTCTTTCACAATACTGTTAGATGACCAAGAATAAGAACTGGTTTATGCAATTGCACACCTGAAACTAGTATAACACTGTATGTTAACTACACTGGAATTAAAAAAATAAAATAAAAAAACACATTGTACTTAAGAGTGAGAGAGACAAAGCCCATTAAAGGCCCATCAGGAAGTAGGTTTGATGTTAAAGAGATTCAAACTCATTTCTGTAATGTGGGAGTCTAGATTCTTTTTTTTTTTTTTAATTTTTTTTAATCTTTATTTTTGAGAGGGGGGGGGAGGGGCAGAGAGAGAGGGAAACACAGAATCCAAAGCAGGCTCCAGGCTCTGAGATGTCAGCACAGAGCCCGACGCGGGGCTTGAACTCACAAACCGTGAAATCATGACCTGAGCTGGAGTTGGATGCCCAACCGACTGCGCCACCCAGGCGCCCCAGGAGTCTAGATTCTTGAGATATCCAAAGGAACTGAGGGAGAAATCATGACCCACAGAACAAGCTATTAAGAGTTTAAGGCTGCCTTGTTTTCTAAAGAAATGTTATTTGAGGCCCTACTTTTTTTTTTTTAACTCTGTCATCAAGTAAGGTTTAATTCCAAGAATACAAGAATGATATTATATCAAGAAATTGATTGACATGGACCCTGATTACTTTAACAGTGGTTGAAAGCAATAATCATTGCATATGAAATTACGTTTAAGGAGGGAAGTGTTGTTTTCATATTTATAACAGAATGCCATATTAAAATTAAAAGATGAGGGGCGCCTGGGTGGCGCAGTCGGTTAAGCGTCCGACTTCAGCCAGGTCACGATCTCGCGGTCCGTGAGTTCGAGCCCCGCGTCGGGCTCTGGGGTGATGGCTCAGAGCCTGGAGCCTGTTTCCGATTCTGTGTCTCCCTCTCTCTCTGCCCCTCCCCCGTTCATGCTCTGTCTCTCTCTGTCCCAAAAATAAATAAACGTTGAAAAAAAAATTTTTTTTAAATTAAAAAAAATAAAATTAAAAGATGAAAATCATTCTATACCATACATAAAAAGGCTTACCTGAAAATTTAAATGAAGAAGAATCTATACATAAAGACTCAGGTTTTCCCTTTAGCTTCTGATATAAAATGGTTTCAATTCTATCCCCAAATTTTGCTGCATTATTTTTAAAACAGGACTTAAACTTCAGCACAGCATGTATTATCACTTTCCCTTGGGCTCGGCTGCAGAACAGAAAGAGACAAATAAATTATGCTTTTATTACTGAGCCTCGATCATTCTTAGAGGAGTCATTTTATAATTTTGTTAAGTAGAGCTCCTGGCAGCTATTGCACTCTCAAGGGAGTGGAAATGACACTTTGTGGACATGGTGAACAGTAAAGAGAGTGTGATTTAGAGTCAGGGAACTGAGTTTGTATTCTAGATTCACCATCTGCCAATTCCCTGACTACAGCAAGCTGTTCACATTCTCTGTACTTACAAATTTCTTCATCTCTGTAATGGGGATAATAGTATTTTGTGGGCTATTGTACACACCATATAAAGTAATGTATTTTGTAAATCTCAGTGCTGTGCAAAATATACTTATTAATATAAATATGTCTTTGTATCAAAACTCCACCATGGACGTGCTATGTAGGGCTGATAGCAAATAACAAAATGAAACATAACAGGTGAGACGAGGGAATAGTTTATTATCTTGAGTGCTTTTTATTTGTTTGTTTGGTTTTTGGTGGAGGCACAACTTGCAAGGGTGGGCCTGTTCTTGTCATCTGTTGGAAATTGTGACTGAGCAAACACATTAGACTGGATTTGTTTTATTTGTAATTCTGACTTGAAGATGTAAATGTATAAATCAGAAGTTTTAAAAGGGGGGTGTTACTACTGACTTGATGGGATGTCTATTCTGCTCTATTCTCTGTTTGTCTACCTCCTCCCCTCTTCCCAGGCATTTGTCTACATTTGTATATTTGAAAATCCACAACAACCTCAAAGTATGTGACTCAAGAGAGATCTTGAAAACATCCACTTGCAAACCTTCATAATACCCATGAACAAAACAGAAACCATGGCTAAGATCCAAGGTTTTCTGAGTAATAATAAAGCTTTATTATTTCAATAGTACTTTTGCAGGATAATTCTAAATAATAGATTTGCTAACTTCTATATCACCCCTTTCTACTTTATGTTTTACCAGACACTCTTCCTTTGAGCACTATACATGTATTCTTTCCATTTCCTTTTGTACAGTATTAAGCATTTAGTAGTTGAATGTTAATTTATTAAGTATTCTCAGTTCTTTTGCTATTATGCCTGTACAGTGCTAATATTTCTTCTGTGATTTGTAGAGATGAACCCTTTATTTCTCATGGAATAGACAAGGACATATTATATTGCTTTGTTTATTTTAAAGATTTTGTCCAACCATGGATGTCACTCTGAACTTTTCTCCTGGGTCAAATAACAATCTAAAACTAAACTAAATATAGACATATGGATTCTTAATCTGACATCATCAAGAGTCATATGATCCTCTTTTCTACCAAAAACATGAACTAAAAGTTATTTTGATGTTACCTTCGCTTGACCCATAAAATAATCTTTAGTTTTATAGGACAAATGATTTTAATTCTTTGCTACAGTATTTTCCTTTCCATTCCTGAAGTTTCAGTTCATTCATTCATTCATTCATTCAATGAATGTATATTGTCCAAGCAATATATCAGGCAGAGTTCTAGGGACCAGAGCTACATCAGCTATGAACATATAAGACCACAGGTGCCTTCTCTCATGCTACTAAGAGACACAGACAAACAGGAAAATGAAGAAATAAAATAATCTTCAAAATGAGTTCTATGAAGGAGACAGCAATGACTTGAAGATTAGAGGTGAGAACATTTTAGACAGCTTCAGGGAAGGCCTCTTTGAGGTGAGATCCTAATGACAAGAAGGAGTGGGTCATGAGAAGAAATGGGGGAGGAATGTCCCAGAAAGAAGGAACATCAAGTACAAAGGCCCTGAGCAAGAGAGACTTAATACTTCCCTCAGTTTAGACCTCAATATCCCTTTCCTTATAGAGCATTTACTTTAGAAAAGTTATAAATTCTTTCTCTGCCTCTTTGAACTATAGGCAAACCTTTTAAAAGCCTCTTGCAGTTTGACAGCCCCAGAAATGTCTTTCTCAAGGACGCAAAAGCCATCTCTGAAATGTAACCATCAAAAGAGATAGAGACTCTATCTCTCAGTTTCTGTGAGACAGGTGGGGGCCTAACTTTGGTAGGCACTTTACTTACTCCAAATGGTAAAACTACCTCCTGTCATGACAATACGAGAACTTTACTTTTCCTTGGGCAAAACCAGTTAGCAAACACAGATGACCTAAGATACCCCATCACCCCAGCCTTTAAAAACATTATGGTCCTTTATTTCATGGGAGTTTTGAAGTGAGGTCAGAGAGAGGCAAGGCCAGATCAGGGAGGATCATGTGGACTGTGTAAGGAATTTGGAATTTATGAGAGACTGTCAGAGGATATTAAGTAGGATGATATTGTGCTCTTCAAATTCACTTTGCTGTGTGGAGAATGGATTGTCATGGAACAGGAGTGAAAGCTAAAGTTGATGCGGTCGTCTAGATATGACTACTTTGGTTCAAACTACAGCTTTATTATTTATTAAATGTGTGATCAAGTCACTTAAACTACCTTTGCTTCAGTATTCTTATTTGTAAAATAAGAAACTGATCTGTACATATCATACAGGGTTGTTATCAGGTTAAATGATTTAATATCAATAAAGTCTTGGGGGGCTACTGGTTAAGAGCCTGGATTATTTAAAAATAAACTGGGAAAATTAAACAGAAAAAGTTCTAGTTTTAGGGAGGGGGGATTCTAAAACATATTGACTTTCTTTAATTTGTGCTTGTAATTACTATTTTTTCATATCTATTGCAGGTTATCTGTTCCTAGGTTATCTGTGCCTCACCAGTGTTTGGATAAACATCGCTGCTAGACAATAGCTGTAGAATTGGATTTCTAGAGGGGCCAGTAAAGGAGAGGAGTGAAGCTGATAGGGTGCAAGTACATATGCACACATCACGGGAGCGTTGGGAATTGCCAGTGTGTGGCCTCAGTTTCAGTGCATTATAACCATGTGGGGATGTAGGCCCTGTAATGTCAGATCTCTTTTTATTTTTCAACACATTCTGAAAATTATGTCTTTTATATGATATTTCTCAACTTTTACTTATTTTTTTATTTTTTAGAATTTCTAATATACTATGTTTTAATTCTGCCTGTTTTTCACTTATGCTCCTTTTAATTTCATATTCATGGATGTTATCAACTTTTATATTTAATCCATAACTCTAAGCTAGATTTGGCTTATATCTACTAGTTTGTACCTCCTAGGTCAGATATTCTATATGTGGCTCTCTTATCTTACCCATTCTTTTCTTCTGTTGAAATCATCTCCTGATTTTAGATTTGCTTTTTGACCTTGTGCCTTCAAATAAAATACAAATACACTGAGCCTTTGCCTGAGACTCATAATCAGTTGGAATTCTTGGTTCTGGTTGGATAATTTTTCAAAAGATCTTGAATACCTTTTTTCACATTTGAAAATGCTAGTAGTTTTGAAGCCTCAAACTAAAATTTATTTCAACCTTTTAATTTATACCAAACAAATATATTCTGTTAAGTATGAGGCATGAAGGTAAAGGACAGAATTTTCTGCTCTGTGCCTCTTGGGCTATTTTACATACCTTACTTGGACCACGTGAGATTTGACATACTGTCTTCTCAGTTTAGATCCATGAAATGTTTCATTTATCTGTTAAAAAATAAAATGAATAAAGACTAATGTTTTCTTTAAAAATTTTTTTTAAATTTTTTTATTGTGGAGAACTCCAAACATACACAATAGCAAATAAAAGAATGTAATGAACCCCGTGTACACATCATTCAACTTTACCAGCTACCATTAAATGGCTAAATTGTTTTATTTTATTACTACCTGCATGCCAATAGTTAATAAATCCTTAATATCATTGAATACATAATATTAAAATTTTCCTAGATTGTGACCCATTTAAGAAAAAGATGCATTCTTTCTCACCTTCTTCTTAACAGAAGACCATGGGGGAAGGAGAGGGGGAAGAAAAAAAGTTAGAAGGAGGGAGGCAAACCATAAGAGACTCTTAAATACTGAGAACAAACTGAGTGTTGATGGGGGGGGGGTGGGAGAGAGAGGAAAGTGGTGATGGGCACTGAGGAGGGCACTTGTTGGGATGAGCACTGGCTGTTGTATGGAAATCAATTTGACAATAAATTATATTTTAAAAAAAGAAAAAGATGAAATGTATACTAAAGATGTCTTTTTGAAAATTATCTTTATATCAGCTAGGTTTATTCACGAATGTCTTCAAATCAATAAATTATGTGGTAAGGTAAGGCAAGAATATTTGTTTCCTAACAATAGCATGATAGGGAAGAATACAGTACTTATTTTGAAGAGGTGAATTCAGAGGACCAACTGATAGAGATTGCCTTCCGTGTTCAGCTTTCTATTGAATATCAGTGTCATAAAACTTAACAGAAATGTCCCCAAAGGTGAGATATTTCTTTCTTTTCTTTCTTTCTTTTTAACTATGGGCCCCCCTTCATGGCTGTACTACACACCATTTTCCCTGCTCTTTCAGGTATATGCTACTGATGGGTTTGAAGCAGGATATGTAAAAATCTCTCAGAAATTTTATATAAGAATCATTTTTCTCAACACTTCCTGATTTTAACCTAATGAGTGATTTCCCACAGCAGGACCTTCACAGGGCACCCAACAACAAATTTCACTGTCTATGGCTTTAACTTTGGCAAAGACAGGCCTTCAATATCACTGACTCAATATCGGTATCGCAAATATGTAGTTTACACTTTCCTTTTGTTACAAAGCAATTGGAATATGTTCATCTATTCAATAGATATCTATTGAAATAAAACTATAAACAGATTAGATTTATATTTGGAAATTTAGTGGAGGAAACAGATAATAAGTAGACCAAGAAATAAATATATAAATATGATAATTTGAGATAGTGTTAGGTAATAAAAAGAATATAAAATAAAATAATGCTACAGAGTGATTCAGGGGACAATATTTGAATGATCCAATAAGTCCTTTTAGAACAGGTGACATTTGGGTGGGACCTGAAAGATGAAAAGTTGAGAATCAAGGGGAGACAATTATTTTAGACAGAGAGAAAACCAGGTGCTATGGTCCTAGGTAAGAATGAAATTGTTAAGTTTGAGGGGTAGAAAAAATTGTTGTGACTTAAGTAAAATGAGCAAGGGAGAGGGTATAAGTTGAGGTTGTCCAGGTAGGTGGGGCAAGATTACAGTCAACCTTGTTGGCCATGGTAAGGAGTTTAGATGTTATTTCTAAATATAATCAATGAAGGAATCTTGGCAAGATGGTAACTAAACAATACAGCATTTCTCTTCTATTCTTAATTCCAACACATCTGTCTCTCCTGGGACCAAGTGGAGTGGGGTTTTATGGGGGCCCTGGAAGCAGGGCAGTGATGAGGAACTTTCTCTTCCAGGGGTCAAGGAAGAACCTAGAAAATAGTCTGAGAGCCCTGTGTAAGAATAGAATTGCAACAGGCCCTGAAAAGAGCTTGGTCAACAAAAGTTTGTGGATAACCAGGTATAAAGCTGACATTGGAACATGTTTGTAGTGACCAAAGATGCTCCCCTGCTCTTGGGCAAGTGGTTTGATGTACAAGCGTGACTGCCCTGTTTCGTATGGATAATTTTGGTACCTCACACATATCAGATATCATTTTGGTTGTCTGTAATCTGATGCATTATATATGAAAAACACATAGAGTTTGTTTAAACATTTTTGAACATTTGATTGGCCATATGAAATCGATATAATCTGAAATTTGCTCAAGATTCTATATTTGCATGCTTTTCAATTATAGAACAGAAAAATCATAAAGAAAGCGGGAAACATAATTTTAGTGGGACCCTGAGTAAGTCAACGTTTTAGTGCCTCAGTTTCCTCATATAGAAAATGAGAACGTTGTGAGGAGTAAAGAAATGAAATTAATTAATTAAGGAGTAAAGTCCTTAGGCCAGTACTGATGGTTAATAAGGCTAATTACTATTGTTAAGGTACTGCCTCACTCTAATGTTTAGAATTTCTATTCACTATAATTGGGTATCATATCTGCTGCCCACAAAAAATAGGAAATGACAGAGATTTCATTTTGAGTTGTCCACTAGTTTTCTCCTACAAAAAATAGGAAATGACATAGAGATTTCATCTTGAGTTGTCCACTAGTTTTCTCCTACAAAAAATAGGAAATGACATAGAGATTTTTTCTTGAGTTGTCCACTAGAAAACCACATATCTAAACATGAAAATATTCCCTATGGAGGCGTAGTCTCTGTAGGTAATGCTTTACTACCATTCATAGTAAAGCAGCATCTCTTTATCCAATTTCTTTTTTCTTTTTAGAGTCTATCATCACAAGAATTATTTAATGAAAATCACAAGAAGAACAGGTGATAGGTATTATAATAATGACTAATAGGTGAGTTTGATGAATGATACACAGCTCTATTTTGTGCTCTTATCACCAGTATTGTTTTTATGAATGCTGTGTACAGTAATAATTATAATACATAGAGCATCATTGTATTAAGCGAAAACAGAAAGGCGTGTAAGTAAAAGCAGGCACTTGAACACATGTAGAGGAAAAAGTATGAGAACTATCTAGTGGTTGTTTTATTTATTTATTTACTTACTTATTTTTTAAATAACGTTTATTTATTTATTTTGAGAGAAGAAGAGTGAGCGGAGAAAGAGGGAAGGGCAGAAACAGAGGGAGAGAGAGAGAATTCCAAGCAGGCTCTGCTCTGTCAGCACAGAGCTGGATGCGGGCTTGATTTCATTAACTGTGAGGTTAACCTGAGCAGAAACCATGAGTCAGAAGCTCAACTGACTGAGCCACCCAGGTGCCCCTGGTGACTGTTTTGATACAGGTGAGTTGGGTGGGGTTCCTGGGTGGCTCAGTTGGTTAAGCGTCTGACTTCAGCTCAGGTCATGATCTCATGGTTCCTGGGTTCAAGACCCATGTCAGGCTGTGTGCTGACAGCTTGGAGCCTGGGCCTGCTTCAGATTCTGTGTCTCCCTCTCTCTCTGCCCCTCCCCCACTCACACTCTGTCTTTCTCTCTCTCTCTCTCTCTCTCAAAAATAAATAAACATTAAAAAAAATACAAATGAGTTAAAAACCGAGAATGAGGATTGCTAAAGGAGTCTGAAGCAAGGTGTCAGGATTGGTGGTTGATTGACCAACATGATATGATAATTGATAAAAACTAATAATTTTAGAATATTCATTTTGAGATAAACATAGGTTAATTGATTTGAATGATTCGATCTAAATTTATAGAAGAAAAGGTGATTTTCTTAGTTTGGGTATATTTTGAATTATTTTGAAGTTATATATTAACTTTGTTATGTTTATAATTTATTAAGAATATTAATGATGCTCTGCTTTAGGTATGTTTTTAGGTTATCTTTTTTTAAGGGCTTACAGAATAATAGGACTTTTGCTAAGATGATGTGTTTCATCTTATATGACGCCTACAACAATCCCATGATGTAGGTATTTGTCATATCATTTTTTACTTGAAGAAACAGATGTGAAGAGATTAAGTGATTTAAGTTTATGTAGCTGGTAAATGGCTAAACTTAGAATTGAACAAGGACTCTGCGTCCAATGCCTATTCTTAACCATTGTATTATATTGCCCCTTTGTTATTTCCTTTTTATCATAAAGCTACAGGAAAAGTGGGAATTTTCTTTCCCCATTTTTTATATACTAACTCTTAGTATAATGGTAAAGGCATACAAAGACTTTTAAAGACTGAATTTATTAGAAACTTGGAGGTAGTGGGATGTTACGGAAAGAATGCAAGCTTCAGTCAGATCGAAGATGTCCTGTCAAGAATGCACTCAAAGAAATGGGAGGCGAGTGATGCCACCCCTGCTTTTGGCAGGATTTGGTTTGTTTGATAGAATTACTTGAGCTAATGAGAGTGTATCTATGTCCAAGGAGTAGTCAAGACTTTTCATTAGGTTTTTAGTCAGCTAAAGGTTAACTTAAAGCACACTCTTAAGTAGACATTTAAAATTTTTTACCACATTGAGGAGATACAAGATGATCTTTATTTTGGGCTATATGTTCTCTTCTACACTGGCCATTCTTCCTTGAAGCACTTCTTAGTTAAGGATCAGGAACAACATGTATTTGTTCAGGTATCTTGGAGGTAGGATATATTTTATTTATTTTTTAATACATTAGAAATACTCATTGACTATCTCTCATGTGTCAGGCATTTCTTAGTGTTCTCTAAATATGTCCCTCTTACATTTTTTTCTCCTGTACATGTTTTCTGACTGACTTTCTGAAAGGACTATATTAATCTAGAACGAAGATAGTAGTAAGAAATAGTATGAAATTATCAATCATTTCCAAGTTGGAAGGTTATCATTAGGATTCTGGCACTTCTAGGAACATAACATTTAAAAGGGCAATGCACAGAAAAAAATTTCAACTTACCAAAGATACTATCTTTTTATTTAGGTCCATATATTCTTGTGAATATGGTTTTTCAAACTTGCTGTCATAGTCAATATTATTGACTTTAAAGCTGATATGATAGTAGAAAGGTGTCTTTGCTGGAAAGGAGAGAAAAGAAAAGTTACACATTGTGTAACTACTTTTCATTCTTAAGAGAATCATGTGAAATATAATATTCTGATTAAATTGCAGGTAACTCAACATTTAAAGTTTTGATTCCTAGTGATTGTTAAAATAACTTTGACAGAGCAATGTTTATTAACATAATCTAGCTCTATAACTTTACCCAAAGATTTATTCAGAATTTTTAATGTAAAATTTTAATGTGCCAGCTTTCAAGTTTGGATCCTCTGAAGATAAATATGTTACTATGAGAAGTGATATTAAGGCATAGGTAATTATCTTAGTTTTTGTGCTCTTCACATATCACAATTTAGGAAAATCAGCAGAGGCCTAGGTTTTATCATTTGTGAAGCACCTAGAAAGTTAAAATGAAAAAAAGAGAAAGTAAAATGAAACATGACTTGTAAGCACTGCAAATTAAGTAAATAGAAGAAAGAAATCAAACTTAAAACTATAGGAAAGTAAAGCTGAGTTGAGTGTTAAACTGGACTATACTATTTTAATACATCAAATGCACTATAAATTAAATTTTTTCTTTCAGCTTTTCTCAGGTCCTTTTGTACCTCTCCATTCCATAAACTAGGAGGGCACAATGAGAAGAGAGAGAAAGAGAGAGGGCTCAAACTATTTAAAAATTGAAGAGGGAATACTTCCAAACTCATTTTATGAAGCCAACATTACTTTGACACTAAAGCCAGGTAAGGACACTACAAGAAAACTACAGACTAACATCCCTGATGAATATAGGTGCAAATATCCTCAACAAAATACTGAATTTAACAACACATTGAGAAGATCATACACCATGATCAAATGGAAATTATTCTTGGGATGCTAAGATGGTTTAATATACACAAATCAATAAATGTGATAAATGCATTAACAGAAGAAAAATAAAAATCATGATAATCTCAATAGATGAGGAAAAATAATTTGATAGAATATAGTACAACATCTTTCATGACGTAAAAACATTCAACACATAGATTCTAGAAGAAACATACCTCAACATAGTAAAACTATATATGACAAATCATAGCCAACATCATATCTAATGGCGAAAGGTTAAAAGCTTTTCCTATAAGGTCAGGAATGAGGCAAGGATGCCCACTGTCTTCACTCTTATTCAACATAGTACTAGTAGTTATAGCTACAGCAATTGGGCAAGAGAAAGAAATAAAAGGCATCCAGATTGGAAAGGAAAAGGTAAAACTGTCATTATTTGCAGATGATGTGATATAGAAAATCCTATAGATTCCAAAAAAAATTACTAGAACTAATCGAGTTCTGGAAATTTGCAAGATAGAAAATCAACATACATTAAGCAGTTGTGTTTCTATACAGTAACAATGAAATGTCTGAAATAATATATGTTATGGTGGTAATCATTTCAACTCAATATGGTGTATCAAATTAATTCATTGTACACCTTCAGCTACACAATGTTATGTATCAACTATATCTCAATAAAGCTGGAAAAGAAAATTCTGAAGACCATAGTATTTTTGTTGTTATATATTTTTATTCATAAATACTCTATGACTTTTTATTTTTCTATTAGACTATCAAGATTGAGAATCTATGGTATTGAGGCAATGTTAGGTTATATTAACTTCTTAAACTACTAAATGAATTTCAAACGCTAAAGAGGAAAGCCGTTATCTAGCTCTGGTATCGTGTAAGACACCAAACCCTTAATTAGAAGGTAGAGTGGTATACTAGGTGTTGCTGTTGACATTCAGAAGAACCAGCAGACTATCATAATAAAAAATAAGCTCCTCTCCTTCAAATGTAACCTAGACCTTGAGCAACAAAACACATTTATGACCTAGAATTTCTTCTAAGTGTTATTTTCATTGTTCTTTTCCTTCCTAGAAGAGTCATATTTTTCAAATAATCAGGACACACTCTGAGCTAGGGTTTAGGGCTCCAGGGAGGACTCGATCCTGACTGATTCACCTCTTTGTATTTTTATTAAAACATGTTTTAAATTTCCTAGTGATTTTTAAAAACTGAGATATAATTGACATATAACATTATATTAGTTTCAGGCATACAACATAATGGTTTGATATATGTATATCAAGTATAAATATATACACATATATTTATATATATTATATACGCATACATATTATATATATTATGTATATACGTATATATTTATATCACACAGTAAGTCTGGTTAACATCTACTCAAGTGATTTTTATGCACATTAAAGCTTGAGAAGCAAGGCTTGGGTAAGTAGCTCTCAGCCTGGGTTTCCAATTAGGATCACAGGTGGAGTTTTAGGAATTGTCATCACTTGTGCCCTTTCTCACAGTCTGTCTATTCTGGGTGGGAGCATCAATGTTGTAATTAAGTTTTCCAGGTGATCCTAAGGTGAGGCCAGGGTTAAGAATGAGGGCCGCCGAGTATATTTCTGAGAGTTGAGTTCAGCCTTTGATTCAAGGGGAGGTAATAGGGTCTGTTCTACCTGGATTTGGTGGGGGCAGGTCAGTGTAGCCTGTATTATCCATGCTGTAAGAGAATTTTGGGGCATCTGTAGGAAGGGAAGTTCCCTGAAGATAGGCAAGGAGAGACTCCATGTGGGAACTTACTACTTCTGAAGCTCTCCTGAGAGAAAGGACTCAAAAGGGGTCTTTCTTGTATTTCAAGGCCCTTCTGTCTGGCTGTGGTGGTAGCAGGTGAAGGGTCTGTGCCGAAGCCTTTAAAGGAATATTCTCAAGATGCGATGTAATTTCTCTACATAACCTCACCGAAGGAAGAAACACAGCAAAGGAAGAGGAAAGGACAGAAATGCAAGGTTCTCAGGTAAGTATTATTTCCTGGGTCAGGGCCCATGTCTACATTTCCTCCTGCAAGGCCGTGGTTTTAGAACATGCAGACATTTACTTCTATACCTCTCATATTCCTGCCTAATAAGTTTGTTTCAACTACTTTTTTTCCATGTCTTCCTATGGCAGTCAAGTTTAGCTCCTTCTCCCCTATAGCCCAGAGCCCTCTCTCCATGTAGACTTCCCCTTTCTCCATTCAGACTTCTGATATTCCTTAAGCAATTCCTACTATGAATTACTGACCTGCAACTACTGAAAACGTTCCCTTTGGAATAGATCAACTTGGGAAGGTGTGGATATCCATGAGTCTTATGGGGGATGAGGTGGGTCCTGGGATATTAGTGAAGAAGGAGAATAGTGTTTAGGTCTCCTCCATGCTCTGTCAGCTCTTTGTGGACCAGGATTAAGAAAATGCATATCTAAACAGGATGGTATTAATGGCCCAGAAAAACTGAGAAATTTCTGTAGAAGAGTGGTTAGAAGAGACATGCTCTCCAAAATGCTTAAAGAAAGCTTACTTAAATACACAATTAGAAATTATAGAAAATGGGCACTTTATATGGCTTGACATTTGAATACGACTGATATTTTTATGATTAGATTTAAATTATAATTTACCTGTTTTTCTGGCCAGTAAGAAAACAGCAGTTATTATGTGTCCTTTGGCAAATATTAGGCACCTAATATCAATTTGCCCCATTACAGCTGATGTTAACTTCATTCACTTGGTTCAGTTGCTCTCTGCCAGATTCCTTCTAATGTGATTCTAAGGTACAGCCAGGATTAAAATTCATTGCTCTGGATTAGGGGTCAGCAAACTATGAAATCTAGCCTACTACCTGGTTTTGTGTAGCCTGTGAACAAAGAAAGGTCTTTACTTTTTTTAAAAGTTGGAGAGTCAAAAGAATAATATTTTGTGACATGTGAAAATTATATGAAATTCAAATTTTAGTGTTTATGAATAAAGTTTTATTGGGAAGCACTACATTTATTTATGTATTGTCTACTCTAGCATAGCAATAGACTCAAGTAGTTGTAATAGAGGCTATAATGGCTCATCAGGAGGAAAGTATTTACTTTCTGGCCCTTTGTTGGAAAATTGTGCTGACCCTGCTCAACACTTTTAGTTCAAGAGTAGTGTGATGCTCTAGCAACTCTCCTCCATTACTGCTATATCTCCATTATAGCACCTAGCCTAGTATTTGCCATTAAATATATAGTAGTCACCCAGTGAATGCTTGTTTAATTGAATCTGGGTAATTTCAGTTGCCTTTTTTCTTTTTTATTATCTATTTATCTCTTAAAAAGTTAACCAAACAGAAAACACAACATTATCATTATATAGAGTCATGGGAAGCAGACAAAGATAGGTATCCTGGGGTGAATATTTGTGTGGGGCTTTGGTTTTTCCAGCTGTCTTTCCAGTTTTTGTGAGGATATGGCTCATTGCTTTCAGGTTTGGAGTCTGGCGTAGCGAACTAGAAAATATTCAAATGGTACTGAAAGCTTCATCCAAAAGAGAAGCATTGTAAGGCTGCCTCTATATGATGCCATGCCAGAGCATCTGCATAAAAAGTTTAAAATTTGGTTCACCGGATTGAGATTTGGTTTATTTACTGAAAAATCCTTTTCTTAAAAGGATCATTGTGATTCATTTAATGTTTTAGCTCATGCAAGATATTGTGGCATCAGGTATATGAACTTAAGGTGAAAAACCAATGACTTTTAAAAAGATAAGCCCTATCAAAGTACTTAACACAGTCTCAGGAGGTTCTATTCTTGTTCCCACAGGCTTACTATGACTTGAGAAAACTTACATTGTTAACAAAACTTACCTATTCTGATGCAGAGGTACTTAATTAGGAATATTTTCCTTTTTAGAAGTTTTTATAAGTCACTAAAGTTTATGATTTCTGGAAATATGTATGACTAACTCTAAGAGTGAGATCATAAATATATTAGAATTCATATTCCTTTTCACATAGGTAGATTCTTCTAGGCCTACTGAACATATCAGTATAGAATTTTGCTTTAGAATAAATTGCAAATGGTGATTACGCACACACACACACACACACACACACACACACAAATATATATACTGGCATTACAAACAAGTATAATTTAGTAACCATAAAAAACAATTTTGTTTTTAAATTCTTTAGTAACAAATAGTATTATGGTCACCATAAACCACAAAACATGGTCTCAATTCAGAAATTAAAATGCCTAGGTCTGCTTTTAAATCACAGTTTGAACTTGATGTAAAGTTTTTTTTCCCCTCTTACCAAGCTCTTTACTCACCCAGTCCTGTTATTCTTCCTTTCCCACTTCATTAACTGGATGTGGACCTCTCTAGGTCCTTATATTGAATGGTTAAGAATTTGTCATCTACTTTAGTGCTCTAAGAACTTAGTACGTATTTAAAACGAGTTTCCTTCTAGGTTTTTCCGAAATTGGTTTCTCTTTCAAAGCTCATTTCTCAGCTTGACATGAGAGGGAAAACATCTATTATTCATGTATTGGGGAGGTCTTCATAGTATGAAAACTACAGCATACCTATCTCCAAAGATAACCTCTTTAAATATCTTTTCTTCTCTCTAGTTTCTGGCACTTTTGTACTTTTGATGAAAGGCAGCAGGTTCTGTGTCTATGTCTTGAGTGAGCAAATCTTATTCAAGGATTTATGAGTATATGCCATGACTCTGACTCTTGGCCTGGCTTTGGTAGCAGCTGGCATTGCAATCTACCAAGGATCATGTTCACACAGTCTGTGTCTAGGAAGGGTGTGTATGGAAGATGAAGTATAGCAGTATAAACAATTTCTGGGGAGAGGGCCTCTTTACTCCACTGTGTACAACTCTATTTTCTCTATGGAAATTCTTTTCACCTTATAAACTGAAATGGTTGTTTACTTAGCTAGACAGTTTTTTCCTAAGTGTGTTTTTTCAGAAAATACTATTCTGTTCTAAAGCAGTGGTACCCAATTTATGAGCCATGAATTACATAAGATAGCAGCATGGTGATAACAGAAGATGGTTCTAGGGAAAAATATTTATGTATACACCAGCCATTGTTCTAGACTTAAAAAATGATGATTCTTGTACATATTACTGATTTCCAGACATAGGTAGATGTAGTTAATTAAATACAAGTTAATTTTAAAAGAATTGCTAAGTTTATAGTTGTCTTTATTATGTCAACAAAGTATTCTCTTGTGCGAATGTAAAAAAAATATTTTTCTATAAAAAGGTCCTCATTCTTGAAGAGGTTAGGAAATAGTTAAAGAAAGTGACAAGAACAGCACATGGCAAATTTGGTATAAAGTTCTGTATTTAAGAAAGATTGATCTTGAGGATCCCATATTTTTTTCCTATTTTATGCAAAGTTAATAAAAATTTGTATTTGTATTGACTTTTTAAATTACATTCCTCAATAGTAGGGAATATTATACTTTTTTAGGAAGAATTTTATGAGAAGAAAATATTCCATGAGGGAAATATTATAGGCTTTGAAACAAAATAGCTTAGAATCCCACAGTGTAGGAACTTTTATGTTTGTTAACTCATCAATTATCTCTTCAGAAAGTTATAAGTTCAACAGAGGGAGGAACTGTGGCTTATTCATCAACATATTCCCAGAACCCAAATGTTTAGCAGGAATTAAAAAAGAATACACCAAATCTCTGCATTTAGAATATCCTGAGCCAAAAGTTGCTAAAGAACAGTTTTTAGTAAATGCTATTAAACTTAAGAAATTCTGCTACATAACTTTGTCTGACTTCTTTCCTTCCTCCATTCTCAAAATTCATAATTTTCCCAATAATGGAATCAATAATTCTGTGTGATTAGTAAGTCAGACACAGTGACTACTTACCATAAGTGGCAAAGTAAACAATGAGTCCGATGATTACTGCAGCAATAATCAGCATTAAGATACCCAGGGTAATCTTTCCACATGTTGTGAGTTTCATTTTTGTGTTTGGCTCTGTTCCTCTGAATAGAAAGGTACAGGAAAAGCAAGTGTTAATATGAGCAAGATATAGGACACTCTAAGAAATAGTATGGACTTGACATTAAGTATAAAAATGGATTCTTTTATTTTATGGATTCAATGGACTGCTGAACTTGAAAAATAACATGTAGAACTAGTAGATATAATATTTGGCCTGCTTATTTTTCAGCACATATGAATAATAATGGTAATCCTAAAATATTCATTTAGCAAATATTTATAGATGTTCTATGGACTAGGCATAGTAACGGGAACAAAGATCTCTTTCCTTATGGAGATTACATTTTACTGAAGAGAGATAACCAACGTAGAGTATGACTAATAAATAAGATATTTAACTGCTAGAAAGATCTTAAGTGCTATAGGAAAAGTAGAGCTAGTTCAAGATCAGAAATGTGGGAGGGTATGTGAGATGGTAGTGGCAGGATGTGGTATTAGAGTGGTCAGGTTAGGCCTACTGAGAAGGTAAAGTTCGAGTAGACTTGAGCAGATGATGTTGTTGGCGATACAGGTTTCTGGAGTGTCCCGGGCAGATGGAACAACTTTGCAAAGGCTATGAGAGTAGGATATTCCTGGAAGGGCATGTTAGGAGGGCAATGTGACTGACTCAGGAAATGAGGATAATAATAGTAAGACAGTAATTCTGAAAAGTTCCAAGGCCTACATCATATGTGGGTCATTGTAATAATTTTGGCTTTTTATCTGAGTGAAATGTGAGCTTTGGGCAGAACAATATGATCTGATTTAATTTCCTTTAAAAATGTTTATTTACTTTTGAGAGAGAGAGAGAGAGCACACAAGCAGGGGAGGGACAGAGAGAAAGGGAGACACAGAAACTGAGGCAGACTCCAGGCTCTGAACTGTCAACTCAGAGCCTGATGCCGGGCTCGAACCCATGAATCTTGTGATCATGACCTGAGCTGAAGTTGGACACTTAACTGACTGAGCCACCCAGGTGCCCCAATCTGATTTAATTTCTTAATGGGATCCCTCTGACTGCTTTGTGGAAAGTAAATTATAAAGGGCAAGGATGAAAGCAGAATGCTAAGATAGGAAATGATTATAATAATTCAAGCACAATTTGATGTTGGTTTGGACCAGAGTGGTAGAGGTGGAAGAAATGAAAAGGGGTTGAATTTGGATATATTTTGAGTATAGAGTTGGTAGGAGTTATGGATGCATTGGTGTGGAATATGAGTAGAAAAGAGATGTCAGAGATGGTTTTCAGTTCTTTAGCTTGATGAGGGAGTTATCCTCAACTAAAGTGGGAAGTCTGCTGATCTATCAAGTTTTGAGGGGATGACTATGAGTTCACTTTTGTTCATTTTGTGTTTTAGATGTCCCCTAGTCAACCAAATGGAGATGTTGGATATCCAAGTCTGGAGTTTGAGATAGAAGTTTGGGCTAGTAATATAAATTTAGGATTCTTCAACATATAGGTTAGTATCTGAGACTAGAAGGGATTACCAAGGGAGTAAGTATAGATAGAGAAAACCAGGACATGGTCACCAGAGCACTCTCATATTAAGAAATTAGGGAGAAGAGGAAGACCAAGCAAAGGAGACTGAGAGGGGCAATTAACAAGGGTGGGAGGAAAAGCAAGAGAAAGTGGAGTCCTGGGAGCCAAAAGAAGGGTATCAGGCATAAGGAAGGAGGTTAACTGTGTCAAATGTTCCTGACAGCTCAGGATGAGGAAATGATCACTGAAAATGGACCATTGGATGAGCATTATCGAGGTAATTGATGACCTTGATGCATGAAGTTTTAGGAGTGGAAGGGGAAGAGAATGGTTAGAGGTGCTTTCAAAAGAGAATGGAAGTAAAGTGACTAGAGACAATGACCACTGACCATTCTTTAAAAGATTTCCTGAAAAAGGTGATAAAGAAATGGGACTATACACAGTGAAGGAAATGGGATCAAGAGAAATTGTATTTTATCATGGAAAACTTTGAATATGCCTAAAAACAGAACAGTTTAATAAACCTCCATATATCCATCACATAGATTTAAGAACTGTGAACATTTTACAATATTTCATTTGTTTTTGAAACGTTTTAAAGTGGTTATAGAAAAGTAATTACATCATGACATTCATCCCTAAGTACTTTATTTTCTTTATAAAAAAAATAAAGGTATTAAAAAACATGACCATTGTAATACCTAAGGAAATTACCAATAATTCCTCAGGCTCTAATACCAAGTTCATATTCAAATACCTCTAAGTTGTCCTCAAAATGTCTTCTACAATTTGTTGTTGTTGTTGTTGAACAAAAATCAAATCAAAATCTTCACATTGCATTTGGTTATTAACTTCTTATCTTTCAAAATCTAAAACAGCTTCCATACTCTGCCCTCATTTAAAAATTTTTCATGACATTGATTTACCGAAGGCACTGGGTCAGTTGTCTTATAGAATACCTCAGAAGAAGAGAAGTTTGTATATTTGTGTTTTAAAAGTTTTTAATTAAACATTTTATTTTGTGACAATTAGACTCATATGTTGTAAGAAATACAAAGGGATCTCTTGTACATTTTATGAGTTTTCCTCAATGGTAACAAATTGCAAAACTATAGTACAGTATCACAATTGGGGTATTTAGACTCATATAGTCAAGATACCTAACATTTCCATCACAAGGGTCCCTCATGTTGCCTTTTTATAGCCACACCCACTTGCCTTAGGTCCCCTTACCTTCCTTAACCCTTGGCGACCACTAGTCTCTTCTCCTTTTCTATAATTTTGTCATGTCATTAATGTTATATAATTGGAGTCCTACAATATGCAACTTTTTGGCTTTTGCTTTTTTTCACTCAGCAAAATGCTCTGACAATTCATTCGGGTTGTTGCATATATCAATAGTACTTTAAAACAATTTTTTTAATTGCTGAGATGTATACTAACACTATTGGATATGTCATTGCAAATATCTTCTCTCATTCCACAGGTTGCCTTTTAGTTTTATTGATTCCTTCACTGTACAGAAGTTTTTGTTTTGATATAGTGCCAGTAGTTTATTTTTGCTTTTGTTTTCCTTGACTTAGGAGACATCTAGAAAGATGTTGCTATGTCCAGTGTCAGAGACATTCCTGCTTGTGCTCTCTTCTAGGATTTTTATGGTTTCAGGTCTCACGTTTAGATCCTTAATCCATCTTGAGTTTATTTTTGTGTATGGTGTAAGAAAGTGGTCCACTTTCATTCTTTTGGATGTAGCTGCCATTTTTCCCAACACCATTTGTTGAAGAGATTGTCTTTTTCCCATTACATATTCTTGTCTCCTTTGTTAAAGATTAATTGACCATATAATTATGGGTTTATTTCTGGGCCCTCTACTCTGTCCCATTGATCTACATGTTTATTTTTGTTCCAGTACCATGTTTCATTCAGCCAGCTTTGTAGAACATTTGAAATGTGGGATTATGATACCTCCTGCTTTGTTTTTCTTTCTCAAGGTTGCTTTGGCTATTCAGGGTCTTTTGTGGTTCCATATTTCAGTCCAAATTTTAGGACTCTTTGTCCTAGTTTTGTGAAAATGTTGTTGGTATTTTGAAAGGGAATGCATTAAATCTGTAGTTTCCTTTGGGTACTATGGACATTTTAACCATATTTATTCTCCAAATCCATGAGCATTTAATATCTTTCCATTTGTATCATCTTCAGTTTCTTTCATCAATGTTTTATAGCTTTCAGAATTACAGGTCTTTCACCTCTTTGGTTAAGTTTATTCCTAGGTATTATTTTTGGTGCAATTGTAAGTGGCCTATATTGTTATTATTTATTTAATGTTTATTTTTGAGAGAGAGACAGAGCTTGAGTGGGGGTAGGGGGCAGAGAGAAATGGAGAAACAGAATTTGAAGCAGACTCCGGGCTCTGAGCTGTCAGCACAGAGCCTGAAACATGGCTCAAATTCATAAACTGTGAGATCCTGATCTAAGCTGAAATCAGACGCTTAACTGACAGAACCACCCAGGTGTCCCTGCCTATATTGTTATTTTGAAGTGAGTTTCTTGCAGACAACATATGATTGGGTTATGTTTTTTAATCTATTTTGTTAATATCTGTCTTTTTACTGGTATATTTAGATAATTTACATTTAGGGTAACTATGAGTATTTTAGGGTTAAAGTCTGCCTTTTTAATACATTAATACCTTTTAATGCCTTTTAATACCTGCCTTTTTAATACCTTTAATACCTGCCTTTTAATACCTTTTTAATCCAGACAGTTTTAAAAAGCTCTAGGAGATTATTCATCATTATTCATAGACTCATGAATGTTAGAGGCATGAGATGACATACACAATTTGGAAACAATAGTTAGACTGAGTAAGAGAATAACAGTAATAAAAGCTTTTAAAATAAGCTATCAAATTATTTATGAATTGGGAGGCAACTTTATTCTAATGCATCCATGTTTCAATATTGTTAAATGTTTTTCTTTGGCACACACAGAATGTGTGTGGAGGAAATGCCTTTTTAGAAATTAAGTAGTTTATTGTACTCATGTTTATTAAGTATTTTCTATGTGCCAAACATTGTGCTAGGCAAGGGATATACAGTGATGAACAAAATCACTAATAAATGTGAACTGCAGGAACTGTAAAATATTAGTTTTGTTTTATGTACTTTATGCTATATGCTTGTTTGCAATATACTGGTAGTACTAGTTTGCAAGGGCTGGTTAACAAAGGACCACAGACTGGGTGGCTTCAACAATAGAAATTTATTTTCTCACAGTTCTGGAGAATGGAAGTCTGAGATAAATTTGTTGGCAGATTCTGAGGCCTCTCTTCTTGGCTTATAGATGGCTGGTTTTCTCTTGTGTCTTCATATGGTCTTCCCTCTGTACATATGTGTGTCCTAATTTTTTTTTTCTGGCTTAAACAGAAAAAATTATTTCCTCACAGTTTTAGATGCCAGAAGGCTGAGATCAAAGTGTTGGCAGAATTGGTTTCTCCTGAGGTTTCCCGCCTTGGCTGGTAGATGGCCATGGTTTTCACATTCACATGGTCTTTCATCTGTGTGTATGTCTGTGTCCAAATTTCCTTTTCTTATAAGGATACCAGTCACATTGGATTGAGGCCCATCTTAATGACTTCCTAACAACTTAATTACCACTCCAGAGACCCTATCTCCAAATACAGTGAGATTCTGAAGTACTAGGGGTTAAGATTTTGACGTATGAATTTTGAAGGGACACAATTCAGTCAGTAATGTTTTGGATTATATTATGTACTTGATATTATATATTTAGTATTTTATATACTTTTTGTTTTTACCCTTGTGTATAATATTCTATGTATGCTTATGTTTGTGTGTATGTGTGTTTCATATATTTATATCAATATGCATTGAAATGACCATACTAAATCCTGATTAGTTTGAAATACCTACATTAATTTTATTTTTGCTGGAAAACAGAATCAAATACCTATCAAAAATTTATTTTTTTAGTTAGTTAATGCCATTCCCTGAATAGGTGATACTTCCTAAAGACATAATATTAACTAGATATCCAGTGCAGGTGAAATTTCCAAGTCTCATGTTTTTAGAAGTTTCATTTTACTTAAAAACCACTTTGACCATTTAAATATATTCTGTCTAAATTAAGTTTTCACCTTGCACATAAAAATCTATATCTTAATATTTCTATGAAAGTATGATGCTCATGAGCAGTTTTGGTTCATAATAAAATAAAATAAAAATCCCTAAAAGACACTACACCATGGAAAATGTTTCCTTCTAAGTATCTACAATCTGACCAACTGACTGAGTCTAGAATAGTGCTTAAAATTTGGGGGAAGAGATAAATGACTAAATTACATGGTAAAACCTGGTAGCTTAATTTCCATAGATGAGTATGTTATCCTAAAGCATCTTCCTTCATACCTGCATATATATCTGTATATTTTACTCAACACAGCTTGCCATGGAATAAACCTCAATGAAAATGTGTTAATTGTAGCATGAAATTGGTTGCAAAAAGTTGGAGTATATTTTCTATTCATCTCACTGTGCCTTTCTAATAGATTGAACTATCTAAAAACTGCTGCTTTTGTAGGTTAAAAAAATGGATATTGGCAATTGTATAATAATTGAACCTATAGATACACAGATATGCTTTATTTGTTGTTTCCTCTTGTTAGTCTATAAGCTGAAATAAAAAGTGATTCTTGTAAACAAAAATTTGTTTACTAGGGAGATTGACTTGAAACTCCTCTCAGTGTAAAGTTCCTAAAATGAGAGACATGTAGTCTTTTAGAACTGGAAGGGACTTTACAAATACCCACACTTGTTTCCTAATTTTAAAGAGGGCATGTAAGACAGTATTTTCTCTTCAGGACCCTTCAAACCTAGGGAAGATAAGCATTCCAGGTAGATATCTGTCCTTTGATTATCAGCATAGTTAGGGTTAGAGTTAAGATGAGGGTTCTTTTCTGATCTCTAGAAGAAGTTTCCCCTGTGCATGTGTATGTATTCCTGAATTCAAAAGGAAAATTAAACTTTGTCAATATCCAGTTCATTTAAGTACTCCTCTAAAAAACAATGTCAGATATACAAATTCCATTTTCTCTAAGTGTTATTAGTATTTGGAATGTTGGTTGAAAATAGACTACCTATTTGATAGAAATTAGGTCTTGGGTGTAGTTACCATGAGCAATAGAAAACTTGTTTTGATTTCAGCAGCATGCCTTAATTTTTTCAAAGTGTTTTATTTATTCACTAAGTGTGTCCTGAAGCTATTCAGGTATAACAACAAAATGGTAATGATATTGAGGATTATTTAGCGATTTCAGAAAAAGTGGCTTTCTGGTGAGTTGTACTCTAAAAATTATTAATTCTTTGAATGGCTGAAACCAGAGTATGTCTACACATTATTTCTCACATACTGTTTATGGAGCATAAGGAGTTGGTGAGTTAACATGGGCATAAAACACATTAGAACCAAGATTAAACATTTTTACTAGACTTTTTGTTAACTCATGGGGATGAACAGCAACAATTTGGAAATCGTTTCAGGGATTCCCTTATAGCTAATTAAGCTAAATATGAATGTGAATATGTATGACTGTTTCTTAAAGCTGTTTATTGTGAAGTTACATCCTGCACAATCTAAAGCTGTTCACCTAGAATCTAGATGTTGGCAAGATAGTGCAACCAGAAAAGTTGTCCAAAGATTTTATCAAAAATATGGGCCAGGCTCAAGGGGTTTATCAAAGCCCCTTGTTGGAGTATAGACCAATGCGTATGTGAACATTTATCTTTGTTTTAATCTGATTAGCTTAAGAATCAAAACACAAAAATTATTTGTTCATCTGTGTGTACCATGGAACCAGTCAGGCCATTTGTTTGATTTTTCAGGCCAACTGCTATCTGAGCATATGGCATAGCTAATGGGAAAAAGTTAAATCCCCTGTTCTTGTTTCCCGCTAAAATTTTAAATCACACCAGCAAAAATGTCTAGCAGTGAAGCATTGTGATGTTTCAATAATTAAAAATTAATACTTAAAACTTTTGTCTGCCACATCCTGAAGGTAAAATAGCCTATTGTGAACATAAGTATTAATGTCTCTATTATTGACATACATCATTAGAAATAGATACGTATAACTATCTTGTATTCTTTCAATTTTCAAAATGAAATTCTTTCTAAAAGTAAAATGCCCCAGTTTTACTTCAACAGTTTCAGCATACTTTTCATGAATACTTTAGTTTTGCTGGAATGATGTCTCACAAAAATTAGCAAGATCAATGGATTCTAATGATTAAAATTTATCACTTTTTTATTTTTTATATGAAATTTATTGTCAAATTGGTTTTCATACAACACCCAGTGCTCATCCCAACAGGTGCCTATCTTAATGCCTATCATCCACTTTCCCCTCCCCCCAACTCCCCATCAACCCTCATTTGTTCTCAGTATTTAAGAGTCTCTTATGGTTTGCCTCCTTCCCTCTCTGTAACTTTTTTCTCCCCCTTCCCCTCTCCCCTGGTCTTCTGTTGAGTTTCTCAGGATCCACATATGAATGAAAACACATGGTATCTGTCTTTCTCTGCCTGACTTATTTCACTTAGCATAACACTCTCTGGTTCCATCCACGTTACTAAAAAAGGCCAGATTTCATTCTTTCTCACTGCCAAGTAGTATTCCATTGTGTATATAAACCACATCTTCTTTATCCATTCGTCAGTTGATGGACATTTAGGCTCTTTCCATAATTTGGCTATTGTTGAAAGTGCTGCTATAAACATTGGGGTACAAATGCCCCTATGCATCAGCACTCCTGTATCCCTTGGGTAAATTCCTAGCAGTGTTATTGCTGGGTCATAGGGTAGATCTATTTTTAATTTTTTGAGGAACCTCCTCGTTGTCCTCCAGAGCGGCTGCACCAGTTTGCATTCCCACCAACAGTGCAAGAGGGTTCCCATTTCTCCACACCCTCTCCAGCATCTATAGTCTCCTGATTTGTCAATCTTAATCATCCTTGTTTTTCTTTCATGTGGGATATATATTGCTCCTATTTTTATAAAAAAGTTATTTTTAAAAATAATTTTAGGATACACATGAAATTACTTTAACTAATTTCGTCCCTTCAGAGAATTTCCCTGAGGAGCAATGGCAAACCCCCCTGCCTCCCATCTGCCTTCAGCCTACCTGTGCTGCAGCGGTGTCCATACGTGCTGTCTCTGAGGATCCTGTCTCTGTGCCATCTTGTCTTCCAGTGCTGTGTGGGGCAGTCATTCTCTACCTATTTAGCTTACGAAATCCTGTAACTTTTATGTTTTATGATAATGATCATACTTAGCACTCCTACAAACGCCTCATCTTCAAAGCGCTTTCTGAACATTTACTAATTAATTTTATATTAGTAAGACATGAGCTCTGTATATGCTGCTCCATAAATAATCCTATGACCCAAGTGAAGGCGAAATTTAAAACTCTCTTTTGTTGTGACTGAGGAACAATAGGGTCACCTGCTTTGAGAAGGACAGTGAATCTTTACTCACTGTTGCATTTTGTGGATTTGGAGACGAGTGGCTACTTCTTCTCACTAAAATCCACTTCCAAAGATGTGGGGATTTCTTTATTGCTTTTTGGCAGAAGGCTAATAGCTCTCCAACTTCTAACCCTCCATTAGGATCTGAATGCTCTCCAGTTTATAATTGTCTTGCCTCCGTCAACCCATATATCATCCTTTCATGAATTCCTCCATGAAATTTTTACTGCTATTCTAATACTAGCACACATTAAAACACTTTCATTCCCTGAAAATCCAAAGGGTGCTGATTTTATTTTTATTAAAAATAGATATGGATTTAACCAGTAATCTTCCAAGTTTTGGATAGCATTCTGGTTCTTAGCAGCCAATTTAGATCTTGGTGTGGAGACTAGATAGGACACATCCTAATGTTTAACCACCCGGAAGAGAAAATTTGCCAGAGGCCAGGGACCAGCAGTAAGGGAGAAACTAGTTATTCTGGAAAAAAGTCTTCCTTGGGTAACAGGTTTTTGTTAAAGAGACTCAACCTTATTATATGATAAAGCAGAATCCTTGTTCTACCTATACTATCTCCTTTCTTCCCAAACATGTAAAGGGAAAGATAATCGGAGAAGTCATATTTGCATTAGAATGAAAATGAACAATAATGACAGTTCTTGTATCAGTTATTAATAGGACTTTGATCAGATATACTTACTTTAAAATTTTCCATTTTAATTGTATTTGAGTGTTCCAGACTCTATGCCTTTGCCTATGTCCTCAAAATTTCCGGTATGTTCTTCTCACTCGCATTTGTTTTTGTAAATCCTACTCATTCTTTAAGGTTAGATCAATCCTTACTTTTTCCATGTGGACTTCTCAAAATATACTGCTCTATCACCTGAAGCTCACAATCTCCTGGGATCTCACACATTGCAGAGTTATCATGATGGTTAAGCACTTAAGTGAGAGATTTCACAGTGTACTGAGGCGGAGAGACCCTAAAGTAGTTTTGCTGAGTTTGGTGCTGACTGAGAGCGGTGGTAGACAGCGGTCCATTTATTCTGTGCTTCTAAGAAGTGTGCAGAAAATGTGTGAGAAAGCTGGTTGACCTGTTGGAAAACTGTGCCAGCAGTTAGTAGCATGATTTGTTGAGGCTGAATCAGAGACAAAATGGGACCCCAGACCTCTGAGAGGACAGGTGTGGAGGGTTGATAATGCCTGCGGACCAAATGGGCCAATGTGTCTGTCTGGAAAGGACAGTCTAGACAATAACTGTAGATCAGCCCCTCAGACCCCATTCTTTGACCTTATGTAAGCTGGGATACCTAAAACTTAGATAAAGAGAAAGAATATGGTAACTTGCCTGAGAAAACCCCAAACTATCTAGGAAAACCATGGATTGATGAAATCTAATAAGAATAGAGTGTACAGTTACCACCATTAGGCAGAATGGGGGCTTGAAAGAGAGATGTGATAAAATTACTTTTTGTGGGAGGCATACTTCAGTTTATTGCATGAAAATGTATCAGCTGGAGTAGCAAATTTGTGTGAGCTTTAAAGTTGGGGAGCATTTTAAGTTATACAGAAAAGAAGTTTTAAGAAAAGTTTTAGTTTTTAAGCAATGGGATGTTTAGAAGTATAAAGGAGAGATAGGGGATAGCTTTAAAAAATTATATAGACCAAAGACCCATAGAAAGAGGTTATAATGAAGTTACAGCTCTAAGTTTCCATTTCCATTCCATAATTTTATGTGTTTGTGTCTTCTCTATATATCTAACACTTGTGATCATGTATACTAGAACACTTAAAAAAACTAAAAGTATTTTTTTTGTTACAACTCTGTGTCCACTTTAAATCTTTTTTTTTTTAATTTTTTGTTTATTTATTTTGAGAAGGAGAGGGAAAGTGAGAGGATGAGGGGCAGAGAGCAAGAGAGAGAGAAAATCCCAAGCAGGCTCCGCACTGTCAGCACAGAGCCCAACGTTCCATAACACAAACCTTGAGATCATGACTGGAGCTGAAACCGAGAGCCAGGCGTGTAACTGGCCACCTAGGCTGTGTCCACTTTAAAAGCTATCGTTAAAAATCTACCAACCTTTGGATTGAAATGAGAAAGGTTTAAAAACGAATTTTTTTCTTTTTTTTTCTTTTTGAGAGACAACACTTGTGGGGAGGGGCAGAGGCAGGAGAGAGAGAATCTTAAGCAGGTTCCATGCCCAGTGCAGAGCCAGGTTGGAGGGTGGTTCCATTCCAGGAACCTTGAGATCATGACTTGAGCTGAAATCAAGAGTCACAGGCTTAACTGACTGAGCCACCCAGGCGCCCCTAAAAGCTAATTTTATAATGAGTATTAACTGATACATTGATGTGTAAACTAAATGAAAATTTAAAATCTTTTGATAAGGTTAGAAGTTTAAAGTGATGTTAAAGGTAAAGTGTAAGTGAATAAGGCAGGATGCAAAGTAGTTTGATATTATTGTTAGAGGAGGTCATGGAAAGGACATGACTGCCAGTTGACCTGGGAAGAGAGCAACCAATTGGGGGCTCCTCACCCCTCCCCCATCCTTGGAATGTAACTTCTGTCCACCGTTCCCACAGTGGGAGCCATTTTTGACGCTGTAGCCTTGACAGAATAACGTGTTGAGAATTTCTGGAGAGACTATGTGGCTGAAGCAGGCTAATTCCTCTGGGTAAACTGTTACGATTGCGGGTGACGTGCATATCTGCTCACGGACCTGGCGTTTTAGACAAGCCTTGTATGTAAGTTCCCTTGCTTCTTAAAAGTGTCGTCCACCAGTCAGTCTGGAGCGGTCTGCCTCTTCCGTCTTTCTGTGTCCTCTGTGTATAGGGGCCAGTTTGCAAATCAACAATCATGATTACAAACCAAGTAAAATTATATATATGTTTAGAAGAAAATTAGACGATGAGACAGTGAAAATTGATATTGTTGGCAGTGTCACCTTTTTTTAAGCTTTTAATTCCTTCCCATTAATGTATCATTGCTTACATGGTAATCTTCTTTGAAGATGAAGCAATGTTTAAAACATTTTTTTGCACTTTTAACACTTCAGGTGAAAAATTTTAAGTGAATCCATTGTATTTAATTTATTAAAAAATTTTTAATGTTTATTTGAGTGAGAGAGAGAGAGCATGAGCAGGGGAGGGGCAGAGAGAGAGAGGGAGGCACAGAGTCTGAAGCAGGCTCTGAGCTGTCAGCACAGAGTCCCATGCAGGGATCCAACCCACAAACCAGGAGATCATGACCTGAACCGAAGTCGGACACTTAACCGATTGAGCCACCCAGGAGCCCCTAAATGAAATGAAGGAAAAAAAAATAAAGTTACTTTCCTATCCAGTTTTCTAATGGAATACATTTAATGAAAGGAAGGTTGGGAAAACCACAAAAGACAAAAAAAAAATACTTCAATGTTTAAAAGGCACTTAGGAAAGAGGAAATATTATTAGCTTTTAAACATAATAAGCCATTTTAGAAGACCTTGTTCTATGCAAAAATTTTTATTTACAATACCTAGAAAACTAGTTTAAGAGGTAATCCTGGAATATGTGCAACTCACAATTTGAGAAATAGTATTTATGGTTTTTATTATATATTAATAATAATTAATAATATATTAATGCATACTAATTGTTGGTAATTCATATTTTTAAATATTTTTGTAAAAAATGGCTAACTCATAAAAACAGATATTAGTCAAATTCTCTCTTCTTACCTCAAAATACTTTTTTTATTGTGCATATGATTGTGTTTCTATAGATATATATAATTCCTTTAAGTTATATAATTGTATGTATTTGAAAGTGTTTATATCTGTGTTCATGTCTCTGTATGTACCTAGCTGATCCATTAGCACTATAGCCTTTTCTAACTCAACCTGTATACTAAGAAAATTTTTTTGAAAGAATTTCACTAAAGTTTGAAACAAGTGCATTCTGTTTGTTTTTTTTTTTTAAATGTATTTTGATTTTAGAAACCATGATAAAAAAATAGTTGCATATAAAATTAAATTTCCTGTGGCTACAATCTCCATCTACTATGAGAAGAAATTTAATTTTCCTTTTAATGTCACTGGATTTTAACTTTAATTCATTCATTCCTTTGGCAAATATTTATTAAATGTCTATTATCTGTTATGCATCATGATGGGAATTCTGAGATAAAAGTCAAATACATTTTAATTCATCTATAATTTAGGGGCACCTGGGTGCCTCAGTTGGTTAAGTATCTGACTTTGGCTCAGGTCATGATCACAGGGTTCGTGGGTTCGAGCCCCATGTCAGGCTCTGTGCTGACAGCGCAGAGCCTGGAGCCCGCTTCAGATTCTGTGTCTCCCTCTCTCTCTGCCCCTCCCCTGCTCGCACTCTGTCTTTCTCTGCCTTTCAAAAAATAAATAAGCGTTAAAAAAAAAAAAAAACCAAGAAAATTTATTCCAACAAGGATTTTGTGGAATGTTTGTATACATGTATTGTGGGATTATGTGCATTTCATGAGGAAGCTGTGACGTGTGACATGAGGCCAACTGCCCTGTATTTTTGTCTGCTCAGTCCCAATGATGATATAATTCAATATAAGAAACCTAATATGTAAATACACATACACAAATCTTTTTTAAGTGGTTAAAACTTACTGAACAATTAAAATCCAGTGTGTCACAGTGTAGGATCCTATTGGACTTTTCCATATGTACATAAGTAATTGAAAATATATACTCAAACATTGGTCAATATTTTCTTTTAATTGATGGCTAATTTCAAGTTTGCTTAAAGTAAACATTGTCCTGAAGTATATCCTCTTAGATTGTTGACCCTCTAGTTCTTATTCCTTCCTTTTCTTTGACTCATTTACAGTCTTTCTTTGGTCCACTTTTAAATTATTTAGAAATTTTCAATTTTATTATTAAAATTTAAGAACATTCTTTAGAGGAGCATAATATCTCTTTTTTTTGGAGGCAGAGTGAAAGAATCCCTCTATTTAGAGAGCTCTTTTTCATGACACAGTTACTATTTTCTAATTTTCTTCTTTAAAAAAAATTTTTAAGTTTATTTGTTTGTTGTAAGTGAGACAGAGATAGGATAGCAGGAGAAGGACAGAAAGAGAAGGAAAGAGAGAATCCTAATCAGGCTCCACAGTCAGCACAGAGCCAGACATGGGGCTCGAACTCACAAAACTGAGGTCATGACCTAAGGTGAAACCAAGAGTCAGATGCTTAACTCAGCCACCCACATGCCCCTCTAATTTTCTTAATGTTACCAGTGAGCAGAACCCTACAATACTATATCTCTATGTTCGCATTTATCCCCCAGATTATATGAAAAAATGAAAGTCACATTTACCTCTGGGTCTCTAGAATTGGTGGAGAAGAAAGGAAGTTTTCATTTTAATCTCTGAATTCGATAAATGTTACCATAAAATTAGGGGCAGTTTGTGCTGTAACCAATGTTTCCTGAGCCAAGGTTGAGAAAAGAAAAAAAAAAAATGAAGTTACAGGCAATTAATATAAAACAAATTTGAGAAGTGTATACAGAAAAGTTTTAGAGAAGGAGTCGTAAAAGCTTCAGATTTTAGAAGAGCAAAGTGTCCACGTTCTGAGAAGTGCTATAAACCAAATAAGATATCTTTTTTTTTTACCAGAATAATATAATTATATAGATTATAACATCAGAGAATAATTTTAAAGTTTTTTTTTTTTTCAATTAGTCCAAATGGGTGGTATACACCTATCTTTGGAGCTAGTGTTGATTTCTTAAAAATAATCTTTATTGTATATGATTTTATTTTTTTATTTTAAAAATAATTTTTTTAACATTTATTTATTTTTGAGATACAGAGAGAGACAGAGCACGAGCAGGGGAGGGGGGGAGAGAGGGAGACACAGAATCTGAAGCAGACTCCAGTCTCTGAGCTGTTTGTTAGCACAGAACCAACGTGGGGCTTGAACTCACAAACTGCGAGACCACAACCTGAGCTGAAGTCAGACGCTCAACCAACTGAGCCACCCAGGCACCCCTATTTATATGATTTTAACAGTTCATTAAAATTTGTACCTTATTAAATGGCTCTGACTCTCAAAAGTAGAGAGAAAGTGATATATCTAAGGTCAAAAAGAAACAGTGTTGAATCCTAAGACCATTCAGTATAAACAAAATGTTAGTGAAATCACTCCATGAAAAATGCGTAAATCTAAACAAGAAAAGCAAGAGCAGGATTTTTCAGGTGGCCCATGATAAGTGTAAATGGTATGGAGTTAGGACATCATTAGAACTAGAAAAGAAGTTTAGAAATTACAGATAAAGTGTGATTCAGTCAACTACATGTGCAGAGGAAGATAGAGTAGTTTAAAACTATAATAGAACACTACTTCTAGCTGACTTAACCTGAAGCCCTGAAGCTTTTACCAACACCTCTCATACCTTCATCCTGGATTCCCTCTTGCCATCTGTTTTCATTGTATTGATATGTATGGAAGCTTTAGTTTTCTTTCTTTTAGAGAGGGGAGTTTATTGGAGGCAGTGCCCAGAGGGAGTTCAGGGGAAGCTTTAGGTCCCCAGGACTGTCATTTCTTAGAGAAGTCAAGGTCCCGAACAGAACATTTTGATATAATGAGTTGGAGAAATTTTAAGGAACGGGTGATTAATAAAAGCTGAATGAAATGTTGAAGAGCTATCTCTTGAGACTCCGGACCCCATCAGAGAATCCTCTGTTATGAAGAAGTGTGACACAGGATTGGGGGAAAACTGAGAAGCTACTCTTTCTGCCCCTGCACAGACATCACCATCATTCACAGGGGTTAGAAGTTTAGGGTAATCTCCAGAGATTTGTGGCCTCCATGTGAAGATAGGTGTCATAGTGGTGAGGCTTATGAATGGCTTCAAGGGCACTGTGGGCATATTTGAGCCTGGGAAAGAGGAAAATGGGCCAGCTTTAATGGATGCTTACAGATGGAAGCTGCATGATTCCAAAAAGAGGCATATGTGTTATATCATCACACTGCGAGTGAGAATATGTTTAGAGAGAGACACATGAGGAAGAACAAAGAAATTCGCTAAACCTTCTGAGTGTAATGATTTTGAAGGTACCAATTTGAATTACAGCTAGTGTATGTTTGTTGATGATAACGGATGTGAATACATAAAAACTTCAGAAAAATCTAAATTATCAAAACGTGGTGACTCTCGTAATGTGGAGGGCACTGGTGAGAAGATGACTATCACAGTGTAGAGGAAATTGTATTTAGATATTCTGATTCCTAGGTTAAAAATCAGAGTTTGGAAAATAAAAATAACGTGAAATTCAAATCATGCTAACGATTAGTTTCTAAAGGATAAGTATATAGGCTTTAGAATCTGAAAAACTGCCTTCAGATCCTAACTCTGCAATATAACAGTTCTGTGATCTCAGACATTTTACTGAACTTCTCTGAACCTTAGCTTCTTATACACAGTTGTAATAATAATACCTCTCCTGGGTTTATTATATGTGAGACCTGGTGGTTAGTAGATGGGAGTAGCTACCAACTGCTACATCAGCTATGGAAGCAAAATCAGCTATTATAACTACCACTGTTACCATTACTCTTATTATTTCAGTTCATCCTTCCAATGAGTAGAGTATCAGTCACCTTTGCTTGTTCCATTGTCATACATTATTTTCCAAAAAATTCCTGGAAAAAAATGAATTTTTGCTCCTATCGTTTTTACTTATCACAGACAAATGCCGCTAACGAAGTAGAACAGCTAGTGAGAAATATGTGTGAATTCTAGAATAAAATAAATTTTCTTAGCTGAAACATAACCTCAAAATTGGTCAAGACTGTGAATACATGTGTTTAACTGGGGTAACCCAGCAAATCTGCTTATGTGGGAATTTCCTTACAAAACTACTGCCAGTAAAAACAGCTATCTTTGTAAAACTTTCATCTGGAGCAAGTTTTAACAGAATCGAGGCCCCTTTGGGTCATCTATAGGCTTTAGTGGTAGGGTAGGCCTAATATGTTAACGACCACACTTCCAATATATTTATGTTAGAATTCAGAGAAATTGTCTTTACTTCATGAATTCTACCCAAATGAGTATTGTAATGTAACAGAAGCTCATTTCATAATATTTCTGGCTTTATTTCTTTAATCAAAGAAAGCGATCCAGAAGGTATTTTTATGAGAACTTATTTTCTTCCACACTAACTTAAGGAAAGCACTTTGCCTGATCTGTGTGTGTAAAAGGGGAGATTTAACGTTAATTTCACTTAATGAGAAAATGTAAATGGTTGGTAACAGTAGAGTGTGAACTTTGAAGCTTTCACACTTTAATTTTTCCTGGTTTTGTCTGGCATGAATTCTGAAAAGGAGCTCAATGCAATCTGCTCAAAAAGAGATAGCCTTTATTTAATTACCCAACCATACTGGAGGGAACTGAAATCTTTCACCTAATAGGATTAGAAACTGCAAAAATAAAAGGATTTTGCGCTTCCTGCTAAAGAAGGACATTTCTTTTTTGAGTGTGATTAGATCTTTAGAAAAAGATGTCTTGCTTAAAATTAAAATCAAGGATTAATAAAAAATAGTTTTTTAAAATATATAGCTGGTGGTGCAATGTATTACTTGATTGTATAACTTTAGAGCAAAAATTCCCACTTAAAAATTTCTTTTTGGCTCAGAGTTATTTTTAACTCTATTTTTAAATTTTTTTCTTAGTAAGTTTTATATGGTCTGTTTCATACAATTTATTAAAACGCTCAGTTTACCCGAAGTAAAACGCTATGAAGTAGGGAAAATTATTGTTGAAGCCTTACAGAGAAAGAAATGGAAACACTGCCTATGACCTACCATGGTCCTTTAGTAGACCAATGTGAGTGGCAGAATAGTGTAAGTGGCTGGTGAGAGGTGGTGCACACAGATGGAGAGCATTGGTCTGAGTCACAGAACCAGCAGTTGAGCAGTCTCTGCCTTTTCCTACTGTGTGGGCTTGGTCACTTCAATTGACTTCTGACATTTTATCTGGAGTTTGAACCCCTGCTTCTTCAACTTAATGTGACCATCAGTTCATCTTATGGGTTGAATTTATTTCCTTATCTTTTTCTAAAAATAACAATATGCAAAAATGTCTGATAATGTCTAATATCCAACGTTGGACCATAATAGTTAGACTAATAGTATCACTGCTGTTTATCAAATTTATCTTATATTGTTGTCATCTAAAAATGTGTATATAAGGGGCACCTGGGTGGCTCAGTCGGTTGAGCGGCCGACTTCGGCTCAGGTCATGATCTCGCGGTCCGTGAGTTCAAGCCCCGCCTCGGGCTCTGTGCTGACAGCTCAGAGCCTGGAGCCTGTTTCAGATTCTGTGTCTCCCCCTCTCTGACCCTCCCCCCTTCATGCTCTGTCTCTGTCTCAAAAATAAATAAGCGTTAAAAAAAATTAAAAAAAAATAAAAATAAAAATGTATATGTAAGACTCTACCACAATAAAGCTTCTCTTTAGTTTGGATTCCTGCAATGAAAACTACTGTTAAAAATTATAAGTTTATGATAGTTTAGAAAGTTAGATGAAACAGGTTTAGGCGATTTTCCCTGCCATGAGTACAAACATCTAAATATATAGCTATAGCCAGGGGACTTACTGAATTTATCTCTTCTGAGCATATATTAGTGTCTTAAAGTCAGACTCAGCTACTATATTTGATAGTCTTTCCCTGTTGCAAATCAAGTAAAGATTGATGGGAAACCCTGACCATTTTCCTTGACTGGTAGAACAAAAGCAGGAAAATAAATTGAAATAGCCATTAAAATGGAAATGGTTAGAATATTAAAGGATGCTTATTTCAAGACTTTTTCTATGAAAGCCCTGAAAATGATAAAGGCTATAAAATGCTCTTTCTGATTTTGTAAGCTTTTTTTAGAGAAGACTAAAAATGGTAAGGTAGAAAATTACCAACAAGAAAAACTTGGGGTCAATGAATCACTAAAAATACTTTTCTAAGGACTATTACAAATATTCTATTTACAAACACATAGAAAAAAATACAGGCTTTTTTAACTTAAAACAGTTTTACTTTTTTATTATTGCAAATGCAATTATTTAACAATCTCCAAATCATTTGAGCTTGTCTTATTAAAAAATGAGATTATATATTTTTTTAATTTTATCCCCAAATTTATATATTAGGAAAATTCCTAATTGCATAAGAAATAGTACCATGCACACTAGAAATGTTTCTTAACAATGTTAACATTGATAGTCAATCCTGCTAGATCTATAAAAATTCAAATGAAAGCAATATCAAAATATTAATGTGGATCATGAATAGGAAAATGCTTTTTCTGCTATCTACAATGATATATACTTTTTAAACAGTTTTATATATTTCCTTCAAGGGCCCTTTTCTGAATGACCTGAGAATTTTTGTTTTCCCTCACTATGCCTGAGGATGCTGATAACTGTTCTTTATCAGAGATGAAAAAAATAATATACATACAGGAAAGCACATAAAACATAAATGTACAACTTAATGACATACCATAAAGCAAATATCCATATAGGTATGCTAACCAACCAGCAGCTCTGTGCCTTGCTTTTCTTAGGTACAGTTCTACCCTGTCCCCTAAAGGTAAATATTGTTTTATATTTTTTGGTAATAGATGTCTTGCTTTTTTGAAAATAGTTTTTCATGAGTAAAATATATTCTTAAACAATATAGCTTAAAAACCTATCAATGGAGTAGTATGTATTTTTTAACAGCTGGTTTCTTTTGTTTAACTTTGTGTTTTTAAGGTTCAACTTTGTTAAATGTGGCTCTAGTTTATTCCTATTTGTGGCTGTATGATCATCCATTGTGGGGAATAAGCTTAGGAATTCCCTGAGCCTGCACTGATGGGTTAACAAGGCATAAAGAATTAGAAAGCCATAGGATGCTTACACCCAAGTTTGGGTAAACAAGATTAAGTAAATAGGTATAGAGAGGGTGGGGCAAAGGCCCCAATATAGAACAAAGGTATATGAGGTAAAGATTAGGTATTCAGGGAGGAAACGCCCCCCAATTTAGTACTGTAGCAGAAAGTTGTTTTCACATGAGGGAAGGACCAAATTAGGTAAACAAGTAAATAGGGCTCTAGACTGCTGCAGGGCAGAGTTGCCCAAAGAGGAGCTAATTAGCAAAAGAAAGATGCCTTATTGACCCTGATGGAACAGGTTCTGTCTTTCTTGCCCCAGCAGTTTAGGTAAACAGAGGTGGTGCCTCGTGTCTGCTGTGAACAAGCTTACCACCCAACTGCCCAGCACCAGGATTTTCTTTTGTATTAAACCCAAACCCCCTAACCTGGCATATCTTCAAAACCCCCTTTCCTTCACGTCCATGAGTTAATGTTCACAGTTTCACTGTCTCTTTGTGCACGTCCATCACCATGTTTGTAAGCCTTCTGATCCTAATAAAAATGGAGCAAGGACCCTTAATTGGGGCTCTTGTCTTCTCCTGGACATTAGCCATCTCTGACATTTTAATCTTGGGTCCTGCTTTCTTGCTAAACAAGAAAGAACTCTAGACCCAGAGTCTGTGACAATCCCTTGTGTGAATATAACAGAATTTACTTATCCAGTCTACTGTTGATGGTCGTTTTGTTGTCACTATTTTGGCTGTTATGAGTAATGCTGCTTTGTATATTCCTGCTCATGTGGGCCCATTTCTAGTGTATTCACTTTGGAGTGGAATTGCTAGTTGCCCAAGTTTATTAACTCCACTCCATCCTTGTCAGTTCTTGATATTATCAGACTTTCAATTTTTGTCTATTGGTGTGTAGTTGTGGTATAATGCTTTTATTTTTTATTTTCTTTATTTCTAAAGAGGTTGAGCCCCTTTTATTGTATTTATTGGCCATTCAGATTTCTTTTTTCTGATGTACCTGTTCTAATCTTTTGTCCATTTTTTTTTTTTTACCAAGTTACCTATATTTTCCTTATTGATTTGTAACAATTCCCTATGCATTTTAGGTATTAACCAGTTTAGTTACGTGTATTGTAAGTATCTTCCCTCATTCTGTCATTTCCCCTTTTTATTCTTTAATAGGGTCTTTTGAATAATAAAAAATTCTTAATTTTAATAAAATCAAATTGAACACATTTTTTCTTTAAGTCTTTTTTTGTGCGATACTAAAATAACTTTTTTCATCGTAAGACACCAGGATATTTATAGAGGTCATCAGACATTTCCTTATTTTCTAAAAGATGTATTTCCCATTCTCTCTTTTAGTCATGCAAAATGGCTTTTGCTTCTACTTGCCTGAAAGTGTAAATGCCATCAAATTCGTATTTGCAGTTCAATCCCTTCTCTGAGCGACAGATAAGAATTTACAGTTGTTTTCCTGACCTGATTGCTTGTACATTTCAAATGTAACAGATTCAGAAAGAAACTCTTGATTCCCCATCCTCAAACTGGATCCCCTTCCCAAATTTTCCTTTCAGTTGTTCAGGCTCAAAATTTGAGTCAACCTTGATTTCTCCCTTACCCTCAGCCCCTAAATCTAGTCTATTGGAAATTTCTGCTGTTTTTTTCTGCAAATATTTCCTGAATTCAAGTCTTTTTCACCATCTTCACTATTAGCTCCTCAATCCAAGTCAGACCCATCATTTTCCCGGGTTCCTGCAATAGTCTTCTGACTCCTCTCCCTTCTACTTTTGTATTGTAGTTCTTTCTCTTAGAGTAGTCATATTAATCTTTAGGAAACAGAAAATTGATCATATAAGGCAGCAGAAAGTGCAAAGCCTTAGAGTCTACTTGGCAGTCCTCTTTTTGGAGAAGCAATTACGTCAATTGTTTTAGATTTTTTTTTTTATAAATCATAATGTTCATAAATACTCAGGCAGGGAAATGATTTTAAAGGAGTTTATTTGTTATAAGGTATACCAACAATTTGTGTATATATTTCACCAAGTTGGTTAAATTTGCACTTCTTTTCCATGAAGTAAATGACTTCAGCGTAGGTCACTTCACAATTTACATGAGGAAGTATAAGATTTCATCACAGTGAATGTAGTTGTTTTGATACTCAGGTGTTGTGATTCTCCTCCAAAATCTTGCCCTCAAGTTTAGAATAAAATCAAAACTTCTTTGGCCCATGTACCTATTTCTTCAACCTCCTCTAACACATGTTTTTCTTCAGTAGTTTTACTCCAACCACACTGACTTCTTACTGTTCCTCGAACTCCCAACCTGTCATCTCAGGACAAGTTATACTTGCTTGTTTCTCTGCCCGGCTTGTTCTTTCCTAGAAGTTGGCTTGACTAGATCAAAATAAAGCTTGGCACATTATAAGTGCTCAAAAGCTATTGATAAACAAATGATGGGTAAAACAATGAATGACTGGTTAGACGGATGAATTTTGTAGGGAAAAACCCTTTTATTAATGTATTCCCTGATTTTTATTGCATTAGTACTTTCAGTCTAATTTGTATGATTGGAGGTTAAAGGTAGAGGCCACCCTGGAAAACGCCCTGAGAGTTCTGTTTGCTTTTTGAATTCCTCAGTTTCATTCAGTTCCTTTTTTCCCCCCTCCAAAATGGATTTCTACTTTATTTGTATTTTGATCAGTTTGATTTACTCTAGATGATGTATGTTTTATCGTTGTGCACCAGCTTAAACAATGTCCCAGTACTCTGAAATTCCTCTTTCTCTCAGAGATCTTATGCTTCCCCCAAACTATTTCCTAATTGTAAGTAGAATCTTAGCCTGGAGGGGACCATGGAAATAATCTATTTTTAAGCCTGACCTTTTGCAGAAATCCTTTAAAACATTTCTGCAGGTGATCATCCAGATTTTGCTTAAGTATCTCCCTTGTCAAGGGACCTGTCCTTAAAAAGACAACTGATGCTTATAGAAATGAATCACTTGAAATATGCAGGGAAAAGATCTGTTTTCCCCATAGGAGATTAATCAAACTGATTGATTAGAAATGAAAAGGGCTGTGTTTTGAGATTTGGATCACATAGACATATGAAAAATGGAAAGAAAACAACTATTTTGGAGCTGTTTGAACCATTTAATGTTTAGCAAACTGGAAAATAGAAATTGAATTGTGTAAATTAGAATCTATGACAGATTTAGATAAATAATCTAAGAAGTTCTTTGTTCCATTCCCATTTAAACGAGAGTAATTATTATTCATGGCAAAGTGGTACTCTGGAAGACTCCCTTTTGATATTATAAAATATTTCCCCTGAATCTTCTAGGACCTCCCATAAATATTAAAATTGCTTTCATGGAGTTACTTAGCTGTCAGTAACATGGAACCCATTAGTACGTTAAAAATAAATAAAGAAGGTCCTCAGATATTCCTTCTCTTATAAATAAACATATTTGCTAAATAATATTTTATTTTCAATAAATTGAATTTGTTCTGTTTTCTGCTAAATAAGTACTTTATATAGCTTTCAATACATAGGAATAAATAAAAATGTTTATGAATATGTGGGGGCATGTACACACATACACACACACACAAACATGTACACACCAACACACCTATACACAAAAACATGCTCCCCTTGAGGCTTACACTAAATTACCAATTTAACATTGTCCTCACCAGGTGAAGCCAGGGAGTGTCAGGCTGGACGCTTGCCTCAGTTATAGAGCTTGATTATAAGGCAGCAGAAAGTACCAAGCCTTTAGAGTCGGCTTGGCAATTCTCTTGTTGGAGAACCAATTAAATAAATGGTTTGGATTGCCATTCATAAATCATAACTTCCATAAATTCTTAGGCAGGGAAATAGTTTTAAAAGAGTTTATTTGAAATGACATGTATCAATAATTTGCACATTTCACCAAGTTAGTTAAATTTTCAACTTCTTTTCCTTAAAAGTAAATGACTCCACTGTAGGTCTCTTCACAATTTACATGAGGAAATACAAGAAGTTTTCATCACAATGCATGTTGTAGTTCTGATGCCCAGGTGTTGTGAGTTAGCTTTTAGAAGGAGGAAGCCCTGACACATAGATGGTCATGCGTAACCAAGCTTTAATTAATGTCAGGATCCCATAAAAATTCAGTTACATTCATGATTCAAACTACATAAATTACTGTGCCATTAAATTTTAATGGATTTTATTTACGTTCATTGGTAATGTGTGTGTAAGGAAGAGAAAGGGAGAAAAAAAAGGAGAGAGAAACATTTCTTTTCTAAGACAGTTTTATTTTTTTAATTTTTTTAAATGTTTATTTATTTTTGAGACAGAGAGATACAGAGCATGAACAGGGGAGGGTCAGAGAGAGAGGCAGACACAGAATCTGAAGCAGGCTCCAGGCTCTGAGCACAGGCTCTGAGCCTCAGCACAGAGCCCGACTCAGGGCTCGAACCCACAGACCATGAGATCATGACCTGAGCCGAAGTCGGACGCTCAACCGACTGAGCCACCCAGGCACCCCTAAGACGGTTTTATTGAAATTAAACTGTTTAACCCTTCTCTTTGCAAAATAACTTCACATTTGACTTTAAATTCATTACTTGGATTTAGCTATTGAGGGTCCTTATATTCTCAAAAATGACCACCACTGGGGTGATCTTTAGTTCTTAAGATTATTCCTACTTAGTTGTTCAAAAGCACTGAATAGTTGGAAGTTACTTAAGAAGGTTGCACGGGTGTATTTCATCAGTTTACAGAGGAAGTAAATTCTCTCTTTCACATAGATGAGAGATATTTTTAAAGTTTATTTATTTATTTTGAGAAAGAGAGCGGGGAGGGGTGGAGAAAAACAGAGAGAATCCCAAGCAGTCTCCACGTTGTCAACTTAGAGCCTGATGCAGGCTTGATCTCACGAAGTGTGAGATCATAACCTGAGCTGAAACCAAGAGTCAGACACTTAAGTGACTGAGCCACCCAGGCGCCCCAAGATATTTTTAATAAAATTCATCATAAAAATTATAATTCTTTGGGTCTCAGTTGAGCAGTGACTATTTTAGCTTTGATCTTAAATACCTGAAATTCCTCAGTTTCTTTGGGAGTGTGTTCTTATAGGGTAATTAAAATTGCTGTACAATGACTTCACATATTTAATTTTAGGACTTACACTGCCTATTGAGTAACCAGAAATTTCAAATAAATAGGATTTTTATTTCCTCATGCTATTCTTGCTGCCTTGACTATTATTCTACTATTATCAGCTTCAGTGAGACTTTTCAGGGAAGACTCCTCCAATGCTGCAGTCTTGTCCAGATTCCTCTAATATCTTCTCTCAGGGTACCTGTTTTTCTCACTATGAGCTCTTATCACAACTGTAATAAAATTGTTACCTCTGTAACTAGTTTACATGTTTCCCCTGGCACACAGCCACAATACTATGCAACATTCATATAGCTTTCTTGAGAAAACAAATCTGTAGTAATAAAGAACAAATTGTGTTTGCGAAACGATATTTATGTGACCGGAGGTTAAAATAGGGCAACTTCGGGTTCTTTTGCAGCTGAAAGGCAAGGTTTTGGAATTTTAGGCATACACCTGCGTACAGACTTTGCCACAGAGATGCCTTTATTGCTCTAGACCCCAGTTTTTTCGGTTATCCAAGCACGGTAGGCTGTCACTCGCGTATATACTCCTGGCTTATCTGGCAGACCACATTGATCCCCCCAGCTTACTATCCCCACAAGGAACCAAAGCCGCCGTGAGTCCTCTTGAACTAGTGGGCCACCAGAGTCACCCTGAAAGAAACACAATGATTGAATTTAAGTGTGAGACCACCCTGAAGTATTAAGGAGTTTATTTCTGTCAGTAGAAGTCACACCCAGTATGACAATAAAAATAATCTGACATTTCTTGTGAAATGTTACAGCAAGTTGAAACAGTGTACCAATTTCATGTGAAAATTAACCAAAATCCTTTAAGAACACACACTGTTCCTTCCTCAGGTGTGAGAAGACGAGGTGCATGTTTCCCAGACTGTCCTCAGTCACCTGGTGTACTGCTTCCCATCCCAGACTTTACCTCCTCCAGGAAGCCTTCCCAGGGCTGTTCTTTCCCACTGCCACCCCTTCTAGCTTTGGGTTGGGTTAGTTTTTTACTTCCTGTGTTCCACATCTTGTGTGTATCTCTTTCACCACTTCTATATTATTTTATGCAAACACATTGTATGCCTGTTTGAACTTATTCCCTTGCACCAATTCCCCTTGTGACAACCACACATTGCTGCAAAACTCACAGCATTTAGGATACTTGTTCAGTGTCTGTTTTTCTGGTTATTCTGTAAGGTCTGCCAGGGAAGGCATACTTATTCTGCACCCTGCTATATCCTAAGCTTCTAACTCACGGGAGATGCTAAGCAAATATTTGTTGAATGGATGAAGTTTCATTTGTCTTCCTATTCGTAGTACCTGCATGGTGTCTGATGCATAATAATATATCATCAAAAAGTATTCTTTGGTGAATAATCACAAAGAAATGTATAAGGCAATGAGTAAAACACTCCTTATGAAATACTGGCCAATTATAATAACCCAACCAACAAATATTTGTACATGCAATAATCTAGCTGGGGAGACAGATTTAGTCCATTTTACATGCTGCATGATAGATTGAGTCTGTGGGTTCTGGAGTTAGATAGACTGGGTAAGAAGAATTCTCCACTTCTCAGCCATATGACCTTCAGTAAAGTATTTAATAGCTTTTCTGATCTCAGTTTCCTCATCTATGAGTAATGTTTCTGTATGTTTAAATGAGTTTTATACATGTAACACTTCCAGTATAGCCTGGCATACAGTCTGTACTACTAATAAAAGCCAACTATTATCAAGTGTGCTTTTAGAATGGTTTGCTATTCATTTGCTCTTTGTAGCTAGCTCTTCTAATTACTGGTTTAGATGGGGAGAAGGGTCAGTGTGTGAATCGCCAATCGCATGGCAAGCACTGCATGCAGCTGATTGG